>NC_139720.1:67463710-68063710 GCF_964211835.1 Anser anser
CAGAAGCAGAGAGGAAAGCAGCTGAGGAAAGAGAGAGGGCTAAGGCAGAAGAGGAAAAGAGGGCAGCTGAAGAAAAGGCTAAGCTAGAAGCAGAAAAATTAAAAGAAAAGCAAAAGATGGAAGAAAGAAAACAGAAGATAAGCAGGTAAAAGAGAAGAAAGTACAAGAGGAAAAACCTCAAGCAGCTTTCCTAAAAAAACAGGTACAGTAAACATTTTGCACCAAAATAAGACACCTGTTGTTTGTGAGAAATGTAATGCAAGAACAAAAAGATTGAATTGGAATTTCCTCACAGATCTGTTCCTGCATTTATACAACTAATACCCATGCTGTCTGTTTTTTAAACTAAAATTCCTTATTTCTGCTTATCAATAATGAATTACACAACATGCCTGTCCTCACTCCGTTGTTCAGAGCACACCTTGCATGTCCAGAGCTCTGCATGTTTTTTTTTGCTGCCTTTTTTCTCAGCTGCTATAAGCTGGTCTGCTGCAGTAACACATGAAATTGAGGCAAACACAACTTGACACAAAATATTATGAGCACCTGGTAAACTGTGTGAGGAACCACCTGTGTTAAATGCAATCACAATAAGGGGTTCTGTGCTGGGACATGTGAGCATGATGCTGCACAAGGGAGAAAGCCCAGATGGGGGAATGGAAGTATATGGAGAGGGTGGAGGAAGCACGGCTGCACATGGAGGTGTGGGCACAGCAGCATATGAAAGACATGGCTGCACACAGGTTTGGGACATGAACACAGTGTGGAGAAACAAAACTGCAAACAGATGCTCATAGAATGGTGTTTCCGTATCTTACTTACAAAAAATATTAAAAACCCACAAACAAAGGAGGAAGACAAAGAGGCTAAAGTGGAAGCTAAAAAGGAAAAGTTACCAGAGAAGCTTCAACCTACCTCCAAAAAAGATCAGGTAACTTACAAACCACTGATTTAGATATTGTAAGGAAACTTAAGATAAGAAAATAAGTAAGGGACCTATAACTGAAAGTTGTTTGTTCAGCAAAGTACTTAAGCATGTGCCTTACTTCAAGAACATGGGCAATCCTGATGAAATAAATAGGGATGCAGCTATTTATGATGCTTAACATTAAGTATATGCTTAAGTATTTTGTTTTTTTAGGGCCTTACAACCAAGACCTGTTTGTCTTAGAACAAATACTTCAGTTAAACTCAGGTCAGGCAATAAAACAAGGATGGTTTGCACCTTAGGGATGAATTTTTCAACTAATCATCCTTCCCTGGTTTCCTCCCACTTTACTGTGAACTTTTTCCCTATGACTGAGACCTACTTTTACCATAACAATAACAATAATAATAATCTAAGCCCTTTGGCCACCTGATTGCCTTAACTAATGATTTTCCCCCAAACTGCAATGTCCCATGATATAAACTGTGCATACCCAAGATTCTTCTTTTGTTTTAAAGAGAAGTTCTACAAAATTTACTGCATTGCATTTCCACTGTAAACACAGGAGCTGGTGCCATGGTGTTTTACTGTATGGTAAGTAAATAAGATTCGGGAACCATTTACTCTTCAGGTTACAGCTGGCAAACAGGGAGCCAAGTTCCATTTTATGCAGCACCTGAGCTTTTGGGTCAATACAGCAGGTATAAGAATGGCCTCTGATCCTGGTCAGGCATTGAGACTAGTCAGCTTCTTGCAGGTTTGCACCCATTTAGGTTCATCCATCTCCACGTGGCTTAAAGGGAGCCACAGCACAGAGATTTAGTAACAGGCAGCTTGTTGCCTCTGCAGCTGCTTGGGAGCGCTGGGGGCTACAGAGGGTATGGTCCAGTGTCCTCAGTTGTAGGAAGGCAGCTTGATTAATTCAGAACATGCTGCAGGAGCTTAGCTCACCCTCAGAGAGGTGAGGGCAAATCATGTGACAAGGTTTTATGTCCAGTTACCTGAGTTGATTGTCCATATTTTTAGTAAGGTACAGGAAAAAAGCAAGTAAAGTGATGAAGATGGTTAAAAGAAAGGTTTCAAAATCAACAGGGAGAGAGACTGGCAATGCTAAAATAACTTAGTCTAGAAAGGGAAAGAGTTAAATGAAACCTAGGAGATATGTTAAAATAATGCTTTAGAAAAATGAAATAGTCACTGTACCTGATCACCCTGATTGTGAAACCAGAGGAAGGAACTGTGCAGAAAATAAGGGATGGATTATATTAAAAGCTGTTCGTATGATGGAGTCAGCTTGTAATATTCACTGTTGCACACAATCTTTGACTATTACAAGTAAATGTAAAAAGTGGGCTGTAAATGTTTGACCACAAATATTGATTGGGAGGTGGGGAGGGCTTGACACACAGTCATCCTCCTTACGTTTGTGTGGAGCTCAATCAGCACTCAGTGGTGCTTCTGTCATCCTTTTCAGCCATGCCTACAAGGCTGGATTCTTCCAGGAAACTGGGAAGACTTTTGAAAGTAACTTGTAATTTTAGTACATTTTTGGATGCTCAAGGTGAGACAATTTGAGAGAGTACTACTTTTGGTGCAATGCTGAATATGCATCCGCTGAAAGGTAAAACTTTTGCATGTGTATCGAGCTGAACATTCAACATGTTCTGCTCAGGTTTGAAAATCTCGGTTGTTGCTTCTTGGCTCGTGAGGAAAAATTGACAATCTCAGACTCCAAACAAAGTCAAGATCAGGCTCCTATCTCCACTTCTTCCCCCCATGCAAGGATGTATAAATTCAGTGAGGCTATTTCAGACACATATATGGAGTTAAGGGGATAGCATTATGTAGTGAACAAGATCCTGAAGGAACACTTAACCAGATTTTGCTTCTGTAAGTGTGCAACACAAGCACATATCCTTTCTTAATGTGACCAAAATCTGGTCCTCAAAGCTCAGGTTTTGATCAAATTAGCAAACAAAATTTGTCTCCTTCTCTGAACTGCCCCACAATTTTGGGTTCTCAAAACTGGCCTGGAAAGTTCATAAGAACAAGCTTTCTCATGATGTGAGACTTCTGGTATTTCCTGCTTCCAGTTTGGCTAGACGTACCGCAATGGTTGCTTTTCTCATGGTATTTGGGTATAGTCGTTGACTCTAAATGGATGCCCTAGACCCAGATGCCCACAGCTTTTAAGTCACTAAGAAACAGCCCAAGCAAGGAATAAAATTTGCCAAATGGCCCCAACCTCAGCAACTGATTCATTGTTTTCTGAGAGTGTTCAAGTCCTAGATTTAGAAAACTTGACTCTCAAATATTAATATAAAAGCCTAACAGGAAAGAAGTAGTATGGAGAAAGATTAAAATATAAATAAATTATTTTTTAAATTAGCTAAACATGTTTTTGGTCAGGTTCTGTTTTGACTTGAGTGTCAATATTTGAGAGACAGTGCAAGCTGTGTTCAGTTCAGGTAATACCACCCATCCACTCCAACCGTAATCAGAGTAGTCCTTTTCACTAAATTCAGTGGAAGCTGAATTCATCTGTAATTCAGGGAAGCACTGAGACAAGGGAAAATAATTTTTCTGTTGCCTTCCTCTGGAATGGGACATAATGCATTCCATTTCTTTGCTAATCAGTCACAGTTTTGGCATTAAAATTAGTAGGAAAATTATTGGACATGAAAGCTGTGAAATGTTTGTGTTATATCTTGTTTTATTATCTTTTTGAATAAAGAAGCCAAGCTGCATTAACAGTTTTCTCAAATGCACACATATTACCATAAATCCTACTGCCTTCTGAAATGCTGTTTCCTAACCTATTAATTTTTAAACTATATTGTTTTAATATTAGTTTTCTCAGCAATTTCAATTAAGATGTAAGAGATATGACCTTCCCAGTGGACTTCAATACATCAGGCAGCTGGAAGATTGGCTTTTTAATGAGACTTAGAAAGGTCTTGATGAAAATCTCGGCAAAGGAAATCCTATGCTCTCAAAATCCCAACACAGACATCCTGGCATTTGAAATCTTACAACAATCAACATCGCAGGTCTCTGTATCACCCTGTCTGGGACTGAAGGTTTAGGAGATTGCCAACAGGCAGCAGAGTTTTTTTTTTCTTTCTTTCTTTCCTTTTTTTTTTTTTTTTTTTTTTTTTTTTTTTTTTTCTGTGAACATGTCACTAGCTAGAATCTTGCCCAGATTTGGGAGCACCCAAAAGACATTACTGTCCGGCGGCATTCATTAAACTCAATGAATAGCACTGGTTGTCTCAGTGCAGCTCCTAGAAAACAGAAAGCCATTCCTTGAGGCAGCTAGCAATAATAGCATTGTTTGCTAGCAGTCACGGCATCACGGCCAAAGAATGCACGGCCATGGAAACCGAACTCCCCTCTTGTCCATCAGGGCAGTGCTGCCAGGTCGTAGCTAGAGTCCATTGGCAGGAGCACATGGGGAATGTCTGTGCTGCTGCTGCCTGCTCTTGGGGCTGAGCAAGTGTCTCTGTGCATTGTGTACAGCATCGCTCCCCGGTGTCAAACTTACTTGAGCAGTATATCCACCCAGCACTGACTGGTGGTCTGTGCCACCTCTGCATTGCCTGCTGTTGGCTTTTATTTCTAGGTGCAGTTTGGAATGCTATAAAATCTGTTGTGCTGCAGACAGGGCTGTTATGGTTATGGAAATTATTTTATTTTATTTTTTAAGATAGCAAATGGGAAGGAGATAAGCTTCCAAGTAACAGAAGATTATTATTTTTTTTCTTGCTTGCCCACTTCCTCCAATATGATACAGCTGGGAAAAAAAGTTTTTTGGGGGATTTTTTTTTTCCTCTGCTGCTGTTGAAAGTTTATTTAGGCTGCTAGTCCAATTCATTTTCTTAGTGGGAATAATTCTGCTTGAGGACAAAGTACTTAAATCAGTCCATATCCTCCACTTCTTATCAGCATCCAGCCATGACTCAGCATGCTGAGATCAGTCTGTCTCTAGTATTGGTAAATACTTCAAGCCCACTACTACAGAGGGATACTGGAGAGTGAAATCCATGCTCTAAATATACTTAATTGCTCTTAAAAATTATGTGGCAAAACTTTGTAAGGACGGGGGGAATTTTTGCTCTAGTGTTTCCAGAGAGAATATCTGCTTCTTCATAGGATTAGATATTCATTACTAGTGTCTGATAACACTATCAATAACTAGCCCCTGGTAGGACTATGCTTTTTATCAGAGTAACTTTTATTCTGATGTAAAGATTGCTTTGTATCTGTGTCATTATTCTTGTAGTATTGAATTATCCACCTGCTGTGACACTGGAAATGCTAGGTGTGGTCTGGTAGCACTCCATTGCTGCGCTGCAGAATGGTCTGCCTACATCCAAATAGCATGAACTTACCTTATCCAGCTTGGCAATCGGTGAAGGTTATGAACTATTCTGTTGCCTCAATGCTCTAAACCTTGTACCAAGAATGTAACAACAAGCCTAGTCCCAGAGGGTTTGCAGCCTAGGATCTTGATAGGCAACAGGTGAATGATGCTGCAGTGGAAGGGAGGAGGATTGGGGCGCCTGAGGAAGGTGCAGTTGTAGAAAGAAGTGATGTGGTAGCAAAGTCCCATGGCTGCAAAAAACTTTCACAGAAGACTGATGATTTTAGATGTTTTCATCATGAATTCAGGTCAGGCAGGCAGGGTGATGGATGATCACATTTTTGAGCTTTGCAGACTACTTCTTTCATAAAGCACATAAACATTTTGAAGACAGTTACTTAGTTAATCACTAAGATTAGTAAATCACTTGGTTAATACCAAGCAATTTGTGTTCCTTGACTGTTATTTATAATGACTCACTGTGACTTTTCTCCCTCCCCCTCTATGATTTACGGTATCTCTGAGCAGGTAAAAGACGACAAGGATAAAGAAAAAGCACCCAAGGAGGAAATGAAAAGTGTCTGGGATCGTAAAAAAGGAGTTCCTGAACAAAAGGCACAGAATGGAGAACGTGAGCTCACTTCCCCCAAACTTAAATCTACTGAGAATGCTTTTGGGTAAGTTCCAAGTGAGCATGGGACTTGTTTATGCTAGAGCAGAGCAGGGGGCCTTCTCAGGGGTCTCTCTTTAATGGCCTTGTGGCAGCTGAAGAGAAGACTTAACTGGCATCATCAATGGAAGCTCTGGTGTTCACTATGTGGCTAGGTTTGAATTAAGGCTGTTGGCCTATTTTCTAATGGACTACCATCCCTTTGTTACAGCGACAAAACAAGGTACGGAAAGCAGATGTAAATAGTACCTTGCGCCCTCAGTAGAGATGAGCAACTATTTTTCTCTGCTGGAGTTTTCCTTCCTTGCGGGACTTTCAATTAGAATTTCATTCTAATAGCTGCAGAGAGGCCAGTAATGACCACATTCCAGATTTTGTAGTCTCTAATATTTTTAATCAGATCTCAACCTGAAATAACTCATTTTCCAATTACACATCTGCTTTTAATCAGACTGCATATCAGTATGCAGCACAATTCAATGGGTAACTCTTGAGAACTTCTCTCTTGATTTCAAGGCAAACCTTGAACTTAGTGGCTTCTCTACAAAAGTGATTTTTCAGTTAGATGAAAACCTCTCCTAGCCTATATATATATATAGGCTATAGCCTATATATATATATATTTGTCTTTTTAAAAGTTGCATTAATTTAGATTTATTTTTTTTTTCTTTTCAAGGAAATACTGGCCTTATGGCTGTATTGGGAAATTCAGTGAAGATAACAAATTGCTGAGGAAGTTTATTAAAAAGGGATTCTACCTGCTAAAAGGAAGGGAATAAATGAAACAGAGCACAAATTCTTCCTTCTAGCAGAGGAACATGAGTTTGTTAGAAATCTTTTTTTTTTTTTTCCTTCTGCACATCTCTTCCTCTTTTACATTGGCACAGGCAAAGAAAAGGTTAAACTCTCCAGGCACGTTTAGAAATCCATGTAGGTCAGATGGGTTTTGCTGTTATATCTCAGCATTCCCCTAGCGATTCTTCCGGGAAAACCAAACTTTCTCAAAATAAAATGCAGTTCATAAGGCCCTGGAGACACCCTGACCTAAGGTTAAAAGACAGAGGGAGTCAGGCAGCATGGAGATGGGATAGCAGGAAATGGGCATTGCTCAGAACTGTCCTGCATCATGACTTGGGTCACATCATCAATAACATGAGAACGGTTTTCTAAAAATATTTTTGTTGTGTTTTCATTTGTTTCACTTCCTGAGGGAGACAGGCCTTAGTGGCAACATGTAGATCTGTGTTTCCATTCCCTTTTTCTTCTTCTGTTTTTCTTCCACTCTTTCCCAAATGTGTGAAGGGTGTCTAACCTAAGGCTTTCTTTGGAACTATCTTCTTGTTTTTACATGAACACATCAGATACTCATTAGGAAGCATGTAACTTGGCTAACTCTCAATGGTGAGGACTGAGAATAAAATAGGGTAGTGGAGGCTAAAGAAAAATCTTATCTGCATCTTGTTTGTCCAAGTCAGTCAGAAAATTACAGAAAAAAAAAACAACACCAAAAATATTCTGCAGCTTCCCTTTCCCATCTCCCCTCCCACCTACCTTTCTCCCCATTCTTATACAGGACTGGAACAGCCCTAAATATGAAGTAACACGTTTTTCACATTGTTCTGACATTTTTGGCTCCCACAAACCACTACTTTTCCTTTTCCTCCTTGTCTGAAAGCTTGCAACCAATTTCATTTCTTAGCACCAAAGAGGTACTTATGAAACTATTCCTCCACCCAACATCTCAAACTAATTCCTCAATCTTGACAACAGGGAATGGAGATTCCCAGAATCTGTTGAAAACAGAGGAGTTTGGGAGGTGGAGGAAAATACAGAGAATTACTGCCAGCTTATTGTTTCCTATTTCAGATTATGCAGAGCCAGTAGGGAAAGTCCTGTGTGTTGCATGAGAATAAAATAAGGTAGAAACTTAAATGATCTTCATTGTAAGGAGTACGAAACAGTCACCTGAGGTCTCCAAACAAAAATATTAAGACTAGATTCTACTTTTGGCTTTTATGAGTTGAAGGTTGAGAGTACTTGTTGATTTCCTTGAGGCCATCTGCACTGAAGTCAGTATAAAGAGTAACCTTTCTCGTGTACTGATATAAAACAGAGCAGTTATTTATTAAGAGAATCAGAGTAACTGGAGTAACTGGTATGTTCTTAGCTCTCTTAATTTTGAGTGCTGAGCATTTGCCCTTGCCAGTGATATCATTATGTCTATCAAAGGCGACCTCTTTCACCATTTTGTAGATCTGGCTGGGCTGACAACACTGACTTCAGAGGGCAAGAGCAATAAATAAATGAATGAATGAATGAATGAGGTTCCTGGGATATTTGTTACAGAGGTTGCAAGCCTGCAATGAAGCAGGAAAGCCTTAGAAAAGACGGATTTCTTCTGGGCTGCACAGGATAGATGAATTGGATCTTTAGAAAAACTCGGTGCCCTATAAGGGTTCCTGGGTTGTTCTGGGTTCTTGTCACCTCTGTGAACTAAATCAGGGGTATTTCAGGGTGGACACCCAAAAGTTTACCTCAGACCTCAAGTTTTGATCCTTGCTTTGTTTTTGAATAGTCCAAATGAAATTTCTAATAAAGTTTCCAATGTTTTCTCACAATGTTTTAATTAATTGTATATATATTTTGTATTAAAAAAGCACAAGGGTTCCTTTCTTTAATTAGGTGTCACTATCTGATGCAAACCTCTATCAGTGACCCCTCACAACAACATGACTTTTATGGTGGAAGGTAACCTTCTGGTTCTACTTTCCTGGGTTAAGTAATTGCACTGCAAAAACACATTCAGGAATAGGACCCAGAGAAGAAAAAAAAAATTGTGATCAGGTGATGTTAGGGAAATATATGCTATGTACCTAAAACTCTAGATTAGAAAAACAAGTGTGAGAGTGTCTTAAGGATACATAAATTCACAGATATCTGGGAGGTTTTTTTTTCTTTTTCTTTTTTTCATTAGCTTTACTTTTTGATGTTATATATAGAAAAGACTTCCTAAAACCAAGTAAACACATTGCAAAATAAATGTCAGGTCTTACTACTTCGGTGTTGAACTTTCACAGATGAATTACAACAGGTGAGATTCATGTCACAGGGTCAGTTTGGTTATGCTGGCATTGTTTTTTAATAATACAATTCAAAAATCATGCATTCTACCCTGCTGCAGCTGAGTTTCATCGCAGTCAGTAAGACCATGTGGGGGCAGAGTAATCTGTGTTAGTAGATCCTATTGCAATATTGAAACCACAGATAATTCAGCTCTGATCCGACAACCCGTTTTATATGGTTAACCCTATGTAGATGAAGGATCCATCTGAATGAAGAGTACATTTACAGGACTGGGTGTGATTCACCAGACTGCAAATTTATATCATATTTGTTATTCGCGTTGTCATCTCTAATCTCATCATCTCTAACAGTTATTGTTTTTGTTGGAACACTCGATTTATACCATCTCATGGCATTAAATTCTGCAACGCTCTGGTTCAATTAAGTCATTAATTTCCAGCTTTTCTAAATGTCAACAGAACAGAGCAGAAAGTTCTTTAAAAAAAGTCAGTAAGTACATTCCGTTTCTGTCCCTTGTCAATAGCACACTGATACCTCTGTCGTACCTATCTCCTTGTCAGCAGTAATACTAAACATGCTCAGGGAGCAGACATTTGACTAAACACTGTTGTGGTAATTGTTTAACTAGGTGATACTATCTGACTCTGTTGAAAGTATGCACTTCACCTATACAAATACTTTTTTTTTTTCCTTGTATTCTTTCTGTCTGTCTCTCATATTAGAGTTGATTGGAAAACTTCTGTTTTTCTTCTGTGGAAGCTTACAGTTAATAAATAATTTCCAGTTCCTTAATTAAAGTCATACCTTCCCTGGAAACTGTCAGCAAAAGATCTGATGAACCTTTCTAATCATACGAGCTTGCTGAGTCCAAGTGATAGGTGCTTTAGGTAGGGACCTTTTTAGTTTTTTAAAACACTGTTGAAGCTGTAGGAGTCTCACCACTCTCTTGTTTCCTTCTGTATTCCTCAAGTCAAGTAACTGGTTCTGTTCCCAAAGATACTTGTCTTTTTCTAAATGGATTATATAAAATATTTGCCTTTGAAAGCAAAGGGTTATGCATATTTTCTAACATAGAATATAGCAGAGTATTTTTGCTCTTTTTTTAATATGTAAATTTGTCTCACTTAAAACCATCAGAGAGGAATTAGTTATGGGTTTCCATTGCTTTGTTTTCTGTATTAAGTACAATATGCTTTTTGGAAGTGCTTTTTCTGCACACAAACTGCAGAGCAGAGATATGAAACTTCGGTGGTTTACTGTATACCATGGAGATGCTGATATGTCTTGCTAAAGTTACGTGAGATGTTAAACATTTCAAGCTCATTAGCTGAGTTGTGATAAAACTGGAGGTGGTCTGCATTCTCAGCTAGGGTGGTTCAGTCTCTGCTTCACGAGTATACGAGACTGCTTCCTCACTGGCAGTGGATGGGAGAGGTGTTCCTCCAAGTATCCCAGCCTACCTAGCTCCCGACAAAAATGCTTTGGGTTTGTTGTAGTTTACAAGGAGCAAAAGATCTTGCGAGGCAGTATCCTCATGTTGCTGGTGAATGTGGGGCAGCAGGGTGGCTCTGTCTAGGAAGGGAAAACCTGTGGTGCATTACCTTGCCTTTCTTTTATTTCCCAGCCGCTCCAACTTGAAGGGAATTGCGAATGCCGAGGAAGCGAAGGCAGGGTCCCAGGTAGAGGCTGGAAAGCGGCTAGATGATCTGCGCCGTCGCCAGGGTGAGAATGAGAAAGAGGACTTCGAGAAGCTGAAGGAGAAACAGCAGGAGGCAGCCGTGGAACTGGAGGAACTGAAGAAAAGGCGGGAGGAGCGCCGGAAAATCCTGGAGGAAGAGGAGCAGAAGAAGAAGCAGGAAGAGGTTGAGAGAAAAGCCAGAGAGGAGGTAAGTGTAAAGTAAGGAGTATTGATCTCTGGTTTTAATCCCTTATTGTTACTACTTTACTTCAATCGGCCATGGATTAGATGGTAACTCTTTACAGCAGTGTCTGTACAGACACCTTTTGGCAAAGAAGTCATTGGGGATGGATGAGAATGTGTTTGCATTTAACAAAAGGGCAGAATAAGGCCACAGGAGACTTGCACATAGGTGAGGATGGAGTGTACAGCAAGGAAGGCAAGACGTGCAGGCTAAAGTGGGTTTCTCCTTCTTGGATGTGATATTGTTGGAGGTCTGTGTGGGGATTTGCTGCAATGACTTTGCTTCAGGTTGTGCCCTTTTTCTGGGAGTTCTATTTGGATTGTGTGCTCTTCTGGTCGTGGCTGTTTCTTATCATGTGCCAGGACATGGTCTGTTGCAGTGATTTCAGATATGGTACCAATATTAAAATTACCCCATTTACCCTTCAGATTTAACTGCAAGTATGCCATGTTTGATATCAAATGACCACACCACAGAGATATTATTGTGAGAACCTGAGGTAAAACATGCAGGGCACCAAGAAAAACTGCAGTTCTTGTCTGTTTGAGAAAAGACAAAGCTCTAGTAATGTCTTCACGAGCCAGGATGTCATCTACAGCAGTTGTAAATTTCTTATCTTGTTGGGTATGTGAGATTCTGGGGGCAGTGTTATAGCCACAGACTTCTTAATTTATCTGCAGTCCTTTTGATGTGGCACAACTTGAATTACAAAGTACACGGCAAAAATTTGTCTGCTGTAGATGAGCTGGAATGCTGATGTTATATATAGTTATGATGGGCAAGATCTCATTAGGAAGATATTCTTGTCTATTTAAATATCAAGTACCCAAGTACATCTGTTTGCCTGTGCTTCCTCTGCCAAGGGACTCTATAAATAGATTTTCAAATCTCTGGTGCATCATTTAGGAATCTCACATGTTTGGAGAACAAATGGTGGAAGAATAAAAATAGTGTTAGCAGATGAATGCCGATTGCTTTAATATGCTAAGCTCTTTACAGTGCAATTCAATAGTTGCTGAGATTGCCCAGTGACTTGCTGTATAAGAACAGACCTTGCTAACCAGCACTCACAGTGGTTGTCCTTGGAGGGCTTCTGGTTTGACTTGTAGCTTATGAAGTTAAAACTCAAGTTGTGTCTCTGGAGGGAAAATTATAAGCACTTCCTCTTCATTTTTTGGGCATCTATTGAATTTTCCATGTGAAGTATTAACCTTGGCACAAGTGTCAGAGCAGATGGAGAAAAGTACAATACAAAGGTGATACATGAGGGTACAGAGAAACTGAATCTGGGAAACAAAATGAGACCATGGGAGTTTCTGTTTCTTACATCTGTTTAGACAAACTAGAGTCTGTGCAACCTATTTTGATTGACTGGTTCTCTTGTAAACCTGTTTGCATTAATACGCAGACTCAGAGCACATCTAAGTGTTCTTCCAAAATGTTTTTAAATGTGTATACAACTACAAAAAAATGACATTAGGCTTCTGAAATCCAGTTCTTAATGAAACAGCATTTTTATAAATGAGCTTTATACTCTCTTTAAGCAACACTACATGGCAATAAGGCTGGTGACCTCCCTGTGAGGAGACACTAAAGTAATGGAATAGCTGTCTTCCTCACTTATTTAATAATATGATGAATTGACATCAGTATGTTACTAGCTTTCATATAAGTCCCCGAACTATTTTGGCTAGCATAAAAACCTTTTTTTATAAAGTGCGCTAAATTTTTGCAGGACTACAAAGCCCTGTAATGGTGATGTAGTTTCTGAAAGAAGAAATATCCTTTATTATTTGTTTAGGAGGAAAAGAGGAGGATGAAGGAAGAAATTGAAAGGAGAAGGGCTGAAGCTGCTGAGAAACGTCAAAAGATGCCGGAAGATGGTGCATCTGAAGAAAAGAAACCATTTAAATGCTTCAGTCCTAAAGGTTCATCTCTCAAGGTAACCTCCCCACTAACTTCCATAAAGTACAGAAGAAGTAAAGGGGGTTGCAGTTCAAACCAATTGCCAAACACCAAAGCATTGTAGAAATACTTGATATCAGACATGGGCCAATGTTCTGAAATAGACCTTTGTCTAAAACCTTCAGCTGAAAGACTTCGTTCATTTGGATGACTGAACATTAGAGACCCTTTCTAAAGTAGTCTAGCGTGGTAGTTACCTGTTGTTGGTCAAGAATGTCCAAGAAAATTCAAGAGGAAGGATACTTAGAGTTGCCATACTGTGCTGATTTTCAATGTTAATTTATTATAGGACTGCTTTGTGAACTGGAGCAGAAAAAATCATGAATAGAACATTCTCTTCTTTCACAATTCCACTCTCTTCTTCCACAATTACTTTCTTCCTTGCCAAATTACTTTGTCTTTAAGTATATTCAGCCTAATCATCATTAATTGAAACTGTCCCATATAGTAGTTCTAGCTTATGTCTAAACCCTCCAAAACAACATCTAGAAACACTGGGCTAGATTTTTTCTTACATGATATTAAAAACAACAACAATAACAACAACAAAACCCCTTCTCTTGCTGCAGGAATTTCTAAATGGTCTTCTGTGGCCTATATTATTTTGGATGTCAGATAAATCAATTAAATGACCTTTCGGCATGGAAGAGAAATCCTGGCCTCTCTGAAATTATTGGGAATTTTGTTTTGATATTTAGTCTAGTCAATTCCTCAACTCAAGCTAAAACTACAGATCTGTTAATCATATTCACCTATCCTTTCCTTTTTTTCCTTTTGAGGCATTAGTCAGGTAAGAATCCAAAATGTCTGTCAAAAAAGACCACTTAGTGGGCACTAGCAAGAAAAAGAACCAGGCAGGACGTTGTCAGGTAGGAGTTTGTTGGGTCATGAAGGGGATCTCCATAGGATTAACAAGTGTGTGTCATGGGTGACAAGCTGCATTTGGTCAGAATGACATTTCTGCGCATACAGTTTGCTCTTTCAGCTTCAACCCTATACTGCTTTGGGTCCTGTTCCAGGTAATACAGTGGCCAAATGCTTTTGGCTAGACTTGGCTTTGACTCCTCAGACACATCTGAACCTGAAATTTGAGGACAGAATACATACAGCTGTAAACAAAGATTGCCAAGTTGCTTCCCAACTCCCGTCTGTTAGATAAACCTGCCATTTTGGTTGCAAAACATTATGTCAAGAATGGATAATATAATTGTACAGCTTCTTCATAGTCCTCCTGAGAGGGCTTCTTTTTCTTCCTTCTGTCTGTTGAGATGCCTTTTATGACATACACTTGGAGCTTTAGTTCACAGATGACTCATAAGAAAGGAAATTATACTTGAGTATGCATAATAGCAAGATATAGATCATAATTTTGGGGAGAGTGGGACAAAACAGTGGATTTGGCAGGAGATTAATAGGTTTCAGAGAGCTTTTGGACTGATGCTACTAAGTGTATTTTTAGAGGAAAGATGGAATTTTCCAAATGTTGTTAAGCATTTGAGGTCTGATTTTTTATGATGATAATTGCTGCTGGTTTTATGACTTGTTAAGTAGAAGTTTTTTTTTTTTTTTTTTTTTTGTTACAAAAACTAATCTATGCAACTCTGTACATATTTTTTCCCCTTTCTCTCAGTCTCTCTCTCTGAGAAATTGGTGATACTGTAGATATTTCAGTCTGGTGTCTGTGGGTGGCTAGAGCATACATATAATACTGTCAAAACTTCATGCCCTAAAATGTTTCTTGGCCTTCTGTGGTCAGTAGCTGAGGAGGGAATAATCTAGTTTTAAAAAACTGATGTCAATTCCAGTGTTTAGAAGACAGTATCTATTGTCACCTTTTGTTTGGACAGAATTGTCATGTTGGCCTAGCCTGTTTGGTATGCAGTTCTCTCACTAGGCTATTATATAGTGACCAAGTTATCTTTTGACTGGTAAAGCATCTGGCACATATTTTCTCCCTTGATGAAAGTATCATCTAGTTAGATATGTCATGAATCATGTGAGAAATATAAATACTCAGTGGTCAATGGGCATTTGGAATTGATGATGAAAAAGGGAGGCTCAGTATTAAAAGACTGTATGATGCATGTGCACATTGTCTTCTAAATCACAATCTGGCAAAGCATCTTTTTCTCCTTCTTTGTTTTTCTGATGTGATAAGCTTTAGGGAACAAAAAGAAGTTCCTGGGAGTGATTTAGATTAAGAGAGCAGGGCATGTTTTTTACCAGGGGAACCACAACAACAAAGGAAAGAAGGGAAATAAACTGAAAATAGTGTCACATATTATCATTTTATGGACACTGCATTTATCCATCAGGCAGAGCATGGACGAGCATGATGTGCAGACTCAGAATTTAGAAACCAAGATGTACAACTCATCTCCATGTATTACTTAGCTCATGGATGCACATATGTAAATATATATATATATAAACAGACATAATATATACACGTATATTTAAAAAGAAGTACTGTGGTTATTTAGTTTGACCTGTAATAGATCATAGGCTACAAGGTGTTGGACAACAACTGTTGTTTTAGCCGTTAAATAAAGTATTTCCCCCAAACCTGAGACACTATTTCAGCAGAACCACAGAGGGCACCATGGTGGTTTGCTGTTGTGGTCAAAATGGGAATCTGAGATGTGGGACAAGAAGAGAGCTCCACTGGCTCCAGAAGCAAGGAAACTGAATTTGAAGAGAATGAAATAAGAAAGAAGAGCCAGTGTTGACTGACATGGTACATCCAGGACTTTTTGCCAATTAATTTTAGGGGAGCTACAAGTGGCACTGGAGAGCCTGCAGCCTGTGCAACATGGAGGCCTTCCAGTGAGAGCACAAGGGCTGGGTCCTTTCAGAGGGGACAGTAAGGAGGAAGGATACAAAGCTGATAAAGGCTAGATTCATACCCAGCTCAAGGACAGAGCAGTTTGAATTTCTTAGGGCTGGTGGAGTCCCCGTGGGCTGTAGCTGCAGTAACAAACCTCTGTCCTGCCTCTGCTCACTCTCTTGTTGCTGTTTGTTTATTTATTTTAAAAAAGGAAAGACTCTCTGGAACAGCCTTTGCTGCTCTCCCATCCCATTCTACCTCGTGCTCTCCCTAGTTTAGTTCACACAAATGGTACTACAGTAAAAGAATGAGATTTTCTGCCCAGTCTTTACTGGCTTTGCCTTTTAGACAGTTTCATTACTCATATTTTATTTGGGAAGGAGTGATCTTGACATCTTGAGCAACTGCTCCTAAATTTAATCAGGAGTAAACATGGTATTTTGGTACTGATTCTCCTCTGTTGGTGGGGGTGAGCTCCCCCACTACAGAAATGCAAAAGCAGTTAGGTACTGAAGGGAGGAAGCAACAGCAGGTGGAAAGGGGCAGGATATCTCCTGCTTTTGCTGCAGACATCTCCAGGGAAGCATGGGCTGATGTGGCAACCAGCTCTCCCCACAAGGTGATGCTGACAGCTAAGACTGAAGCAGGACTTTTCAGGGCTTGAGATTTTTATTTCTACTTTTTCCTTAAAGACCTGTCTGTTCCTATCTTGTTATTGCTCAGTACTGGAGAACTGGAGCACTGACTGGAAAGAATTAGACTACACACAATCAGTGCTTTCTAGGAGATGAGCTACTCTTGTGGCAGGTGGAAAACAAAGGACTAAGGACAGGATTTGTAATGCTTGTTTTTCCCTTTTTTGCTGCTGTTAGCAGCACCCTAGTCTGCCAGGTAAACTGGCATAAATTGGCTTACTCTGCACAGATGCTGCTGACAGCAGGAAAAGGCCTAACTCTGCTTGCTTAATGAAGCAAAAGAGCGTGGGAGGCTCAGGAGAAGGCACTTCACTCCTAGGGACTACCACTCAGAATGGATTTCCACCAGCTTCTTCCACCTGTCAGGAAGGATGTGAAATTATAATAAGGGGATTTTTGTCTTTTTATATATTTCCTCTTCCCTCTCTCCCTTGGCCCATTTTTCTGAAAATAATTTTCATTACGTCAGTTCAGAACGCTTTTTGTTGTTAATATCTAATACACAATTTAAAATTCCTAAGAATCATTTAAAAACTATGCATGAAACAAGTGTTACTGGAAATATTTAGATGGTGCTTGTTTTCCAAGTCATTGACTCGAACTGTGTATTAACTCATTCCTTTTTCATTCAGTTTCTGTTCTTGGAGGATGTACAGATGGAAGGAAGTGCACTTATGACTCCCACACTTTAAATGGATTTTTAATAAGCAACCATTTTTTTGCACAATCAGCAAACCAAAAATGTCTATAGAGTACTGCATATGGATAAATGCATATATATATATTTATATATATATGTATTTGTGTAGCATCTTGCTTAATTTATTCCTTGCCACCTATGTGTGCTATCCCTGTTGAGTAAGGCTGCAACCAGCTGTGAGACTCTGCTTGTTTTTTATTTATGCCCACTGCCACTGATGGCTGCTGCGCTGAATCAGGCAGAGCACCTCTCATCATTGTGTGTGACAGAGACCCTGGTGCGTGTTACTGCCTTGTAGGGATGCAGTTAAAAGGCTGGATGCTCTTGTTGAGCTGACACAGAGCTATCAGCCTTAACTCCTGTAGGCAGGAGCCAGCTCTCTGAGGCAGAAGGAGAAGGGTTTCATTTCATCTAACGTTACCAGCAGAAGGACAGGTGTCCATCTCAGGATTTTGTTGTGCAGTGTAACTTCTTCGGTAGCTGAGAGAGTGAGGAGAGAGCAAGAGTCAGCCTTGATGGACAAGCAAGCCCACACTCCCTAGAGTGAGGTGAGCTCCTCTGTCTCTCCACTGACTGTGGAGGGAATTAAAATGAGTAGTTTGGACTAAATGCTTAACTTACAAGCAACTGAGGTTAGGTGGGAGAGGTGCAGCCTGAAATCCTATGTTTTTTCTCTCTGGTCATAGTTTAATTAGCCACTGGCAGGTGGACTCGATGGAGTACATGTGTGTTTTATGTCAGAGGCTTTGGAAAGTATTCCATGCTGACAAAATATAATCCGAAGCTATTTAACAAGATTCTGTTAAAGAGAATATAGCAAAATAAGTTCTTTTTATTTCTTGATTTCTAGCTGAGGAAATAACCTTGCTCTTTTCTGATAACCACCTTGCTTTCTGTTTGTCTTACAGATCTATTTTGTAATATTGTTTACTGTATGTGCCAAACATTTTAAACTATTTGCATGGACTTTGTGTGGTGTGCAGTGGATAAATAAATAATCTTTAAATGTTGCTGTGCAGTCTAAATGTATTTGACCTATATGTTGAATACATTTGTGTGTACAGGTGTGTTTGCTCTAGTGTATGCAATGTATTCTATTTGCTGAATGCACAGTTTTGAGGCAGATGCTCTATAAAACAAATCCTTATATGTGCGGAAAATGTGTTATTCATCCCCCTGAGGCACGTGCTTCCTTGGGAAGAAGACCATGTTCAGCTCTGAGGGCTGCTTCCTAATTGCTCTTCTGTTTAACTTACTTTCTGGTTTGTTTCCCCACCCTCCTATTCTGAACAATCCCCAGCTTATTCCTGACACCACAGCAAGTGCTCAAAGCATTGCCGTTTCCAGAGGGTAAGGAATAACTCCACATCCTTTTACTTCAGCCCCAAGAACTCACATCCCCCTTTTCCCCTGGCCTGTCCCCCAGTGCATATGCCAGCTGGGTTTTTGTGCTGTATAGAAATGCCTCTCCTTTCTGAATATAGGAAGACTATGGAGTCTAGTGGTTAGCTTCTTTTAAACAGCTTTTAAGATGTGTCCCTTTTGTATGAGTTCAGGTGGAACCTGTGTTAATCTGAACTAGAAGATGCTGTTAAGTGAGTTATAGCATAGTTACCTTGAGCCCTGGCTCTTTGGGATGTTCCTTATTGTTTGTCCTCACTGCCAGCCAGGGTTTCACTGATATAGTTGGGGGAATTGCCCCTCCAAGCAGAGAACAGGAGAAACCAACAGCTCTTGTTGATATAATGCATCTTTTTGAGTACTGCTGGTTACCATCCAGAAATCAGTGCTGTGGGAAACTCTTCTATATATAGAACTATACTGTAGTTGAGGAGAGGTGATGTGTTTTGCGTTAGCATCGTACATTTGTTTAGTCACTTTTAATCAAATAACTTGCTTGTTTTGTGGCAACGCTAAGTATATTTCCTTCTGGCAAAACTAAGGTGCAAACTGTTGAGGATGGAAAAGGAAGAGAGAGACCTAGATATGCACTCTGCTGCTGTGTTGTTCAGTTCCTGCCTGGTGTATTGCTGCCATCTTGTGAGAGTGAATTGAAACAGTTGGTACATATCCAAGCAAAGCCCATCTTTCTACTTAGGACTTCATTTAAATCTTTTATTGGCAACTAAAACTGTTAATGTAAATTGCTCTGTAAATTGTATATATTTGTTAGAGCTTTAGAGGTTCTTTTAAGCTGGATGTGACACTAACTGGAGGTCCTCCAGTTGTCTTATTTGGCAAATTCTGCACTGAAGTGAACTTCCTGAGTTTTTGCTCATATGTTCTGGAGAAATAAAACAAACATACATGCCCTTTGATGGAGTTGGTGTGCAATTAAAAATTCTCATACAACCTTAACGCTAAAGGGCATGAAGGAGGACCATTTAAAGGAATAGCTGTCATTGCCTTAGCTTGAAGGCATGAACGCTGCAGCAATCACTATTAAAGGGACTTGAAAATGGGCAACCCATACTGAGACTGGGGAATCCCCAGGAATTCAGCCAGGCTGATTAATAGTCATTTCTGTACCCTGGAGCTGCTTCTGTATTTTTAACACTTAAGTGACGCTACAGAGCCTGAGACAAGAAGTGGAACAACATAATGTGGAAGACATGTTAGGAAGTTGATTGTTTATAGTATTCCTGACACAGAATACTCCCCTATCATGAAATGCTTAAAAAATTTATTTGGGGATGTAGTCTTTTTTTTTTTTCTTTTTTTTTTTCTTTTTTTTTTTTCTTTTTTTCTTTTTTTCCAAATTTTCAAGAGATTTGGCATAAGTCTTATGATACCTTCATGATTCTTTTTACCTTCATGATTCTTTTTCCCTGGAAGCATTACAGTATTTTCCTATACGCAGAGCAGAAAATAGTGATGAAATGTAAGATACCACTTTTTATAATAACAGCTGGTAGATATTGGCTCAACAATGACCCTGCTGAACATTAGCAAAGTACAGTCTGATGTTTTTTTTTGGAGCTCAAATGAAGTTGTTGGTGTCTTGAAAAAACATGGGGAAGGGTACATGGCTGAGCTCCAAACTTGGCCTAGTCTGATGTCTCAGCTCAGAAAAAACTTTATTAAATTTGCTGTCTCCCTCTAGAGGTATATACTTGCTTTTGTGTGGGAGATAAGGGGAAATTTGACAGAGATTTTGTGAATATCAACCTCTTTAATAAGATAAAATTATTCCCTTTTCTCCTTTCTGTATTGCTGATTTATTGTTACAAATATTAACACTGAAGAAACAAGCAGGATACAACCATTAATGCAGAAAATTATATCCACCCTTCTGCATATGTTGAATGACAGTTTCCTAAGTACAAAACTTATGCATGTGTTTGCAGTGATTTCTGTTGGAATCCATCTGCTTCAGACTGACCTTTTGACATTTAAAATGATATTTAGCCCGGCCTTATACAGGCTGCATGTGTATTACTTTTAACCTTACAGGTCTTGTCTCTTTCTCTTCTAGATAGAGGAACGGGCAGAATTTTTGAACAAATCCGCTCAGAAGAGGTAAAACAATAAAACAGATTGTAGATTCAGTTGAAACAACTGTGTTTAATTGGAGGCAATATTAATTTCTTTCTCTCTCTCCTTTTTTTTTTCTTTTCTACTCCCTAAAGTGGTATGAAACCCACCCAAACGACAGCAGTTGTCTCAAAGATTGACAGTAGACTTGAGCAATACACTAGTGCAGTTGTGGTAAGTTAATTCCAGGTCACAGTGACTTTAGTTACTAATGGCTTTGGGGTTTTAATAATCACCTTTTATTTCCCTGTTTAAAAATGTCAATGTTTTGATTTTTTTCCACGAGCTTTTTCTAATGAGACTCCAAAAGCAAAATGCTTGAGGCATGCCTATAACCAACCTCCATATATATATAACTCTAAACACAATCTCAGATTCATGTCTTCCCTTTTGTGCTACAAAATACACTGTCTGCTTTATAAGCCTGGAGTAGCTCTTGAAGGATACGGTCAGCATCTCTTGAGTGGCAGTTGCATCCTCTCTCTCAGCTGAGAGCTGATAATCATCCTGAGCTGATTTGCTCAGGTGAATTAACAGCTTATTTCTGAAAGCAAAGAACTGGGCCTGTGTTGACGACTGCCACTTCAGAATGAAAATCCTGGACAAAGAAAGACACTTTAGTGAATTAGGGAGTTAAGAAATGACAAAGGAAAAAGAGGGGAAAAAACAGAATTCAGCCATAGGTGTTTTTGACAACAGTCAAATATATATGCTTTGAAGCCAGAATTGAGAGCTTTTTCTTTTCATAGTTCAAGAAAAAGTAGTTTTTTGTTTTCTCATTTTTAAACTATTTTTATAAGTCAGTGAGTACAGGCAATGTGAAAGCCACTGGTTAATATAGTAGACATGGATTTGCAAGTGTAATGGCAATAAAATAGTATTAAAAGGGATATTACCTCGATAGCTCATACAGGTTCCTACTCCCTTCAAATCTGTGTTACATAACTGTGTTTTGGAAAGAAAGAATAGACTGAGTTTAGCCTAGTGTTTTTGGTAATCGTACAAGGGACATACTGACAAAGCCAAAAAACAATAAAACAAAACAAAAAATCCCCCCTCCTTAAAAACAAACAAACAAACAAACAAAAAACAGCTAATTTCAAATATATTGCAATTGCTGAAATTTGCCTCTAGAATCCCAAGCTGTGAGGTTAACTTGTCTTGGGCAGATAGAGTAAGTCTGATGCTGGTTGACAGAGCAGCCTTTCTCTCCTGCCTCTGGATAAGGATTTCCATAGCTAATGTCCATGAAAGAGACTTGCTTACAGGATTCAAGTGTTGTGACTTGAAAGAGGACAAAAAAAAGCCTTGGAGCAGTTGTGTGCAGAGCTGTGGTTTTCCAAGAGCTCTAGAAATGTAACAAATACAAAAATCTAAGCAGTTTCCATAGCCTGTCGTATCAAGGGTGCCTGACCAACTGCAAATCAAGAAGGGGAGAGTCTCAATGTCATCTCTTGAGCAGGGTCCCTTCTCTCCATCTGTGCATGATCATTACTAGAACTTAGAGCTACTGCATTCCTCAGCACTTCCCCAGAGCCAAACCACCCTGCAAGTCCAGCTTTTAATGCCAACCACCAACTGGCCTCAATTCTTCTGCAGGGCACCAAGGCTGCAAAACCAGCTAAGCCAGCAGCCTCTGACCTTCCTGTTCCAGCTGAGGGTGTCCGTAATATCAAGAGCATGTGGGAGAAAGGGAACGTTTTTTCATCACCTTCTGGGGGAACAGGAGCACCGAATAAGGTATGTATTTAATTTCACATGGTGATTATAAAGAATTATGGACATTATCTTGCAGTTCATGTTCTTATGAGTAAGCCTGGCTGCTTTCCTTGACATCACTGCTGAAGAATATCACTAAGGATCCTGAAATCCTCAGAAACCCGCAAAATGTCATGGCTGCAGTACTCAGTGTAACGGAAGAATGTAGTGACACACTGTGCTAACTTATGAGACATTCCAGAGTCACATCAGATATCTTAGACAAATACATCTGGCTAATTCAAGCTGGGTACAAAGAAATTCTTTGTGTTGAGAAAGATTCTTTTTAGGGGCAGAGTGGGATTAAACAGACAAGCTACTGATCTATTATAGATCATGGATAGAAGCGTTTGTAAGACGTTTATCTATTCTACATAAATTCTTAAAGCCACATTTCCTTTCTGTAAATTGATGTGATCTGAGGAGGATTTATCATAGCTGAAAAAGCAAGCCATAGATTGAAGAAGGATACTTACAGATAGACAAGAAATTTCGATAATTTGTTCTAAGTTTTTAAAGATTTATTTTAATGATAGAAATTTTAGGCCAGCTAACTCTTCTATTATGTGTTTTGTCATTTTTTTTTGTTTTTGTGTTTTGTTTTTGTTTTTAAAGTAGTTTAACAAAATGAAATTCTAGGCTTACTGGTGCCCCTTCTTCTTTTAGGCTAAAGATTTTTTCTCCTTGGAGTTTGGGGTTATGACAGAAACAGCAGGTTTGTGTCTAAGGTTTATTTGTGGGTTAGCACAAAAATTAAAATGATTCTGTCAGACCACATTTATCGTTACTGAAAACTAGAGGGTAGCAGTGTAATTCATAGGGACAATATCTTCTGAGTAGACAGGATAACTCTTAGCTAGGCATAACCTCAGTGAGGACTTCTGTATTAAACTCAGATTTGGCTTTGTTTTTAAATCCAAACCATGAAAAAATATGGCAAAAGCTATTCTGAAAGTCTTCTCATCAGATTTTATTATTTTGTAGGAAACTGCTGGACTGAAAGTTGGTGTCTCCAGTCGTATCAACGAATGGTTAACCAAGACCCCAGAGAGTAACAAATCACCTGCTCCAAAACCTTCTGTAAGTAAACCTGCAACAATCTGGTTGGTTGGTGGCTTGTCTGCTGGGACAGAGGTGGGGATGGCGCTTCCTTAGCCAACTGATGGTCTTTAGAGGAACCTTACTGCCCATCCTCTCTTGGAAGCTCTCAGAGGCCCTCTGCTAATTCTTGGGTAGGCGCAGGAACAGGAAATTGTTTTCTGTGGAAGGCTAGGGGTGAGGAACTGAGGCTGTAAGTTTCCAAACTGGAGAATGTTAAGGCACCACTCATGGTGTTAATGATTCACCTTCTTTAGGATTGTATTAAAGAACTGCTTTCCTCTCATATGCTTGAGTAATTTGTTTCTGCCAGTTCACTTGCCCTTTATAAAAGGTGTAGCTTAGCATACACTTTGTTAATTCATGTGCCTAGTTATCTCAAAGAGAAGCTTGAAATTTGCAATGTTGTCCCTCAAGTTAATATTTACTGGTGGCTACATGGGGATTGTGTCCTCACAGAAATAAATATAAAAAGAAAACAAGTAATTGTGGTAGCTCTAGTTAATTACAAGTGCTGAAAACTAGCACAGCATCTGCCTCCAGATTTTATCTTTCTTCTAAGTTACATCTTTTAGATAGAGTAAAACTAACCTCTTATTTTCCCTTCAGCCAACTGTTTCTACCTATGTCTTCATTTCCCTCTTTCTCAATAGATTGTTCTTTCTTCTTTCAATATTTCTCCTTGAAGGAACCTGCCCTCCTCCTATTCTTTGCGGGTCTGTTTGCTAAGTTGGTCAGGTAAACCTGTTCGTAATTGACTCTGAAGAATGATATACATCTGTAATGTGTGTTTTTTCCTTTTTTTTTTTTTTTTTTTTAATATCAGGCTAAATCAAAGGGAGAACAAGATTTTCTTACTCACCAAATAACTCCTTACCCTCAACCCATTCCTACATAATAAAGAATAATTCATAGTTTTCCAGATCAGGCATTCAGACAGTCTACAGCAATTTTACTATCTGCTTAACTCACTTTTTGAAGCACAGAAGAGGCTTAAAGTCTTAATGATATCTTTGGCTAATCTGTTCTATAATATCACTGTTGGGTGCAAACACCTCTTGCAGAAATTAGACTTCTGTATCTCAATGGGCATTTTTCTATCCCAAGTTATAAATTCTTGCGTGCAGAAAGCTACGTATCTATGCATGGCAAGAGCAAGATTCTAGAAACCGTGCAGGACTTTATGAAACGGACGGTATTTATGTCCTAAATTGTTTTAAGAGTCTTTTGCTTAGCATCCACAGGGACAGATGTCAATCCATCTGTCCTTAAAAAGGTGCATTACTACTAGCCTAGCATACTTCTTCTGGATTTGTAGTCCTGCTTTTCTGCAAAGAGAAGATTGAAATTTGTATATGGAGACTTTAAGCAAAATTCAATACACTCCTTTGCAGAGAATATTATTATTACTATTAATATTTTTTGACTTTACCGTACCTGGTTGTTTTTTCCCTGTCAGGTTAGGGATTGGTCCATGTTAAAGTTTTAAAAGGTACTATGGAAATTCAAATAGATATGACCGACTACAGTGTTAAATCCTGAAACCTTTATTTAAGAATGTAGAGGAGGATCTGCTGTATTAAATTCTGACACTGTTTTTTTGTTTGTTTGTTTTTGTTGTTTTTAATTAAATATTTTGATTCTTATCTAACATACCTGAGACCAGCTACCTTTGAATTCCTCCCTAACAGAAATACTATTTCTGAATTCTCTTTTTCCTCAAAAAAAGGAGCTTTTCATTGTATTGTCTAGGATGAATATAATAAATTATAGCCAGTCTGTGTAAAACCAAATAGATGCAGCAGGACTGGATTTTGTGTTAAAGCATGTGTATGTGTGGAATGATTCTGTGATGTGTCATTCTGAATAGCTTTATAATTGATAGACAATGTAATATTTACAACTGGTAGATGCTCCTCAAATTTTCTTATGAGGAAGTCACATTCTAACTTTTCCTCTACCAAGTTAAAATAAATCTGAACTAAAGTTGTTTTTTGTTCTCTGACATTAACTTAAAAATACAGGATTTAAGACCAGGAGATGTATCCGGCAAACGTAATCTCTGGGAGAAGCAGTCAGTTGACAAGCCAGCTGCATCTTCTTCTAAGGTAACACATCAGTGCATTCCTAAAAGATAGTATCTGTGTGTGAAGCTTTTTGCGGAGGGAAGGCACTGTTTGCCTTCATATGGTCAGTCATTTGGAATTAGGTCTCTGCATATCTTGTGTTACTAATATGCCTTTTCATCTGTAAAAGAAAGTGCAACGAGGCACCAAACACCATGGATAGCATGTAACTTTTATTATTCCTGTTTGGAAGAAGTTGTGTGTGGAATGCTGTCCTTTGCATGAAGATGACTTTTTTTTTCCCCATATTCAACTTTAATAATGGATTCTTACTTTTTCAAACAGGTAACAGCAGCGGGGAAAAAATCAGAGACTAATGGTAAGTAATTCTAATAATTCACCTGCATATTAAAAAGAAACTTTGGCACATTTTTGTACACACATCACAATTCTCAGTTTTTAAAACTCTACAGATGTTAATGTTGATGCACAAAACCTTCTCTCCTTTGCCTTTCACTTTTCCCAAGCTCCCTTGCAATATCGCCAAAACATGATGCTATTTTGAGAAATAAGCCTGAATCATCTGGCTAGGAGAACTGAGGATGCGCTCTCCAGCAATGTTTGCAAATCATGGTTAGAATGACATTTGTAGCATTTGCTATAGTTGGAGAGCATGATTAAATTGTGTGAGGTCTGAGGGATGGGTTGGTCATTTAACTAATTACAGCACATACCAGGCATCTGGGAAAGGCTTTTTTAAAAGCTGCAGAGCAAGTGGATATGCTTTTCATGAGTGGAGAGGGGAAAACCAAAAAGCCAAAGCTACTGGGGTAGCATTATTTGAGCAGAAATGAAAGACTTCAGTACTGCTGAGAACAAGCATCTCATTTTAAATACTGCCACTGGGTAATGGTGAAGCCTTGTGAAAATTCAGCAGCATTGGTTTTGGAAAATTCACCTGGCTGTTTGAGTCCCACGTGCTCTTGATTACCCAGAGTGGACTGGAGTTCAAAAGCTGTCAGCATCATCATTGCTTTTGCTGAAGCTATGCATTGGTCTTCTCAAGTCAAAGAGTCTTACTACTGTTGTTTTGAAATCACTAGTTCGGGAAACACAACTTAGTTATAAGTCAAGAAGTCATCAAATTCGCCCCCAGCTTGCGTGTGCTTCTTTAGTTTTTGTTTTAATCTAAAACTTACCAAATAAAACCAATTAGAGGAAATATGTGCCTAAGGACCAGTGGAGAAGAATGGAAATTTACCGATCAATTTAATAGCTTTAAGATGTCTTGCAACATCCGTTGATTTTTTTTTTCCCACTAGGAATGAGAGGTTCAAATGTAGAAAACCTGTTTTTTTACAGATTAATATTTGTACACATTTTTTTTCACATTCATATGCAAATCGAGTGCTGTGCTATGCTTGTGGACTTTTTGGGGGATCAGTTTAGAGTCACACAAGATGGAATTGACTTCCTCCTCCTCCTTCTTTCCTTTTTCAAACTGAAGTGTTGGGAGAGGGGTGTTCAGGCTTGCTCAGTGTTAGCACAGCTCCGCTCCCATGGCAGGCATTAGCAGCTGTGCCATCATCACCCGCAGGAGCAGCCCCTGCTGAGTGGTCGAGACACTGCCGAGCCTCTTCTCTGAGGCTGAGTGAGATGAGGGCTTCAGCAGAGGGCTTGCAGGAGAAGGCAGATGGATTTCAGTCGTACTGTGGACGTGGAGTGCGTGTGTCCCGCCCTGTAGCACTTTGCGTGGTAGCCACCCACCCATGGCTTGGGAGAGGGGAGGCAGGGAGAGTGCTGCGTGCAGCATCCACTGCCTTTAACGCGGTAAGCTCCTGAGTTGCTTCCCAGGGCTGCTGGAGGTGAGGAAGGTTTCATAGTGAAATCTGGAGGCCACCTCTGATCGAGCCCAATACTCAAGCGCAGCAACATCCAGCTTGTGCCCTACCTTCTTACATGCTGCCTGCTAACCTAGAGTCATGCCCTCTCTATTTTAGAGGTATATTTAGGTTATTTTAAGCCATCTTTAATCTTTCTTTCTCTCAGCAGGTTTGAGACAACTTGAGAAAGAACCGTAGAAGGCTACTAAAGACGCTGGACCAATCAGTTGGGGGAAAAAAAAAAAAAGAAAAGAAAAAGTGCTAAATTGTTCTTTTTATATTTATGTTTATTTACCAAAATGTCTTTTTGCATTATCCCAGTTAAAACCATGTATATTAGCACTGTATTTAATAATCAGTCTAGACATTCATCATAATAGTACTGCCTTTGCACAAGAGCCTTTATTCCTAAAGAAACCCATGCTGTGAAATATATAGACTCCTACTGATAGTCATAACTAACTATATATCTGAACAGTGATTTCAACTGGCATAAGAGGTCAACCCAAAATGCATTTAAAATGGAGTTGCTTAAGAAAGGTGTGCAGTAAACCTATAAAAACAATGGTTACTTTTGGAATACAGAAGTCTTTCTTTCTGCACTTTAGACTAAGGCATGGAAGAAATATCTTTAGTTGACAATGTAATATTTTCTGTAAGTTGCCCATGTCATGAGAAATACTGCATCAATAACTTGTTTTAATTTTTTTTTTGTTTTATACTTTTTTTTTTAAGTTTCAATTTTTCCATTCTAGTTTAAGTTAATACCTAAATTTGGATGATTATGTTAGCTGACAGCGGTACTGATATTTCTTTTTGTTGTTAGTGACTAGTAATTGATTGCAATTTAGAATATATACACACATAGCTTTACAAAGTTTAGCCTAAAGGCACTACTAACGGTAGAATGCTTTAATACGTGCTAGAGTATTATATTTAGTAATAAACATACATAATTAACCAATATCACAGCTTAAAAAAGATAAAGACAAAATCACACACTTTTCTATAGTAAGATTTCTTAATTGCCATTAGAGGTATGGCGAGATAAGTATTAAAAAATTTAAATGTCAATTGCCCAGTAATGGGTAATTAAAAAGAAAGTTATAGTTTTTAAAAGAGGAAAAGGTAATGGTATAGAGGGTCAAAAATAGGTCACTTGTATAAAACGTTGTAGTTTAATTTATATAAAACTACCATAATTAAAAAATAAAATAAAACTAAACACAGTTGGAGCTTGTTTCAAATGACTGTACACAAAATCTTGCCATTCATCAGTGCCGTACACTAGGTCCACCCAAAATGAAGTAAACCTCTATCTTTGTACTGCTTCTTCTTAACTATCTCTCCTGAATATCTTATTTACAGACGTTTTGATTTGTATATAGTAAACACATGGCTATAAGACGTCAGCTTGGTTTGAATTTACATGCCATAGAGTTTAGCATTTACATCCTACAGTGTATGGGTGGCATAAACTGAGCAACTGAAATAGCCCCCCGAGTGCGTTGTTAACAGCTTCGTCGTGCATCAAAACTACCAGGCTCTCCCTTTCCACCGCTTCCATCTCTTACAGCATCTGACTTCTTCCTAGAGAGAGGAAAGTTATATTTTAACCCAAAGATGAGCTCCCCTGCTTGGCCAAAACATCTTGTTTACATATAGGGATGCACATAGTTGTCTGTAAGGGGTGAAACTGTGCCTGACATTGTCTATGCATTGTCATGTTTTTTGTTTGGGGTTTTGTAAACACTCTTTTGAGTCTTTCAAATACATTTGATAGCTGCAATAAAAATGATTCATTCAAACAATGTATTCTGAAACTGCATCCACAATAAAAGGAATATTTCCATCAGCAGCCCCCTGTTTGTTAATGACTAGGAATGAACCAGTTGTTGTGACTAGGATAGGAATCACGCTAAGGCTGTGTGAAATAAGGAGTTACTGCCATGAAGCTTGAAGGCTGTCTTTCTTGATGCACTATCCTACACCAGATAGCTAAACCCTAAAATCAGCAGCTTTAACCTATGGATTCTCAAGAAAAAAAAAAAAATATATATATATATATATATATCTTAATTGTCATGCTTGTCAGTACAGGACAGGAGCTGGGCATCATCTGGATGTCAGCATGCCCAGCAAAGTCAGTTCTAACCTAGTGTCATGATTGTCTGCTCTCCTGCTTTGCAAAACTTTTTCAGTAAGAGCCATTAATGTTGTTTCTTCTGCTTACCTTGGTGAGAGGCAGCTCAGTGGGGAAGTGCTTCCAAGCTTGGGTGGTCACAGGGACCAAGCCTGGGGAGCTGCTGGCATCCCATTGTCCTCCTACCCCCTTCTTTTCTGCTATAAGGCAGCACAGCCCATACTGCTGTGCTCTACTCAGGTCACCGTCCTTTGAAAGAGGTCTCCCAGGCTGCTGCCAGCTCTGCAGGGGGCAACGGGAAGGCCACAGCAAGCAGCTTTCTCAGCTGCTGGGGAAGAAATAATTGGATGCTTTCTTACTTAATCTGGAAAGAGCTTGTATGCTTAAAAGTGTACTTGTTCTCCTTCCTCATACTGACCATATTGATATGTTTCTCTCCAAGTTTTAGTGAGTGAGGCGTTTTTCTTGTTGCTCTGAATGTTTCTTCTGCTCCTGGTTATTAATTATCGTTTTATGAGACCATGAAAGTGTGCTGGGCACAATTGGTTTTACTTTTAGGCAATACTGACGTGGGTCATTGCCAGATTGTCCCCCTGTACTGGTGGCTCCTCCTGGTGGCATTTGCTACAGACTCTGACCCAGCAGCACCAGGCATTTTGATGCCACTAAAGAGGTGACAAATGGTCAGACAATATGAGGTTGGTGCTTTAGTTTCTGATCATGATTAAGCCAAATCTTGTCTGGATATGTTATTTCCTGAATGCTGCCAGCAGAGTTGCAAAAAAAACAAATTTTTTGTTTGAGATTTCCAGAACAACTTGTTCTGCTTTTCTAGATAGCCCCTATGTTCAGCTGGATGCATTTTCTTTTAGGTTATCACTGCATATGTTGCTGTCTTCACTTTTTCACTTCTCATTGTACAAGAAATCACTTTCTAGTTGTTCAGAGGGAGGGCAGTTTTACTCTTTAGCTTCTAGGTGGGCTTTATGCATGTTTAATGCATAAGCCCCAAATTAGTTTCTTTCCCAGTGTTGTCCTCGTACAGAAAGCATAGGAGCCCATTCCTACCTGTATGAAAATTCAAAAACCAAACTTCAGGCATGTTTTTAAATAATTAGTCACATCAAACAATGTAAGCATTACAGTGACAAAGTTTTGTTGTTATTCAAACTTTATTTTTTGTTTTCTTGCTATTCATATAAAATTTTAAAGCATTAATGATTCACACCATAAAAATCACAACTATGTAAAAAGCAAAGTAATTAAAGACAGTGTTCTCCAACAGCCACTCATAAACCAGTAAGACTTACTGCACTGAAAACAACATTAAAAAAATCTAGTTACTTACAAGATTTTTTTTATTTGTTAAACATGTCTTTAATTAGGGAAGACAAGGAAAAACAGAAATGAGACATTGTCTTTTTTTTTTAAACTATTAATCAAGAACAGATTTCTGGTAACCCTCTCAACAAAAGACCCATCCCCATTGATGCATTCTTTCACCAGCTAGTGGTCTCCTCCTAAAAAAGGAGGACAAGTAACCACTTTTAATGATCACCAAGTACAAAAGAAGAAATCAGGACTCAGATACAGAGAACATCTTCTAATCTGGAAGGAGATACACGGAGGTCTCGCAGAAACCACTGGTGTTAATATTCTGCTTTGAATGGGTAGTCCTTATGATTGACAGCCCTGCAAAGAGAAATAACTTGTTTTTATAGGTGTCATAGCAAGCATCTTCAGCAGCATTTCCCTAGTGCAGTGGCCCTCCCATCATGCCAACATACTCAAAGTTTTGCAGCTGACAGCTGTCATGAATTTGAACAAATGCTTGTGAACAAGCACATACAACACCAAGATGCTGAAGGGAAGGCCCTGAATGACTCCCTCCTGATGTCAGTTCCAGGACATGTCTCATTACCCGGGGTCCAAGGTTTAAGATGAGAGCTCTCTCTAGTTTTGGTCAGGTATGTTTTCAAGATACAGGGGGTAAAAATACAGACATAGATAGGCCTAGTGGATAATAAGGATAATGAGGAACATACTGGGCTACTGGAACTGCCCTCCAGTTCCTGTTAAAGCTGAGGATGACATCCATCTCTTTCTCAGACAGCTCAAAGTCAAACACCTAACAGAAGAGGGAAAAAAAAAGGAAAGAAAAGGCTCTTTTTAGTTAGGTTTATAAGTAGTGAGACACTAAGTGTGCTTCCAGCATGTATTATGACTCAAGGTAAGAACACACTGCATCCACACTAGTGGTAGTTAAGAAGTCCTCTTATTTCTCAGCCAGATGTCAATTTACCAATTAGTCCTTTTCTCTCTGAGGTGCTGTTCATAGCAGTGTCTCAGTTGCAGGTACTTGAATGCAAACTCCACTTCTGTTTGTGTTGTAATGCACCGACAGAGAACATAGGTGCTAAGGGCTGATTACTCAATGTGTAAGGACTTCCTGGGTACCAACTGCAAATTATTGTCTCGCAGCTGATGTCATCCAAGAATTGTTGCTAGTGATTAAGAGAAATTACTCCAAATTATAGTGGCATGAACTGAAAGTAACAGAACAACCATCTAAGATACCACGTCTTCAAAGCAAGCATCCAGCTGACTCTCCCTGCCAAGGGAAACCACAGCCTCGAAATGAGACAAACTGCTAATGAGTCTGGTGTTTGCAGTTTGTTCCTTTATGCCCCAAAGCAGGGTTCACTAAGCGTCTCCCAGAGGGGAAACCCCAAACTGGCATTCCACTTCCAGTGTTGTAGATCTTCAACCACCCTGGTGTAAAACATTTCTCTATTGGCAATAACAAGATGCTTTTCCCCACAGAAAAAGTTGTGGCAGGTAGTACTGAGCCCTGATCTGTACATCTCTGTGCTCCCCTTCCAATGACTCTTGGGTGCTGCCTGGAAACATAGAGGGGATAAGGGTGTGGATGCCTATGCCATGTAAATAGGTGGCAGCAGTCCCAGTGGAAACTTCACCTTTATGTTTTCCTTAATGCGCTGCACTTTGTCAGACTTGGGAATGACAGCCACATTCCTTTGGATGTTAAACCGGATCAGGACCTAAATAAGGACAAGGAGGATTATGAACATAGGGGTGCGAAAAAAATCTTCAAATGCATTTTGTACATTTTCTCTCTCTTTTTTTTTTTTTTTTTTTTTTTTCATTCACAAGCCCATTCCTCTTTCTACAACCACATTCACTCTTTGGAAAACTACAAGACTGCACAGAGGAGTTTTGATGTTCCAGCATTTGCTGGCAGTCTACTGAAAAACTATCAGTTGTTTCTACATATTGGCTTCTCAATGATTTTTTTATTTTGTTTTCATTTGGGGGGGAGGGGGGGAACAATGATGCTTCTGGCTTGTATTACATGGGTGCTCAAACCAAATGAGCACAATTGTTTGGGGCTCATAGGTAAGTACCTCACCTAAGTTAAGCTTTCTGAAGTCTTTAAATGGAAAAAAAAGGAGATTTCTGAAGTTTTTCCCCTCAGAGGACTGTTGAGTACATTGTTTGCCTGCTCTGCTCATCTTAAAATACGGCTATGGTTTACTGCCTGTGAACATGTGGATTTGTTTGAAATGCAATTCCTGTCCACTATGGGCAAGATCTCTTTTGTGGGTCTAGCAAACCATAGAGAAAAACATTTCACCTTGACAATCAAGCAGCTTTCAAAGACTCTGTGAAGATGAGCAAACAGCAAGCAATCAAATAGCTCTGCAATCAAATAGCTCTGCAAATTACTTCTGCTTCTCTGAAGAGTAACTTAGCTGGAGAAAGGAATAATGTGTTGGTTTGATGATTTGTAAGTAAATCTCAGAGGAAAGGGATTCTCAGAGAGTGAGCACTTCTTCCTAGGAGCAGAAGAAATCTCCCTAGGAAGGGGGACACTTGAGGTAAGCTCATACCCATACCAATCAGCTCCTTCAAGCTCAATACTCAACATGAATTACCAGGTGTTTTCTAAGAGACGTGAATGCTGTTAAGAACAGGGGCAGTATGAAGAGTCAAGTGCAGTTCAACCCCATTGTACTGTATCCTTAGAGAAGGCAGCATCCGCAAAGACTGGTCATCAACTCCTACAAATGTCTGACGAGGAGAAAGTTTTCTCTGACATCCCCACTTACCTGGGCAGGGGATTTATTATATCTAGCTGCAATCTCTTTAATCTTAGGATCCTCCAGCAGCAGGGGTTCCCCTGGCTTGGCCCTAATGAAAGCAAAAGCCAGGTATTAGCTACCATATTGATGGTGGAAAGATATTAGCTTTCCTGCAGGAAGAAAGTCTGCAACAAAGCAAGAGCATTTCTCTCATTGTAGCTGCACTATTTACATACTCTGCCACAAAGATTCAAGTTGCAAATTCAGTCATCTTTGTAGAGAAGGGCTGCTGTGCTTTCTTACCATGGCCGGTTTGGAGAACCCAGGGGACTGTATGCTGTCACAGTGATCCCTTTGGATTGGCAGTACTTGATCAGCTTCTCCTGGGTCAGGTATGGATGGCATTCAATCTGCAAACACAGAAACCTGGTGGTTGGCATGGAGGCAGACTGCATTGGGCTCCAGAGTACAATATTTGAATTCCTCTTGGGTCACAGACAATGTGAAGAAAAGGTTCCTGGGATCATGATTAAAATCTATCTTTTAAAAATGTTATTAACATTATTAATGTCACAGCAATATCTAGAAGCTTAACACTGATAATAAGTCTCCCTCATGCCACAAACTACAGAAACATGGTGAGCAATAAATAGGAAGACTGAAAGTGCAGGATCTGTGGCAACAATTGGGAAATCAGTCTTCCTGGACTAGTCAAGAGAGCACGACTGCATCCTTCAGAGGGGCTGCTCAGAATACCCAGAGTCTGGTTTCTTCTCCGAGGCACCCAACCTCAGGGAGTCTCCCTGATTCCCAAAGAAGGTGAGGGAGATGAGCTTCCCCAGCTTAGCCCTTCTGGACATCCTCCCCATCCCTCCCCTGAGGAGATGGTATGTGAATAGACAAAGAAGCCTGGGTCCTGGTTGCTGCTTTGCTGCAGGCTCCCTGACCTTCAGAAAAAGTTGCTTCAATCTGTGCTTTGGCTGCTGAAATCCCTACTCAAATACACAGTCAGGATCTTGCTTCTTCTTCCTTACAGAAGAGGCATGATATAAAGTTTAATAATATTTTACATGTGTATAAATTTTCCTGTTTTCCTCAGTGTGAAGCCAGTGCTTTAAAAATAATGCATTTGTGAAGTGCTGCTTTTTTTTTTTCCAGAGAAAAGACTTTTGAATTCCATGTTAAGTTACTTCATTTAAGTTATTTAAATACAGTAAGATGACATAAAAATGAATGCAGTATGCAAAGGAGCATGCCCTTCTATCAAAAGCACCATGTGTTATTACAGCTGGGAAACACTGCTGAGGGTTTAGTCACCCTGGGTATTGGACTGTAACAGCAGCATGACAATGACCTAGTTTAAGGTCTCTATCAGATCAGGGCTATAGTAAATCCCTAACCTTGACTGAGTGCTACAGCTATATAATCGCTGTTTCTAGTTTAGAACTGTTTCAGGCAGAAGGGCTGTGCAAAATGAGAAGAGTTACGGTTGCAGGTGAAGAATCAAAAGGAAAGAGTCAGAATCTGTTTTCCCAAAAATAACCTGAGCCAGGCTGAACAAGTCTTTTACATGCAACCAAACACATGCACACAAATAGAAGATGCTGATAATTACACTGCTGCCTCAGTTATGACAGTTACAAAACTGCCCCAAGACATTATAAAGCTACCGAGTTTCAAGCCACAGCACTCAGAATGTCTTGCAAGCAGATCTTTGGACAAGATTTCCTTAACTGGATGGCAATGGGAACCTGCATGGGGATGCTGCTCAATTTACCCTAAGTACGGCCACACATCTGTGTCTGTCTACGCTGCGTAATATGGCTCCATGCACATATCCAGCTGTTTCAAAGTGCTATAGCTTTGTTACCAGGCACAGTGACATTAAGTCCATGTACAGAAGTTTATTCAGACCTGAGCTAGGTTAGGCAACCACTGCCATGACAGCACGTGGCATAGGCATATCCATGGAGAAGCAAACTGGAGTCACAGCCTGAAGCTCTTTAAAGTGTTGAAGTTGGTGCAGCATTTAATGTGGGGGTACTTGGGTCTGTCCCCACCATAACACCCTAGCCCTAAATAAAATCCTCCCAAGTCCTACTTCACCCTTCTGCCAAGTGTGGCCTCTGCACATGCCAGCAGCCCCAAGCCCAGCAGTGCAGCAGCACAGGCAGCATAGTGCCTCTGCTGGACCCAGTATGGGGATTTCCCTAGATGTTCCCAAGCTGGCAGAGACAAGCATTCAACACCCCCAGCCAAGTGCAAAGAAGATGCCTATAAAAGAAAGTCTGAAGGTCCTGGTGCCCCTGCTGTCCTGTGTTTAATTCATTAATGAGCAGTGAGAACTTTTTTTTTTTAAATGTTTGCTTCAATCCTCCTTTTTCTAATGAAGTTTGGTAAAGTGGTTTCTTTCGTGTTGAAAATTAAATAAATCCAGTGAATTTGTTAGAGCATTTCTGTACATCCCCAGGTCTGTGCAGTAGCTTTCAGTGGGGATTTTTCTGGTTATCCCAGAGCTGGAAGAAGTGGGCATGAGGCAGCTTGGGCTGTGACATCCAGGTCCAAGTGGTTCTTGGGAGCGTGTAAGGGGAAGTGTAGCAGAGGTCCTATATAAGATATATCACTGTTTTCTGATGTCCAAGAATCTTCCATTCTCATCTGTTTCATATTATTGTGATATGAATAAGCCAAACTGTTATTTTTTTTTGTATGGTATTATTCTCAAATCTCCACAGCATTATACACACACAAGTCTACAAAAAAAAAAAAAAAAAAGCTTTCTGTTAAGATCCTTTTCAGCTATAAGTAGCTCAAATATATTTAGGAATATTCCACGATTAGCTGACGTAAGTGGAAATAAAAGTCTTACCTGGTTATTTACAGGCTTGTACTTTAGTCCTGGCTTGTTCAAGATTCTTTCAATCTGCTCATGGTTAAAGTTGGAAACTCCAATGGATTTTACCATGCCACAGTCCACCAGCTCTTCCATGGCCTAATAAATGAGGACAACAAATGCATATTTATGAGGTGGTATTAACTGTCATGAACAGTATTTTATTTCATTAAAGCTAGTGACAAACCAATAAACATCCCACAGTAGATTAAATGACAGTATGTTTGATTTTAAAAGTATATATCTTTACACCTTGTATTATCTGTGTGCTTTATGTCCCATTGCAGATGGGAAAGTAGCATAAAAAGGGTAGGCCAACCCTTTTGTAACAGGATGCAAATCTTTTGGTTAGGCTTTTCTGGGAGTCATTTTACCAGAGCTGAAAAAGCAAGGGAGATCCTTGTCCTAAGCCAGCACACTACCTGAGTTGGCAGAACGCAGTAGGGAAAGACGTTAGCCTAAACCCAGTTATCTCAGCATACTTTCTTGTGACTGTAATTGCTACTGTAGAGAAAACCATGTATTTGCAGAGCTGCAGCATCACAGTGGTGCAGGTAGCAGGAGCAGACCCTGAGTCCCCTCAGTCCACAAGGAAAGGAGGATTGAAGGACGGCCTGAGATGCTGATGCCCAGTGCTGAAAAGTGTGAGAATTCCTCATCTGTATGGAACTCCCAGTAAATTAACAGCCACGCCTGCATTAATCCATGGTTCAGTTCTATCATTGTGCATATTCAAATATTGTTTTAGGCACAGCACCCACAGCACTCATGGGTTTGTCCTCTTTATTCATAGAGCAGACATACCCCTTTTGCTCCTGAAAAGCAGAGGAAGCAGCAGCTCTTTCTGGTCATGAAATGTAATTTTGTGCAACTACTCTCTGAACCCAAACCCATCCCTTAATTTCATTGTGCATGCACATTTCTAGTGCTGACACATGCACAAAAGACAAAACATTAACATACCTCCCATGTGTCCAGAAAATCTGTATCACTAGGGATTGCCATACCATTGTCATCTGTAGGCATCAGATCTTCACCAGCCTGTTATTTCAAGGCAGAAATCACAGGGACTTAAAAGTTGCATCTCCTACTGTATACTAGGATTTCTGACTGGGAATTACAGATAGTAAGTTAGTAGTTTGTTTAAACACATCACATAACTAAAAATTATTCATGTTCCTCAGTACTCTCTTGGACAAGGGCCATACTTCTACAAGTCAATCATTGCATACAAAGAGATGGGGATTAGTAGTAAATATTTGAGTAATTTAGGCAGGTCTGGAGAGAAGGGAACAGACACTCCCATACTTTCATTCCAGAGTTTTTATTTGTTTTACACTGCTGCAGGCTGGTGGGGGGGGAGGGGAGGGGGAAGAAGCAAGTTCTTTCTGTACTGTTTCATTTCTCACAGTTGGTTACTCCAGATCAAGCCCACATCTCCAAAAGATGATATGATCACACCAGTCTGGCCCAGCACAAGGCCATGATCCCAAACTCCATCATCCATTCGTTACACTTTCCCTGAAGACCCAGGGGGTTCATTAGCAATGCTCATAACCACAGCTATCTCAATCTAACACGCATGGAAAGCCAGACACACACCCTAAAACATACTACTGCCTAGTAACTGACCAAATGCTGGCTACTGCCAGGTTCAGGGAAGAGCCAAAGCAACCACAGCATATCCTAGATGTGTAATGAAGATGGGCGCAGCATAGATGAGAGAACACACCATGTTTCTACCCAGGTAAGGAGTAAAGGGGAATGTAAAGAAGAACTACCTTAAATCCCATAGGGAAATGTATCAGGTAGAGGTCGAGGTAGTCCAGTTGCAGTGCAGCAAGGCTCCGTTTGCACCCTTCCTTTACCATGGACTTCTCATGAAATGTGTTCCACAACTGTGGGAAGAAACCAAGCTCAGCTGTGACTCTGCAGCTCCCATTGTCCAGACCAGAGACAAGGATGCTAATATTTCAATAGTTAATGTAGGACAAATATACCACAGATAAAGGAATTAGTAGTGAAGGTGGAAAAGCAGTATTCTTATTCATGAAAAGAGATTCTCTGAACCAAATGTAAATCTCTGCCAGGTATACAGCAATATTTTTATTGTTACAGATTATTTATGTATATCTTTTTTTTTTTTTAAAGACTAAATTTCAAGTCTTGAGCACCCCATAACTACCTTCTTTCTGTCCTTTTTATCTGACTACTTGGCCACTGTGAGGACCATTCTGAATTTTACTTCATTATTTTTGAAATGAAAATTCAATTGCTTAGGTAGAGGAACTCGCAAGTATTATTCAAATTAAAAACTATTCTTTAAGTAAAAATAAGAGTATGTGAAAGAGCTTTGTTCTGCTCAATATTTTCTGTAAAACCCCAATTATAAGTTTTTTAGTTGACACGTTCTCTCTTTTTGGTAACGAGCACTGCTGAGACAAGTGGATAAGATGAGGGAATGGAGTACATACACAGAAAATACTTGAGACTTAATTCCCATAGTTTAATTTCTATTCTCTTTTAGGATTACTTTTTCTACATGACACCATTTTCAATGTCTTGCACATCAGTAAGTAGCACAGCATCTTTGAATTCAGACATCTGATTTGTCTGTTCTTCCTGATCCTTTTAGAGTGCACACATATGAACCTTCAGTAAATGCAATGAAATTATTAGTTTAGCAACAACCATATTATATTTTCGAAGTTTTCAACAGTTCCTAGTAAGGTTCAGTCCAAACTGCAAACAAAGAATCGAATTTATAGTCTGCAACAAGGTAATCATGAAAGGAGTATCAGAGAAGGGAATAGGTCCTTAGGGTACTTTAAGGATGAAACAAGGGTTTCTCTGCAAGAAGAGGCAAATGCACCAGCATTCCTGCATCCTCATACCTTAGTGACAATGAAGAGATCTTCCCGCTTCACAGCTCCCTCCTTGATCTTCTGCTGGACTGCATTCCCTATTTCATGTTCATTCTGGTAGAAATAGGCACAGTCAAGGTGCCGGTAGCCTGCATCAATAGCATGCTTCACCACCTCTTCCACCTTTCCTGGAGAAGCCTGAAAGCAGACAACCAAACTATGAGCTCTTCCACCGCCTTCTGCCAGCACTCGCTGCTGTGACAGCTCCACCAAGTCTCCCCTTCCAGCAGCTGCTGGAGTCTCCTTGTCACCTGTATTTAAATCAAAATTTAAATTATCATTTTTGTAGGGAAAGGACTGCAGTCCTGGGACTGGAGCAGAAAGTAGTTAGTTTCTGTGGGACGTTTGGACACTATCCTTTCTAGCAGAGTAACACGCAGTATCACTTCCCACTTGCACTACCCAAGCAATTTTGCCACTTTACTTTCCCTGAACCCTTCCCAAGGAAGCAGGTTGGTGGCACAGGGCTCCCATCAAGTGACCCCCATCTCACGGGGGTGAGCTGCAAGTGCCAGGGGGCGAGGAAGCCTTTTGCAATCTACTTTATTCTTTTGCTCCCCCTTTTATTTTCCCCTCTTCCTCCTGTTATACTTGTTGCCTTCTTCCTTTGCTCCCTCCCTTCCAGCTGCCCGGTTATACAAGCGCTGCAAGCAGACACCGAGACCAACCCACGGACACCCTCCGCAGCAGCCCCCCGCATCCCGATTTTTTTCCCAAAGGAACCATGGCCCCCGCCCCGGTACCTGCCAGGTGCCCAGCCCCAGGATGGGCATCTTCATCTTGTCGCTCAGCTCCACGCAGGGGCTTGCCATAGTGTCGGTGGCGGACTCCTCAGGCTGCCCGCAGGCATTTTAACGCTGTCCTGGCCCGGCCTCTGCCTCCGCCTCCCTCCCCGCCTCCCCGGGCTCTCGCAGGGCGCTGTCAAGGCTTTGGTTGGCTGCTGAGGGTCTTTTAATTTATTCGTTCAGTTTACATTGAGCAAGGCAGACGAAAAAAGGCTGATTTAACAATGAACTCAGCACTTAGCACGCTGTCCCTGGAAGGCCTTCGTGTAGGGATGAAATGTTTTCAGAGCGCTGACAACTGAAGGCTGTGGGAAGCTCTGTGCCACCAGTACGCCTCACAAATCAAGGGGCAGGGGGCTTGGAGGGCTGGGCTGTGCAGCTGGGAGCCAGATCCAGGCAGGATTTACTTCACGCGAGGAAGCTGAGGGGCTTCAGGTTGGGAAGCCGAGGTGAAATCCAGGCCACCAAACATGCGGGAGGGTTGCCCGGGGCAGGAAGAGTGGTTCAGGTTGGGCCTCGCTTGTGTGGTGCCAGCTTTATGTTTCCTGCGCTGTGTTTGTCACGGCGGTACCTGACTGCCTTTCAACAGGTGCCACCAGTGCTGACCGTTTCCAAGAATAATGCAGTTTATTTATGTACAATAATACGGGTTTGGAGACCTGATGTTAAGCATCAAAGCATTAGTCCAAATTTGCAGTGGGTTTTATCTCCCTAGGTCTACAGGAGGCCCCTGCCTCTTGTACTGTAAGGGCTTTCAGCACCTAATTTAACCATAATGTTATCTCATTTCTCAAAACAGACTTTCTGATCACCTTTGAAACTGCATGCATTTTTTCTGTGTCTTCTAAACACTCCCAGCCACAATTCTACACTATGGATTCAATTTCTCCCCCTTTCACATGTGTTTCTACTCAGAGCATATTAACACTGTTGGAGTACTGTGTCCAGTTCTGGGCTCCCTGGTAAAAAAAGACAGGGATCTCCTGGAAAGAGTCCAGTGGAGGGCCATAAAGATGATACGGGGCCTGGAGCATCTTCCCTATGAGGAAAGGCTGAGAGACCTGGGTCTGTTCAGCCTGGAGAAAAGAAGACTGAGAGGGGATCTCATCAATGTTTATAAATACCTGAAGTGTGGGAGACAGAGGGATTTGGCCAACCTCTTTTCAGTGGTTTGTGGGGACAGGACAAGGGGTAACGGCCACAAGATGGAGCACAGGAAGTTCCGCACCAGCATGTGAAAGAACTTCACAGTGAGGGTGATGGAGCACTGGAACAGGCTGCCCAGAGAGGTTGTGGAGTCTCCTTCTCTGGAGGTATTCAAGGCCCATCTGGACAGTCTGCTCTAAGGAACCTGCTTTGGCAGGGGGGTTGGACCCGATGATCTTTTGAGGTCCCTTCCAACCCCTACAATTCTATGATTCTGTGATTCTATGACACTATTACAGAGACCAATGTCTCTTTGGTATATGTTCTTTTAAGTTTTTATTTTTTGTATTTTAATACTCCCAATTCAAGCAATGACAAAACTGGATGCGGATGCAGACACCAGACACATATTTTAATGAGAAAAGGGATCATCTCCTGGGGTGATTAAAAAGGCAACAAGTCTCAGACATAGAGCATGAGATGTGCACAGGCAATGCTGATGGTCCACTGCCACTCGCCTGGCATCCTCCTTGCTCCATGTCCATGTGGGTGTCAGTGGTGCTCTGCATCTGTTCCTGGCCAGTGGCACACGTTGCAGCAGGAGAGGGCTGGCTAATTGTGATGGTGGGGTCCCTTCCCCTTTAATGATCTATTAAGATGTTGTACCCTTGTGGTGGGGAGGATGCAAGGGGGTGAGGAATGTGACAGAAAAGAGAGAGCAAGACTTACACAAAGACAAACAAATCTGCAGAGATTTTATAAATTCAATAATGTCACGTCTATTTTAAGGACAGAAAGAGCCACACTACTCTTCTGCACTGACCTCTGATGACAATGACAAACTTTTACACCCAGTCTATCATATATACCTATCGCTTAAATTGTTATTAAAGACTCTTGGGTGCTACAGCACTAAAATCATGTAAAGAATAGATTGGAAAGTGTTGAGATTGAGCTACAGCTTATCTTTAACTACATCAACTCTTGTTCTGAAAGACATAAATTGACCTTTCTTTTTCTTTCTTTCTTTCTTTCTTTCTTTCTTTCTTTCTTTCTTTCTTTCTTTCTTTCTTTCTTTCTTTCTTTCTTTCTTTCTTTCTCTTTCTTTCTTTCTTTCTTTCTTTCTTTCTTTCTTTCTTTCTTTCTTTCTTTCTTTCTTTCTTTTCTTTCTTTCTTTTTCTTCCTTCCTTCCATTTCCTTCCTTCCTTCCTTCCTTCCTTCCTTCCTTCCTTTCTCTCTTTCTCTCTTTCTCTCTCTTTCTTTTTCTTCCTTCCTTTCTTTCTTTCTTTCTTTCTTTCTTTTTCTTTCTTTCTCTCTCTCTTTCTTTCTCTCTCTTTCTTTCTTTCTTTCTTTCTTTCTTTCTTTCTTTCTTTCTTTCTTTTTTTATTTCTTTTTCTTTCTTTCTTCCTTTTTTTAAACGAGGTGTCTAGCCACAGTCTTTAACACTTTTTCTCTCCCTAAACCTATCTTCTATGACCTGAGGTTTCCAGATCGACAATTTTAAAATAATTTTCTTCTGCAAAACTAAGTGGTGGCTGGTTTTGATCAATTCAAAAATATTTGCCATTTGGATGTTTCACTTCAGGTTCAAGCCAGCCCTCTCTGTGAAAAGATGTCCTAAGCTTTTATGCACTTAGCCAGTCTGACATAAGTGCATAAAGATCAGCTGAAACAGATGATGTCCAGATTTTCCTCAAGTATTATCTGTCAGACTAAACTCTGCTTTCTCTTTGATCAAATTTTTAGCTACATGATATATGTGTACGCATTTTGCTCTGAAACGGTGACTGATTGGAATTATACTGTAGCAAATCACAAACCTTCAATTTGTGTGGCTCTCATCGCTTCTCAAGGAGAACTTTTTGCATTTTAATCCACTTTAGAGGTTGACCTCCGTGTTACAAACCCACCTCAGCACAGTGGAGGGGCGGGTCCCTGTTTTGATGAGGGCTTGCTGACTCACTGCATATTCTTATGTCAGGCTGGCCATTTCCTAAGCACCCTGCCCATCAGTTCTTGGTCACAAGCCCAACCACACCAACAGCCAGATCTTCCTCAGAGAGCTCGAATGGAGAGGGAAGCCATGGAAATCCTCACTTTTTAATAAAGAATCACATTCCCAAAAGCATCAGAAACAGTTTGTACAGAAAGAAGTGAATTAAATTTGCTGTGTAATGTGACTACTGAGGAAAGGAGGAGAAACATGGAATTAAGAGCTGCTGGCATTGCAGGCACTCAAAATAGAAGGGATCCAGGGTGTGGACCTGCTTGAAATAAACCTGTGTGCATTGAGAGGGGCTGAATGGGTGAACTTTTCATGGCTGTCTCATGGCTGTAAGCCCCATTTCACCCCATGGGACACCCACAGACTGTGGGACAAAGTTCAGTTTCCTGCTCTCCTTAGCTAATGCATACGTGTTTGTGCCCTTTTTTCTTACAATAAGACTGTGCCCACAAATGTGGATACAATAAGATACGGGTATATGAGTAATTCTCTCTCTACCTCCTGCTTATTTAACATTTGGGCCAGTTGTGTGCTGGCCAAGAGCGGCCCCGTTGCTACCACCACAGGGAGCCTGCGGAGAGCAGCTGCGGACACGGGTGTCCTCTTTCCTTCTGCTGCTCCCCAGCCGTGACTCCTGCCTGGGAGGTGTAATAGGTGCTGGGCTCTTCCCCGGCTGAGGGCTTCCCAAGAGCAGCTGAGCACCAGGAGGTGTTTTGGGGCACTGAGAGGTGCTCTGGAGAGCAGGGCATGCAGTGGCATTGCCGCGGGAGAGAAGCAAGGTGGGGCCTGCACCTGGCCAGGCCTTCATGGTTTTGGAGTGAACTTCCTGGGGGCCAGAGCAGGGCAGGGAGAGATTTTGGCAGCTCAGGAGGCCGCAGCACGTGCCTGGCTGGCGAGATCTGCTGAAAGCACAGTTACACGTCCAGCCTTCTCTGCTTGGGCGTTTCTGTTCTGTTTAACCTGATTGCTTTATCTGTTTGGACAACGATAACTCCCGTATTTACAGCATTGTAAAACCTACCTTTATGGGAGTCGAAAAGACTGCTAATTATTTATTCTTTTTTTTTTTTTTTTTTTTTTTTTTTTTTTTTTTCCCCCACTGGATGCTGTATAGGTGAAGACTGAGGCCTTCCCACCTCAATGTTTAGCTGAGTCACGGCGGCTTTGCTCCCTGCAGAGCATGGCAGCTCTCCCGGAGCACTCTGCCACGCAATCCTGTGAATCAGCATGTGCAGATGCAGGAAGTGACTCACTGGAATCCTTGCGAAGTGTGGCCATGGCTTTCAAGACACTGCTGCCTCCTCAATGGATGTTCACTGATATTTAATTTTGAGTTGTCCTTCCTGAAGAGAGACATTCAGGGCTGCACTTTCTTAAAATACAGAACTTAGTGGTCCAGCTCTCATCATTGTGATGGATCAATTGCAACCATAATGAAATGACAAATATGAAATAATGAATAGTAGGAAGGTAATCATCACCATTTATATTTTCATGAAGCCTGATGTTTTCAGTGAGTCTAAAAACCTTCTGGGCGTCCTTGCAGAACTCTGTGGATGCAGACTGAGGCACAGCCACAGAATCACCGAATGGCTGAGGTTGGAAGAGGCCTTTGGAGGCCATCTGGTCTGACCCTCTGCCCAAGCACGGACACCTACAGCCACTTGTGCAGGACCACATCCGGACAGCTTTTGAGTATCTCCAAGGAGGAGACTCCACAGCTTCTCTGGGCAACCTGTGCATGTGTTCCATCAGCCACAAAGTGAAGGAGTGCTTCCTGATGTTCAGATAGAGTGTCCTGTGTTCCAGTTTGTGCCCATTGCCTCTTGTGCTGGCACTGGGCACCACTGAGAAAAGCCTGGCTCTGTCTTTGCACCCTCCCTTCAGCTGTTTCTACATACGGGTGCAGGAATATGTTTCCACATATGGGTGCTGGCCCACAGGAACTGTAAACTTGGCTGCGGTTTCCAAAGCACAGCTCTCACCTTGCTGTGCCTTCACCTGCAGCTGGTTTTGAGCCTGTTCTCCCACAGAACAGCTGCTGTAGCCATGTGCAGCTGCTGTTCAGCTGTGAATTCAGCAGGTGCGTGCTTTGTGCTCATTTAAAGATGATGAGCACCTTTTGCTATGCTGACAATAAGCTGCCTGCTGTAAATCTCCTCTCCTGAGGGGGAGACCAAGGGAAATGCTGAGGGTTCAGCCATGGCTGAGCTGAAGAAAGAGAAAGGTGTGGTTGTGAGTGGGTGCGGACCTTTCACTCTGTATCAAGTCACACTCCGCTGCTTGTGAATGCTCTCTAGGACAGGAGTGTCGTGCTGAAACTTGTCAGGACACCTATTTATTTTTTCTTTCAGGAAGAAATGTTTACTGGGAGATCTGCCAGCTTTTCTGGGTTTGTAGCAAAGCAAGGGGAGACTTAAGGACACCCGGCTTTTCTGCTGGTTTGGTGGGTTCTGAGAGACCTGGCTCTGTGGTGGGTTTTGAGCCTACTGCATGGGCTCCCAGGCTGAGACACTGGGTTTCCAGGCTCCCTGGCTCTGCATTTTTTTTTGTTTGCGCTTTTTTTGTTTGTTTGTTTTTAGCTCAAATGCTTTTTCTACGTGTTTTGACAGACAAAGTAGCATAAGTGTATCATGCTACTGTGGAGCTTGAAGTCTCTGGGCTCCTGCTTAGTTTTGCTTTTGGGTGACACCTGCTTTTCAACTATTTTAGCCATCCCTTCTGATAAATGGGTGGCAGGAATGAAATCTTCCCCTATCTTTTGGGATATGAAGCAAAGCCTTTTCATGCATGTGAAAGGCCAAGTGCTGATCAGGTCTAGAGATCTGTAGAAGTAGTCAAGGCTGGCAGTGGTTTTTTTTTTTTATTGTCTCTTATTCGCCTGTACAATCTCTTGACTATTTTTGGTGCCCATTTAATGTGGGCTTATGTTATGGCTGTGCTAAAAAACAGTACTGCATAGCAGGAGCCTGTTGCAGATAGCCTTGTGTTTCGTTTCAGCTGAAGGGATCCAATTTGTGCATGGTGAGGCTGCTCCATGGCAGTAGGAGATGAGGCATGGGTAGTAGTGGTGGTCACTTGAATCGCCTCACAGGTACCTTCTTGATCTGAACGCCAGCACTCATGTAGACTTTACCTGCAGCAAGCACATGCCAAAGTATTCTGGGAATAGGAGGAGGTTGGACTGTTTGTTTCAGATCTACAGGGTAAATAAACTGCAGGACCTTCTCTCTGGGAGGGTGTTCATAGCACAGGCTGCACCTAAGGGTTTGCTTGGGAGAAAGAAGGCTGCTAGGAGATACCTGGGTCCCAGGCCCCAGAACAGAAAAGATCCAGCAGATGGATTTGTTTGCAACAACCTTTTGTTTATTGGGAGATGTTGAGATGGTGAACCTGACATCAACTTTTCACTGCTGTGAACTTTTCACCCCCATAGGGCACCCCCACTTGTGGGTCAAAGTTTAATGTTCTCCTGTCCTGAACTAGTGCATTTTATCATACATGTTCGTGCGTTTCCTTCTTAAGATAAGTCCTTTCCCACAGATATGGATACTGTAAGATACAAGTACCTAAGTAATTTTCTACCTCCTTCTTGTTTAATATTTTGACCAGGTTTGTCCTGGCCAAGAGTGGCCTCAGTATTAAACAACAAGCCTGTGGAGAAGCAGCTGCAGTCTTGGAGAGCATACATTCCCTTCTGCTGCTCCTCAGCCATGCCTCCTGTCTGGGAGGTGTAATAGGTGCTGAGCAGAAGTTCCCTGTGCTTGTTGGGGGCATGCTGTGAGCAGCTGCTCAGTGCAACCTAGGATGAGTTTTGGGGTGTCTGGAGAATATCTAGAAAGTATTAACTAGTGAGCAGATCTTTCTATCTTCTCCCTGCGTAAGATAATGTCTCTTCTTTTGGTGTTTGTCCAAAGGGAGCTGGAGAAAGTCAGCCCTTGATGATGATGGAGATAGGATTTTATTTTATTGGGTGGTTTAGGGTACCTGTTTTGTTGCTTTAAGAAGAGTCTGAGTAGAGTGGAGGCAGATGGAGGTGGCTGTCCCTGATGTTGATTTGGTGGCTGCCCAGGAGGGGCAGGCTAAAATGGGCTGCAGGGTGAAAGTAACCCAGAAAGCTACTGAGCTGGCAGGGAGCAGCTCACACTTGTTTATACAATCGTTATACTTCTGTTTTATTTAATTGCCTTATCTCTATAGAAGAAGATAAATATTGTTGTAAACACCCTAATAAAACCTGTTTTTATGGGAGTCTAAAAACTTTCCAGGCTTTTTTTTTCAATGCTCATTATGGGTGAAGGTCGAGGAGCATCCGCCCCAGCGCTGTAGCTGAGTCACGGCCCCATCATGCCCTGGCAGGTCCCCAGGGGCACCCATCTGCAGCATGTGGGTGCAGGAGGGGGCTTGTTTGCAGGAATACTAAATGTGGCAGTGGTTTCCAAAGCGTGGGTCTTGCCTTGCTGCACCTTCACCTGCAGCTGGTTTCTAGGTGGCCTTCCTGTAGAATGCTTGTGGCAGTCAGCGAAGCCAAATGATGGCTTGTTTATTGCTATAATTTTTTTTTTTATTTTATTTTTTTATCTTATTTTTTTATTTTATTATTATTATATAATACGATTAGTTTATTATTATATGCTGTTTGTATTATTATACACTCTGACACTCCTAGTCTTTGGTGTATTTTTGAATTGCTGTATTTTTTCAGCCTTTCTTTAAAAGCAAAAGTAAACAAACCCCCAAAAGTTATAGCAGGAAATGTCTGCTTTTACTGAGACAGAACTACTTCTAAGGGTCTTATTTCCACCATGTCATGCTTATGGATCTGGCAACGTCAGGGTGAAGCAGCTCATTAGCAGTGATGAAATCTGGGTACGTGAGCCAGATGTTTTGATTATTGCCTTCTTGAGTGCAGTGGACAAAACACAAATTTTACAGTATGTCATTGAATTTTTTCAGTACTTAACAACATTTCCTATTGAAGAAGCTGCCTTTGGGTTAACAGGTAACTTTCAGTTACCGGTGAGACACCAGTTCCACCAACACTGAAATGCAAAATTTCACCAAATCTTGAAGACTGGGGTTAGAAATTCATTGGACTTGAATCACTGAGATCCACTGAATCTAAAGCCAAATGAGTATTTCACGTTTCTCCAGAAATGTTTGCTTTAGCCATGTAATGGAAGAGCCTTGCATTAAATGCTTTGAAGGCTTTCTTCAGTTCAACAGTTGCATAGTGTGACTGCTGTGTATTCCTTCCTGTTAGGGCACCTCATCTCTTTCTTTCTCCCTGTAAATTTTGGAGCTCTGTTACTGCAGTTCATTTCAGGAAAAAAAAAAAGCTGAGACGGCATCTTTGATCTGGATAAGTACCATGACAGCTCTGATTGCCTAAGCTAAGCAGTACAAAGGGAATGGAGCACCTGGTTGTGGAAGAGAGATTTGGAAAGTTACCATCTGTGAGGAAACGTGCTTGTGTGGCAGTGATCTAGATCTTTGCACTCTGAAGCATTGATAGTAATTGTCAGATGTGTCAGCTCAGCTTAACACAGTTATTTCTTATTGCTCTCTACAGCTACCTGAAAGGAAGTTGTGGGGAGCTGGGGGTAAGCCTCTTCTCGCAAATAACTAGTGATAGGACTAGAGGGAATGGCCTCAAGTTGCGCCAGGGGAGGTTCATGTTGGAAATGAGGAGAAATTTCTTCTCAGAAAGAGCAATCAGGCATTGGAACGGGTTGCCCAGGGAGATAGTGGCGTCACTGTCCCTGGGAGTGTTCAAGGGAAGGTTGGACGTGGTGCTTAGGGACATGGTTTAGTGGGTGACATTGGTGGTAGGGGGGTGGTTGGACCAGATGATCTTGGAGGTCTTTTCCAGCTTTAATGAACCCATTGCTGGGTGGATCTAAAAAAGATGTCTGAGAAGATATTTACATTTAGAAACTGGAAATATATATATATTTTTTAATGGCTTAGATAATACCTAATTGTCTTCATTGTTGCTACATGGAATTGACAGTCTTTTATTTAAAGGCATTATTAAAATAGAAACACTATTAATAGAAACACATTATTAAAATAGGTAAAGAGGAACACAATTAATAGAAACACATTATTAAAATAGGTAAAGAGGCACAGTCCTCTGACTCTTTGCAGGTTAGCTTTCAACTGCAATTTTGCAGCCTAGTTTGGCAAGAGAAGAGGCAATTCAGGATAGGCACTATGACAATTTTATTTTCTTTTTTTTAAGAAATCAAACTATCAGTAGAGCTGGACTGTGCTACCAATGACATCATGCAGAACACACCTTTTAACCAGCTTTAGGAAGAACAGCCAACTTCATCATTCTTTAAGGGAAGAGGAAAAAATGATATTTTTTTCCACTAAGGAGATTATTTTACTTGTTTATTTTGGGTGTCTTTATGCTTCTTTTCTATGTTAGAAGTATTAGAAAGTGTGAAGAACTCACTAGTATTGTGAATGAATGAAGCTAACAGGCCCTACCTTCCTCTTTATTGCTGGCAAGAGGTCCTGCCATTGTTCCCTCAATTTAGGCTTATTTTATTCTTGATCCTAAAGCTAGTTCTGTAGTTCTGTAGCTGGAGATGTGGTCAGACCTTCCTAATATATTTATGTTGCTCCTATAGCATTTTAGGATTACCTGGATGTCAACCATGAACTTAAAAAAAAAAAAAAAAAAGTCTTATATTCCTAGGTCTTTTGATTGTGAAAACTTAAATTGCAGTGTTTACATCTACTCCATATTATCTTCTAAGTATTCTGTACCTCAAAACCATGAATAATTAATTCTTCCTTAGCCTGATAATTCATAAAAGCTAATAATGATGCTTTAAAAGAATGACCTTATAACCGATCTTTAGTTAAGTGGGAAGAAAGTGGAAGTATAACTGGTGGTGAAACTAGGGGGAGGCTTAGGAGAAATGCAGAAAAAGAGATGGAGATAAAGGAGAGAGGTAGAGAAAGTATGATGGTCGTACTCTTAAACAAATGTTTTTTCATAGGAGTCCTTTAAAAATAAATTACTAAAAGCACAGTTTCTCTTAAAACTCACCATACTTTATCATAGATCTTTTGCTGACATTGTTTTCTTATTGACGTCAATGGAGGTTTCAAAATCAATTGAAAGCAGCTGTCTATTTTAAATACACATTGAAGTCATCAGCAGAAGTGATATACAGTCTTTCCCTGGAATACGCTTGATACTAGTCCAACATGTCTTTTCATCACAATTTTTTATCATCAGTCACTGACTTTGTTTATAGTTGCTGCAGTATAACATGTAGTAGGGCAGATGTATCAGATAAGGGTGCTTTGTGATATATAACCGGTATTACCAAATCCATCAAACTCACTTTCAATCTAAATAGCATATTATTTGTTTTGCTCTTTTGTCAGCCACAGTCAAGATTTTTCTCTTTTAATGTTTTAAAGGATAGCTCTCTTTTGAGAAAATAAAGTTCAAAACCCACTGACTTAATTTCTTATATCAATTTATATTGATGTTTGTGCTAGTGTATTAGGTTGAGTGATTTTTTTACTCAGTGAATTTTCATTGCATGATTACACTGATACATTTGCTTAGTTTCCCATCTTGATCCCTTTTTTAGAATATGTATATATTTATGTGGTATGTTTTTTGTTTGTTTGTTTGTTTTTCTTTAGCTTAAAATCCTTTTTGAAATGACACTAGGAAAAGGTATGTCTTGCCTGAAATCATCTTATCTCTACAAGAAATTGTACGATTACTGCTATTTTTTCAGTATTACAATGCATGGTCAAAAATGTTTCATGCCAAGTACTAAGAACTTAAATTAGTACCTGAAGAAGAAAGCCTTTCTAACAGTATATACTGAGGTACAAAGGATTACGTTTAGGTAAGGGTAAATACTCTGTAGGTTTTGGTTACGTATAATCCTTGTTGTCTTATATCATAGAATCATTTAGGTTGGAAAAGACCTCTAAGATCATCTAGTCCAACATTTAACCTAGCACTGCCAAGTCCACCATTAAACCATGTCACTAACCACTACCTCTACGCATTTTTTGAAGACCTCCAGGTATTCCCAAGTAGTGAATTTAAGAAGTTTATCAGAAGAAGGCTTGTGGTCACTGCTACGTTGCCCAGAAAAAGTAAGTGCCCTGAACTCAGCTAGTGGGACGGTGCTCTCTACTTAGTTGAAGAATAAGGGGATCTTCAAATATTTTTTTGAAATACGTATCTTATATGGCTTGATTCTTGATGGAGAGCATTCAGGATGGTCTGACAGGGGGAAAGCATTCTTTCATCCATAAATACAGCACCCATAAATACTGCAATCAAAAAAGTCACAAAATCTCTGTTGCAGGAACTCAAAATTATGCATACAGCTATTGAATTTTCTTATAGGATGGATATATCTGCAGTGTCTTGATATCTCTCTGGACCTGCAGATGGTGCAAAATCTCCATATAACATAGCTTGTAAGACACTGTATTCTCCTTGTATGTTTTGCTGCTCTGATATCTTATAGGAACAATTCATCAACAGCAAGATCCTGGCTAGAAAGTTAGTGGTAGAAAAACGAGATAAAAGCATTTGTTGTTATAAGTGAGGCTGTTGCCATTTCATTTGCAGTAATCCTTTATTTTTCAACATCCAAGTCCAGTCTCTGAGCCTATTCTCTGCAGCCTAGTGCCTGTCTATTCTGTCCCTTTCTATCTCATCTCATTCTATAATAATATAATTTCCTCTGCATCTTTTTTTTTTTCTCTCCAGCTTTTATAAATAAATAAATATATATAAAAAACAAAGTTTTCTTCTTTTGGCTCCATTCCAAACTTGAAGGGGTTGCTTTACAATATGTTTAGACATACAGCAAACTTGCATATTGGTAAGATTTATGTGATGAACCTTTGTGTAGACAGGGATATGCACTTACATTTTGGTCTCTGCATCTGGTTAAGGAGATAATCTTGTTTTAAGCAAGTCACATTAGTTTTCTGGCTGTGAAGGAGAAAAAATTCTTTAGTGATCAGCTTGTATGGCATCTTTGGGTTGAAGAAAAAAGTTCAATACGAATGTCAAGAGGCAAAATGGATATTGTTGTGCTAAGGCCCAGTTTTTTATGTTCATTGTGGCTGTGGTTGATGGTGATAAGCAGTAGGAAGACCTCTTAGAGGCTACTCCTGATCTTATGGGGGGGAATGGGAGGGGGGGGGGGGGGCAAAGCTGAGCTGGTGCACTCAAGGGATAGAGTTGCACAAACTGATTTTAATAGGAAAATGCTGGGAGGTGGGGACAGATTATTTTATTTTATTGTTTTATGCAGTGGGGTTGGTTAACACTTGTTTGTCTCTGTTTGGCATGTGTCCTGTGGAGAGGTGTTTTAGAGCTTTACTGAATAAGGATGAACGTGCACTTGATGGTGTGTTTCAGTTCCTGTTGTAAGGCCTAAGAAAATTTGTTACATGCAAAGGATTATTTACCTGTCTGAGACGAAACAAGATTTTTTCCTTAAAAACTACGAGTTGGTGTGAGAACAGCAAACCAGCAGAAAACTTTCATCCTGTCTCTGATATTTTTATATTGTAGAAGTCTCAAAACTAGTTACTTACCATAGCATAATTTATATTTGAAAGTTTTTAATCACTTTGAATTATTGTGTAGATGCACTTTGTAAATATGATATTGTTAGGATATCACAATAGCTGCAGCAACATCATAATGTTCTTTGTATCTAAAACCCACCAGATTTTTATCAGTGTGAAGGTACACAGTCTCAGTGACACAAATTGGTAGGGAAGAGGAGCACTGCTCTTCACAAACAAAAAATGAATGATTTGAGGCCTATCATGTACGCATTTGCAGCTTTCTTATAGACCAGTGATATTTGAATAACTTAGAGAAAGATCTCTGAGTAGCTGCCTACTCTCTGCACAGGATGGTGGCTTTCTCCTGTGATCAGAAAGCTGGAGTTGTGTGGGCTCCTGCTTATAGTGATGTGAAATTACTCAGAGACATGCCATGCAAGGCAGTGTCATGGAGGAAATGGTAATGATGAAGCATAAGGTGGCAGCGGTCTTAGGATCAGAGAATTATTCTGCAGGCTTCCTCATTCCCTGTGTGTAGAGAAAGGGGAGTACACAAGAGAGCCCGTATACAATCTAGGACAAAGCTATAAAAGACAAAGACGGAGAATAAAACAGCTCCTTTTAGATTTATTGATGTGCTGTACTGAGGTTGTAGCAGAATCAGCTCCCTGTCCAGCAAGCCCGACTGTTTCTGCTCTGCCTGGCAGGAAGGGCTCATCCGAAGGGACTGCGGGGCTAGGGCCTGAGCAGGGACAGTTCAGAGCAGTGCCTGTAGTGGGAGCTGGCACCTGGGCTGGATGAAGCCTGAGGAGGTTATTTAAGGGGCAGCCTGGGTTGGGGGGCAGGTTGAACGTGTGATCGCTTCAGCAGTGTGTTAACTAATACTTCATTAAGCTCAGAGTGGTAAGAAGGAAGCCATAGGCATCATCTTCTTCCATAGGGAACTTTTCTCAGTATCTAGAAAACTTATTGCTTAAAAAATGTTATGATATTTTCCTTCATTATTAACTGACATTCTTAGAAATCTCGTTGAAGTGTTAATTTTATTTTCCCATGTATCCTAGTGCATAAAAATTGATGAAGGGTATAGCTGGAAAAAAACAAAAACACACACATGATAATTTTTATCCTTTTTGCTGATGCTTTTGATTCTTTCATTTCTCCATTAAAAACTTATTTTAATAAGTACACTGAGAGAGAGTCATATAAATTTGGCAGCCTGACATCCATCAAAAGTGGAATTAGTAACAAGGATAAATAAGAATTTTTAAATAAAAATAGATGTTTTTCAGAGGATGAAGAAAGGCAGAGGAAAATAAAGGACTTAATTTTCAATCCATTCCAAGCATACTGCCTCCAAGGGACTTAATTCTGTAAGCAACAAAGCTCTTATTACCAGAAATGATGTGTAAAAGCTGCAAGGTTTTGGGTACTTTGAGTGGTGATCCTGCAATGGATTTGCCATATGAAACAATGGCTGATTTTTCAAATTTACTTGTGTCTATGGAGGAGAATAGACAGGGAAGGCAACCTGATGGTAAGACAGGTGCTGCTGTCTCCGGAACTCTGGCATTATTAATGGCAGCTGCAAGCACAGATGTGCGGCAGCATGGGCTGTTAAACTCACTTTTAAAACCCCATTGCCTACAAAGGGAGTATTTACAGGGCCTCTTAGGTACAAGATTTTTAACAGATTTCTTGCCTGCATGGTTTATAGCAATGCAGAATAGCCCCTAATCTCAGGTTCATTTCCAGAGCTGGATGGAGGGTGGTACCTCTGGGACTCAGTCTGTCAGGTGCAAAGCAAAAGACATGGGCAGTTTTGAATGCTGTATTTCTCTGATAACCAGCATTGTTAAGAACTCTCTGACTGTAGTGTTTTCCCTCTTCTGTATGGTACTCAGCACTGCATATGGGCTCTGTTTATGCAGGTAATGTCACTTGCAAGGTGATAGAATCCAGTGACAGGTGATTTCCTTCCCGGATGCAACAGCTGTCTGAAAAACTGGTGGCTCCTGAAAGAGAAGACAGTTTCATCCTAAGGAATGGCTGGTTTAGGAAAACAGTCTGGATCTGTTTATGGCAAAAAGAGCCTGTGCAATATGCCATGATCACTAGGTAAACTTATGGAATTAAATGCCTGAGAGAGTGTATTTTTAAAATGGCATTTCCCTGAATGAGAAGTGAAAGAAGCTCTGATATTTTATAAATTAGGCAAAGCGAGGCTAGATTCCAGCCCGGACCCTGCCTTCTGTAAAATCAGCATATGGTCAGAGTGACAGAAGGAAAATTTTTCCTTTCAAGTGAAAATCCAATGGCGTTTATTTCTACTAGCAAACATGAGACAATGTTTTCAACATCAAGAAGCAAATACTCTACTCTCCTTTCAGGCAGTTGTTTTCCATGTGGTCACTTATTCTGGCCACCGTTTATTTTACTATTACAATTTAATATTTATTAGGGCAAGAGACATTATATCAGTTACTTGACCTTTTATCAAGGAAGTTGTGACGGTTTTTGAAGATTTCTTGGTGCATATACACTTTATATGTTAGAGAGTGGAATAGGGGATCATTATTTCCAGGCTTTGATGCACACGCTCTGGAGGGCAGGCACACACAGTGGCCTTTTTCGTGTGAAGCATAAAGGTCAATGGAGAGCTAAGGGAGACAGATTAGCTTCTCCTGATCCATAGCTCTAAGTTTTGATGTACCTCAAGTGTAACTAAAGAGAGAGTGCAGAGGTACATTTTGGCATCCCCAATTTCCTACTATGGATCTGGATCTTATTTCGTCCTTTCTGTCTGTCCTTGAGCAGTTCTATTTTGTTGCTTTGCTATCTCCTCATGGTTTCACAAAGAAAAAGGAGATCAACTGGTATATTTTAGAAACGAAGAAGTCCAATTCAAAGCAGGATTGCTTCTTCCTTTTGGTGTAGCTGCTGTGATTAGCTTCTGTCTTTCAAATGGCAGTAATAATTCACCATATTTCTAGGAGCCTTCCATTTCCTTATCTTTTAATATTAAAGAAACAGAAGTCTGCTATACCTCTCCCGTCCTCCCCCCCACATTTTTTTCTCTAAGCAGTTTTTACTGTTGATGAAAGAAGTTACTTTGAAAGCTCTGGACACCTGAAATCCTTTCATCAACTTCAGATTAGATGCATCAAGCCATTCTCAGTGTAAGCTTCCTGTTCATGCTGGGATAAAATCTCTACAACGAGCCGACTAACCAGAGGTAAAAGTATTGCCCAGCCTTGTTTTGTTTGGGAACTCAATACACTTGGCATAAAAATAGAACTCTTTCGGGGATCCTTTTATGCTGTTTTTGTGATAATCGCTCAGTCATTGTCTTTCTGAAGTTCTTTGCAAACAGAGATGAGAGCTTTAGTCAAATTCTCATTAAAGTAGGCATTGTCTTGAATCAAAATATATTGGTTCTTTCTAAAGAAAAGAACTGAATGTAGAGAAGATCCAAACTCCTTATTAATCTCTAGAGATGGACAGGGAGACAAAGAAAGGAAGAATTTCTCTTCTCTAGATGCAAAATGATTGTCTGGCTATGTTTTCAGTTGAAAGAGTAAATCTTTATAAAGAGAAGCTGAATTCCTTGTAAGGTGTCCCTTATGCACAACAAGCCTATGAATTTTAATAATATCAAGATATACAAATCTTTACCAAATGAAAAAAAGGACTTAAGTGGGGTTTCTCATCAGAGCTACAATAATATTTTTCAAAACTTTCATTTTTGTTTAACTTGAGAATCCAGATGTTCCCTGACACGCTTCTTGAAAATCAGATTTGCAGGTACCTGAAGCTGAAATACAACTGCTCCTAAACACCTGCACTGTATTATTATCTGGCTTATCTGAGACTGAGTTATAGCTCTGTGGGCCTGGATGAAGGCATATGGAATTCGGGGCAAATGTTTCCACTGAGCTGAGTGTGCTTTGGATCAGGCACGGGCATTTCACTCACTCACTGACTGTGGCATCTAAGACGCTTATTACATGGCTCAAACCATCGCAGTTCTGTGGTAGTCTGTTCCTTCTTAATGCACAAAACCATATTGCTGCTGAGTTACATCATGGTACCTATGTTGTTGCACATAATGTGCCAAACCCACCTAGTGCAATTTGAACTGTCTTCTAGGAAAACTTTGGAAGGAATAGTGTTAAAGATTTCATTAGGCATCTGTACCTTTTCTCTATATGAACATTTGCTTCAAAAAAGCATTTTAAACTTTATCATCTCAGGTCTCTGCTAATTTAGAGACTTCCGGCTGGCCTTTCTTGGTATGGTCTATGGTCACTGATACAATTTGGCTTTAAAATGAAGAAATAAAACCTCTGATGTATTGGGTGAGGTATTTTCATTGAAGATTGTGGGAACAATACCATGATTACAAAGCACAGCGAGTCTAGCTGAAGTACTACATACAGATTAAGTCATCGGTGATTAGAAAAGTGGACTCCAAGTGGAATCAAGTTGAAACAGGTATGGGGAAGGACAGTTTGTATTATTACAGGAGATTACGAGAGCCTGTCTTTTTGAAACAAGCCAAAGCAAGTCAAAAAAAAAATGCCAGGGAGGGAGAAAGAGCTATTCCTTCAAAGTTTATCAGAGGACAGCTTTCAAACAAAGTACACTCTTGGGTCTCTTTTCAACAGCTAGTTCAAAATGGGAGCAACCCAAAGGCTAGTAGTTGTCAGTCCAGTTGTAATGATCAGCTGGACTAAGGCATACATGCAAATGTACCAACCATTAGCTGTTTGACAAATTTGGCAGAGAGGAAGTAAAGTGGATTAGAGCAGAGAGAAAGAAAAACCCTTTGGTGGTGTCTTTGCTAATGAAAAAAATAACTTCAGAATGTCTGGGTGGTAAAATCTTAATGCAGCTCAGACGCTAGCTTTCATTTCAGTCAAGGAATCAATAGAAACTCCCTTCTTCTTTACAGATTTTATCCTAACTAAATAGCTTACATAAAAAACAGTACAGGTTTTAATTTTCACAGAAGTTTTACACTGAGTTAGCTAACTTTTATCTCTTCGTAAAGATAAACTCTTTGAAGTGCTTTTAAATAAGAACAAGGGATATGTTACAGTTGTTTCTAACATTCACACACATTTCCTTTTTTTCCAGCATAAGTAACTACCAGTACAAACTGAGAATTTTTCTAAGAATCAGTGAGAAAATTATAGCTATTGAAGGAAATCTGCGTTACTCATGCTTGTATTTTGTGTCCTCCCTGCATAACAAAGTTTGTAGCTGTCAAAGATTGAACATTACACAGAATTAAATTCATTACATCTTAAAAGTATATTTTTGTTATTAAAAGGGTAATCATTTCTCTCCCTTTCACTTCAGGAATTCCAAAGGAAAAGATTGTGTGAAAGCGAGGTCATTTCCTTGGTCACTTTATGTGTACCTCAGGGGAGGCAAAAAAAAAAAAAAAAAAAATAGATGGAATAAACATAGGACATCTACTATTTTTGTCTCCTCAGTGTCTTGCTAATCTCCCTGACACTCAGTGTACCTGAATGGGAGAGCTGTTTTATGTTTGAGAACTGTCAGGGCTGAGATTATTTTGGCTCTACAGAGCTACTACCTTAGGATGGCACTTCAGGAGCTCTGTGATGGCGTTTTGTATATGATCTTGCCTTGGTAGTGAAGCTAGTAACTTCATCAACACTAGCATCCTCATCAAACTTCAATTTTGATATTAACATCTTATACCAATTAAAAAAAAAAAAACAAAAATTGTCTTCTAAGCCTCCTTACTGCTGAAATTCCAATAACTGAGAAACGTTGCTGGTTTATGCTCCAGTAAGCTGAAGGAAGATTACAGTGTTCTTCATGTTTTATCAGAGCATTACAAATGTTATTTTGCTGAATTCTTGTAAAGAAGCTTGTCTGTCTTTTCCATAAGTAATTAGTTTCCCCAAATGCTGGATGCAGTTTCATTAAACCTTTGTTATACTGCCTCTTTTATTTCACACTAACTGAGTTTGTGTGGTATTCATTTCTTGTATGCTGATTTGCAAACAAAATGGATTGTTAATTTGACTTGTACAAGAAAATGGGAAACTGAGCTGATATAAAATACTTGACTGCTTCCAAGTGTTTTATTGTACCGGCTAGAAAACATACATACAGTAAAGTATGTTAATCAGAGACTAGTGTGTTGTTGTGGAAACGGAGCCCCTTTTCAAGTGATTCTGAAGTGCTGACCACATCATCAAAATGATGCTTATTATTCTGTTGTTGTAACTTACTTTTAGTATACATTATTACATTTTCCATTTCATTGACTTTCCATGCTTAGGTGACTCATAGTCACATGAAAATATACAAAGAAAGACTTAGGATTTTTAATTTATGGACACTTTTGAAACTGTCCTTTTCTTATCTTTCCTTCCTATTGTTCCGGTGGTCTTACTGGTTTTAAAATTCTTGCCATGTCACTATAAATCACAAATCTTCTCTCTTGGCTAATCTATATGTTCTTTGATCCAATAGCATACAGAATAGTTTTGTAATGTTTATATAATCTGCCTTACAATGGTCAACTTCAGGATGATTCCTCTAATGGGACATCTGTCCCTTGAAAATCATGCCAGTTGTCTCCAGCACTCCTGTAAAAACTCATAATATGTGCCAGCATGTGATTATCATTATTTTATTTTTTAATCTGGTCCAATTTTTTTCAAGCTGCAGTCAGCCACACAGAGTAGAAAAATATGTGCATTTTTATTTCTGATTATGACAATGTCAGTTGTACCACCCATCATGACTACTGGCTGTTTGCAGAAGTCATGACTGTTGGTGTGGTAGGTGGGTAAGGAAGATGACATAGCAAATGATTCTCAGCTAGCTAAAGTCAGTAAAACTTTCTTGACCTTTTGGTCTGTGGTACTACAGCTCTGTTTGTAGCTGCTTCCATTCAAAGCATTTTCCTTTCATGCTGGGGAGTTCCCTAAACCTGTTCAAAGGGGTTGTGTCTGACTCTAAGTGATCTTTGTGATCAGAGTCCTTCATTGATCCTTCACTAGGAATATGAACCTTTTCCTTGCCACTCAAAATAGGCTATTTTCAACCTGTCAGCACCCTTTTTTTTTCCTCTTGATTCTTTCTTCTGCTTAATGCTCTTAATTACAGACTGCTGGGAAGATTATGCAGCAAAGTAACATGGAATGATCTGTTTTCTGTGCTGCTGTGTAGCAGCAATCCATGGGAGGTTCTGTCTGTAATTGTTAGGGAATTGCATCAAGCACTGGGTGAACTACTAGCCTGGTTTGCTAATGTCTAGGAGCAGAATGTTTCTCTGTTGTCTTCATCATTTCATATAAATACCAGACTCAAATCGGAAGACCCTTGTGCAGGTTATTACCTGCAGATGGTGGCCAGCCCCACAGCTGTGTGTGGCTCCTTACTTTGCTTTACTTTCCATGGGATGTATGACTTTGACACAGAGAGAAGCCTTTTTGAAAGCTCCCCCAGATATGACTGAAAAAGGAGGTCTTTCAGCTAAAGGACCATTCTGTGTAGAGGATTTCACAAGAGGGCATCTGAACCTGCGGGGAAGAGCTTTTCAGTCATCGGAATTGGTCTCTCCTTCATCTCCACTCACAGTCTGCTCCATCAACCGTATCGCTCTCTTATGGCAGCAGCCCTTCACCATCCTCTCCCCCTGGCTGTCCACCTTCTCCCAGTTTCCTTCTCCTGTTAGTCATGCTTGTCTCCTTTGTGGTCCCATCTGCTTTGCTCCTTCACCTTTGCTGCCCTGCACTCATTCGCTGCTTCTTTTAGCAATATAAAGAAATGCAGATAAAAGAAAGTGTATGTTGCATGGCATCAAACTAATGCTTTGATCATGGAGTCTCTCTTCTGTTCCTACCCGCAGTGGAAATCTGTCTGTGTCATAAGCTGTTCCACGCATTTAATTAAAAGCAGCAGTGCCAGAACTGGATACCCCAGTTGCTTTTTTCTTTCTTTCTTTGTCTCTCTTTCTCTCTCTCTCTTTGCCTGTTGCTATTGTTTTCTCCCAGTTATAAACTCATAAGGGCAGGGGCTCTGGCATACATAATTTGAAAAATAACAGCAGGGAGATGACCATATGACAAACCTGGGCATTACAGAGCAGGTTCTTGCATGGTGGACTCGAGTTGTGTGGAGAAGCATCCCTCTGTTGTCCTCCTGCTTGAAGTGGCCAGTGACTTTTCCTCTTTTCTGGCGTGTTATTATTTTCCTCTGTCCCTGTGGTTCTGAAAGCACCTGAGAAATCGGTCACTTTCTAGATTGAATTTACTTGAGATGCTGAATGTTTTCCAAAGATTAATTACTGGCCCGAGTCTCCAGTGGGCATCACTTTCCACTCATTTGGCTGCTGTGGCTCTGAAGATCCAAATTGCCTCAACATATACATCAATTATGATCCCAGTTGTGAGTCACCAGAGCTGACTTGGCTTGTATCATGGGTGTTTTTTCATGCAGCACAATTTAAAACTGTGTTCTTTCCTAACAGTGGAGCTCAGGTAAACTCCTACACTAGAAGAGCACAGAGGTTCTCTGCTGTACCACAGAGTAAATTTTGTATTTCTGAAATATGAGGGAATACATCACTTGCTCCTTTGCAGTTACCTTAGGATAAACCAAGTGGTGAGAGGGATGGTCAACTGAGGTAGTTACATCAGGGTGCTATGGGCACAAAAAGACTTAATGCCTCTGAGCAGGCCCACCTGAGGCCTTTTTCATGCTCCTGTGCATTTAAGCATGGGGATGGGGCTGCTCAGGGTCAGCTAGACTTGCAAGCATAGTCAGGACCCTGTAAGTTTAGATAAGTACCTTTTCATTTTACTGTCCCCTAATCATTTTCTAAAACTGTAAAACTGTACCTTTTCCATACTGTGTGCTAAACTTACTATGTTTTTTTTTAAAAAAAAAAGTATATATACTTTTTTTTTCCTTTGCATATGTTATATATGTATGTTTTCTGGATGTCCTAGGTGCTGAGCCTTTGAAGCTATTAGCACAAAAATCCCAGACAACCTTTTTCAACTTACATCAGATAGATAGTAGATCAGTCTTTTAATTCATGTACAGCTGAGAGAAGATAGAATAGGTAGGTAGATGCTTTTCCAGTTAATGCTGTTCTCTCCTCACTGTTCCTAAAACAAAGAGCTGAGTATATCTTTTGTTATGTACAACTGTTTCAATAGACTTATGAGAACACAGGTTAACATGAAAAGAATATGTAATATTAACACTTGAGAATTATCATCAGCAAATTTTTCTGTATCCAACCTGTTTTTTAGAAAGATCAATAAGTTATAGTTTTGCATCCACAAATAGTTTTTTCTTTACACTTCACGTACTTATTATTTTGGCTACTTAGTATGGTGCCCTAATAAAGGTATGTTTTCTTCTAGCCACAACTTTTTTATTTTGATGCTTTTCATTTTCTTTGCAATTTTATCTATTGGAATTTGAAGTGTATTTGGACTTTGAATTTTGGACTTTGAATTGCAACAAGCAATTAGGGAATTGAGACCTCTTCTTTGTTTTGTCTTCTATCTTCTTGCTAAGTATTCTGAAGATGGCATCTCTTTCCCAGTTTCAATTTAAAATGACATAAGGGATAAAAAAGAGAGAATTAAGTCTGATTTTGACAAACAGGTCAGGCTGGAGAAGGAGAGTCTGGTAAAAACTGGTCTGTGTTCCCACTGTAGTTTTAGCTATTTTGGTTATCTGTCAGTAATGGAAAGAGAGGAAGCAGAGAAGATGTGTTGCATGTAATGTGTTTGAGCCTTAGAAATGAAGGTCTCTAATTTTGTCAATGCCTTAATCAGACCATAGCAGTGATACCTCATCTTTAGCTTTTAGCTAGCTACAGTTGTGTGTCTCTGTTATACCTGAATCAGTGTCTACTGTTTTTGTCATGGCTGTGTGTTAAATGAGTGACCACAGTAGTGGTTGTCCAAGTTGCTTTGCTGCTTGAACCCATTTTCATCATTGCTTTTCTCATGTGTTATCAACTCTGCTCCTCCGAGTGCTCCTGCAGCTTGAGAAAATGGCAGGCAGTAAAACTACCTGCCTTGTCTGACACTGCTAGGAAAAAAACATGACAGCTAGAGTTTACTTTGTGCATGTGTGTGTGTGTGTGTGTCTCCGTTACATCTCCTGTGAGTTACTTTTTCAGTTTTGTACATTTTGCTGGCCCTCCTAAATCTGTAAGCATGTATGTTGTGATATTTATAGCAGTGTTAACTGTGATTTAGCTATAAAAAAAGAATCAGTCCTTTTCCAGATAAATAATTGGTTTGCTCTTTATTTTTTTTGATTTTATTTTTAAGGCATCTGAAAGCATCTGCAATTAAATTCCAAGTGTTAATTTCATCAGACTTGGAACCCTCTACAGCTTTTATTACAAATATTTGTTGAGTAAAACTATTTCGACTGTTAATAGAGGTGGATAGGGGCTGAAGCAGTTGTGCCACAATTTAAAAGATAGAGAAAATAACAATTTTTTATTTCTTACTGTTGTTGCTTTCATTAAAGCAATCTGCTCCCACTGGAATGTCTAAGTCATTTTAATACTTGCAAAAGGAATATTTCTTTATTACAATATAAATCACCTCTGAGCACATCTTTGATTACAAACACAACTAAGATGCTTATAAACAAAACTCAATGCAAGTTGAATCTTGTAGTGTTACATTTTGTGTGGGAGACTCAGAAACAGGGGACCAAACTTTATTCCCAACTTTGCCTGTGGTTTGAAGCCAGAACTGCTCCTTGTGCTGCAGATAACTGTGCCCAGGCTACCTGGGCTGATAGTAGGACATAAAGGTCTGAGACCTTGAGGTCTGAGAATCTACTTTGAGACACTGGACCATAAAGGCAGGTTTGGAGAATGAGAGGGATGGTAAATCTGCCATGTTTGCACACCAGCTCACGTTCCTGCTTCCACAGGCTTGGTGTTTTATAAAGCCTTCAATGGGCTTGATGTTCAAGCACTGCAGGCTTGCAGAAATTGCAAGCAGGCACTCAGATCCCAAGGTTTCTCTGCCTCATTGACTAGTTCTGTTCATTTTTATTAACTGATACTGCTAATTTATCAGATCTTCCCTTTTGAAACAGAAAACTTTTTTTTTTAACCACAATTAATCTATTTTATTTATCTTTTACTTAAAATTTTGAATAGCTAGCTCCAAAATTATTTTTGTGATAATCCTTCTAAAACATTCTTGTTACTTACGGTAAGTAAAGACATCAAACACTATCACCTCCTGTAGGCTATGGTTTTTGATGGGGGGAATTAAAACTTACCAGCCATTCCAGAGTGGAGTATCTGGGTCCTAGCACCCAGATGGTGGCAACTGGACCTGCTGTCCATCAAGGTCTTGTCTTCTATCTTCCCGTAATGGAGCCATAAATTCAAGTGCTGTTGCAGTAAGGAGAGCAACGAGCTGGGATCTGCATATCTGCTTCCCTGTGTTCGTATATATTCTCCAACAGATATAATTAAAAACCTAATTGCAGAGATTCAAGAGGGAAAAGACATATTAGATAATATTGTTCATTGCCTTGGAGCCACATGAAGATTGTTTCTTGTAAAATCGCTTACTGACTTCAGGGGAAGTTGAGGTCTATAAGCAACATGCAGGCTCAGGCTTTTATTGAAGAGCTGCAAGGCTTGTATATACATCTTTATTAAAGCCTTTATTAAAAAAAAAAAGGCATTTCTATGCCCACTTTCTCTTGCAGATTTCACTAGTGTTATCTTATTTCTCTGAGATAAAAGCAGGTTTATTAGTTTTGTGTGCTCAAAGGGAAGCAAGAAACAACAACAACGATAATAATAATAAAAAAGAAATTGGAAATGAGGCAATACATGACCTTATTAACTCAGTAGAAGCCTTCAAGTGGCTTGGAGTTTCACCCAAAGCCTCATTCTTTTTTTTCCCCAGCTTATTTCACTGTGATGCAGTAGCTATAAAAAGGGACTTTGTTCATATTATTTATAATTTCAAAGAGGTGATGTGTACTCAGTGTCCCAAATTTCAGGGTAAATGATTCTTCCCAGTCATGACCAACATGGAGTCCCAAGCTCTTCTAACAGTTGTAGTCATCAAGGAACAATAGACACTGTCTGCTTTCTGAAAAATCATTCAGCTAAGTTCACTAAATGATGATTTTTCCCTTGTTATTAAGCTATTAATCTTTCTTTTGTTAGCCACAATATAAGCTGCAATCATAATCATATATTGTGCTGTTTTAGCAATGAACGTTGTGCAGGTTATCCTAGATTTTGCTGATGTGGAGCTGTGCTGAGTCTGTGGTATTCTGCCATACCAGGCTGAAAACTACATTCAAAATGCTGAGTCCTGGCAGTCCCAGGTGGTCTTTCCAGATACGGCTTCCACATCTGCCCACTCTGGGGTAGTAGAGATTTACTAACTGCCACACCACCTTAGACTGCAGCATCAGAGTGGTGCTGAGATCTCTATATGCCCATAGTTGTCAATCTCTGGCCTAAATAGTGAAGTACTTCTCTTTTCTCTGGGTGGAATTGCAACAACTTACTTCCATCTCATTACTAGATGAAGCCAGAAATCTAAAAGAAAGTTTGTCTCTCCAGGAGCATTATTGTGGCTGGGATCCTCAGCACAAGGCCAGTTTTCAGGTTAAGTAGTAGTGTGGTCAAATGCTGCCTCTAACAGGTCACAGTGAGACTGCCTCCGAAACTAGCAGGAGAAAGACCTGGTACTCCTCTCCTTTCTGACTACAGGTGGATGCAATGTCATATGGTTTCTCTCTAGCTCCTTCGTACAGCAGGACCAAAGGAGACCTGTGGATCCCCTATGTAGTTGGACTTGATTTCAAGTTGAGGTAGAGGCTTTGACTGCCAGTGGAGAGAGTTCATGTGAATCAGCAGCCTCTAACTCATATTAAGAAGCTTCCTTCTGTAATCATTGCAGTTTGGTATGAAAGTTAAAATAACCACTGCTGCTGTGAGGGACAGCAAAGGACAACACCAGAAATGGTTTGGTGCTTACGAACGCTTAATCTGTTATGTGTCAAAGGTGAGTTAAGTCTCAGAAATCAAATTTATTAACTGAGTGTGCTTAACTTATTAACTGGATCAGTTCCTGCAACCTGAAAGACCAAAAATATCACAATGAAGCAAGGTTTCATGACCTCTATAATTTGTTGCCATTGCATGAAATTAATAACCCTGGTATATGTACAGCATTAGAATTAGCAAGTATTTTGTTCCTTAATCTTTTCAGTATCTTGAATTTCTTAACTATTTAGAGTGTCTTGATGATTTAAATCAATTTCCAGGTTGTGTACGAAAGTAGGGATTAAAAATTGCAGCTATTTAGAATAACTTTAGCCTAAGCAAAGTCTCTTTGTGACAGTCTATATTGCAATGGCCAAGTGAGCGTATTATAAAGTCACCCAAAATTTCTTGAAAGCAGTGTCAGTATCCATTGGAATTTTTCAGCTTGCTTCAGTAGTCTTTGTGAAAAGTAGCTTGAAAAAGTTATTTCTCTATTCTGAAAACTAGTACAATAGCTAATATGTTACTTAACTTGTAGGGCTTTCACTTGTAAATATTTTGAAGAAAATTCTCCTCTCTGTGATGACTGTGGTATGTTGAGTTGTGTCAGCTGGGAGTCTGGGCTGTAAGGTTCCTGGGTAGTTGCATAAGAGATGTCTTCACAGATGATGGTGATGACAAAGCAGAACTCCCAGATATCACAATACCAACAGGACCAAATTAGAAATGTTCTGCCATATCTTAGTGACACTAAAAGCATTAAAACTAACACTTATTTGTTTCAAGACAGGAAAAACTCTGACACTTTCTAATGAGTCTTACTGGTTTCAAAATTTCTTCTGTTCAAATGGGCACGCTGGAAGAATAAAAACTGACATTCGCCTTGTATGGGTTACAGTAAGTTTCTATATTGAGGTTGGCTTAGGACAGACACTAACTAAAGTTAGTGACAAGTTCTGAGAAGCAAGATATTTTCAAGTGAACCCAACAGTGGTGTGTAGGATTAGACAGATGTGTAAGTTTTCAGATCTGTTGTCAACCTTTTCTTCTCTATGAAATACAATGCTGCAAGGAACATAATGACAATGGCTGCATACTGCTACGTCAACCAAGAAAAGTTGGATTGAGTCTGCTGTAGTGATGGAAACCACAATGCTGCCCTCTGAGGATGCTCTGGGAAGTCCTTGAGGCTGCAGTCTCCTCTCTGTGTTTGCTACTGGTTCTTGTTACACTTCTGTCAGGTGGTAAATCTCAGTTGTAAACTCTGTTCATGTCAGCTGGTGCTTCAAACTTTACATCCCAAAGCAGGTCCAAGTCTAGCATTACTGCTTAGAGCTTAACTATGCTCTTAAAGCTTAACATGAAAGCAGATGGACCACAAATAATTCAGGCTAGGTTTTATTTCTGAAAGGCTGTCTTTTGGACTGCCCCAGTAACTAAACAATATTATGAAGAGACTTAATTTTAGGTCCAAGTAGCTTAAATAATTTGAATAAATTCTACTAGAAGGAGATCAGAGTAGAGCCTTTTGGGAAATTGCCTTAAAAATAATCTGTGAACCATGTAGTAGCATGTCTTCTAGGTACTCTAAGGTGCCAAAATCCTGTCAACAACCCACTTCTGCCCCTTGTATGGTGCACAGTTGGTAGGAAGGGTTGTCTGGGGCATTGCTGAATGCACAGCTCAGCAAGATTACATGACCCACATCAAGAGCTGAGACACCTTTCTTAACTAATCACAGAACAGCCTGTGTATTACATACCATACCTAAAAGAAAGGGCTTGAGTCTTTAAGTGCTACTATAGCACTGTTACCAATAACAATAAAAGGAAGTCTTTTATAAGTAATGAGTGTATGAGAGCAAGATTGTAAAGTGAAAATCAGTAGGCAAACCCAACTACAACTGACTGCCACATGCACACTATAATTTACAGTCTCCAGGATTTGTTTTCACATTTAACAGCTTATGTTGACATTTAGGTAAATATATACACACAAACATGTACAAATATACATATATTCATTTAGAACTACAGGGACACTTTCATTATGTAATGTTGCCAAGATATTCATGTGCTAGTAACCAAATTCTAAAACTCTGGCTACTACAAAACTACTGAGGAAAACAAAGTCTGTGAGAATTGTGAGGAACTGGGACCTTTCTTCTGAGTCATGTCTAAGACAAAACCTGCAGATGTGGTGAGATTAGTGTTGTATATGATCTAGGATTTTCAGATCTAGGTTTTGTTGCTGTTATTCTGCATTTAAATGAAAAATCAGAAATACAACATTAAAAAAATAATAATAATGTGATTTTTGGAGAGCCAGAGAGATCTCTGAAGTACCAGGTTTACAGAGGAGTCACTGGGCTTGTTGCATGCCTGCCATGCTAGCTAATCAATGTTTTTTCACTTTCACTAAGGTGTTACACTGAAGATCTGCTGAAGTGGAGGCTTAAGCAGGCCAAGGAGGTTGGAACCTCACAGCCTATGAGATGTGCAGCCAGGAAGCCAAAGATTCTAAAAGTAAGTATGTTTTTGCCTTAAGCTATAAGCCGTTTTCTGTTATGCAGATCTAGCAGGGTTAAGATAAAGCTTGAATACTTTCATTCCTCTGTGCCCTCTGAAAATGAAGAAATAATTGGATGGAACTAGATTTGAATCCATTACCCTTAGAAAGAGCACAAGGATTTGTGCATGTGTTTGTTTTACAGTGAGTTCATACCACCAGTCAGCTTTCTTCCTGACCATGAATTCTTTCAGAAGAATGTATATTGCAGGATTTATTCTGAGCCTCAAGATGCTGGCTGTGAATAGACCATAACAATTCAGAGCTGGCACTGAGGCATGCTGCTTCTACCACTTTCTATTTATAGACCTTCAGATTTTCCATAGTATCAGTGGTAAATATTTCACTGCACAATATTCCAATGAAACATCCTCATCAGTTCCTCCAAAGGCAGAAGGTATTACTTTTAGCTCTGTGAAATCTGTTGCTTTATTTAGGAAAATAGTTATCTACTTCTCAATAGGCTGCATAAACCACTTTAAATTTTTGAGGGTTGAATATGTGGGCCTTTACATTTTGATGGCTTTTCAAATGTTGAGGGGAGAAAAAGTTCAACAAACAGTATCCACTTGCAGATCAGATAGTATTGATGTGCCATAGACACAACCCATTTGAATTTAAGAGTATTTAAGAGTACAGGTGGTCAAAGATATGAATGGCTTTTTTTTTTTTTTTGTGTGTACTCAAGGAAGAGACACTATTCAATTCCTAATAAATTGAAGTTTTGACTTTGGTTAAAGCCACTAAGTACTGCTATGTTGTGGCTACTTTCATGCATTCACACCCACTAGAGCCTAAGTTTGAAAAATATTCTTACAAGTATCAATTAACTGACAGGCATAGTCATTTGCAAGACCCCAAACAGGCAGAACAACTGAGAATGAAGTGTAGGATGTAAGGCAGGCAGAACATGAGGGGAAAAAATATAAATTTTTTACTAATTTTTTTACTAGCCCTGTCCCCCCACTGAGAATAAAGTAGCATGGAGGAGGATCTTCACTTCCAAAATGCTTGACGTGAAGTAAATTAAGGCACTGGAAACTGCAAGATGAGCACTTGATTATTAATATATAGGCTCAAGAGAAAACTATATTAAAAACTGAAGGGACAGTTATGATCAGCTACTCTTACACCTTGCAGAGTGCTGGCCATAGTGTTTCACAGGACAGTTCCTGCACTGAGTGAGAACTGATTTCAAAAGACAAGCAATGTTGATTTGATAGATAAGCTTGTAGCAATAGCGACTGTCAGCTACTCTCAGTGATCCCATGGCACCGGTATCCTTCTCTAGTCTAATGCTATATCTACATTCGCCCCTATAGGTAATACCTAATCTAGAGGTGATCTAGGATTGTGGTTTCCAGACATGGTCAGTCTACAATACCATGGAGCTTGGTGTGAAATCTCGACACTCTGTCAGGAAGCAGGGTAAAGGCTGCAGGAAAATTTTGCAAGTACTGTCAATTGTCATAAGCACCTGGATCTCAATGACCTGTTAAAGTTTGTCACTGACCATAGGCCTCCTGTTAGTAGACTTGGCAGCTACAGTTTAAAGACATATTAAGGCAAATATTCCATATCACTATTGTGATATATCACTATTTGCTTAGCAGCAAAATTGGCTAAGCAAGAGCAGATAACAACAAGGTCATATTTGTGATCAAATTTCTATGCTACCAGCCCAGAATGTAAATAAAAATGATTATAAAAAAAAGGTCCTCTTTGTCAAAGGGTGGCCAAAGATTAGCTTTCCAGCTCACATAATTTGGTCTAAAGTTACAGGCATGGAAATAATAGGCAGCTGGTTTCATTTGGGAGTCATACGATACAGTTTTTCTGCAGCCTTTTCCCTGCCACAAATTCAGGCGAGCTTTGCATGAAACAGAAATAATACTTGCACTGTGCTTTTGAGGAGGTTGTGGGCCAAGCCAAGAGAGCTGGAGTGGAGCAGGAGAGCCAAAGGACAGCACAAAGCAATAATGAAAGCAACATGGGATATCATCTGGCCAGAGAAAGATGAGAACGGTGGTGGGATTTAACAGTTCATTTTGAAATACCCCTTGCAAGGAAAGGAATGTGTTCAGGGATTAGGACAGGGTCCTAGGAATTAGGAAAATTGGGTTTTATTTCTGACCTTGTCACATCGTATCTGTGTGATCTTCTCTCTGTGCCTCAGTTTCCCAGCCCACATAAGCATTCACTTTGTAGCTGTTCTGTGGCTTCTTCCATTGAGGCATTAGCCTCTTCTGGGAACACAGCTGAAAAGCTGAATGAAAGGATGTAATTATTTTTAATTGACTGTTAAATGTTTTGAATTTGAGATTAAAAACTAAAAAGATAAGTAGAGTGAGAGTTCTGAAACAGCCATTGAAGAAATGAGAAGAAACTTCTCTGAATTTCAAATATATTCGTATTTCATTGGGTCCTTTCTGAGCATGTCTAGTTCAAACATCTCTGACAAGCACTCTGTAAAGTTTGATTTCTGCTAGCAAGCGTGCCAGGAATGGATTCTGTCAGATCCACTGAACGCAGATAATGTGGCGTCTGAAGTGATTGCTGCTGTTACTGCTGTCTTCACCTCAGCACTCTGCCAGTTTTAGGGCCTCTCATGGGACTGAAGCCTGTCCTTTCGGTCTGAAGTGGGGAGGAAGAGAGGAGGGAAAGAAGAGGGAAACAATTGAAAGATTTTGTGCAGTGGTGTAGCAAAGAGACTCCTGGTTTGGATAACAAAAGTCTCTTCATGAAAAAGATTTCAAAGTAGGTAAGAAAGAAATGATGAATGGCATCTGGCGAAGAAGCCATTAAGGCCTGACAGTATATGCAAAGGTGTTCCCTAGAGGAAAATGTGTGTACTTCCAGCAACAGAGGATAGTGTCATGCTTTTGAAATGAACCTGAGAGATATTTAGGAGACAGGGTAAAGAATGAAGTTCAAAATAATTTATTCTATGAAGAAAATCCGATTATAAAAACATTGTTCTGGCTGCTCTGTGTGATGGCATGCTCACACTGTGTTCCGCTACTGAAGGCCATCCTTGGATTCCTTTTCCAGAGTGAATTTCACCTTAAAAGCCCTAGACCCTGAAGACGTTAAGGAAAGCTGATGGAAAGAAGGACTATTTTTGTTTACTGAGATGAAATGTTAAGAAATATTAGGAAAGGTCTTAGATTAGATTGTTTGCAAAGAACTGAAGAACAAATGAAGTGGTTTTGTAGAATCATAGAGTGGTTTGGGTTGGAAAGGACCTTAAAGATCATTTAGCCCAATCCCTGCCTTGGGCAGGGACACCTCCCACTAGACTAGGTTGCCCGAAGGCCCTGGCATTGAACACCTCCAGGGCATCCACAACTTCTATGGGCAACCTGCTCCTGTGCCTCACCATCTTCATAAAGAATTTCTTCCTAATATCTAATTTAAATCCTTGCTCTTTTAAATTATAACTGTTACTCCTTGTCCTATCACTACATGCCCATGTAAAAAGTCTCTATCTTATAATCACCCATTAAGTATTGAAAGGCTGCTGTAAGGTCTCCCTGGAGCCTTCCCTTTTCCAGGCAGAACAACCCCAGCTCCCTCAGCCTGTCTCCATAGGAGGGGTGCTCCAGTCTCATGGCCTCCTCTGGGCTGTCTCCGTACGAGAGGTGCTGATCATCCTCATGGTCTCCCCTGGGCCCACTCCCACAGGTCCATGTCCTTCTGGTGCTGGGGGCCCCAGAGCTGAACGCAGGGCTCCAGGTGGGGCCTCGCAGAGCAGAGGGGCAGAATCCCCTCCCTCGCACTGCTGGCCTCGCTGCTTTGATGCAGCCCAGGGTACAGCTGGCTTTCTGGGCTGCAGCCACTCATTGACAGCTCACGGTGAGCTTTTCATCCACCAGCACCCCCAAGTCCTTCTCCACATGGCTGCTCTCTGTCCACTAATCACCCAGCTTGTATTTGTGCTTGGGATTGCCTCATCTTAGGTGCAGGCCTTGCTGAACTTCACAAGGTTTACTTAGGTTGTAGCTCTCAAGCCTGTTCAGGTTCCCCTCTTCCCTCTGTATTTCTTCACCTTCAAAAAGCTTACTTTTGTCATCCCAAAGTGTCAGATATACAAAGGCACTGCTGTGTGGGTTTTTTTTTTTTCTTTCCCACCCTTTCTGTGTGAGAGACAGTGAGCCACAACTTGCAACACATTTTTATTTATTTATTTATTTTTGTTCATAGCCATATTTCAGCTTGTGAACAGCTGGGTGAGTTCACACAACATTCACACAACCACCACTAGAGGCCACCACAAACCTCAATAAAGAACTGAAAGGCCTCTAATTCATAGAGTGCAAATTTACAAAAAGAAACCAGAAGTAATGCCATAACCTGTGTCCCACATAAGCATATGTTTTATGTCTTCCGTAATGAGAGAAAATGTTGCTGAGCCTATATCAAGCTTGTGTATCCATTAGGTTTTTAATCTTTTTCTAAAGGAACATATTCACTGGGAAGACGGATTAGGTATGAGAAATATTTTTTTCATCACCATAGTGATCTTTACAAGAGTAACGCACACAATCTCTGCTTTATGGAAGGGAAATATTAGGTCCAGAATGGTTAAGAGAGTTGCATAGAATATTAAGTATTGTTATTAATTTTTTCTGTAAAAGAATAACCTGCTCTGGACCGTAGATTCTTTATAGCATTTTTGTTCACTAGGCTCAGATATCAGATGTTATAATGAAGAAAATGGACCACACTCTTAAAATTCAGTATTTATTTAATACAGCGAACAGCCTTGCACTGAAGTGTTGTCTCTTCTAGACCTGACTGCTGACACCACTGTGAATAAACCATGTTTACTTAATTTCCCAATATTCCATGCACTTGCAAACCACAGGACCCTGTAACACTGCAGCTGTATGATCAGAAAGGCTTCTATAGCATCTTCCATGTCTGAATGCAGGAATTTGACTCAGCCAGAATAAAAAACATAGTTAATCAAAATCTAAACTGGAAATGTAACTTTAGGAGATGCCCATTTCATCTTTTCCCTCCATTTAGGAATGTGTCCAATGTAACATTTTGCTGTGTCTTGGTTAAGAGGAAATGGAATATTTTCAAGTTTGTGATAAATTATTTCATGTAAAGTTAGCTTTTCTCCTTAGAAAGCCTTCTGTCTATCACTTTTACCAATAAATATTGGCAGTGGCTACCTGAGGTTGTCATGTCAGCCTTCCACTTTGCCTTGCAGTGTATCCTAGGACACATTACCCAGTAGAGCACCAGACTTGTATGACATACAGAAGATGTGTCCACCTAAGATGTGAGATCAACAGCTTGTTAGATGGGCACAGTTTTTTACTTCAAAGTTAGTAACAATGGTGATCTGATTAGGCGATGCATGTTTCTGATGGTAGTAATCATCATTTCTTTTTCCCTCTCATTCTCCGTGATGTTTGATGTTTCTGATGGGACATTTTGGATGTACATGTCCTTGGCCTGCAATTAAGATGACAAAGTCATGCAGAAGAGATCATTTAGGAGGTACTTGTATAATCGGAGAGGGCATGATGGGATAGGAAATACCAAAAGGAGGCAATGACAGGTGTACCAATGGTAAAACAATAGTACCTGACAGCAAAATGGTTAGCTAGCAGAGAAGAAAATTGTTGACTTCAGCATATTTGCACTATGTTGTCCACCCTTATATTTGCTATTGTTATTAAATCTTTCACCTACTCCTCCAAGGTGGAAAGACCGTTCTCTAAGCAGAACAACGTTTTCTTGCTATTGGCAAGAGGAGCTGCTGCAAATTGGCCATACCACTAGTTGAATAAAAATCTACGAAGTAGATGGCATGGCATGGGGAAGGACTGTGGTTTGCATCAGGTAGTATTATATGCAAAGAGGATTGTACTGATGAAGAACTTCCCTTCTGTCAGACTTGTCTGAAGTGAAAAATCTGGCATTTGACAACTGGGTATTTTAGAGCTAAGGGTAAGATTAGGTGGAGATGTATGAGAAATTCATACAATACCTTTTTGAAAGTTAATAATGAGGAGGGGACCACTGTCAGCACTACAGATGTTTTCTTCTTTTCATGATGTAAGCAATAGGAAGTTTGGAGGTGGACGTTCCTTACTAATTTTGTCTGCCTAAATTTCTCACATTTTTCTGTTATACCTCGTTATTGTAAAAATTCATATATGAAAAACCAGCTGACACATTTTGGGTCTAACCTGTCCATCTTTGGAGAGAGAAAAGGATTGTACCTCTTCCCATAGCATATAGCAATGGAGATCTCATAGGTTCATTATGATGTGTGTGGTTTTTTTTTTGTTTTGGTGTTGGTGGTTTTTTTTTGTTTTGTTTTATTATTATTATTATTACATATGGGACATTATCAGGTCCTCTGGACTCATGGTAAATCCTCAACTCTGTCTCGATTTTTGTATGCTAAATAGTAGCCAACTTTGTCTGTGCTTCTAGCTTTCTCCTTTGAGCCTTTATTTTTTAGAAAGGTTTTGCTGGGACTGTAGCAGATTCCTTTTGTCAAAATAAGGATATATTTGCCTTGCAAATAAATACTCAAATCCTTATCAAATATGGTTTTAGAAAGTGCTCAAGTGCTACATATCATGGAGATACGCTTTGCATATTGTAACTGGCTTGTGGCCCCTCTGCATTCCCCCTGAAGAGGAACGCTGTCAGCTGTAGCATCTACCTAGGGCTGCTGCTCACAGCTCCTTGACCTTCATAAATCATGTCAATAACATAAAACCAGCAGGATTCTTCTGAGCCCTCAGAAGGGCTGGAAAATCTGACAAGGTAATTCAGCTTTTTTTCTTCTTCTGCTACATGTTTTCAAATGTGCTCTGGGGAAAGGCCTTTTAAAGGTAGTTATTCACCAGCTCCTGGTGAATTTGGTGGGAATTAGGTACCTAAAGACCCAACATGGGGCGTAAAAGCCTTTTTCAAGAATGACCTGTGCACATAAGCACCTTAGGTACACTGATTCTCTGTAAATGTTAGGTTCTCTAGGCCTGCATTCATCTTGCCTATCTTTAGGTATGTAAATGATGCACTTCAGTTAGGAGCATAATTGTCCTAAGTCTCCCCTGTAGTCGGTAGAGAGAAAAAAGTTGTTCATAGCAGTAAGATCTCAATTGCTGTCAGCAGGTGCCTCATTATCTCCTAGGATACTCAGGGTAACTCTAGTTAAGTGCCTAAAATTAGTTAATAGGGAGATGGGACTACCTGTCTGTAAATCATTTTTAAGATTGCAACAGAGAAGTTTTTGAAAGGTAACTTGTTAACTTAAAAAATGCTTTACAATAGTGGTTAGAATGACTTTTAAACCAATAATGAGACAGATGATACTCTTCTTGCAGCAGATACGCAGCCTTTCAGTACAAAACTAAAACAATATGAAGGCTGGTTTTCGTTGCAGGTGTTCACTGATGTCAAATTTTGACCATGGTACTTCAGGAAGGATGGGCTCCACACCATGAAGCTGTAGTGCTGTAAGGTGTTCTTTACACCATTGTTCATGTTGCCGTTCTTTGCTTCCCTGTTGGGTGTTACATCCCCATGAAGAGTGCTGCTGTCTATGTATTTTTAACCATTTATTTCTGTTAAAGCCTTCCAAGATGTTGCAGAATTTGTACTGGAAAAGATGAGATTTCTGAACAGTCACTGAAACATCAGGCCATATCACAGTGTTCCAGGTGGATTATTTATGTATTGTTTGGAAAAACATTAGTTGGGATCTTCCATGAACTGTGCAAAAATACTTTCCTATGGAATCCAAAGGGTATAAAGTAAGATGCTCTTTTGGGTTAAAGGTTCTTTTATTTCTCTTTCCGGTTTTCAGTGTGCACCAAAATGTCTTTACTATTATTAGACCCTTTTGCAGACACAAATACAGAACCTCATTGGCAGTGACTCCTAGATTAAAAGGTTTATCTCAAGAAACAGTCTGGCTGGTGCTAAAGAACGGATGGTAGATTGCAGAAATAAAAACATTCAGATATGAATAATGTGTTTTTTTCTTGATTTTCTTTTCTGCATATGATCTGCTTTCACACGAAGTCATTATTGTACAGCCATTTATTGAGCCTCCAATACTAATTTTCTTAATAAATCCTGGCACTTAGTCTACGTTACTGACAAACATATGTTCTAGTGGGCTGAGGCTCATTAGACGTAGCTCTTTCTCACCCACTGCTGTTACAGATTTTAAATACTGCTCTTAGATACATTGGAACTATTCTTGCTCTGAGTTACTGGTATGGGAACGTAAAGACATTTGAAACAGTCCCTCACAGGCTTGTTTTCAATTCTAAAAACAGTGTGAACAAATTAGCGGCAAGATCATGAGGAACCATAAACCTAAAGGACAAAGTGGCTTAAATTAACAGGGGCATCGTATTGCCCCAAAGTGAGGAGAAGAACATGAGCCTCTGAACTGCTTCCTAGCAGAGCTTTTGCATGATCACAGATTAGAGTTCTGGAACATGTTTGTTTTACCAGTGGTATTTTAAGCCAAGTTAAAGCCACACACTTATTCCTACCCTTTAAGTAAGGCAAGGTGGATTTAGTGCAGTAGCAGTGGATTCATCCCTGGGAAGATCTCTGTGCCATCTGCAGTTAAGTGGGGGCAAGGTCTCTTCTGGAGAGCAAGTAGAAAAGAGGCAAATAAAGCTTTCTTCCTCTGGGCCACAGACCTTGCGGACCATTAAAATTCTTTCTTAAGTTAAAATGTGGCTCCAGGCTCCAAGAGATTGCATTACATAGGACCCAGTAGTGTGGTAAGATCAGTTGTGCTTGATGAGATTCTGTTATGTTACATGGAGCAGTGCATGGGTGCAAGAATTTGCAGGTAAAAATGTCCTGCAGCACTGTGCACCTGGGCTTTTAAAAAGGACTTTTTATGTATGTGCAGCAGTATTCAGTTCCTTATGTTAAAAAACAAAACAAAACACAACCAACCAAACAGAAAACCTATTATGAGACAGGATGGGCTGAATTTCTCATCTGTACAACATTTCTAGAAGCCACAAGAGTTATTCTAGCGTAACCCTACAGAAGAAGAAAAGCCATCTCTCCCACATAGTAAAACTTACTAGTTCGAAAACAACCTGCACTTACAAATACTGATGCACAAAATACTGTGCAGGACCAAGTTAGTTTTGTGCAGAGCAGAGTTAGAATTGTGAATGCTGCACATTGCTGATTGTGAGACAGTGATGAACTAATTAAAGGTTAAGTTGTGGGGCCCTTAATCAGTGCATTAAAGCATGTAGGAGTGTTGCCTGACAACAGCAGGAAATCTAAGGGAAGTATTCTTCCCCCTCCTGTCGGTGGGCTCTGGAGCTGTGAGTAAGGAGAAAGGCAGGGGGCCTTGGTCTTCTCAGCCCAGGTCCTTGTTCAACATTCTTGTTCTGAACTTATGATTTTCTTCATGTTGATAACTCAAGATTTGTATTTTTTTTTTTTAATGGAAAGAAGAAAAACTAAATGTAATTTCCCAGTTCCAGCATTTATGACACTTTCTTGGGTGGGAGGAGAGGAGCTTGATTTTCAAATGGGTCTCTGAGGATACAAACAGAACAGTGCTGCTTCTCTTGATTTCTATGACCCTGTGTGATTTCTCTGCCCCTTGTTTCTCAGAGCAGCAGAATCTTTAGCATCCTGCTTACTTTTAGGCTATGAGGTATCCATTTCCTTGTTTATAGTTTTCTGTATGGTATGGATTTCTGTCTCTTTGGCGTCTCGTATTTGAGGGATGAGACTTGTTTTGGTGGACCCTGTTTGCTCACCCAGGGTAAGGTTTCTATGTACATGATCTGCCAGCTTCTCTTAGAATTTTAAAAGTAGAAATTATTTGGGATTCTCTCTCTCTCTCTCTCTCTCTCTCTCTCTCTCTCTTTTTTTTTTTTTTTTCCCTTTATATTGCCCTTCTGGCCTTTGGCTGCTTTCAGTGTTTGACTCTAATTTTGTCTTATTGGCTAATACTATGTTGTACTACATTCATTTATATGACCGCAACCAGTTCCTCTGGTTCTATGCGCAACTTCTACAGGATGTCCCTTTCATTTATAATGTTGATTTCCTCAAAACATTTAGAGCAGCTGAACGCTAAAAATAAGTAAATAAAATAAATTGCTCTCCTACCTAAAGCAAACATGAGGCTAAGTAGACTAAAATTAACATTTTTCTAAGTCATGATGATCTGTTTTGGGCCTTTAGTCCTTTAAACTTTTGTTGGTGGTGTGTCCTTGTACTTCCCCCTCAAAAAGAGATAAGCCAAAGTTTCTTTAAAAATTGCGAAGGTTGCCAACATATTCAGACACTCAAAACTTTTATCAGCCAAGTTAATGGAAATATTACAATGTCATGCAAATGTGAGTTAGTTGGCAGAACATCTTGTTGCAGATAGGGAAAAAAAACCCTGCATACTGAGTGGCATATTTATACTTTTCCAGGGCCTGCTTATTGGTTAAAATGGAACACATGTAGCTGTACTTTGTAAAATAATGAAGTCAAGGATATAAAATAACTAGGGTTCTCTGATTTTCAAACACTTTTTCAGATCAACAAGTTGAAAAGGTTTTTTCAGGATTCTCTTGTGGCTTTATGCTTGAAGGATGAAGTCATTCAAAGAACAGGGCATAAAGATACCACCTGATATGTGAATCACTATAATGCGCTCTATGCTAAGAAAATAAGACCAGTACAGAAAGTCTTGAATGAGGTTTAACAATAATTGTTCCCTATAAAATTGATTGACAATTCTTTTCTGTGTAATTTTTAAAAGAAATACAGGAATTGTTCAGTCCAACCTCATTTATATTTTGAAATAAAGCTTTGTGTGCTTTTATTCATCGTGGCAAGCATAGAAAAAATACCAGCACTTATCTGATCCTGGCTTTACATAATGCAGCATAAGTCAACAAAGTTTTACCTGTATTCCTCCTGTAGGTTAGTGGGTCACATACTGAAAGTCGTTACCATTTCATGGCTATTTGGCATCTTGTTTTAAAAGAAGTTGGAGAACACAGCTTAGCTTCTGACAGGCCAGCAGAGCTGTACCAGAGATGTGTAGGCTGTTTGGGACAAAATAGGAACAAATTCAAAAAACCGAGCTAAATCCCAGCTTTAGGCTGCAGTCCAGCAATGAGTTCCATTGATGTTTCCATGGAGCTCTTTGCAGGATAAGCCACAGTTGTTTTTTAAAAAATATTCTCATGAGGCCACAGTGTTTCCTTTCTTGCTGAGAACATGGGAGGAAGAACAGTCATTTTGTGTTATCTTGACACATCTTCTACACATTTCAGTGGAGCACAGAATAGATGCAAGAACAAAAGGCAGATATATTGAAATATATTGATTCTTTCACTTATTTATTTTAAACCCAAAAGAATTTTGAACTTGCAGTAAGATTCGAATAAAGGATTGAAGCAAGGGGTTGAGAGATTTCTTTGGGGGGAAGATTGCCTTGTCTCTTTTTGTATCATTTTTTTTTCCCCAGGAATTATAGATGAAAGATATCCCCAGATAGAAGTGTCTGGATCAGCATAACCCTAGGTGATGGATCCTGCTGCACGAACCTAGTTCTTGATGTTGTACGTTTACTTTAGCTCTACAAATCTCAATCAGAATCTCAGATCCGAACATCCCCAGCTGTGGGAGCTCCCTCATACATTCCTAATTTGCTTTTTCAGCTGACACAGCTATCATGACAAAAAGGAGGGGAGAGACATCTTGAAAATGGAGTTTTTCCTTATGCTAACTCAACCTGAAACACATAGCAAAACATTTTCAGAACTCTGCTGCCCTTCCTCTCAGGAAGGCTGGCAAAGAATTAAATAAATTTGGAACGTTCATACAAATAGTCTTTGCTCTTTTCACAAAGCTCATGAACAGCTTTTGAGTGAGGAATGATGCTGCACCAGATCTTGAGAGGAGGGGTGTTATTTTAAGCCAGTTATAGCTCAGTTTCTGCAGCTGACAGGTATGCTTACTGGCTGGGGTGGGAGCTGGCTCCTGACCCTGAAAAGGAAAACAAAGGTCCTACATACACTGACTTTTTATGCTGATGATGCCACTCAATTACCGCACAGGTTAGCAGGACACAATGGTGCAGCTCTTCCTCCTTGCTTTCAGACATCCTCACCATGCATCTTGCCTGCTCGTACAGAGTCTTCCTGCAGGCAAAGGAGCCTGAGTACACCTGTCCCCAACACCATCCCACAGCAACTCATCCCACCTAATTATAGAGGACTGGACCCTGCCCTGCAGATAAAGCCCTGTGCAAGTTTGTCCCTTAATGGTCTTTTCCTTCCTGGTCTTTAAATGGAGTTGAAGCAAATAAGATCTATGTGGCTGTAGTCTGGTTAAATGAATTCTCTTCATCTGTGTGCATCTCACTTAGCAAAGGGATAAATCATACAAAAAGTGTGCTGGAATGCTGGAATATTGCCTTTTTATCAGAAACGTATCTGCAGGAACTAGTTTGCAACATTGTTGTTTGGTTCAAAATGATGTCTCAGCTTTCAAGGATTTTATTTTTTATTTTTTTTTAAAGTTCTCCCATGCTCTGATTTTCTGACTTCAACATGGGTTGTCCAGTTGTCCATGAAGCTTCTTTCCCCACATCCCTCACATTGTTCAAAATTTCAGGTACTCTTTAGGCATTCATAATTCAGATTAGCACTCAGTCATGATATTAATGTTTAAGAGTACTTTCTTGCTCCCACCAGCTTAGACCTTTAATTCAGCATTTGATTTACTCTGATTTCCTCTCTTCCAAGAAACTCTGTTTCCCATCTTACTTTCTCTGCAAGAGATTTAAACTTAATCCACAGTCTGAACATCCTTGAATGCCTACCTGTAACTCAAAATCTGAATCTAGAGCTGCTTTTTATTTCAAAGGCAAGAGCAGACCAAATGAGCTACTTATGACTTGCATTTGGTTAGTGCCATGTACACACACAGAAGCATCTGCATCTGTGCCTTTCTGTGTTTTGGTCTGCACTATGTGTCCTCTTGTGCAGAGTTACAGGTGTTACTAGATTCTTCTTTGGGGTCTGCAGGAATATGTGCCAACGAAGCAGTGCCCAGCTGTGGAAAGTTAAAATGCAGATCTCACCTGAAGCATGAAGGTTTGTGTGCTTTAGGTTTAACCAAACAGCCAAAAACATAACAAGGGATACATTAGTGTTGTGTAACTGCTTTGTATAAACAAAAGTTTTTCTCAAAGATGGGAAATTTTAGTACTACACAGAACTGTTTGTGTAGGGAATGATAAAATAAATAAAAAAAAGCAACAGTTGAAGATGATATTGTATCTGTATATTTTACATTTGATATTTTATGATATATGCAGGTGTCTCTGGGAAATATCTCTGTCTTTATCCCCCTTTGTTCACAAATTAAAATAAATTAGAAAATTTAGCTTTCTTCCTTGTTTTTTTAGCTTATTGTACAAATGTCCTATGGAATCCTAAAGGGCAAAGAAAGTACCATTGTAATTTATTTAAAAACACGTGTATATTATGTCCTTCCTCCCTCCCCCCCAAGTGATTTAAAAGAAGAGAGACGGTTATCTTTTTCACCCCCAAATTCAAAGGGCATTCAGTGTTTGCCTGAGGCTCTATGTTTCAGACAGGGAAAGGTAAAGAGAAGAGAGAAAATAAGAACTTTTCCTAATACTGGTTGTAGGAGAGATACAGAGATGTCACAGGTTATGTGATGACGTGGTGAGGTCTGTCTGTTAGTATTTTAATGAAAAGTGCAGTTTTATGGAAGCTTCTCTTGTGCTGGGAATTTTGAGAAGCAGCCTGCCTGTTAGATACATTATGGGTGGCTGAAGAGCAGATGTGTGAGATTTTGCAGTTCTAATGTGGCCAGAGCAGCTCTGGTTTGACTCTGCTCTTATGCTATAAATTGAGGGAGAGGAGTCTTCATCTGCAGAAATTCTTAGCCTGTCCCTTTTTACTCAGCTTGTCTGCGGCATTTGGCACTGTAATAAGCACAAGAGCCTGTCTGTCTCTCTTCTGACGTATTGTGATGCTAGGAAATAAATCCTGGGTATCACTGAGCTTCACCTCTTTCCATCAGCTCTCCTTGTGTGGGTGGGAGGGTTAGGAGCAGCTATAAGCCCTATAGTACAAGTTATGTTCCTTGTTGGAAGTTGTTGGAGGAAGCTCTCTCTGGGTTTCTCTAAGCAGTTTGAAAGAAGCAGAAGGTGCCACTTAGGCTACCATTGCTCTCCCTTTCTTCTACAGCTGAGACACAGCCACAAGTTCTTCATTTTATTTTTTTTCCACTTGTAAAATATTGTTAATAAAACATTGTCACAGCAGCCAGAGGAGGACTGAATGGAATAGATAATTCTTGTCATTTTATTTCAGTCTTTTGATATTTGATGGTTTTCTTCAGTTTGCAGTAGTTGCAAGTAATTAAATGAAAGAAAGCCAGATCCACGTAGCAACAGAGACTGAGAAAATGAATGAAGTTAATGTTAAGGCTGGATATCTGCACAGTAAATGAAAGGTTCCAGGATATACTATTCATCTTTCTTCTGTTCATCTATGATTTCTGGTTTGTCTGCCTTATTTTTTGACCATCACTTAAGATATTTTGTGGTTGTTATCAGCCATGTTGATAAGCTGAGTTACCTGGAGATTTCTTTCATCTCCTTGCCTCAAGATTCAAGTCTCCCTATACTATTTTTGGAAGATGTTCTGAGTTTCAAAATGCCCAAGAGATTATGCCTGTTTCGGGGCTGGCAAGAGATGGGGTTAGATTTTGTTATTTTTGATAAAGTGGGGAGGGGACAGTGGAAAAAGTAAGGGTGTAATATTGGTCCGGAAGGGTGTAATATTGGTCCGGAAGGGTGTAATATTGGTCCATGTATTGCCATGCTGCATGCTGTGCATTAAGAAAGGAAACAAGTGAGCCTTAGAATAGGGGTTTCACATGGCTAAAAGTATGGAAGAGCATCTTGCAAGATTTTAGGCTTTGTCCATCATTAACAATTACAGTTGTTGTCATATTTACAGCCATGATACAAAGCCAAAGGTTCCTTAACTGATAGGAAAATTTCCTCTTTCTCTAAAGTATTTGTTCTTCCACCAATTCCAAATATAATTACTGATATATTATTATTATTATTATTATTATTATTGGATCTTAAGTTTGTTAAAAAAAAGACTAAAAATATAATTACTGATAATATTCTAAATTCAGATGGTTTGGCTTCTGCGACAAATCCATCTTGTTTCAAACCATATTTAGAAGCTGAAAGAACAGTTGTCAGGGACCCTCCTATCTCATGCTGCTATGGAACTCTGGAAACAGCTCCATGGTGAGGTGATGTCCTCTTGGAAAACTCTGGTGCACTTGGAACAAATCCTCAGACTTTAGGCCACTTGGCAAGGACAGTGTAGTTTCCACCCAAGTAGTGCAGGCTGTGGGAAAAGACAACTTCTGCTTGGCCAGAACAAATCCCTTGTATCCAGAAGGCAGAAGATGAAAAGCAGAAATGGACAGTCACAGACAGGAATAACATATAAGACTTTGCGTCAGTTGTCTCACCTTAACTTATGTTCTGTAACAGGGCATATTATTCTTGATGGTACTCCAGATCAGTTAAAATGAAGATTTTGCAACAGTTTCAGCTAAACTTAAAACTGGAACACTTTCACATAGCTAACTTAAAAAAAATGCACTGTGTGATTCATATTATTTTTCTTTTGTATTATGCTATTTATGTTGTTCCCACATTTCCTGGTACTTAAAATACTTTGAAATAACTGCCAGCACATAATTACACAGTTCTGTTTGTCAAGAAGTGTAGTTGTGAGTTTGGCATTTAGGATTTTGGAAGCTGGGATACTACCAGAGAAAATTTGGATTGCAAAAATGCTGAATAATAAAAAAAGAATATTCATCTTTAAATAATCTCAGTAGACTTCGGAATTCCTCAGCGCTGAGGTAAATTAGGCAAGAGACTTCTTTGGTTTGCATATGCTTCATTTTTATTCTGGTACCTATAAATACTAGAAACCTAACTTTTCAATGAAATCTTGGGACCTGAAGCCACTTTGACAAGGGGCGCAGACCAGTGCAGTGCAGTTCTGGTGGCAGGGGCTGACGGTTGAAAGAAGGGCGAGCAGAGATCAAGTGTTGCCATTTGGTAATGCTGTGAGCTGCACATACCTCTGTCAGTGGCTCTGGCTCTGTGGCTGACCCGGCCTACAGATGGTCACCTCAGATTTTACTCAAAAATGTACTTTTTCCCTGAGCTTGCAAAGTGTCCTGCTTGTGTTCAAATTGGATTTTGTTTTCACTTTCCCATTGTTTGCACAAGCGCCTCGCAAGACCCCAGGATGAGACTAATGGACTGGGAGGTGACAATTTCCTTCATGAAACGTGGTGGGTTTCTGTCTTACAGTGGCTTTGCTTGCCTCCCTGCCCTGTCCACCATTAGGGAGAAAAGCAGCTGAGCTATCATTGCTGGAGTGAAACGATCTGGTTGGCTTTGCTGCTCAGGGTAGCAGAGGGCAGTGCCATAGAAAATGGAGGTCCATGCATGTCTCCTGCTATTCCACATCCCTGGGAACAGCTGTTCATGTATAGCAGCAACTACGGGATATGTGTGTGGGGTGGATGCGTGCTTCTGAAGTACTAGAAATCCCCTGACAATGTTAAAAAAAGAACCATTCAGACAGGGCCAGAGTGGAGGAACTGAGGGAATAACAAATGGACTGACAGTGATGGCATCTGGAAACCGCATCAGTGAATGAAAGATGCGCTTAACAGAATTAAAGCAGCAGCCATGGTATGTAGTTTTATGATGCCTATGAGTAGTATAACCTGCTTTTGGCATAAACTCTCTGTATCACTATTCCAATGCTTTATCTCTCAGCAAGCATTTATAGTGAAGCAGATGTGAAAATTAGGTTTCAGATTCAGTAACCTGGTTTATAAATCTGCCTGGTGTATTGAAGTACATCTCATGTATTTCTAAGGATTCAAATGTAATAATGCGTGTCTTGTGCAAAAGAAAACCAAAAAACCTCCTTTCCAACCCCCCTCCACTGCTGTCAACCCTCCATATACTTTTCAGTTATGGATTGCTGTTTACCTCTGCTTTAGCTGTGCAATGAAATCAATCCTATGCTTCAGTCTGTCCAGGCTTTTGTTAATTAGTTAGTACTACAAATATTTTCATGACAAATTTCAAACATTTCCTCTTAATGGGAATAATCTTGTAAAGGCTGCCTAATGCATGGACAAATTATATTATACTTTTTATATTTAAAAACTCCTGAAATATCATGATCTGAAAAAATCCATGCGGCTACAATATTTTAAAAAAATACACTTATGCAGTGTATATATATTGCTTATACAGCGATATACTGTAATACAGCATACATCGTATTACCTGTTAGAAAGTGTTTTATGTGTGTTGCTATTTTATACATCATACAGCTTATGCTATACTATTTGTAATGTATTGTTCTATATTAATATTACAATAATACATCATATCTCATGTGCTTAATCTGATATGAGGAGAGTAAGTGGTGCAGCTTGTCCTGCTGATGGCTGGGCAGGTGTTTTGCAATAGTCCCAGAAGCTGCAGCTGCAGCAGCAAAGTATTCTTTCTTTTTATTTTCTGCTGAAAGTAAAACTGATGCCTAGCATCCTCAGCATGCTCAGCATGCAACACAAAGTCAGGCTCTGTCTTTGTAGTTGGACTGAACCCTATTACCCTAATCACATCAACCGTGAGGCTGGGACTGTAGTTTCCCTTCTTATGGCTGAGAAACATGAAGAAGAAAAATAGCAATGAGGTAGCCAGGCTAGCAATGGGTGAGGTCTTGAAGTTCTTGTCTCCAACCCAGTGTTCAGTATCTTCACACTATGACATGTCACAGGAAAGCATCCTTTGTGTTCTATAATGTTTGAGGGGGTAAGAGGGTGGGGGAAGGTTCTGGTGGGGATATATTTATAGGTACAGGAAAGGCAGCTGGACTTTTTAATTAAAAAAAAAAAAGTAAATTTTCTTAGTGCAATGAGAAAGCTCCTCTTTTGTCCCAAGTGATGGATATTCTTGATGCCAGCAATGCGTCCTTTCCTGATTACAATCTGTATATTTTCAGGATCTTGGTAGGTAGGGAGGTTGGAGATGAGGGAAAGCATTAGTCTACACCTGCAGTGTGGTAGACTTTGAGATAGTCTGATTTCTCTGAATGCCACACCCCCCCGCCCCCCGAAAAGGGGTAAGAATAGATATTTCTGGAAGACTCCCAGAAAGTTAGCAGAGATTTTCACTCAATGTCATATATTGTTTGGGGTATGCTTATTTCTAATGGATTTTGATGGTCGTCTTATTCCTAAAAAATGAACTCCATAAGTAAATATCACTAACTACAGCCAGATTCATAAAAATATTTCAGGTGCTTTAGTCAAGCCACAGAGGAAACACAGGGGAAAAAAGTGTATGCATGATGATGGAGAATTAAAGGAGAGAAGGTAATACTAGAGTAGTTACAGTTTTATTTATTTATTTATTTATTTATTTATTTTTCCCCATGGAAAAAAAGCAGCAGACAAACAAGATGAGATTTCATTTTGATACTCCCACAAATATCTTTATCTGGTGTTCTGTCCTTATTACTTTCAGTTAAGCTGTTCCACACGTGTGTATTTATCATGTAAATGTCATTATATTTTCTTTCCACAACACCCTGCATTAACTTCTGGTCCAACCATCACTTTTAGGCACAACATCTCTGAAGTCCTGAACTCAACTATGAAGAGTTTCATTGGAATCAACCCGTTCCAGTTTGATGTTTCCCATAATCCAAACCCTCAGCTGCTTGTGGCTGATTATAGTTTTTACAAGCTGTTGCAGTTTTCTTCTGTATTTTCCACATGGGTTAAACTTAAGGTAAAGTAGTTACTTAATTGCCTGATGTTTATGTGAGACAGAATAAAACATAACGATGGGCCAGCACCCATCTGAGGTTACTTCAGAACTGAGTCCCCTTAAATTCTGGGAAAGCTTGGGCTCAGATGTGTGCTGAGAAGTTTGACATGTCTCTAGATGAATGTTATCACATTGCTCTTCTTTCTAGCCTGGACACTTCTTGAAAAGGCATTGCTGCACAGAAAGACATTTGCAGATGTTTTATTTAATCTTCGCTCATTTTATGATTTGTACTTGGTGTTAGTAGCTCTATAACAACTTGTTTAAAGAAAATTCAAATTTATTATTGTGTTTTTGCAGGAATGACAACACATGGCTCAAAAGTATCTCAGTTTACCACCGTTTTAAATATTTCACCATTGGGACACAAGGGCTGAAGGAGGGGAAATACTGGTTTGTTAGAAGCATAACTCAGTCCTTTTCCAATATGCTCAAGTATGTAAAGCCATTAAACATTTTTTCTTTTTCACAACGAGATTACATCAGTTTTATTTTTTGGAATCTACTAATTCTACTTCCTTCTATTTATCCTTACCTCATCTTTACTCATGTTTTTCCCTTTTGCCACTGGCATTAAAGTGAATTTTATTTTTAATCAATTAATATCTCCTTCCACTCATTAGACAGTGCTGTGTAACAGGTCCTACTGTCTAGGGGCTCTTTCATTGTCGCTATGAGGAAGACCTGTTCTGTGATTTACTCTTTTCATAGCTGTCGTGGATCAACGTTATTTCCCAACCCCAGAGAGATTCTGAGCAGTTCAGAGAAATTATGAAGAAAGGACTTTATTTTGCTTCCAGTCTGTGGCACTGTGCATGTGAAATTATTCTTCGTCCACTCTAATTTTAAGGAACTAGATTCAACCTTTAGCACCTATTCCTACGGTGACATCATTGTTCATCACATTCTCCCCTCTTTTAACTTTAAACTTCTCTCCCACTTTGAACCTTTATTTTGTTTTTCAGTTCTTTTTGTACTGACCTTGTGTTTTGCCAGATCTGCCTTGAATTACTTTGGTATTATATCAGGAAAGGTATTCATCTTGAATGAATTCTCTTAGCTCTCTCACCTCTGTGAAGAAGTGGCAATGTCCATCTCTGACAATCTGTTCCTAGATTTTATTTTTTTTTACTTTATTTTTACCATTACGTACCTTGAATATAAATATACAGTTACTGTTATTTTCTCTGAACTCTCTTCATTCGGCTTATTCCTGCTTAGGAACTGAGGTTTTTGGAACTGAACACTTTACACCAAGAGTGGCTAAAACAAAGTCACGTTTCAAAAAAATTTTGCAACAAGGTCTATGGAGGCATATCCTTGCATGTGCCTGTAGTCCTGCAGTTTGTAAAATTCCCCAAAGAGCAGCCCACTTGGCTGGAGCTTACTGGAAAAAGGGAACCACCGTGAAAAATGCCCCATGCTTTCTCACTCTATACCTTATTGCCAAAGCACCAAACACTGAAACTGCATTGACAGTTTTGCTGTCTCACTTTGCAAATTCATGGAATGTATAAGCTAGCTTCTGTGTTTTGTCATCTTTTTGTATGTTAGGTAAATTTTCTCAGATTGATCGCTATCTTATCTTCTGATGTTCTGTTTCCTCTAGGTTTCTCTTGCGTGCTGGAGATGTCTGAGCTCCATAAGTTCTTGATTCTGGTGGCCCCAGGAAAGTGGCAATCCTTCGTTAAGAAAGTAAGATCTAGCATGTGGGTTGAGAAATCCTGGAAGCAGGAACTCTTGGAGGACTATGCTGCAGGAAGCTTTCATCTGTGTTTTTGTTTGTTTGTTTGTTTTTAATATTCTTCTACATGATGACAATCCATTTGCTTAGGCTTGCTAATAGAGACTTGAAGAAAGTACAAACGGATGAGTGATAGCCATTCTGTCAAGATGTTTTTTCAGGCCTTTTTTAATAAAGCTGAATTTTTGTCGTACTGCTTTAATGTGTTGTTCTGGGGATGCAGATACAAAAAACATCTGGCCACTGTTGCAAAGGATCAAGCCAGAGCTCTGCATGACAGACACTGAGACAAAGAGGCATGAGAAGTTAACACCAAAGAGATCTTACATAATCTGTCTTGTCTTATTCTGTAAGTCTAAATCAATGTCCCAAGGAAAACACAGAGAAGAAAATTCCAAAATCCCTGACACTGGGGACATGCCAAAATAAAACAAAACAAAAAAAAACACCAAAAAAAAACCCCACAACAACACACATTTCTTCTGTTCACCTATCTCACTATTTTTAAAATGTACTCAAGCATATTCACCTTATTTATATTGCAAAAACGTTATCTTCTGTATTCAGCTTTCCTTTATATCCTGCCTAGAAAAAGTTGTCAGAGAGACTCCAGAGATGGATTCTTTGAGTCATGGGGCTGAAGCTAATGGAAGCCTCCCACTCATGTCAACAAATTAGTTCACTTCCCAAGTGAGCAGCCTGAGAGTGTTGCAGATTTACAGTTTCATGAAGTACCTCACAGTAGAACAAATGCGGCTTTATAGCTGCAGTTGGAATTGGAGGGAAAACTACAAAAGATTAATTTTACCTGTAAGCTTTTATATTATCATTTATTTGAAATTCACCTCTCAAATCTATAAGCAGTGCTGATAGTTTATTTATTAAGGAATCTGATAGGGTGAATTGTTTAAATGATTTGTGATGTATGAAGAAAAGCATGTTAATAATAAGATGAGGAACTCCATATGGGGAATTGTGTACTAAATACCATCAGAAAAAGATGGAATCAGATGAGGGAACCAAAAATCAAAATGAGCATCACTGGGGTTATATAACCCTGGTTTTCTCTGCCCTTTGACTAAGGGCTTTGAGCAGTTGTAAAATTATAGTTGCCTTTGGGTCCATAGGTCCCAGACTACCTCTGGATCCTGGACTCCCCACAGTGATACTCGTCTCCACTTTGTAAACCTTGTGCTGGGTTCTGGTGCATTGGGAGGTCAAGGGGTGCAATGGATTCACCTGGAGATGGGCTATGCAGAAATACTGAAGGAGCAGAGATAAGCTGACCCACCTCTTAACAGTGTGTCATAGTTGAAATGTTATTAGAGGAAGTCTTCAAATAATGAATGTTTATACGTTGCTAAATGCAGCTTTGAACTTTTTTTTTTTTTTTTTTTTTTAAGACAGACATTATAGTCAAGTCTTCCTACTGTTTTCATTAAATTCATTCTAGCTTTGAAATGGGGTCAATTTCTGGAAATTACACTATTATTTCTGTCTTTTTTATTATCATTATTTATTTATTTAAACATGTAGATTAGTATAGCCTGAAATGAAATATCACAATGCTTGAAACTCATAATTCACTTGGAATGCAGCACTATGCCTTGGCAAGATCACTTTATATAAACTCCTAAAACTATTGATAGCTGAAGCTCTCCAACAGACAGAAAAAGGAAAACATCTTTTTTTTTAAATGTAAACTTAACCGAAACAAAGCTTCTTCAATAACCTCAGGTAAATTAATAACAGTAAGATCTTTCCTTGTGTCCTTTCAATGTTGTTATGTAAAATGTTTTAAAATGTAAAAAAAAATAAAATAAAATAGTCCAACTAATAAAACTATAACGATTGTTTAAGAAAATTTCTTAACCAACTAATTTGCTTCCCTTGAAAGATGAGAAAGATGCTGTAAAAAACATTCCTCTCCCCGCCCCTGGGAGAAAAATTGTGTGCAAATATATTTTCCCAAGGGGAAAATTCTGACCAAAATAATGTTTATTTACAGCTAACATTCTCCCAGAAGAAAAAGAAATCATTGCAGGCTTGATGCATTTATTCTCATACTCATTGGGAGGCTTGGCTCACAGTATCTTCAAATCTTCATCTACTGGTTAAGCCTTATTCAACCACAGGTAGGTATTTCCTGAAATGTAAAAACAGTCTGAGATATGGAGTAGAATGCACAATATCAAAGAAGTGGAGAAAATATGTTCCTCAGCATATTCTCATGAAGATCTGAGTGTTTTTCATTCTTACCTAATTGTTGACTGCTAGTATTGAATTTCTGGGGGAGTAACTTTTTTTTTTTTTTTTTTTTTTACCACTTCCTCGAATTATTTCATTTTCAAAATATATAATAGTTGACTTGCAGAGCCAACTATGCACATTGAACCACAAAACATTATGATGCCTTGAATGGGTCACACTGATGAGGATGTGGATGCCATTTAATTTTCCAGGGCATATGGAATGTGCCTACTGTGTGGATACCAAAACTAGGAAAGATGACCTTGCCTTGAGACTGTGCCACAGAGTTCTAAAATACTTATTAAAACTGCTTTATAAATAAAACATTAGAGCTTTTGACATTTAAAGGCTTCAAGACATGCCATATGCCTTACTGCAGAGCATTTACATGAGTCATTTGCTGACCCTGCTGTTTCTTCTTAAGGTATAAAGTTTTACAAAAGAAAATAAAAAGAACATGGTAATGAGTGGTAATTAGACCCAGAAATAGGTAGAGAATGCTGTTGTTTCATGCTGATTCTCATGCTCATAACAATATGCCTTGTTAGCACAATATCACTTGATTTGTACAAGGAGGTGAAATTCAACCTCTTCTATAAATTGAATGAGACTTAAAACTGTTGCTTGTCCCAGAAAACATGTATTAATCCTGATCTGTATTCTAACCCATCTTGCTTTCTGCAGGAGAAAAGAGCAGTTAGTTATTTCAAACAGAAGAATATCTCCTCTCACTCTTCATCATCTACATTACAACAAGAGGATCACCATTACCTCTGGGATGAAAAAAATACAGGAAAAAAAATTAAAGTAATCCCAAACCTAAGATAGTAAGAAAGAGACAGGTTAGAAATCAATTTGTTTTAAAGCTTTTAGTATATTTTATTTATTTTTTTTTTCTCCCCCATCTATGGTGTATCAGAGCTGTTTTTATTCCCTCCTGGGGGGAATGTTGCAGCCATTAGTATCCCATCTCTGTTGACTCTGTGCTCCCACTACTTTAATGGCACTTGCCTGCTTTGCAGTTGCCTTCAAACTTATGGTTGCCTGTATTTCCAGTGTTACTATCATCTGCAAAACTGATCGCACATGAATTATACCTAGAAAACACATGCTTGTGCTTACTGCTGATTGAGGCTTGGGATTTGGTTAATTAACATAACCTTCCCTGGAAATGCTGGAAGAGACTTATGAAGAGCTACAAATAACAGGAAGCATCACAGCTTGAATATTGACCAGGACTGTTTGGAAGTACTATTTTCTTAAACAGAGGGTGACGAATGTCAGAGGGGGAAACAATTTGTAAATTGGAAGTTGCCAAATGCGTAAACAGAGCAGACGGTGTAGCAGAAGCTCTGCTTTTGCTTTAGCCAAAAAAAAAAAAAAGGCAAAAATTTAAAAAAAATACTAGCACATCTCCAAGAATTAGTGTTATGAGGCATGTTTTAAATTTGATTATTATTAATTTCAGATCTGATGGCAAACTTTGTCCCTTTTGGTATTTCTTGTTGGATATTTCACCCTTGTAACAGCTATGTCACTCAGCCTTCACCGAATGATATAATAATTGCACACAGTACATTTGTTGCTGACATTTATTAAAATCTGGGTTAAAAAGGCCAGTTCTCTGTCTGCCATAAAGATCGTGACTGAATATTTTATCAATAACATTTTTTCAAATGGTTAGACATACCAATCATTTCCTACACTACAACAAGAACACTACAACAAGAAACTTCTGTTGTATAGTATCTGTGCAATATTCTGTTGTATAATATCAAAGCCACTTTTTGTTTCATAAAACAAAGCCTGTAATTTAATCTTAAAATGCACGGTAAAAGCCTGCATTCTTCAGAACTTTTTTTTTTTTTTCTGAAGCACAGGAAAAAATATTTTTTTGCTATCACTATGAAATTATTTAAACCCATCAGTTTTTAATTCAATATCCATGTGATCTCATGATAGCACAGACCTCAGGGGATTGGAGGGTTAATGTTAGCTTTAGGTGAGAGCTAGCCAAAACAGCAGCACTTGGATTGAAGTCCAGATTTTCCCAAAGCTCCAAAAGACTCAAATCCAAGTTTTTGTTTCTGCTGGGAGAAGATCAGTCTCTAGGTCCTCCTTCCTTTTCCTCCACCTATCTGCCCTTCATGCACTTGCTGGATTTACAGTAAACTTTTTAAAGTGGGGGGGGGGAAGAGGGAAGAATGCTGCCCCACGTGGTACTTTGCACTGGGAGATAAAGGACTTAATCCCCCCATTCCATAGGCTATTAGAAGCGCTGTGGTTTGACAGGTCAACATTGACTGATGGAAATTGCTTGAGACATGCTGGATGTACAGCAGTAAATCAGCCACCAGACTCAGGGAAGCTCAGTGGTAGTTATGTCTATTGTCGTAATAGTTTTGCAGTAGTATGAACAGGTTTCATTCTCATGGCAGGGGACATAGGAGGTGGTTCCCTAAAGGGAACATTCCTTTTCCAGCACATTATATGGTAAAAAGCCCACTATATCCTTTTTCTTTTTTTACTTTTAACACACAGAGAACTAGAATGCCTGTGATGCTGGAATCCACGGTTAATCCCATGGAAGCAGGCTCCAGCCTCAGCAAACAATAGAGCTTTTTTACTTCCTTGACAATTCTCACATTCTCACTTTCTGTGAGTAAAAAAAATCTACCATCATGGAAATCATTGAAATGTTCAAGAGCCAGTGCCAATAATCTGGTGTCTTCACTCATTTCCGTCATTTTCCATCATTGTCCTCTGCTATTAGGTTTGAAGTTTTCTAAGCCTTGCCTTATTTCTAATTCTCGCATTGAAGACAAAATAGTTCTGTAATGCCTGCCTTAACTTCTTCCTCAAGAAAACTGAAAAGGTATCACAGAGATTGTCACCATAGATTTGAATCACTAAAAATAATCTAGGAAATGTTAAGTATTACTGGGTGATAAGAGCAGGAAATGGGAAAAAAAATTACCTACAGATACCTTTGCATTTTTCAGCTAGGGACATTCCTATTGGCTTAGGTTTTTTCTTGGCAGATGTTGCATCTTGCAGAGTCTCTTGCTAGAAATGTTCCAGTTGATCTTCACAGGGGTTATAGCTGAGGACACCTGGCCCTTCTTCTCAGAAAAGGGCAATCTGTGCTAAATTTCTGTTGTAAGTACACAGCTGATGTGACACAGAATCACAGAACGGTTGAGGTTGGAAGGGACCTCTGGAGGACATTTTATCCAATCTGCCTACTCAAGCAGTGTCACCTAAGGCAGATGAGCTGCAGAATAGCTTGGCTGCTTGTTAAGATAAGAAAATCTGAGAAGGAAAGCAGCAGGAATCAGGAAAGGATAGTGTTTCTTCCGCACTTGCTTCATTGTGTCTCCTGCTTAGGGTCAGAGGGAAGGCAGGAGCACTTAGAGGTTAAAGAAGCTCAGGCAGTAATAGGGGAGTAATTGTGTGTGGACAGACGGGTTATGGAAGGCTGAACAATTTTTCAGAGATAAGGGCAGAGTGGCCTGTCGTGTGGCCTGAGTCATTTGCTAGAAACAGGTATGGGAGCCCTTGAATTGGTATTGAGTGAGCCCTATGGCTCTTGTGAGTTTTGTTGTGTGCTGCTGTTCTTTAAGGTACAGGGAGAAGCTGTTTCAAAGGATTTTTATTTAGCTTCCCTACATGAGCTTTTTCTCAGCCTACATTTTAATGCTTGACAGCTGAGCTTTTACAAGTTTTCAGAGCCATTAATCAGAGCAGTGTTTTGGGAAGACTTTGCAATGTATATTTGAGAATTTGCATGGCACTGGTTTAAATTAAAAGCTAAGGCTTACTTTTGAGGCTGCTTTTGGCCTCTTTCCTTAAAGCATGGAGCCATGTATTATTGTTCTAAGAACCCATAATTAGTAGCAAATGTTTGCAAAATGCTAAAGGTTGTTGCTAGGGTGCTCCTTCAGGCTGGGATGTGTGAGGGATGGTTAAACCTAATTTAGATCTATTTCAAAAACTGTTTTCTTAAGCTGCAAGCATAGATCATTTTTATGCAGTGCAGTACATTCTGACTTTTCAAATGGGCAACAGGAATAAAGGCATTCCTTCAGGAATAGGTATGACTTCATGTGAGCAGAAATTAAGTTCCCATTCTCTGAAGTAATTTGCCAGTGAATCAGACATGAGATGGGAAACAGGACTTCAGAATTGGGAGTCTGGTGGTTGTTGTTGTTGTAGTTGTTTGGCTATAGATGTGTTGATTCATTTGCCCAGAACCACTTAATTTCAAAGGTACATTGTCAACTTTCAGTTTAAATAAGAACCAGAGGCACATATTTATCCGTTCTGAAGGTAAATGATAAGTTTTCTAAACTGATAGTAAAATGTTTGAGAAACATTAAAAAAAAATCCCCAAAAATATATATAGCTTATATGAACCTTGAATGTTCCAAGTGATAATATGATGATTGCTTTTCGTTATGTTCAAATTCTGAAAGAACCATATAAATGTGCTTGATTTGTGTCAAAAGATCTCTGAGTGTATTTTATTGTACAATACACTAGGTGTTAACACACAGTAGCTCTTCTGGTGGAGATGATTGCCAGCCACATAAGTTGACCACCTGCAGACAGGAAAGGCTGTCCCCGCTCTTTCTCAGGTGACTGTACTATGAGGTAGGGTGTTGTTACAATCAGGCTGTGACATTGAGGTCTTGCTTCCAGTTGTGTTATGGATGCCCTGTGTGAGGTTGGTTAAGCCAGTTACCTCTTTGTGGTTCATTTCCCAGCCTTCTCCCTCAATGTTTGATTCCATTTCCCTGCCACTGCACGCCCCTTTTCGCATGGTGCCTCTGCTTCTCAGCTAGGTTTCCTGAGGAGCACTTGTGCCCACCCTGTGCCCCTGAAGACACCACAAGGCCAGTTGCATCCTGTCCCTGCCCTGAGCCACCTCGATGGGGCCTCACCTGGTGCCCATGCCCACTGGGAGATGGGCTCCACTGTGGCTCTGGCCTGGGCACCCAGGTCTGGCCTAAGTTACATCACATGTGGAGATTTTCAGCCATATTCTCCAACCCCCTTTTTGGCTCTATTTCTCCATGAAATGGCTTTAGTGAGAGGGCCATCTGGGGTTGCTCTCCCTCAGGGAGGAAGCAAAGGAGTACAGCTTCTCCTGTGGCACCATGAAGCCCTTGATAGCTCTGACTAGCTTCACCTGGCACCTCCTCTGCCCATGAGCCTGGCCTGGGCAGTACTATGGGCATGCCACTGCCCCCGTCTCCTGATGTAGGTGTTGATTTCAGCTTTGGGGACACTGTGTGGTCACAGATGTGTGGTCCCCATGGATGCCTGCCTGCTCAGCCAGGGGCATCATTGCGTTGGGCAAGCTGTGGCCTGGGCAGCGACAGTGGTGTCAGAGGACCCATGGTGGAGCTTTGGAGGTAGGGAACAGAGATGGGAATGGGGAGGGCTAGAGGAAGGTGGCATGAACTGCTGCAGGAGCAGGACCTGGGGCAGGTGCTGCTGGTTATGGTCCTGTTCCTAAATAAGGGTTCCTAAATGTGGGCCAGCTGAGCACTCAGATCGGCTTTGGAGGTGTGGGTTTCTCTTCTCTGGCTCAAATAGTATCAGAGTGGAGATAGATACAGGCACATGTCACAGTTATCATGGGTCTGTTGCCTTTTTCATTAGAGAGATGTGGGAAAATGAGTAAAATAACAGTGTCTCAGAGGCCGGTAAAAAGAGTGACGTTCAGCAAATGGTGTGCTTTCTTAAACATTCCCCTCTTTGGTCTTTCACCTGCATTTTGTTGTGAGTAAATAGGTGGGCATGCAAGAGTGAAGTTGCAGCAGCTCAGATTTTCTGGTTTGCATTCCCTCTGTATCACTGCTCCTTGGTGCGGGTTTACATGCGCAGCACTTGCTGTCTGATCTGGACTGCATCCAGCTCCCAGGGTGCCCTCACAGGATGGCAGTCTCTGGATTATGAAATGGCATAGACTCTTTTGTGCTTGTTTAGTTACACTTTAATCTTGGGCAGCCAGATGCACATGGGCAGTCTGTGCACAGTTGGTGGGGGGCTGTAATGCTTCTCATAAGACTTTACTGGGCTAATAGAATGGAATTACTTGAAAATCATTTTCCAGCTACTTGGATAGTTGAACTGAAAAAACAACAACAACCCTGCTGGTGTATAGTCCCTTCTTGAATCCTGCTTTGTTCATTGCCATTTCACTATGGATAATCATTTGAACTGATAGGGGCAGTGAGAGAATAGCATTTACAGAGAGTACTAAGAATGGTCTGTGTCAGAGATAAGACCTCTCTTGCCTGCTCCTCTCCTCTTCATCTTTGCTGCTAATAAAAGGTTATTCTCTCACTTTCAGCAAGAGTTTGTCAATTGTTTAGAGTTACTCTGTTTTTACTGTTGAAAGTAATATTAGGATCTCACTATATAGAAACCACTTTATGCTGCAATTCACTGCAGGATGTGCATTCTTTCTTTTACCTAACCCCACTAAAAGGCTAATCTTACTTTTCCCAATATTTCCTCTTTCACTTTTAATTATGAATGACTTCTCTCTGTCTTCTCAGAAGACAGACCCAAATGTGTCTTCCACAGAATACAAGGGACAGGACAAACAAGTAAATATATCCAATAGGGGATGAAGCTCAGCCCCAGCACTCTGGTTTGCATCAGCAATTCCTAACATGCAAGTCAGAGGCAGAATGTTTTAAATGTTCCTTCTGAAATGAGTCCCAAGTGGGTGAAAGATTACTATTTAATTTTACTTTCCACTCAGTGGGAAGCAGGCATTAGATAATATAAACTAACTCACTTACCTCTGAAGATTTGACAATTTGCACTAGCAGATGATCTGCCTAACCCTATACAGTATCTGTGGTGCAAGGAGGAGCATGTTTCTGCACTCCTGGTCTATTCTAATGACTCTTATCAAGCAGGATGGACATGTGGACTCTTGTGTTTGGCCACTGCTCTGGAAATGCCATGGTATCCTCTAGTGGCCTAAGAAAATGCCGTTCCACATCATCTTTTCCTTTTCCCAGGTGCAGCAATTTTATACATTTTTTTTATTATTTTTTTTTGCTTTGCCTATCTGGACAACTTGAAGGGAGTGAATGGTCTGCCCTCCATTAGCTCTGTCTGTCACTTTGTTTCCTATAAATAAACTGCAAGCGCTCATATATCAAATCTGTGCTTGTTTGGATAAAGGAAGGAGCAAAGGCCATGACTGATAGGCCTGTCAGTAATGCTAAACCAGTTCTGATTGCAAATGAGTTTAAATGCAAGAAAACTGGGATAAAGAAGCTGCTCACTTTGGAAATGCAATGTGCAACTCAGATTACAAACAATTTTCCCCTTCAGCTCATGATGAGGTTCTAGGCTTCCAGTGAAGATTTTGTACTTCTGAAAAAATTCTAACACACTTCCATCACTGAATATTATTTGATTGTATCAATCTAGGTAATATTTTGAATATTTTAGTTTGAATAAAATCACCTTGGATTGGCAGAGTTATCCATGCCAACATGTTTGGTGGCCAGGCCACTTTAATCATTTCTAAGTTTGGAATGCTATGCCCTGGGGCTGCAACACACCTTGCTTCCACCAAGGGTTGCCTGCTGCGCCATGTATTGCTGCAGGCATGGGCAAAGAGGTGAATGGGATTGTTGCAGCTACACTTCACTCTATACATGTTTTTTTTTTTTTTCCGACTTGCATTTCTTTCTAAATTCAGTCTAACACTGACATCACTGAGTGTCTGAAGTTCAGTCATGTTTATTGTGAGCCTGTCATAATCTGCCTCTGTTCACTGGTGGTTCTGCATCATTATGAGAGGTAACCAAGTCCGAGGAGATTACCTGTTCAGAGGGCCTGGTGTTAGCTATTTAAGATGCCAGAGTTTAAGGTTTCTTTTTGTGTGTGTGTGTGTGTGTATGTCTTTGATTTGTTTTGTTTTATCACCTTGCTTCTAATTCTCTCAGCTCCAAACAAAAGCTGTAGCATTTTGTCTTAAAGCCTATGAACAAAGCTTCACAACCCGTCTACATTTGGAAGTAGATTTATCCATAAGGTAATGAGTCAAGGCACTACTATTATACACACTTTTTTAGTGGAGCAAAAAGAAATATGGCAACAGGATTTTCCCAGGGTACATAAACTTGTGATATGACCTGTTTGCAAGTAAAATAGACAGACTTATCATTGATTGCTTTGTTGTTTCTTTTTTGTTTGTTTGTTTTTTTCCTGAAGAAACACTCAAGTTAAAACTAAAATTTGTTCCAGCAGTTGTTGTTGGCAGTTTTTGTTTGTTTTTATTTACCTCATGTCTTCCCTACCTCCCTTTTAACTCCAACACCTTTTACATTAATGAAGGATCAAGGAGAGCCAGTTGGATTTAGGAACCCTCACTGCACAAATGCTAACTATGAAAACGCTGATTTTCAAGTGAATTCACCTGAAGGACATACTGCTGCTAATCAAAGAGTCTTTAAGTGTTAGACTCTTGCTTATCTCTAGGCCTTGAAGTCCATGAACAGACCCCAATTGCCTTCCCTTAATTCTGAGGCTAGAAGATGCCTTGTTTTTGTTGCCTCTTTGAACTCTCAATATAATATTAGTCAGCTATACAGCTATGTAAACTCTGAGACAGTAGTTAGAAACAAAACAAAAACAGCAGACCGATGAGACTTTTGGAATCAATTTAAGCTGTATTGTTAAACTGTGTTTTCATTAAATTTTGTTTCAGCGTTTTGTGAAGTAGTTTTTAGGCATGTGAGTATCTGATGTAGTTGTGATGCTTGAAAGCTGCAGTTAGAAGAAAGCTTGGTATTCTTTAAAAGCTAGTCTTTTCTAGATTTGTTTTCTTTTGTTTGTGGAAAGAACTTGGCTTTTAGCTCAGCGTAGGTGAGCGTGGGTGTTTTTTTTGTTTGTTTGTTTTTGAAAAATGTTATCTTCTGTATGTGACTTGGCTTCTTTATTTATCTTGAACTTGTGAAAACATGTTTTAATGACAACGGGGAAAAGGAGCAGGTGTAAGAGCCTACCACTTGAGGAGCAGTACTGCAAACTAAAAATGATGAAGGCATTTTTGTTTCCTTAAAATTATACTCTAAATGTGCATTTGATGAAAAGAGGTTATGTGGCTTGTGTTCTGACTGGGTGGTCCTGGGCCTGTACAGTCAAGGCTGCAGTGTGTAATTTAGACTTCTCTTCTTGCCTCTGTTTCGTCTATACCCTAAGATGAAACTTACTAGACAAGAGATGCACATGGCATCCTCTGAGAATGTGGGACAGAAGCAATGGGTGAGTGCTTTTGCTTACTTATGCATCACTTACAGTGTGTACAGACTGACCAGTAGTCATCTTGTTGATGGTATGTCCTTCTCTAAATAGGAAAACACTACTATATTTTTCTTGTTATATGTAGTTAAATTAATATCTTAAAATAATCCTGCAGAGTGCTGTTGAGTATCTAGTCTCACCAGTCACATGGGACGTGGTATATGTAAAATATACTAAGATATAACTGTCCATAAAAACAGTACTAGTATTTTGATGGTTGTTGTCTGTCCTTTTTTTTTTGTTGTTGTTGTTAAACTGGCTTGAGTATAAAACTTTATCTTAATAAACAAAGCTTATGGTATGGCTGCTGCTACTTACACATCTTTAGAGAGTCTGTTGTAAAGTCCTCCTGTGAAGTAGCAGAGAAGGTCTCTTCATCCCCAGTTTCAAACAGATTTGATCTTCAGGATCAGTATAGTGTGCAGGGACTCTTCTAAACTTGTATGTGCAACTTCTGTTTGGCAGCTTCAGCACTTATTCTGGCACCCTGCTGCTTTTCAGAATGAGTTGTCCATAATGACAATTGCTGCAAGCTTTTGGTTTGGGTAATGGTTTAGTGGCGTGTTCTCAACATCTTTCAGAGAACTGTTGGGGAATTTCCATAACTTAATGGCTAATGTTTCTTGTCTGACTTACCCTAGCCAGCTTATAGGGCTTAGGATGCCCCTTCTTTTGGATATAGAGCAATGTGATTTGAAAGATGATATTCTTAGAAACAACTTAGGATGACGTTAGAAGTCTCTTGATGAGGATTGCAAGCTCATATCTGGTGTCTGTCTGCTACCTGATGACAGAAGGCTTCCCTGCTATGAACACAGTATCAGCAGGCAAATATTTCCATGAAAAGAGAATGCTGGTACTGGCAGATAAGATATTAAGAAGATTTCTTGGCAACCTCTAGGAATCTCTGGTAGGAGATCCAATGGGAACCTCCTTGGACTTGCAAAGTATCAAGAGTTTGTGTGTTAGGAAGGCAGCAGGCTGTCTTGAGTAAGAAAACTGTTTTGACTGACACTCATAGTAAGCAGTGTAGCTGGCAGAGAATGACTAAAGTCTGACTATGACATGAATTAGGTAGCCTACTTGGAAGCCAGGTGAAAATGTGTAGCTGAGATGCAGAGATGTTTTAATGTTTTGTGGAAACTTCCCTGAACAGATGTTAAGCTCTAAGAAGAAAGATGGAAACTTGAGAAAATGCCAGTGTGCAATTCAAGGATGTAGATTTATAGTTGCTGTTGCCCATCTGTGACTTGGTCAGTATTAAAATGTGTCTACAATGTAGATATAAATTGAATCTGATTAATATGGTGATATATTGTCTATCCCTTTCTGAGCATATTTGGTTGCTGTTGTTACTATGGTGATTGAGTACAGTTTAGATTTCATTAAGCAAACAGGAGAACCTGCCAGTTCTTCAGCAAAGGCCTGATAAGATAATTTCCTTCACTTCCTTGACAGCAATGATGCAAGTCAAGTACTGAAAATGGAAAAGTTGTCTCTTAAAACTCTGCTTTCTGGTAGTGACCATGGTTCAGTTTGTATGCTAGCCTGGTTTTTAATGTTTGTGGTCATGAGCATGTAGATTCTATCCCTCTTGGGGGGGGGGGGGGGGGCAGAGAACTACCTCTGTGTTGTGAGGTGAGATGCTATTTAAAATTTATAGGTTAACTGCAACTAATAATCTTGTCTGGGGAATCTAACTGGTGCTCTAAGACACTGTTTTGGAGCTGCACACCTGCTTCTTTTTCCATGCTGTAAAAATGTTGGGCTGGCCCTGTAACATTTTCAGTTTGACACAGAGGTGTCTTTATGGAGGGAAATATAATATTATCATTTCTCTTTTTGTAATAAGTATAGGTCTAAGGATAGTACAGAAGCCCATTTGTGTGTGATTTTAATTAATCACATCTATACAAGTGTGTGAGACAGAAACTGGCTTGCCTGTGAAAGACAATTACTGTCATAAGGCTGAAGCAGTGATATAAGTGTTATAAATCTGGCTTCAGTAACATATTTGGATAATGATAGGCAGATAATACTGTACACAAGAAGAAGAGCAGTAGGTTCTGCATCTTTGGTTCCCTCTCAATTGTCAGTGTACTTAGCAGTATTTTCTAGTTCAGGTGAGACAGGCCAAACAGTATATGCAAGAGTGTATCTTATTCATAGGATATGCCACCTGGAGCATCAAACTGCCTTTCATGGTATTTTTGCCTTGATTCTGAATCGTGAGTTTCTTTTGGAGTGCATGAGTTAGTGGTCAAAATTAAAAATGTCTCAGCAGTAAAACAAAGTCCCCCTCTTTCCTGCAACATATCTTTCAGGAAGAAAGATTGCTACTGCAGCTCTTCAACCCCAAGCCTTGATCAAAACAGAAGTGCCTGTCAACCTGCTACATTAAGTGTTGTTTTGGGGGGCTGCAGATATGGCAAGAAGCGGTGGAGACTAATTTAGCTCTTGTACAGTGACAGCTTGCCTCACAGCTTCAAAGTAGCAATTGGAAATTGGAAGATACCCAAGACAAGCTTAGTCAAAGGTGGCAGAAATATTACAGAAGTCTCTTAAAGGCAAGAGGAACAAAGGTCTCTCCCAGATGCAGCAATGGAAGTTTAATGTCTCCATGACACTTCGAGTAGGAGGAAGAGCTATATGTGAATTAAAACTAAGACATTTGACAAGTATTAATTGTACGTAATTGTGGATTTTGTTGCTGTGTACCTTTTTGGAGTGTCAGGCAAGTTCTACTGTCTCCAAATTTCAGATTAAATTTTGAGTACCTTTTGCTCTGAGGTAACCTTCATTAGCAAACAAATTCTTTGCTAATAGCACACACCTTCATTAAGCTTTGTTCAGCCTCTGCTTGAAGGGTCTTGGTAGTTGGGATCTGCTCCTTCTGTAACTATCACTAACTGGCAGATGACATACCGTTATAGGAGGCCAAGTTTGAAATAGACTAATCTAGAATTAGAACTGGAATGACTTTCCATTTCTCAGCAGATATTGCCTTATTGCTTGCAGTGTCTTGGTCTAGTATCCAGAGTTCAAGGCCTTTATTGGGAATGCATGGAGGATATTTCCTTGCCCTATCCATTGCCCATTCCTTTCAAGGCTTCCCAGATGCTATCCTAATTTAAAGTCAAGTGAAGCTGATGAGGATCTAAGAAGACATTGAGTTGTTGATGTGTGTGACCCATAGTACTTGCAACCTGAATTATATACTAAAGCATTCCTTCTGCTGTGTACAGATTACGCAGCTGTACAGAGTAAGGAAAAGAAGGGTGAGGTTGGTTCCTAACAGAGCAAGCTCAGATCTTGCTCTGCCCTCTAAGGATAACTCTATTGAACTCCAATTCAGAGTGACTGATGCCAATTAGTGCACTTAAAAATATATATATACATATATATTGCTGTTGTAAATGAAGCTGTAGTCACAAACAGCTCTTAAAGGGGCTCATATAATGTAAGTAGCAATGTTAGTCAAATGTTCCTCTTGATTTGCCATTTGAATTTAAAACAGAGAAATGATTGCTGGAGCAATCAATTCTAGCTCTGCCATGGCTTCTGTAAGAGGCAGTTGGGTATTACACTTCATGCATTTTAATCATGAAACAAGAACTACTCCTAGATCAGATGATAATAATCTCTTTTAAGGTTGAATACTGCTATTGAAAATGTTGGTATACACAAATGATGGATTCAAATCTGTCTTCTGGTAAACATTTGCTCTTAGACACCAATGCTTGCATCTTGACATGAGATCTATGCCAATGAGTCTATCAGATGGTGGAAACCAGTAGCATCAAGCCCCTAAACTATTAGTTAACATATTAGTAGCACTAAATCCCTGAACTCCTTCAAGTTACTCAAGCTATTTTCTCCTGGAACTCTTCAGGAGTGAGTGCAAGACTTAAATAGCAAATTATTAAACTAAAAAGTGCTTTACAATTTAGCAGATTCTTTTTAAATCCTTTCTCTTTGCCTTCACATGGGGGTGCCTCTCACTGGCACCTGAGTTTTAGACCCCTTCTGTTAGGAGACTTGGAAGGGCAAAGGCAGGACTAGTACGCTGTCATGTCCTGGAACCTCTTCCTCTGTCTGAAGAAAATGAGCATCTCTCCAAGCCTCTCTCTGCTGAAGAGTGACTGAAAATTCTGCTGGGCATAAGGAAAGTTGCTGTGCTTAGATTGGACCTAATGTACCCTTTGACTATTTTACTCTTCTAGGTGTCTAGACGTATTAGCTTGCATGCTGACATGTTGGACTGTGCTGTCACAAACTGTCTGCATGTTTGCAAGAGACAGCATCCAGATTACTGCATTAAAGCTATTGTTAATTCTATTCCCTTGTGGAAATTTAAAAACAAAGAAAATTACAACAGTGAAGGCAGAAAGAATTAATTAGTTGTCTCTTTGCTGGTCTACATTATCAATTTTTTCACGGGCTAGCTTGGAAGAACATTTGTAAATAACTGTATGACCAAGCCCACACTGTATCTAGCATCACATGAGGATAGTGTTATTGTAGAAATTGATACTGAAACTTCCTTACTGCTGAATTTGTGATAGAAAGTTTATCCTATGTCCATGTTGCTTTTCTTGACACAGTGAATCACATAAAAACATAATATACAACCTATAAAGAAGGTTGTCTATTAGTGTTGCTGCTGCTATTAAATTCAACAACCGTGATGAGAGGTACTTAGATACAGTTGAGGTTGCTGCCTTTGCTCTAAGGAAAGGCATCAGGATGTAATCCGGAGCAGGTTTTTACCGAGAAGGAATGTTTTCCTAGATGAAGATGTGTGTTTTTGGAAAGAACTGCTTGTATGTTATAAGAAACTAGTTCTCTGGGACTTGCATGGAAATTCATTAAGCATTCAACTGTACCGGAGATTTCTGTATATTGAAAGAAACTTTCCCAGAACCATCTGTGTTGGACTTCACAGAAATCCCAATTTGCATTAACCTTGGAAAAAGCAGAGCTTCGTATACCCCATAGCACACCTAAAACATGCCTGAGGAAAAACATGTAAAACTAGCCTGTTCATCTCTGCTATTTCACAGTGGTATATGCTGCTACAGAAACACTTAGTGTCCCCAGATTCTGCCTGTGCTCTCACAGGAATGTACCCAAAGTGCTCTTGCAGTAAGTGTGAAGCTAAGCAACCATTTTTCAGCAGAAAGAACTCTCATGAGAAATCTTTAAAGGGCAAAACCACCTACTGACAAAGAGTAAATGTTCTGTACAAAGCAATTGCTTTCTCTATTCCTAGACCTGTAGGCCTCTCACTGCAAAAATATCCAAAGATGAGCCTAGAAGCTAAAATTAATGATGCTACTAGATGCCAGTAATATAGACTCAGTAGGCTTATGGTGCATTAGAATCTGTGGCCAGCAGGAGATGTATTTCTAACCAGTCTTTATTCTCCTGAAGGTGAAGTTACCTTGTAAGTTTTCTTTCTTCCTCGCCCTCATCACCTCACCTTATTCCACAGGGATGCCAAATACCATTGCTCACAAAATGATCTAAGTTATCTTTCTAGCTGAACTCAGAGCAATGCATTTCTGTGCTTGCATTTAGCTTTGAAAGCTGCTGCTTTCAGAAAAGAAAAGTTGTATACCTTTTCCAATCATATGGTTTGTTCAGTAAGTTATTGCTTGAAGCTACAAATATTGTGCTGCCTATGGTCTTGACCAAACTTGTTTCTTAAGCTCAGCCATTTTCCTTGGATAGCACAAGTAACAATTCCTCCAGTGTTTCAGTTGCCATTCTAAGCCCAAACTAAATGACTTAGTTATGCAGTCTCTCTTTACATAAAGTAGAACTCTGTGGTTTCTTCAGGCGGCCTCTAATTTTTTTTTCCTCATGAATCTTCATAGATATTTTTGTTTCCATTAAATACAGGCATTGACTTCTGCCCATTATTAGACAAGGAGCCCTTTGGTTAAGAAATATCAGCAGGTTTGGAGCCTCTGGGGATGAGGAAATGGAAGGTCAAAAGCACCTAGATTGTGTAGAGATAGTTTTAAGGTTAAGTAGGTTTAGACTTAGACATCGTGCTCTAGTGTGTATTCCTGCCCTGCTACACCTAGTTCATGTGATTCAAAGTCATTATTCAGAGGTGCCTGAATTGTGACAGATTACTGTTGCGTGTAAGTCATGGAAAGTCATTTATCTGGGAAATTACTCAGCACTGCTCATTTGGTGTCTTGTCTTTGTGAGACAGCAGGATACACTTCAAATTAGCGTGTACTGTGCTGTATGCAGTAACGTATACTCTGCATGTAGGCCATACAGTGGACCTCAGTGGAATTCAGATGAATGGGGGAGTTCTGTGAACCAGTTTATCAGATTTACAAGTGTAAAGTCATGTAAGGAGTTACCACTTTTTTATTTATTCTTCCAGTCTCTAGGATTTGTCTGCTAATCCTTCCACTCATCTTAGTGGTATGCTGTTTTTTCAGTACTTCCAAGTGTGTTTTTTTTAATTGCTGTTTTCTTACTTTTTTTTTTTTTTTTTTTTTACATTTCTGGTAGGAGATTACTGATGGAGAGAGCTGTTTCTAGGTGACATTTTTATAAAATATTGTGACTCTCGTCTCAATGACTTACAATGCGTTTTAGCTCATCTAGCTACAGAGGATTTCAGCATTTTAAATTTATAATTAAAGGGGTTGTTATATTTGGCTTCCATAACAAGAACCACTTGAACAGTTTCCTTATTTAGTATACATATAATTGACAACGTGTAGGGGGATTTTTTTTATTTTTATTTTTATTTTTTAATACAAAGAAAATTGGCCTCTTGTGAAAAGGGTGTGAAATATTTATTCTCCTCATCTCTGCAGCTGCAAAGAAAGTTCTAAACTTGTAGAGGAAAAGGTTGCTATTATGCTCCAGGGACTGGGGGGTGCATGAGGGGAAAATTTAGTCTGCTAGGCAAGCTATTCCCTGGGTCACTTTGCTCTGTTATGCTCACAATATATCAGGCGCTATATGCACCATAAATAGTGAAATCCTGAATAAAAGTTGATATGTGTTCTTTGTCTTATCCAAGTCATCACCTTAATCATTTGCATTTCAGTTCTGCTGGATACCAATCTAAAACCTTTCTGGCAGCCTAATTTAGACCAGTCTGGGATTTGCTTTTTGCAGATGCTATGATAATAACCAGAGTGCTGCTTTAGTATTCTTGTGCTGCTGTTTGGTTTGTAAGGTGTAGGTTGCTGTTGTTTATTCTGCTGTTTGACCTTCTGCTTTTTAATCTTGTTTTTCAGCTGGATCTGCCCAGACTCTAGCCTTGCAGAAGAATAAAAAAAAAATGAAGCAGGTTGTTACCTTCAGATGAAATGTAGGCTTCAGTGAGATAATGATCTGAACTGCTGGGTGTCAGCCAGCAAGGCTGTTGCTGTGCTCTGTATTAATACTTCAGTAGAAGTCATTCCAGTTACCTGCTGTTTATTGGTGCTGTCAGGTCCTCAGGACCAACCACTTGAGGACTGGATGTTTTGCGGGAATTCGGATGGTTTTAACACACTTGTTTTACGGTAGAACAAACCCAAATCTGTTATATGGTTTTACAAAACGGAACTGCATTGAAATATCCAGTAGAGGAGATTATATGATGGTTGTGTGACGTGAGAGCTTTTGACTTTGGAAACGTCTGACAGGAAACTTGCTGAAATAGGCTTCTTCATGAAATGCTTGGATGTGAGACGCTGTCCAGAATAAATGGCACTTTGTCACCAAAATGAAGAGCACACGTTGAGAGGCAGACATTTGTTTATGTGAATGAAGTACAGTGATTGAGTAGTAAGAAAATCTGACATGGGGAGTCAAATTTAACCAAAAATATTGAGTCAAGTCTAGACAGTGCAGAGTAATTGGAGGCTGCAGTTAGCCTGGCTTATTGCTGAAATACTTCAGCCCATATGAATGCTACGGTCAGCTTTGACATCTTGACCTAACACTGCTTTGCAATCCATGGGAAGATGCAAACTTTGTTAAAGGACTGTTTCTGGGAGTCTTGTGGTCTAGCTTAGACCAGGCGATCTTCGGGCATCCTTGTGTTGTGCCCTAACTTTTAGCCTTCCGAGAGTGAGTGAGAATGCACTTACGTTCACTTTGTCTCTTCTTCCTTTGTTCTCTCACTCAATCCCTCCAACAGTTTTGTCTGCATTGCAATATAAAAATAATTAGTTTCTGATTCTTTCCAAATAACAAAGAAAAAAAGATATACCGGGACTTTAAATCTGCCTGGTCTTGATTTAGATTTGGACTATGTACTTGAGGAGTGGAGAATGAGAGATTTTTCAAGCACAGAATTATCAATGTGAATCTAGTATTGGGATAAGAGGGGGGAAACATTTTTTAAAAGATTTTTTGAATCCTCTCTCCAGCAAAGAAGTACATGGTCCCTGTCTTCAATTCCCTGTCATCTCAGTAGTTTTTCCAGTATAACAAAGAAGATAAATCTTGGCACTCTGATATTTCTAAGTCTTTAAAAAACAATCTTTTATCTATGGATTTTTCCCTTCACACACTCCCTCAGATCTGTGAAGATGCTTTGCGTCTTTGAAAATATAATAGAGCTTTGCCAGTAATGCAGACAGAAAATGAGTCATGAAGGCTATTTCACTGTTTGCCTGCTGTTAACACCCTTGTGTCCAGCCAGACTTAGGATTTCTATCATCTTTGTTTACAACACATCAGTCAGTTAAAACAACCCTCAAAGCTCTCACCTTCTTCCCTCTTCATTCTCAGTGACCTGAGCTCATTTGCCTTAGTGCAACGAAGTGAGCTCACTTGCACTTGAACTTCTGGTATGGAAACCAGGGCAGTAGGTTGGATTCTGGGCAAACTTCTACATAAATAGCAGGAATGGGATGTGCTGCCTTCCATGTGGAAAATCTGTCTGCTGGGTGATAGCTGGGGAGTCACTATGTCTGCATTGACTTTCCCTTTTCCTGTGAAATAGGCATAACCACATTCCCTGATTGGGTTACTTATTTGTTCAGAGTCTTCTTAAGGTGTATTATCATCCTTGGCTAGGAGTAGGGCTGGGCATAAAAAATAACTTGTAAATGGAGAAAGGCAGGATAACTATTTTCTGTAGTTCTGTTATACAGCTATGGTAACAATTGGTTCTGACAGGGAAAAAAAAAAAAGCTTGTGTAAATAGAAAGGAAGAAGAACGCTTTACTCATAACCTCAAAAAATAGAAATTTCTTCAGTGCAGAACTGTCAACATGCACTATTATATATATATATATATATGTATTTTAGCTGCAGTGTAACCTTGAAACACTCTGGTTCCTTATACTGTTGGATTTTTGTGCTCTGAGATACCTGAAGTAATTTCTTGCTATGCATGGAGAATATGATTAAATAACATAGATTTAAGTTCCAAAAAAGGCTTCACATGTTCAGTGATGGCAAAAAGCCGGTCTGAAAGTATGCTGTTTTTATTACAATCTAATGTAATATCAAATGAAGTTCTGCTACCATTCATGACAGTTTTTTGTTTGTCCGTTTAAAATAATACAGTATAACAAATTGAGGTTATGAAACTATTTTCATGTGAAAGAGTGCTTTCAAAGTCAAAGCTCTGAAACATGGAGGCTGAGAAACTTGAATGGCCTCAAGGAGGTGAGTGTCAGCTTCCAAGCTGATAATTCACTCTACTCCTCAGAAAAAAAACTTGGTATTCTTTTTTTTTTTCTTTTTAATATAGACTCACTCTTTTATTTTTATTCTTTTTGAGAGAAAGTGTAAGACAAGGCTGTTCACTTCAAGCCCTATACAGTTAAATTCTGATGTGAATCTCTTACTCCCTACTTGATTTGCTAGCTTAATGGAGAGTTTTAAAGTCACTCTGTTATACCTATCTGCATATAAACTTTGGATTTGTATCTTGCACTTCCAAAAATCCCAGCTACAATCACTCAGGGCCTTTAATGGTGTTAAAGTACTGTACTGGAAAACTATTTTTGCATTAACAACCTCTTTACATTTCCAGCTGGACAGTGAAGGTGCCCCAAACTCCACCAAATGCTGTGGTCAGATCAGAAGCATGGGTCACTCAGCCAGAGGTGAGAGCCAGGAGTGATATGACAGGCTGAGGGAAAGGCTAGGTGGGGAATGCTCAGTTTCTGACCTCAAATTTAGGCACATCGTGGCCATGTTTGGCTGTATTTAGCATTCTGGACCAAGTAATGCAAGAGGTTCTTCTGTCTGCATGCTGTAGGGTGGTGTCATCATTGCATAACCACTGTGGAGAGCTATTAGTCAGGAGCAGATGAGCACTCAGCACCGGGGCAAAAAGCAAATCTTCAAATGACGGTATGGCAATGATTAATGTTAAGGAAGACAGAGTTTTAACTTAAAAGGCATGGCCAATTATGAGGAAGTGCAAGCGAGGCTTGAGGAAAGGTGGTCCATGTGAGGCAAGTCATCATCTTTCTTTTATCAGTTCTTGTGTTCTGCCTTTCCTCTGGTATCAGGTAATACGTTTTTATTAGTCTCACCTTCTTAGTGCTGACTGTCTGTGCTAAAAGTGTGGTGGCTCCCATTACAGAAAAGGGCCAAATGCTGGAGAGCTGGACTTGCTGCCCTCCTGCCAGCACAGGGATATTGCAGGCCATGGGTGCTCTTGGGAGAATCTGTTCCTTCTGGAACTGGCCAGCAACCTCTGTGCTTTGATCCTTGCATTGATGGCAGCCAGAGCAAGCTTGCTTTCTGTGAGGGGGGAAAGAAAAAACCAACAACAACAACAACAACAAAAACCACCTGGCACCAGAGCCACGTCTGTTTTGCTGTTCCTAATGTGTTACTACCCTTTGCATCACCTGCCTTGTCTATATCTGCAGCAGACATTGGTTGTACCTTTAGATCTTGCTTATATAGAGAAAAAAGGAAGAAATTAATGTTTTTAAAATTTATTTGATCAAAGACAAAATTTCAGTAATTAAATCCAGCAGATTTAAATTCAAAATACCGAGGAGAAGAGTATCTTTTATGAAATTATGATGATCTGAATTATTAAAACCTATCTGGTCATATCTAGTTCCTCAGCGCATTGTTTCCTTGTGCTCTCCTATTGAATTTAAGTAGTTCTCTTATATAAAAAGCTCTTCATGGACAACATAGCTTGCAAACACTGACTAGAAAAAGAATCTGGAAGAAGCGTAATAAGGAAGCAGTCAGCAAACATTAATCTCACCCTTTTATTTATTCATTTATTTTTGCAGTCTCCTTTGGATTAACTTGCATCAGTATCTATACTAATACGTGGTTGTGCTCTAGGGAACAAAATGCTAGGAAGGATTGTTAAGCCATGTTTTTAGCATTACAACAAGATTTGTTGCTGTATGTTGTCCATCAATTCCCTCAAGTCTCTTCAAATGAATTGCTAGAGTGTATTAACATCTGTGTGCTCAAGTTCACTTCCTTTTAGGGGTTTGAAATTAATTGTTAATTGATTTCCTTGTAGTGGGACTTCATCCTAATTTGCCTGCTGTGCATTTATAGGTCAGGCTGGCTGTCACCTGGTTTGCAGGGTGTGGGAATTAGCTCCCTTCCTGGCCAGCTGGGAGCAGGGGCACTGACAACCTTCACTGCGCAGCTAGCTCTGCGGTCAGCGCTTCCCTTCAGCCTTCTCCCAGCATGGACCACATACTGGTGCCAAATCCTGGAGTGGGTTGTGGGCCACCCTCAGCAGGGAGGGCTTTACAGAGAATGGAGGTGAATACATCAGCACAAAGATTTTTATGGATGAAATGAATCCTCAGAAGAGTGACTGTGTGGTGCAGCAGGGATAGATAACTGGGATGATTTACAATCTCTATGACACCACTGGCATTATGGGGTGTCCTGTCAGCAAGGTGTGCACACCCACATCTCAGCTGACCATACCCCTGGCAAGAGGTGACCTTGTTTCTGCTTATGCCTCACAACAAGAAGGTGGTTTGGTTTGTCTGACCTTCCACAGCCTTGGGAGCATCTGGTGAGGAAGTGGTGAGGCCAGTAGGCTCAGCCTAGGCAGTTCCCAGGAGGGGTCCAAACCATTTCTTACCATGGTGAGAGAGGAAAAGTAGGGAAGTTTTTGCCACCCAAGATAGCAATTAAAAGGGGCTGCTGCTGTGTGTGGTTGTGCAAAGAAATTTCAGTGTGGGGGCTGGTGGGAAAGCAAGTGTTGAAAGTGCAGTGGAAGACTAGAAAGTGAGTAGCATGGGGAGAAATGTCTGGGGAACTGATGATACAAATATCAGGCCAAGTAGTGCAGCTTCCCAAGACTGCATTTGCAAGGGGAGGTGCTGAAGTGCCCCGAGAGATATAATGCTCAGGCAGTTAGAAGGAGGGAGCCAAGTTTCCCTGGTTCTAGGCATTCCGTCTCCATAACCTCTGAAGGAGATAGAATTACTGAAGATGTTCCCATCCTGTTGCCATTTAGAATTCCTTTATTCCCCTCAACCTAGTACTAATATAATCCAGATTTTTATTAACCAGGAAACACTACCTGGATCTTCCTCCCCATTTACTTCCTCTGTGAAGCATGTGGGTGTTTTGACAAATTACCACCTAGTCATCGGCTGGAAAAATCACTTCCTTCCATGCTATTTTTCTCTATAAAAATAACAGCTGGTAAACCATGGATAAAACTGCTAAGTATGAAGTAAGCCTCCAGAAATCCTTAATCTAGGTAACATCTCCACTAAATGTGAGTAAACAGCCTTATTTCATTCAATATCTATTTGAAACAGTGTAAGTGTGATGGAACTTTTATTGAATTTGGACTAGGTAGTGACTTGCTACTGTAGCTTAGTAGAGTGATGAAAGAAGTTCTCCAGAATAAGCAGGGAAAAATATATTATCACTTCTTTCTGGAGAAAAATAAAGCTAATCCAAAGACTTTGAGGTAGTCCTTCCTTTTTTTTTTTTTTCCATTGACCTAGAAGTGTTACAATTCTTGTTCTTTTAGGCTAATCAGGAAGAGTTGAGAGACCCTTCTTCTACTTGACTTAAATCATTCTTTTTGTTGTCAAATATAGAGTAAATTTATATGGGATTCCTCAGATCTCTAATCTGAATTTCTCTAGAACTGAGAATTTTGCCCAGTGCTGATGCTGCCTTATTTTCTTCTTATTCTTTCTTCTTCAAAAGCCATTTGTTAAGGATTTCCAAATTTACAGGGAATCCATGAAATCTATTTTATATGCCCTGAAAGGCTAATACCTTAATCTAATAAAGAACTCCTATTAGACTAAAATTCACAATAACTTTTCAGATATGTTTTTGGTCATATTATAGTATAAGGATATGTTAGTTTTAATAGCTGCATTCTCAATTCATGTGTCAAGGATTCTGCTTTCAGGCTTTTTTTTTTTTTTCTCCCTTTCTCTGGGTGTCATGGCAAAACATATCCTAAGAGCATAGAGGACCAGGGAAGACACAGAAGCTATGGCTGCCTGGTAGGGGTGACAGGTCTCTGAAGCTGGACACTGGGAGGGAGAAGAAGAATTAAAGAGATGACATGGAAAGGCGTTGGGCATTTGCTGTAAAAAATAATAATAATAAAAAAAAATTCATATGCGGTCACTTCCCCATGACATCCCTGTCAGTCATCCTCAGGTGATGATATCACAAATGAAGTTGTCTGTAGACAAAGGAAAATATTAACTCTGATCAAAAATTTCAGTTGTGCTGCCATAAAGCAGTTGTAGCAGTGAGACTGGCAGAAAGTCATTGTTTTCTTCAGACAAAAAAGTGTGTCCAGGAGGACCAGTGTCATTCATTTTTGGTGGCAGTGACAGATGCCACTATTTTTTCTTCTCCTTGTGCTGCATTTCTTTTTGCCAGTGACCTGACTGCTCAGCAGGCAGAGATCTGGGCAACACGCAACATGTTGTTATTTGTAGATGAGCTGGAATGTAGCAAGAGAGAATTAGATCAGGAGGAAAAGTGGGAACAGAAATGAGATCTGCGTGTTTGTGTGAGGCCTTAGACATGTGGTGCTGTCAGGGGCTGAGTGGTGTGTTACATTCCCTGTAGGAGACAGACAAGAAGGCTGTGTGGCACATCCTAGGCTGATCCATGAAGGGGCTTGTAAGAAATCAAAGCTATAGGACATGATTATACTTTAAACTATGTGTATAGTATGGTTCTATACCACACTCCAGCTATTGTAAAGTAAAGCTTTTGAGGTGCATACAGCGTACAGGTATAGTTCTTGATGAAGAAATCTGATTATATATTCATGGAGGTGTGGCTACATTTGTATCTTTCACAAAATGTCAGGAAATGTAATCGTTATTTTGTTGAAGCAGCACTATCTCAAACAGGAAATTACATCCACAGACCCAGAAAGAGCAAGAGATGTTCAACCGCAAGATACTAGTACTGATGGACTCTGCTCACAGTCCCAGGCAGAACTACACTTAAACAAATACGTTACATAGTAGCTTCAAGTATGGCTGTGCCATGTGGCCAAAGGACAAAAATGATTCACAAATCTAAGATTTTTCTCATGTCACCTTTTAAAAATGATTCAGCAAGATTTGGCTGAGCCTCTTAGATGAACAGAATTCAGTAGAACACCACCATAAACACTTTACAGTGTTATTAACAGTGACAAAGTGAACTTCCAAATAAAACAGGGAAATAACCAGATTAAAAAGTCATGGTTTATATAAAATGTTTTTAATTGGGTTTCTTTTGACATTCATCCTTTCCCACAAATTAAGCAAATCAGATGACTAGAGGTCTGCATGTAGGAAGGTGTTACCGAGATGTTTACTTTCAGTGTTCTTTATTTGTTAACAGAATCTGTCTCCTTGATGTTAAATCATACATACCCACATGTGTTTCCCCCACAGCAATCTTTATAAAATACTATGAATTCTAGGGTGAGTGGAACTGAGTTATGTTACATGTAAATGCACTCCTAGGTGCATTAGGAGTGGATTAGGAGATCAAAGCAGCGAGTGAAATCCTAATTCAGGTCAAATGCTAGTCTATGATTCAAGTCTGTTTGGATCAAAACTTTCTCAGTTCCCAGGTCATTTGTTTCTGGTTTATTTTGAACTTTAATTGCTTTGAACCTGTGATGATGGGAGACATCTAACATGGTTCTTGTGGTGGTGGTTGTTGTTTACTTTTGTTACCATTTGAAACAAAGCTGTTGTTAAACTACAGAACAGGATTTCTTAATATCACTCTGAAACAACAAAAAGCAATCTACATAAATATACGGTACTGTTTTACACACACAGTAAATTATCTAAATATTTGTAAACATTCACAAACCACTGCCATACCTGCCATGTTTTTATAAAGCGGAAGAGCCACATACCTTGCAGAAATCTTTGTAGTCATCAGTGAAATCAAGACAGGTAGCTTTGGGAGTCTGGCAAAACTTAGAGCCAGAGCTTCTGACTTTTAGTCCCCTATCCTAGTTGAGTCACATGTTTTGTGAAGAAAGACAAGTTAGAATCTGACATTGTTTCGTATGATGCAAATGGCAAGATACTTACTAACCAAGATCAAAAAAAAAAAAAAAAAGCTAATGTTATGACTGGAAAAAGGCAGATCTATATTTGAAGCTGTATCAACATCAAAAATCAATAACTACTTGTAAAACCTAGCTTTAAGTGTACACTTTGGAGCCTATTTTCTCTGATACAGGACAGAGTCTACTACAAAAGTACAAGCCATGAACTGAAATTTGAACAATTACTGTGGTGGTTATCCAGTGATTTCTTGGTATAGGGAAGAGTTTAAGATAGCGTGAATTGATGATGATTTAGTAGTTCCAAAAACAGAATGCTCTTAGATGCTAAGATGAAGTGGTCACAGCACTGAGCATGCTGGAGTTCAAGAAGCATTTAGACAACGCTCTTAGATACATGGTCTGATTTTGGGGTCATCCTCTGGGGAGCCAGGAGTTCAACTTGATGATCCTTGTGGGTCCCTTCCAGCTTGGATATTCTATGATTTATTTATGAAGAATGTATACAAAGTCTAAAGAGAAGTTGCCTGTATCCTTGCTATGTGAGGGTTCTGCAGTCCTGTGTGTGCACACATACATTAGTATGTTTTCAAATAAAAAATCAACCATGAACTGGCTTTTCTGTTCTGACTCTCTCTAGATGTCCTGAACTTTCAACATCTATTTTTTCAATTGCAGGAAAATTCAATTAATTTCAAGAAATTCAGCACAGCAGACAAGTGTTTCTGTTGGCTGTCCAGTAATATTTTCATAATTTTGTATCCAAAGTACATATCCTGCTACTGGCAATGTTTTTTTGGTTCAGTGATCTAGGTGCCAAAGTGATTTTCATATCCAGAATCTCAAACTTTGTATTTGATTTACTTCAGTTTGTCTGTACTTGGAAAAAATTACTGTTTTGAAATGATGCAACAATTCAGTGGTTTGGATTTTTTTTCTTTTGTTTGCACTATGGCTGTGTATTGGCTCCTCTCTCCCTGTTTTCACAGAATCACAAAATCATTTAGGTTGGAAGACACCTCCAAGATCACCTAGTCCAACCTCTGACCTAACACTAACAAGTCTTCCACTAAACCATATCACCAAGCTCTACATCTAAACATCTTTTAAAGACCTCCAGGGGTGGTGACTCAACCACTTCCCTGGGCAGCCCATTCCAATGCCTAACAACCCTTTCAGTTAAGAAGTTCTTCCTAACATCCAAACTAAACCTCCCCTGGTGCAACTTTAGTCCATTCCCCCTTGTCCTGTCACCAGACACATGGGAGAATAGACCAATCCCCACCTCGCTACAGCCTCCTTTAAAGTATCTATAGAGAGTGATAAGGTCGCCCCTGAGCCTTCTCTTCTCCAGGCTGAACAATCCCAGCTCCCTCAGCTGCTCCTCGGAAGACTTGTTCTCCAGACCCGTCACCAGCTTTGTTGCCCTTCTCTGGACTCCCTCGAGCACCTCATTGCCCCTCTTGTAGTGAGGGGCCCAAAACTGAACACAGTACTCGAGGTGCGTCCTGACCAGACCTGAGCACAGGGGGACAATCACTTCCCTAGCCCTCCTGGCCACACTATTTCTTACACAATGCTGTTTGCCTTCTTGGCCACCTGAGCACACTGCTAGCTCATATTCAGCCAACTATCAACCAATACTCCCAAGTCCTTCTCAGTGACTTCTTTTCCTTTCTATTTCCCAGCTTCTGTAAAACTTCCTGATGCTTTCATTTCCTTTCCATTTATCAAGACATACTGCAAACAGGTCAAAAGATGAAATGCTGCTTATAACCCAGCCAATACAGAAAGGGAAGGTGATGCTACCTTTGAAGTTAGAGCCATGTTGGATGACTTATCTCAAGACTGGTGTTGATGAGACACTAAGGTAAGTCTAAAGGAAATCCAGCAGTAGAAAACTTACAAACCTGAGTTGGGGAAAAAAAAAAAAAGAAAAAAAAAAAGAGGGAAAACACCAGCCTGCACAGAGAAGGGGTTATCTAGAGGATTGTGGAGAGGCTGCTGCTGAAGTCTGTAAGTCATGTCATGTGTGTAAGGAGTATTGCTGCTCCACTAGCCTTCATCTACTAGTATTTACCCTTCTGGGGAAGGGATACGTATTGCTAAGGAGCTGGAAAGATCAAGCTTTCATGTTGACCATGTGGGCGGGACTAGTGATGGTGCATCCCAAAACATGTATTCTTGGGTGTGTACTTTTTTTTTTTTTTCCAGGCAGTGACTGTATTTTAATCTCCCTGTGTGGATGTGGTTATTTTGGAGTCACAATGTGGTGTGAAGGGCTTGGAGACATCAAAGCAAATTGCATCTTCAAAAGTAAGTGCCAAGCCTTAGTGAAGCAAGCATCCAGAATCTCTATTAAGGTTGGTAGGCAAAACAAACAAACCAAAATGTGCTAGCCTCTTTATCACTGTTGGCTTGCATTACTCCTTGAACAGAAACAGGCTCAATATATGAGTCTAGTTCCTAAATTTCAGTTCAGTGAAATTTCACCATGATTAGATTTGGGTTTAGGGATTAGAGCCTCTTCCTTGGCTTGTGAGAAGACCCGTGTTTTAGGTAAATGGAAATATTATTTTTCTTGATTTCATACTTCATTTCATCTTTATTCAAAGATCTGTAAAATTTACAAATTCCGACTTTTTTTTTTTTTTTTTTTTTAATACTGTGCTTCTCCTATAAGAGGCAGATGGAGAAATAAGGTGGCATTTTTCTTTAGTCAAAATTGATTATCAAGCACTGCCTGTCAGGGAAGAGTTGTAGTGATTACATTTGGGATGATGGCTTCAACAGAGGGAAGGGATAGCCTTTTGTCTAGAAAGTCCTGTTACTGTCTTTATTCTGGTAAGATTTTGCGTTTGCTTGTTTTCTCTATGAGGCTTATGAAAGTATATATATATATATGTACGTGCATAAACGCATAAACGGCATACATTCATGTTTTGAAAACTTTTTGGTATTGACTTTTTGGTATTCAAAGACTGAGGACAATGCTAGCTTTTTGAACTGAACTGTAAAAGAAACAGTTTTGAGAGAGGGTTTTTTCTCTTTTCAGAAGCTCTCATGATTTGAAGAGTTGTGTGGTAAACATCTTTACATAAATTTTGGATGCTGTTTGGTACCACAATTAATAAACTTAGCATTTGGTTCCAAAGGGATTCCAAGACTGGCATGGTTTTCTGTAGTTGGGAGAAGTGATTTTTGGAACAAATATGAAAGTTCCTGGCTGTTTGTAGAAAACATGTTATAGGCTTGGCTGTTATGTTTCTCTGAAGCCTCACCAGTATCAAATGAGTGCCTGAGTTTTGGGTAGTTGTGAAGTTGTTTTTTTTTCTGATAAATAAAACCACAGTCATCTGTGTTATATTTTATTATTAAAAAACAAAAACAAAACAACAACAACAACAAAAAAACAGCTTCTCAGTGCTTTTCTTCTTCAAGCTTTTCATTTATGGAAGACATGCTGAATTCTACTTTTCTAGATCCTTTCCTAAAAGCTGTAAAGGTTCTGATGTGTGAAACAGGCCAAAAAGTCCTTATCCTTTCTTAACCAAGAATTCAGGGGATATGACTATAATAAACCCTTTTTTTAAGCCAAAAAAAAAAGAAGTATTAAAAGGAATGACATTGATTTTGAGGTCTGCTGGATGGAGAGTTGAACTGGAACCTAATTATCCTTTATCTTGCTGTAATTGCTGACTTGCTCTACTGCAAGTAGGTAGTTGTGCTCATTCAGTCCTCTCATCAGACCTGGACATTGGCTCGCTAGTTACTAGCTCTAAAATCTAAAATGTCTCACAAGATGATGTGTGATTTAGTGCTCAAAATGGAGTAAATCAGGGAATTACGTACTTAGTACTTGCAAAATTGGTGCCATTCTCCCCTTTCCATCTCTCTAAATATTTCAAAATTTCGTGGTGCTACTAGTAAAACACCCATGAGCAGAGATGCCTGGGAATGAGGCTTTAAAAGTGCAAAGACTTTGGTCTCTGAAAAATGAGATCAAGCTTGCAGCTAAAGCAATAAAGAAATATCATTTTCTCTGGGATTTGAAGTTCCTACATTTTACTTTCTTCTGACTTGAAGTACACTTGTGTATTTTTAATTTCTCTGCAGGAAAAAAAAAAGAAAATCTACCTCTTTATCCCTCACAGTTTTTATTTCAATAAACAAAAATGTTTTCCTTGGTTGGTATGTAGCTCTCCTATAGCTGTCTTTTCCACTCTAATTTTCATTCCCCTGATGCTGGATTGCAGTGAGGTATCGGTTTGCAGGGTCGCTGCTGTAGCTAATCCTCTCTCTCTTCCTCCTCAGCTGATTGTTCATATTTTCAAACTTCATAATCTCACCACCAAAACCTAGGCATGCTTCAGAACGTAGCTTAAGAAGGAAAACAGACCTCAAAAACGTCACTGAGCTTAGAACTCTCAAAACAAAACCCTGCCTTAGCTTAAATAGGATGCCACTAAAGGGTCTAGGCCAAAATTAAAGGGAAAAACACTCCTTGTATCAAGCAATTTATGTTGTGTTTTGAGTTTTGCACAGCTCAGAAAAAAGAACAGCAAATATTTATTTTTTCTTTTTATTTTTTGAAGTCCATAAAACATACCAACAACTATCTCAAAGTAATTGTTTTCCACCATTTTCATTTCTTCCATTTCCACTGCTTTCCAGGTGAGTGCTGAACTGAATACCTGGTGCTGTGTAACAAGGCACTGTGCTTTCTGGATGATGTCTACAGTTGAAATAACTAATTTAACTTGGAATTGACATGCTGATTAAAAGATTTTCCTTGCTTTCTGTTCAATACCACTGCTCGCTTTGCATCTATCTGTATCATTCCACAAGCATTAAAGTTTATACTGATTTGCAGTGAGTAGGGATCTGTACCCAGAATTATTTTTTTGCTTCACATATATCCCCAAATGAAATAGGTTTGCCTGCATTTTAAGTCTGGACAGAAAATTTTCTAAACATTCAAATCCTTTAAAAAGACATGAGAGAGAATAAGCTTTTCCCTCAATGAATGGCTTTCAGGATGAAGACCCACAGCGATTTGTTATAGGGCTATTCCCTACAAGTGGACTACTAGAACTGTTTCTAAAGCAGAAACAGAAATAAACAGGAAAATGTTTAAGATCTTGCTTTGCAGCAAACGAAGTGAAGGGAAAACAAAATGTTAACGAAGCCTGTGCCAGCAGGCACAAGCATGGCAGGATTTGAGTCAGAGTCCAGCAGATAGTCTGTGCTAACGTGAAGCTTTCACACTTCTGTAAACACGGAGGACAGGAACATTGACGCAGAAAACACTCTGCGCCGCCAGTAACACCGTGTACTTCTTCCGTGCTGTTATTGCAGTCCTGGTCATTGGCAAAAGAGCATCTCCGTCAAGAGAAAGCTAATCTCTTACAGCCTGATCAGGGTAGTGCTGTAAAACTGTCCCACACATTTTTTTTTTTACTAGAAATAGGTGTGCTTGAACAACAAGTAGCTCTGCCATTTCCCAGCCAGAGGTGTACCTCCCAGGTTCTCTACTCAACCAGTGTCATTTTAAAAAGGAATTACAATACTCTGCATGTTGCCGGGCTTACAACGATTTGTTGTCATCTCTGTCATTTTGATGAAAGGGAAGTATTCGTAGATTTGTAAGAGTTTTAATGTCAGGTTTTGTATAAAAAAGCTAGTGCAATTATTAACCAGCCAGAATCTGTCTGTCGTTAAATCCTTGTTGTTCAGTATTTTCGATACATTTTTGGAGATACAAATAATGAGCTTTTACTGGTATAGGCTCAGTACTTTTCCTGTTACTTAGGTTTCCACAATGGCTACAGAGCTCTTTTCTTCTTTTTTATTTTTTTTCTGCAGCCTTTCCTCTTATTCTTGGTGTCATTCAGAGTTCTTGTGGTATTAGTAAATAGTTGGTGCAGACATGCTTTTTGACATTGCAAATGGAACAGGAAATGTTGCATGAAAATGTTTAATAACGGTTAAAAATCACATGCATCAAAGCTGAGTCTAAGTGAATTGGAATAATGTTTAACCTAATGAAGGAAGACCTCCAAACAGACCTGCTAACTTCAGTTGGCTTCTGTTTTTGTAATGAGACAAAACCAAACCTTGCAGATTTGGAATGTGTTTCTAGAAAATCTTTCTGAATGCTGAGATTCAGGTCTTCTTTCTGTCTCAGGTTTTCAGTAGTGGGCTAGATCAGCAAATTTCCATAACCTTAGGTATGGTCATCCAGCATTTATAACAGCTGGGTATGTGAAATATCAATATTGTAGTTGCTTTTACAATAAAAGTACACAAAGTGGCATACCGGTGACATCTTTTTGATTTTTTTGGTGACCAGTATTCTAAAGAATTCACAAACACTCTCATGTTTATATTTGTAACCCACTTGTGAAGATTCAGATCACCCAACATCAGCCTCTATAAATTCTTATCTGCAATGTCTCATTTGTCAGTGGAGATAATGCTACTGAAAACATAAGGCCTGTGCCTTCTGGGAGAGTTGCTTGGCTTTTGCTTTTCTTTAATTCAAGAACTTTTCAGTGACAGTTTTCAAACTGATTGCATGTTATGGGGATAAAGAGTTTCTTTTCAGGACTTGGGAAAACAAGACAACTGATTCTACAATGATCTACAGTTGGCACCTTCTGAAATAATAAAATGCTAATCTAGCAGGACAACCTTTATATCCTCTTTAATTGAACCACAAACTATTGCCATATGCTAAGAATAAAAGCTGTGCCAGAAGTACTCATATGCAAAACCAACACCAGTTGCTCCGCTTCAGCCATCAACCATGAGATGAGGACATTTGAATGTTGAGTGAATGAGGATTTAGGGATTTGGCAATGTAATACTTCCCTTCGTATATTTTTGCTTTATCCAAATGCAAGCTGTAAATCTTGGGGGGGGGGGGGGGGGGGGGAAGGTAAATTGGGCTGCCTCCTATGCAACAGCCATTGAAGGTCAGAACTACTTGAAGAACAAGCAATTGACACACATTAATGCTGAGCTCTTAGACTTCTCCTTTTCTTGATTACGGTGCAGGGGAACAGTATATGCATGCCAGTGGCTGTTTTTCCCAACTCTGTTGCATGTTTCAGCTCATTTTCTACCCATTTTTGCATTGCCTATAGCTCTGTCTGTTTCCAAACCATCTCTGCTATGGCATGTGCCAAAAGCTAGGAGAGGGATTAAAATGGAATTGCCTTGGGTGGGTATAACAGTATAATTCATTTATATTCCAGCAGACCTGTTGTGCCCCTGGGGTGTCTTGTACTATTTTCTCCTGGGTTTAAAAGATGGTGTGTACCTGCAGGTGGGTGTGTGTCCCTGGCATCTGGCTGACTCAATGGAGTGAGCACAGCCTCAGTACATCCTCCTGTTATCTGCTGAAGTCCGGGGATGAGTAGGGGAAGGTGCGGGCCTCTCTGCTGAGAGCCTGGAGTGCTCTCTGAATCTGAACTCTGTCTTTGAATAGATAAAACTAAGAGTGCCACTGTATTCTCTTGCATGTAGGGTCCCTGCAACGTTTCTGTGAGTTGCCAGCATGTGCAGGGAGGTTTACTACAAACCTTGGGTAAATCACTGTTGCAACACATCACTTCATGCTCTCAGTTACCAGAACCTTTTAACCTCATGCTGAGCATGCAGTACTAATTCCACCCTGCTGCTATTTAACATATGCATCTTACAGCTTTGTGGGATTGTTGTTAAGTGTACAGCTGAGGCCCATCATGGACTGTCTCGCAGCATGGCACAGGAGAAAGCCAACGGCTTTTGTGTCCCTGCAGGCTTTTTGCAGACCAGCCTGACATCTGTTTGTCTCAGGGCTTTAGCTGTGGACAAACTGCCTCTTTCAAGGTCTGGCTGTGCTGGTGGAAGAAATCACAACCCTGGATGCCCATTACCTGCTGTGAGTGAAGTGGCTCACATGAGTTCCCCTCCAATGTGTTTCAGTTCAAGCAGGCTATTGCCACTAAGACCTACTTCTAAGACAATCCACTTCAATTTGGATAATATGAGCCAAGGAACAAGTACTGCAGGCTCTTATGAGGAGGAAGTGCCAAGCATTTGGGTGCAGGGTAGACACAACAGCTTCTTATATCGGCATACTGAAGTTTACGTTCTCCAGATATATGTGAGCGTCTCTTTACTTAACCTTCAACTCTGTCAAATGGGGAGGAATGATTTTTCTCATTCTGTATGTTGTAAAATGAAGTTGCTTTGTGTTAGGCAAGAAGTTGACACCAGAAAAAGCACTAAAATTTTTTCATCATATGGTAACACAATATGGGGAGGAATCCCAACACATAATTAAATCCTTTTGAAAACTTGACTGTTTCTAGTGGGGAGAGGAGGAGCAGGGGCTGGAAAATGTGATAAAAACTCTTTGCAATTTTACTTGAAGGTATCTAGTGGAGTGGATCTATGTGGAGTTCTTCATAAATGTATCTTTTTAGATTTCTATTGCTGTCTGCTAAAATTTGTTTCAGTGGGGTACTGGTGTTTTGGAGGGTAGTATCTTTATTGCTTTTTTTACTGGTTTAATTTTGGGTTGAAATTCACTACGGCATTTTCTATACACGATTACTAATCTTAAATCTCCAATTTTAGGACTGGTTAAAAATAGTTTAAAGTTAAATCTGATGATATCTAATGAAAACATTGTTTATTTTAGCAGTTCTCATTTCTTTGTTTAAAAACAAGAAAAGCCTGCAAAGATCAACACCTTCTTTGTTTGCTAAAATTATGGCAAGATAATATTTTTCTATAATTTTACATAGTTTTCTGGAAGACAAAATAGTCAACATGGATGAACAAGACTATTTTCTTCTTCTGAAAGTATTTTTTTTCAACTGCTTTTCATTTTTCAGTGAAATCTTGTCAGAAATAGCCTGTTTTAAATGTACTGAATCAAACCGTTAGTGGGACTGAAGTAGACTGCTGTTTGTTTTTATTGGTTTTACTCTCAAATTTTCAGTAATTTCAAAGTGATAACTTAAGTCTTCTAAAACTATTAAAAGGAGAAAGCTGCAGGATGCCTAAGTACATTATGTTTTTTTGTCTTTTACTTTACATATCTTAATTTCATTCAGATTGGCTTTAAAGAGAAAACTTGAACAGGCATATTTAAATTCAGTCTTTCTTGCAAAGATGTATTTTGTAGAGCCCGTTATTTTATCCATAACTTTTTACTGATGTGCATGAGAGAGACAGTTATTCTCTTTTAACTTTATTATCAAGCATTCCCATTTAGCACAAGGTCAGTGTGGTGCTAATCTTTTGCTAAGGAGCTTTGTGCCAGGAAGGAGTTTCTCATGAGTAGTTACTGTGAGAATTACTTTGCATATTAAATGTCAACTGCTGGAGCTGTGTGATCAGCAACCTGAACATATGCTGCCTCTCTCCTAAGGAAATTACTGCAGTTTTTGTTTGAAAATGGGAGGAGAGAAAATTACCCCTGACTGTATGTTAAAAAGTGCCAGAGATGCTTTGTGCAGACCCAAAACAATAACATATAACTTTCTGTAACCAAATACTCCAGATCAAGATCAAAATCAGATTTGGATCCCCAACTCAGCATTTGGTACGTGGGCAAATGTACCCTCTATGCCTACCAACTGGGATATATGGTTTAATTTGTGTTCTCTTCCAAGGACAAAGGTAAGTGCCCCACCACCCTCTTGTAAATCATTTGTCTGTGGTCTATTTCTTGCTCATACGGAAACTGTCTCTGGGACTTGGAGCTGTCTTCTGCCTCTATAGGCTTGGATTTTCACCATCTTGGTGCTTCTTGAGTGGACTTATGTTGCCATCCTTGCAACACCCTCAAGTGCACTTGCTGAGGTGGTAAGAAAGCCATGATGGCTTTGGCTAACTTTGCTCCTCCCAAGAAACCTTTTCCAGAGCTACAAGCACTGGTGCCAAGCATCACCTGCAATGGGAGCCCCTGCTGATGTCTTCTGTGCCTTCCTTCCTTGCAGAAACTAGGTGACCCCCAGGACTCTTTCATGAAGTAATAAGGTCCATAGTATGTTACAAGTAAGCCTGACTGAAGGGCACAAACACATTTTCCTTTCCATCCAGTTTGCTACACTTTTAAGAAATACTGCCCTTTTCTGACATTTAAAATTGTGACTGATGTGCATGCACTTTGCACCTGACAGCTTATGGAACAGGTGGTGGCACATACTGGAAATATGTACGCACAGGGTCATGGCTGTGACTTCAGAAACTAACATTTAAATATCTCATATATTTCATTATCTCATTTCTTTGAAAAAATCACACATATTTTGATAGGCCAGGAGGAAACTTCTGAACAGGGAATACTTCTTGAGATTATACACTCATTTTAAAACAAGGGCTTTTTTGAAGTATGTAATGGGATATTCCTTTAATGAAAACGTAAGGGAATATGGACAGAAAGAATTCTTTTTTGAGAGTGATTAGTGAACCACAGCATCCATAGGAGAACACTGCAGCAGGCTGTATGTTGAAATTCATTTTTTCTTTTCATAAATGAAAAGGGGTGAAAAGTCCTTTTACTTGGTCAAAGGCAATAGGCGAATGATTTTTCTCTCTTGGACTTCTGGAGCGGTGTTTGATTTACTGTGAGTATGATGGACATCAGCTTGGAAGCCTTTATGTGGTTTGTGAAATCACCATTAGCTGCAAAAGGTCAGTTCCATATCCCATATTCTCCTGATCTTAATGCTTGATACAAACCCATCTGTAACAGAATTTGCTCCAAGGCATACCGAGGTGAATGGTATGGTTACATTTTTTTCTTAAAGACATAGAATTCAAAAATAACCAGAAGGACTTAAAAAAAAGTGAAAGCAATATTTCATTAAAACCTTCAAAAATGATTGCGCATTGTAACTTACCTGGTAAATAATCAGACCTATGCTGTATTTGTCACCACATCATGTAGTATTCCAATGTTACTTGAAGAAATATAAAAATAGAAAGATCTTCTTTGAATTTCTGATATGATAATGCCGGTGCCATTGGAGAATACATTTTTCTCTTAGATGATGGTACCAGGATTTGGCCTGTCTCTACACTTATTTCTGTATTCACATTTTTAAAGCTTGAAGACAGTCTTCTAATGATGACAAACAGCAACAGTGGGAGAGGATGAATTAGAACATTTGATGGAATATTATCAAGTGCTGAAAATAAAGCTGAGTTGAAAATCCAACATAAAACTGTTGTAAAAGGAAACATATAACCGTAAAATTAATATGAAAGAGAGAAGCTGAGCAAAAGCCAAATCCATAGGCCTTCTGTGATGAAAACCATGCTTCCAAGCCAAGTCAAGACAGTAATGATATAAGGTACGTGGGAAGGCCTTTGGCAAACTGGAGTCCTGAACTATTCTTAAACATCCCTGGCCTTTTCTGTTTTGGTTAGACTGTCAAGAGGTCGAAGCTGATTTTTAAATCTCTGCAAAAGAGTGCTTGTAAAACGTACCAAATATCGATAGTCATTTTCTAATTTAAATAATTTACTATATAGAACAGGAGGGAATGCTTGGAAACCTCCTAGGAGATATCATGAACACCTGAGAATCATAATTTAAATAAATATTTCTTTGGAAGTAGTCATAGCAGCTGGTGACGAGTCTGTTGAGGATATCTACAGATTTGTTAGAGATAATTTCCCTGTAACATGAGACTTAGATGAGCCTGCGTTAGATGAAGGATGGACAAGCTTTATATTCCTACATAGGTGCATGACCCTCTTACCAAAGTGTCATCCTTAGTTCCTTAGTTGAGATCCACGTGGGAGTTTGGGCTCAAGATTGGTTGATAGCAGGGGAGTCAGCAAGCTGTGAAGGTTCCTTCTTGGACTTGCATCTTTCCAATATCACGTAGTATTCAGCTGTAGGAATTTGTATCTTCTTCCAAGTCCATGAGAGAAGGGAAATTCTACACAGTTGAGAAGTGAGGTGAGGTTATGGTGGAGGGGTGCGAGATGTTCCTATCGGTTCTCTTGTATTTATGGTGTTGCTGCTGGGTTCTTTGAGTCAAACTTAAGTTAGCTTATGGCTGTATTTGCTTATGCATGCAGGTTTAAGATTGTGCATGCTGCCTATGAATGTGAAATGTGTTATTTTCTTCTAAAACTTTAAGAATTCAAATAAATTTTGCATAACTTTCCTTGCCCTTTTGTTACAAGTAAAGAGAAGTTGAAAGTTATATTTTACTGCTCGGCAAGCTGTTTTTGGCCACCCTCAATAGTTCTGACATGCATGTAATGAAGCATCACAAATTGTGGTTACTATATCCAACTCTAGTGTTATGTGATGTTTTGCTTGCTAAAGACTATCAAACTTGTGTGATGAGTTGAACTTAAAATGCCAGAAGTATCAGAGCTTTCATAGATGAACATAAGTCTACAGACAAAGTAATGGCTTATGTTCAAGGTAACTAAATATAAAGCTGGCAGAGAAGACAACACAGATTTTAGATTTTCACCTGTTTAATAAGAAATGTTTCTTCATTTCTACCTAGATGAATTGTTGAATGCTATTCTCTCTTACATTAAAAAAAAAAAAAAAAAAAAAAAAAAAGCTGAACAGTTTCTTTGGGTAATTCCTCTCGAGGTTTTGTAGGAATTAAGGAAATTAGGAAAAGAGGCCTATTTTTTCTGGCAATGGTACCAAAAGTAGATGGCATTTAATTCAGTGGGAAGCTACTGCATGCACTGAAGGATAATGTGCACAAGGGACAATGTAGCCCCAAAAGCACCGTAGGTAATACATGTGAATTGTGAACTCTGTTATGCATATTTGTAGAGCTGTGTAATAAGGCAATACTAAGTACAGTGCCTTGAAAGCTATGTGCATTAAATCTAATGGGTTTTGCCTGGAAAAAAATAACACTTTTATTTTCTGGCTTTCCATGAGACAGAGCAGGTAGCTGGCTACTTTTTTGTCAAACATGACCAGAAATAATATGCATTGATGAGTTGCAGTAGGCTTTCTTGATGTGGAGTTAGGTTTCTAGTAGAACTGTTCTATTTCCAACAACAGTAATGTTGGGCCTACAGTTCTTATTTCATTTTATTTTAAGGGCATTAGTCACAAGCATGAATCTTTCTCTCTCCAGAGCACAGATGGCTGGTACGTTTATTCAGATAATTATGACAAAGGAAGATCTACATGATTTTTGCTCTTGAAAAGAGAAAATATTAAACTATTTCAGTCTGTTTAATCAATAATAGTTCTGTTTCCTGTAACTACAGAAATCATAATGTGGAAATGAGTATTTGTCATAGAATGTATGTAATATTTAATTGCATTTTTCTAGTTTGATTCTACCAAGGAAGGCATTCCAAAGGCCAAAGCTTAATTATTTTCCTGTCATTTTATTTGAGACAGGCAATAAAGCAATTCTGTCAAACACCCCCTCCCCCCATCATTTCTAATACAATCCAATTTTGATTTCAAACATTGCAGAGTGACAAGTTGGCAAAAGTCACAAAATTGGTGAAGAGCTGAGATGGTCCCTGCTTAGTCATCTGGCTGTCTAGCAGAATGTGTAGTCCAGAATTAGGTGTGAAGACTTCCCACAAATCATGTTGTAGCTTCCTACAAAAATGTGAACACTAGCTAATAGTAAAAGAAACCATCTAGTTTTTGTGTGTGTGTTACCTTACAAGACATTTGAGAAGGTTAGGCTTTTTTTCCCCATTTTTATTTTGTTTAGTTTTGGGTGCTCTCTTGTATTTAGATAGCTTTCTGTGAAAGAATTAAGAGATTTTTTTTCTACATAAGGATAGAGAGGTGATTTTTCTTTTGCATCCTTGTCATTAGATTTGAGAAAAAATGATTGAATTTCTGCTTTTCTTGAGCAGTTCTCTTAGATTTCTGGTGCCACTGTTTTGTGTTAATTATTTAATGAAACAAGAAACTACAGCACAGTCCTCCTATGTACCAAGTAAGTTTTCTAACCACAGGGTAAAAGTCATGCTCACTCTCTACTTTAGGTCAACAAATACCAAACAAATTATACTGAGGAGAAGGGCTTAAAGAGAAGGCAATGAATTCTCCTTATGTGTATGGGGTAAGAGGGACAACATTAACTTTTCACTGTTCCTTAACCCTGTTTGGAGTAGTGCTTATTCTCCTTAAGTGTACTCTGCAAAGACCAGTGGGATCCAGGAACAGGGGTAGAAGAAAACCTGTTTATAGTTGCTGTTGTGCCTTTGACATACTTGGATACAAAACAGGCAGCTGAAGTGCTTTCTGAGGAGCACAGAAGCTCTCAGGTTGAGAACTTGATTTCAACAGGATTAGGCAACAACTGAGGAAAGATCTGTAGAGACATAAATTAGAGTTGCTATCTTGCCGCCTCTTTGTTTTTGGTTGAGGTGGGTGGACACAGTCGTAAGGTGAATTACCCAAGGTTCATTTGGCAAACTAACAATAGTTAATAATAGTCAGAAAGAGGAGCCAGGGTAACTCTACAATGCTGTTCTTTAACTACTGTCACCTTTTAAAAACAGTACTGCACTCAAAAATGAAGCCTTTCCTTGTAGTACATTAAGATATTTTTTCGTCAAAACATGTAAACATGAGGTTTTCCCAGGGAATATACATCTCTATCACTTTTCACAAAGTGCTGTCACGACAGATTTGAGTACGCAAAGCCGGGCTCCCACAGTGCACGTCTCTGTGTCACAAGGTGGCAGTGCAGAGTAGGTTTGCGTTGGGCTGGTGCAGGTACCTCCCTTGGTGTTGGGTGGAGGGCAATTTTTTTTCCTAAAGCAGCTAGTGATTTCAGCGTCCTTTCAGATGCTAGGTTTTCTTCAGAATCAGTCTTCAAAAAAATTTTAAAGACTTCAAAACTGCCTACAATTACAGCATGAAGTTATATTTTCTTGTAATGATTCTTGTGAAAGTCTATTTAAAATATTGCCATAGGCAGTATTTTGTACATATGTCAAAGATGGGGGGAAAAAACAGCAGAAATTGAGCAGTATTGGTAGTGGAAAATCTGGCCAATATCACCACAGTGTAGGCAAATACATCCCTAGATCAATTTATTCCATCAGAGTTGATAATTGAATGTCTTAATTTCTGTGGGGCTGCTTTATCATCTTGGACTGGCATTACAATGACAGGATTTACCATCAGTGGATTCAGGCAGTAGAGCATCAAGAGATACAGGGAAGCTGGAGAAAGTTGTATAGCTGAATCTCCCCAAGGGAATGCAGATCAGATCACCTTTGGAAGATGACAAATAAGAATTGTTGAAGCAAAGTACATAATAGAAATAGCAGTTTTTACTTGCTAAATCTTTGGGTTCCTGTGTGCAAGGTAACAGAAGCCTGGCTGGAAAATCCCAACCCTTCCTCAGACAAAGGAGGGACAGAGAAGGTTTTTCTCTTTGCTGCAGACCTTGCTCTGTCACAAGCATTCAAAACAACAGGATGGAAAAAAAAAATCAAGCCCAGTGAAATTAAGATCGGTGGATGTAGTTAGGGACCATTATGCCAGACTGCTAATGCTAGGCAATTGCACCAGCTGATTTTCCTGAGCTCAGAGGTGATGTCCTCTAACAGCACGTTTGTGTTCAAACTTGTGGCTCCTTTCTCTGCCCTAGCTCCCTGCTCTGCCTTCTCTCCTCTCCTCTCTGCCCCAGCTGTAGCAGAGAAGATGCATGGCAGAGTTTGCTTGTAATCTGGGCCACTATCATTGTAAACGATACTGTCAATTTGCTAATTTGTGACATTTACAATGCTGAAGAGCTGCACTCTTGGGCACATATTGACATTTAATTAGCAAAATTAATGTGTTGGCTAGATCTAAATATCAATTTATTAGGGCGATATGTGGGTAATCTGTCATGTAATGTATGTTCCATACCGTATTGAAGAAAAGAAAAAACAACCAACACTTCAAAAATGGGGGAGCTACCATATGGCCAGCTACTGTAGCGTAACAGAATAACAAGTATAGCTAATGTTTTCAAGCAAGAATGTGTCAGAGAATCCATTTAAATATTCACAGATCACACTGTAATTACCAGTATCTGTTTACAGATACTTTATATGGTTTTCCCCTTCTCACATTCCTCTACTTAATGTTGTATTGCACACTGGTTCCCAAGTCCAAAGGCTTTAGAATGGCTCAGCTCTAACAAAATAAACCTATTTAGGAGCGTTAAATAAAGCTTGACAAATCACTGTGGCTATTTGCTGTACACCCAGTTGAGCTCATCAGTTCAACATGTGTCCAAGCTATTTTCACTAAATAAGGGCAAAATTCTCCACTCCATTCAGCACTGTGTTTACTGCATGTCCTGACATCAGTGAAAGCCCTCTGTATGTTGCAGCCATAGACTGTGCAGCTGATGTTTCACTAATTGAACTGGAGACATTTACAGTGGGGGAGAAGTGTCATCTGCCAGGGACAGCCAACATGTTGGCCTGTGCTGGGCAATGTAGCCAGGTGATGAGGTGCTCAAGCTGAGCGAGAGGGACAGGGAAGTGGAAAGCTGTAGCAAAGCACAAGCACGATGACTTAGGCTAAATGCCTGCTGAACAGCTTTTCTGTGATTGTAAATGAAAGAGCAAGTTTGCTCAATGGTGGGCCTACTTAAGCAAAGCAAACTTGCTCGAGTGCTGCTCTGTAGGGGTCAGATCATTTAGAAAATGCAATGTTGGTGAGAATTGAGGACATCAGTGTGTTGAGTCCACTAATCTCCACCAACAACCTTATGCCATGGATTTTTGTTAACGTTGCAGAGCAACAAAACAATTCAAGTAAGCACCCAGAAGTCGTCTTGCTTATCTGAACTATAGCTGCATCTGCAAAACTGGACTGGAAATCTGCAGAGGATGTGCTGTTCATTAGATTTTTAATGTTTCCCTTTTCTACTCAGGCTGGACTGATGAGAGCATCCTGCCCTGGTCCCTGGTTCCAGCCAGAGCCAACAAGTGAGATGCATGTGAAAATGAAAGAGGTATATGGAGCAATAATAAAGTCCCTCTTGCCAAATCTGAAAAATGTCATCTTGGATTTCATGAAAGAGGTGAGAAAAACGATCAATCTATTCTGAATGTATCTGCTTAGGTTCAGCCATTCCTAGGACCTTGTTAAATGTTAATGTTTATACTCTCTTTGGCAGCAGATGTCTTCTCTTTCTAGTTGCAATGTCTGCTGCATCAGTAAACATAATGCAGATTACAAACAGACACTTGGGATTAGGACAGCAAGAGTGCTGTTGAATACCAAACACTGTTTGGAAGGGGTCTGGCCAAGGTACAAATTGTCGACATAACTTCCTAGAGGCCATCCAGCCCATGGAGAAATTTGTAACAATCAATATGATCCGTATGCAGAGAGTTAATCTAATGTATGTATGTTACTTAAAACTAACTGGGGAACTTGAGGTGAGAGAGGGTTTAAAGGTGTTATGTTTTTACACACAACTAGTCCTATATGTCAGAATTCAGCAAACCAGCTCTGTGTGATGTAAATTGGCATCTTGAATTGCTAAAATAAGTAGAGACCTTGAATGACGTTGTATCTGAATTATATATATTTTTTTCTTTCTTTGCATCTGAGTGGCTTACACCATCAATGGTTGAAACATTTCCCTTTTTTGATTCCATTTTGTCATTTTACAAAGCTCACCTGCTGTCCACTTACTTTTTCCATCTGCCTGGTTATTCTACCTGGAAAATACTTCCTCTTTCTTTGAGATAAAGGCAAATCCCTTTGTCTTCCTCACTAAATTCAGAGAACAAAGTCTTCATTCTCTTCCCTGAGGCATTCTGGTTTGATCAGCTGTGGTTTCATCAGGCACATCATCCGCCAGCAACTTTGCATGTAAAAGGCATGCTTATACTCCCTCAATCTTTAATAATTTTTGTTTGAGTTGAGAAATCCACTTAACAGGAAATGGCTGGCATAGAAAACAGGGAAGAGCAAGAAGAGTATTTCATTTATAAACATTTGTAAAGTAAATCTATTCTCCTGACTAAATAAACCTGACAGCTTATGCAAAGATTGTTGTGTTGTTGTTGTTGTTTTTGTTTGTTTGTTTGCTTGTTTTCCTCAGCTCCAGGGACCAAATTAAACTAAGGATTGTCACCCGCACCATCTTTTATCAGCAGCCCAGTTTGAAGAAGTAAATTCACCCTGTGGTATAAATTTTAGTAATAAATTTGCTCACGCTGGTTTTGATCATGTTTTATCAAAACCAAAATCAGATGCAAGATACAGAAAACATACTGTTATATGCATTTACTTTTGGCAAGATGTGTTTTATTATACACATGGCGAAACAAAATAAATGGCAACCGATGTCTTTATCCTATGCTGCCATTATTTTTATACTTCTGCAGCCACTGTAGGCATGATGGAGATCTGTAATGAAGGTCTGCTGCAACTGAAATCCTGAAGATTAACTGGGATATTAGTGTAAAATCAAACTGACATTGATTAGTAACTGCAGCATCTGGAGTAAGTTGGACTCAGAGCAAGCAGGTTTGTTTGGTATTCTCCCAGCATTACAAGTGCCGGGATGCATTTTTCAGTCCTGTCGGGAAACAAATGCCTTGAAGAAGTTAGAGAGTTTGTCTTTAGGAAGCTTTGCGCCAGAAAGCTGAATTTGAATGATTTCTGCCCAATTTGAATCTGGTTATTTAAATACAAAAAATCCAGCTGCACTACTGCAGGACTACATTATGACTTGCTCTGTAAAGCTTGGCCTGCTGCTTTTAACAGCATTTTACAATATTTGGTTCTCCCTCCAAAGTTTCTCAGAATGATTCTGGATGGAACAGAATGTGCATATAGAATGCATTAATGCACCAGATTCTATTTTAAGCAGTATGTAGCGCAACTGCTGCACAAGTGATGCTGTTGATGCTAAACAATGCCAGGCAGAGTGACCCCCAGCAAGTCCCCTTGCAGTGTTTTTGACTTTGTGCTGGGGACAACTCCCTGAATACCTTGCTATGTCACATTTGTCAGAATCTGTAAGAAGTGCAGCAACTAACCGTAAAGATTAGTATTAGTTCTTGCAAATTACAGTTTGAATCTGCACGGACCCAGTTTCCATCACTTTTTCTGAGATACAGAGCATCCTACAAAAGCTCCTAGAGCCTTCTAAAGCCAGTTTTTTCATGGAGAGCTACAAAAACAAAAGCCACCTGCAGTGTTGGGGTTAGACCTGAAAGCAGCCCCAGACTGGCTCACATCCTCTTGTGGAAGGTAAGGCTCAGGTACAGCATACAAACCAGTCCATAGGCAACAAATCCTCCACACACGGCAGCACATGCTGCACAGAGCCTAATGCATCAATAAGAATAACATTTGTGGGTCTTAATTTGTGAGCCAAGAGCTCCACTTCCCAGAAATGCTATGCAATCACTATGGGGATGAAACAAATGAGATTACTTCACTGGCATCAATTGGTATACCCACAGCATATACTGTTAGATTTCTCTCTGTAGAAGAAAGTCAGTCCACAGCTATTTGTGGTGTTTGGAAGGGGAAAGGGGGAATTACATATTATATGTTGTTTTCTATTGCTTTTGTTTTAAGGCCAAAAGAGGACATTATAATAATTTAATCAGATCTTCTGCACAACTCAAGCCAAAGAATACAGCCACTAATAGTGGCATCAAACTGAGCTTCTGGTCGGGTTGTATTTTAGAAAGACATCCAGAAAGAATGATGTGTTTTTGGAAATGGCTTGCCATCTGGAGCTGGGAGGACAGCACAGACAGCATGTGTTAGGGGGGAATAGATTAAAGGAATAGTTTAAAATACTCTTTTTTTTTTTTTTTAAATCCTGAACTTTGAAATATATTTAGATTTAGACAGGCAAGTAATTGTTTTAGAAATGAGTTGAGTGCTGCATTTAAAAATCAAATAATTTGGGGGCAATGTGGATCTAGGGAGGCCTGTTTTACAGAGGTGCCTTTCAAAGGGTGTGTGCCTATGTGATTCTCTAATGTCTGATGGGGAATGAGCAGGGGCTATATGCCATGGCAGGAAAAACAATAGTGCTGGTCCTCTACTTGGCTTCTTCTCTCTCTCTCTCTCTCTCTCTCTCTCTCTGTCTATTTCCATGTACCTCTTACTTGCTTGTCTCTCTCCCAAAAATGCCTACATACCCAAAACTTTTGAGGAGCAAGAAGGACTAAAGGTGTACGTATTTGCTTGCAACTGCTATTGCATTCTGGCTCTCTCTCACATATTCAGAGTGATAAACAGTTGGTATTGAAGAAATAAATGCTATAGACTTGGTAGGATTAACTCCAAGTATTCAGTGACTGGTGAAGTATGTGACCACCAAGAACTAGGGTAAAACTCAGGATTTGATTTTTATTTCAACTTAGGAAAAGAGCACAATTTTGTAGCTAGGTTTTGAGCTTCAGTGGGTGGTATATTTCCCCCTTCATTCCAAAACCAGAAATGTTAAATTACTTGGTTAAAAATGGAGATCCTCCTTACTCATATTGCTGTAGCTTTAAGAAAAATACTAAAATAATGTGTGAGCTGGCAACAGTCCAGTTTAGGACATAAAATGAAAAAGGATTTACTGTCCAATATGTTACAGTAGTCTCAAAAGCATTTATTTTTTTGGAAGATTTGGAAGATTAATCTTTGGAAGAAGGCTTGATCTTTCATGTTTCATCAAGTATTGAAAAAATTCAGAGGAGAGAGACATCAAAGAGCATATTAGTGCCACAGTTTAGGTAAATCAGCATATTTGTTGATCTCTTGTTTAGAGATTCTGCTTGTAAACAGTTCACAAAAGCTGTTTTCTACACCTTTCTAGCAGGTGCATCCCTTTCTTGTCTAATGGATCCAAGGCAGATTGTGGTTGAGCAGCCTTGCATTTCTAAGTTTATTTTGATTTGTGAGGACTTCAATGAACTGCAGCTAGCAGGAACACAGTATTTATGTCAGCTGTAACGCGTGGATTTTTAGGGATTCCGTTATTCCTCAGGGAGCCTGTGGCATTCTTGCCATGGACCATGTTTGAAACCAGAGTGAACCCTCATGTTTGTAGCTGCTGAGTTAAAGAAATGACTGCTGATTGATAGCAGGGAGAATTGGTAAGTATCTCCCATATCTGAAGCTGAAAAGAACAATACCATTACCACCCTCACAGTCCAAAGTTAGCAGCTCTGAAGTGACTGCTTTGCAGAAAAATTCCTTTCTTCCTTCCTTTTACTTTCTATAAAATAGTACAAGTAAGTGCATGGACCATAAAATGGAATTATTCACAGGGTTATTATTTTGTCATGGTTGGTTATTGGAAAGGAAAAATTGCAATGAACTTGCCTTTTTGTTAGTTTTATTATTGTTGTTGTTGGCTTTTGGTTTTAAGTCTCTAGTTAGAGGTTTTACAATTTTCTTGTAAAATAACTTGCATATAGTTTCATAACATTTAACTCTGAGTGTGAAAGATTCTTAATCCATCAGAATGACTGCTGCAGCTGCATTCCCCTTCCCTGAGAGGGCATTGGGTTAACTTGTTATTGCCAATTCAACTTGTCACTTGAAGGCATTTTGCAAAATTGGTTATTCTCTTAATATCCTCAGCACACATGATGTAAATGCCCTGGACAATTTAATATATTGATTCATCATTTTGCTGGCCTGTAGCTATTGTCTTCTGGAAATTTTTGATAGTACAACCTGGGCATGTATTGAAAGAAAACTTAATTGACTTTATGCTATTTCTAGCACAGGCAGTGAAATACAGGCAAGCAACCTCTTATTAGTGCATTTCACCCAAGCATCAGTGTCCTAAAATATGGGAACATGTATACAGATAAATAAGTATCGACAGAGCTCTTGCCCCAGCCCTCCCAGTGCTCCTTGATTACTTAGTTTCTTCCTGGCCCTGTTTTGGACCATTCCACTTAGTTCTGTTGCAGATAATTCTGTGGTGCAGTGGGCTCTTCCTGCACAGAGTGGATGGAAGTCAGAAAGTGCTTTTGTCTTTGTTCATACTATATTTAGCTGTTTATTTATAGCCAGTGTCCCAAGAATCGACTCTAGGTAACTATTAAGATGGAGCTAAATTCCCTGCTGATTGCTACAGCTTCCCTAAAGAAACTAGCACAAAAAACAACAGTGATACAATAGCATCAAAAACAAACAAAGAAACAAACAAACAAACAGTTCTGTGTTCTTAAAAAGAAAAAGAAAGAAGAAAGAAAATCTCTGTAAAAGTGCTGGTTTGTGACACCTTAAAAAATATGAATTAATTGGTCTTGTGGCATGTGTATCAAAAATGAGTCCTGAATTATTAAGAAATTCATGTGACCCAATTAACCCAAATTCACTTTACAAGTGGATGGATTCACAAAACAGTGCTAAATTTAAAATCTAACTCTGCTTCTTGGTTTGTTTGTTTGTTTCTAAATAGCTTTTCAGTGAAGGAAACTGCAATTAATCTGTTACACTTTGATTTTTTGTGAGGTTAGTATGCTGCTTGTAATCCTAAAGTCGCATTAACCTATAATCTTTCAATATTAAAATGCTGTTTTCTTTAAATAGGTCTATAGGAAAGTAAGCACCTGGCAGTCCCAAAGAAATTTGCTTAGAAGTGTGTTTCTTCCTGATGTGCTTCTCAGCAAGAAGCATCTTTTCTTATTTCTCAACTGTATTGTTGTCACTATATTAACAACTTACGAAAAGTGAATACTCAGCTGCTAGGCTTCATTAGAAGGTCAACCAATGTGATATGCTTCTATTTTTGGCATTTTTTTTTTTTTTCACATTGAAAAGCAAGCTTAGGTAGTCTCCGATGCTAGCTAAATTGAGGATCATAAGCCTCAGATGCTAGCCAAACTGAGGATTGTGAGCTTTGGCCAGGGTCCAATGCACAGTGTATGAACACTGTATGGAGATTGAGACATTGAGATTGGGAAAGTGGCCAGTGATTGGTGGATACAGCAAACAGGATCTTCTAACTCACTGCCTAATGCAGTCCCTTGCGGAGTGAGGGATTTTGGAATCTCTGTCCTTGGGCTACGGGGGATTCTGTGAGCTCCTTGTGCTCATGTACTGGATGCAGACATGCCCAGCTATAGTAATCTTCATATGTACGTAGCTGCAGCCTGGCTCGTGCAGCCAAACCAGTACACTGAGGCAATAGCCCTGCAAGCTTTCTTCCTGCAGGGTTATGTGGAAGGCTTCACTTGTTGTAAATCTGCTGGTTTTGTAACATCAGAGGCAAAATCAGTTTATGAATAGCATGCAAATTATGTCATACAAAAGTGACTGGTGACCAGATGATTCACTGGAAATGGATTCGTAGTTTTAGTGTTTGTCTATTTTTTCTTCCGGCCGAGCTGAGAAAGGGTTTATTGTAGGAGTCTGAGAATTGCTCACATCTGAGAGGTTTTGGATCATGTCTGCTATTCCCAAGTGTGTGACTTAGCACTAGAACAGGAGATCAGGCATTCCACCTCCCAAGAGCTGTTCATATTTCTGTTACTGCCTCTTTGTAGTTGTGGCCCACTCATTTAACGTCATTTTTCCCTATGATTACAGTGAGAATGAACGTTACTGCCTGCAGACTCACTGGAGAAAGGGAGGGAAGGAAAAAAGGTGGGTAATTTTTTCTGTTTACCATTTCTCAGCCACACTGCCAGAAAAGTAGAGAAGTCCAGCTAAAGATCTGCTTTCTCCTGCTCCTCACCTTAGAGAAGATGGGATTATGCATAGGCTTTTGGAGTCTCTCCAAGGGGCAACTCCCCATGTAGCTCCACTGCTCCCCTAGTCCTTTGCTGTCCTGATAAGCTTCAGTGCCAGAATGGAGCAGTAATCTCTTCCTAGGTGCAGTTGCCTGCTCTCTTCTTCCCCCGGTTAGTGTCACTTTAGGTGGTGGCATGTGACTTGTTCAGTTTGGAAACCAGAGATTCCTGAAGAGTGGCAGAGCAGGCTGAAGTAAGGAAAATAACGTTAAGTTCTCTCTAGTGCTGGGGGTGCTGATGACATTACTTACAGCAGTCCTGTGGGTACAGCCTGTGTATCCACTATGAGTTGTTGCAATGGATCAATCTCTTCTCCATTCCAGTGAACACTGAACATTGCTGTCATAGGTTAACAGCTGTAGTGGAGCTGGATACTGAGACTTACTTAAGAACAGTCGAGGTCAAACTCTTACCCTTCTTGATTATCTCTCTCATTCTCATGCTCCCCTATCACCGTTGTGTTCACTTGGTCTCATTTTTCCTTCTGTATGGGGAGATTGTTGTTGATCTGGGAAGGTTGGACAAAAAGTCATGTTGCTTCATGCTGTGCTGTTGCTTGCAGGTGTCAGTCTTAGCTGCTAATGGCCAACACCCCTGGGTCTCCCCCAGCATTCATATCCACTCAACTCTTTGATGTCACAGATCTTCCCCCACTTCTATGATCTTTCCTCCACCTGGAATCTTCACCTTCCTATTTCCAGGCCCATTTCTTCTTTCCAAGACCACTGTTTCTCTGTGCAGCATCTCTTCTTGTTGGGCTCCTTTCTGAAACCATAACCCCCTGATTTTGCCAACGTTAATAGTAAATGTGAAGAAGCACAACATGTGATCAGACTTCTAATTGGTGCTCCTGTCTTATGTCTCTCCCTTAATTGAAAGACATTCTACTTTGGTTTAGTCCAGGTGTCTTCAAAATTTACAGCCTGGCTGCATCTATTGCAACTAGCAAATAGCAGGCTTCTGCTGGGGAGTTCAAAAGTTCAGTTTTGGATGTTCACCCACCTACCCACCCACATAGACCCAACTGTTTGCTGCCTGCTAGCTTAAATTGTGAACACTTTTTTTTTTTTTTTTTAACCTATGACAATTATTCACTTAGTTTTGTATCCTACCTTACCTCCTCATAAATTAAGTAAGAGTAGGGGAAAGTGAAACTTCAAAGTTTATGAAGATGTGCAGGGAGAATGATGGAGAGATCACAGGTTCATCATTAATGTTACCCAGTCTGGCATATGCACACAACATCAAACAGTGCAATGAACTGCAGAGAAATACCCTTCCTCCATATCATAACTGACATATTCTAGCTAACATCTGCATATTTTAGAGAGATGTTAGTAAATGTAAAGAATCCAAATTTGTAACAGTTTTCATTTAGTATCAACTATCTGGAGATAGTTTTCTGTTTTCACTTTCTGCCCTTTGGATTTCTCCCATTGTCTCCATGATGATTGAACCCTCTAAGAGTAAAAACCAGTTTCCTCTATCAGTTCGGTTTGGCAGCTGCAGCCTGTTTTAATAATGTGCATTGTCAGGATGCTCGGGTGTTTTATTTCTGCTGTAGAGAAAAATGTAGCATAAGTGAGAATTTGATTCAGAAATTTAATTTATTTCTTCTTTACTTTTGCTAGGTTGGTGGTTTGTTTTTCGGATTTTTTTGTTCAGTTGGTGAAAAAAGCGTGCATTCCAGAAGCGATATCAATGTTTGTAGGGCTTAGGCTGGCTTCTGGCAGTGACTGCAGTGAAAGAAGTAATGCTTCAGAGGCAAGAGGAAAACCCACAGAACGAACCTTATATAAAACCTTAGTCACTACTGCTGTAAGCCACTGATGTATTTAGTTGCTGAATCTGAAATTAAATATGAGTGGCATGATACATGAAGAACAAAGAACTATACCATTATCTCTTAACCATAATTGTAATTTACGGACAAACAATTGGCTTTTATGTGGTGATGTGGTAAAACACAACTTCATTTTTGGCTTAGCCTGTGGATAACTTATGCTGACTTATATGTCACCAAGGTGGCTCAGCAACGATCACTCTGTGTTAATGCCAATCACATTTTTTAGGCCAGAGGTTGTTTTTTTTTGCATACAGAGGTTATTCTGCAGTTTTCCACCTCTGGTTATGTAACCAGTCAGTCTTACAAAGACTGACAATAATCTTTCGATCTCATTTTAAAGTATTTCTTTTCTTTCAGCAAAGACTCCATCCAAACCCTATGGGTTTGGCTGCTTGCTCTGACCTTTTGTATTTCTTCAGTTAGGCGAGCGATGAAAGTATATGCCTTATTTCCAGCACTTCTGTATGAAATGCATTAAAAATCCTTTCTGTGACTTCAGTGTCAGTGCAGTAGTAGAGATCCTACAGGGACATTCATGGAAATGTTCCATTGTGCTCTGGGCAGATGGTATGGGTGTATGTAAGAAAAACAAGTTCCTGTCCCTGTTTAGCACCTGCTGCACCCTGAGGATAATGGTTTCTTTGGAAGTAATTGGAAGGAATGACTTTATCAACCAGCTTTTTGAATTGTATTTTTCTCCTCATAAACTCCTGTCAGAGAACATGCAGAGTAAGTAATTAGAATCGCTGCTTTGTAGCAAGTTCCTTGAAGATGCTTTTATAATTAAGATGACACATGGTGATTTGTGGCAGTTAGTGTGTAAAAGAGGCCATAGATATTCCACTGACCTTCAAAACATAGTTCTAGCAAGAAAAAAAAAAGAACACTGAAATTTTCTCAGTTTGGGCAGTCAGGACAAGCAATTAGAACTGCAGGAGGCATTGTTTTTTAATGCAGGGTAACAGCAATGGCCTGATCTTTAATGACAATGAGTGTTTGTGAGAATTCATATTTCTGAAGCATTTTGGCTACATGCATGCCATAGGTACTTAAGAAGATAGGAATATCTGAAATTCAGAACAAAAAGTTCCTCAGCAAAGAGCAGGGCCGGATTGTGAATGCCCATGTTTCTCAGACTCTCTGCATTAGTTTCAGTGAACTTTGGATCAATCTTTTCCAGACCATTTTTACTCAGATGTTGTTCTATCCAGCAGCATTGCACAGCCTAGTCTACCTAGACGTGTCTCCTTCTGTGACAATCCATATGTATAGGTGACTTAGAGAATAATCAGGTTCCTTGATGGTAGCTTGCTATATTAGAGTGCACTTTTAACAGCTGCTACAGTGATGGTCAAACTGCAAATTTATTAACCATTTTTTACTGGGAGCTTATTTCTGGAGGTGCCTTTATTGCCAGGTGTTTTGATCCTCATTCCTTTCTTACCTGGCAGAGTTGAGGGGGTGAGAAGGGAGGGAGCTACAGTGAAGGCTGCAGTGATGGTACAATAAATGTGATATATTTTGTATTCATGACTATGCAACCTGCTTTGGATAGATGGAAACAGTAGTCTTGTCTATACTATACATTTATTTTAGAGCGTATACACCAAACATCTGCTTTGAAATTCTAAGGAAGAATGGTAGATCTTACCCTTGTTTTAAACAAAGTAGCAGTAGTCCCCATCCAAAGAACAATTTGATGGTTGTTCTGATAGTTATGCTGGTAGTAATGGAAATTGTGGCAAGTCTCAGAATAAAATCTGGAAGCCCGTGACCATAACTTGATTTTCTGCGCAAGGCAAGATCCAATATTTTAGTTCTTTCAGCCTGGCATCAGTCACTAATAACAACTTTTAAGTGCAAGAAAGCTTGCATTATATACTTTGCAAAAAATTCTGGAGAAAGTCAAATGGTGTGGCAGGTTTGGCTATAGTGGGAATCTGAATTAAATGCTAATAAGTAGGATAGCACAAGATTTTCATTTTAGTATGGTCTACATTTCTTGAAAATTTGGGTAAGTGATCAACATAAACCCATCAGTGAAGTACTGAGACTTCATCACAACAGCAGCTGTTTTATTTGAATAGATTCCCAGCTTCCACACCAGGCTGCTTATTTCTGTCCAGTTTACATGGGATATCTCCCGGTAGAAGCACATTTTATGGGATTCACACTGCATTTGCAAGCACATTTTAGGCTGAAGAGCTGCTTGTGTGGAGAAACTAGTACTTCATCAATGACTCTGTAAAGCTCCTCTGGACATTTCTTACTCTCAGTTCAGTGCTCTTGCTGCAAAGTGCCAATAGGCAGCAGTAAAGACAGCTTGAAAGTGTATTAACTCCTTGAATACTTTATTGATTCTACAGGGACAGAAGTCACCAACCACTAGGCTCTGTTGTGGCTCCTTTCAGTTCATCCTTGTTTTTTGCACAAGTATTCAGCTTAGAGAGGACACTCCTTTCTCTCCAGTGTTCATACTAATAGGATGCTGTGAACACAACATTTTGGGATGCTTGGGTTGGGAGCTTTAGTTCAAACTTGTTATGAAACAAATTCTAAACTCCCTTATGCAATCTTTATTTATTTATTTATTTATTTTCTGAAAGTGGTGCTGCTCTGAGCCAGTAGTTAAAGATAGCTTGTTATTTGGGATGCCTTCAAGTTTGTCAGTTTACAGGCTTATCAGCTACTTTCCTTTGATATTTACTTCTGTTGGATATATATCTAAATACTACTGTAAAAAAAAATAAATCTCAAACAGCTCCTATTTAATTTTGCTTGGATGGTTTCCACCCTTGACTGTATCACAGAGCTGCTTCAGTTGAGGAGGGTTACCTAAGATTCACTTTGAAAGCTTTATGGAAATCAGACTTTGGAGGCATTTCCCCTGGTGAGATAAATAAACCACTTACACTGCTTTTGCAAAAACAACCTTTGGTCTAACAGACCTCTTTCTGTCTGCTGGAGAAAAACAGTCTTGGAGCTGCAGCACCAGAGGAAGTGATAAACTGGGAAGGTCAGCAAAATAAGCTGTTGTCTTGAATGGTGCTTTTGTACCTGAAAAAGAGGTCGGGGTGTGCAGAGGACAGGAAGCAGGAAGAGGGTAGGAAGCAGAAGAGGGTGAAAGGTATGAAGGAGAAGATGACCCCTGTAAGAAGTACAGGCTGTGGCATGATCTTGTTGAAACCAGTGGCTTTGTGTACAAGGACCCTACGTGCAGTTGTATCTCCTGCTGAGTGGAGAGGCCTACCTCCACCTGAGCAATTTCTGAGCAATGAAAGCCTATGTCAGCGGTAAGCTGTGAAGCACTGGCTCCCCTTGTGCTTCACATCCAGGTTAACACATGGTCATTTCATTGTGAAACTGCTCCTTGTCCAGACAACAATGAATTATGACCAATAATATACATTTTTTACGCCTTTTTGCCAGGACTGGGTCATTTGTTGCTGCTGCTGCCAGTTGTGCAGACATCTTCCTGGCAACTAAGCATCCCAGAAACTTTGCCCAGATTTCCAGCCATTTCGTAGAAGAAACATGGTTTTACTTTAACTTTGCAGTGTTGTCCTTTCAAATAAGGATGTAATTTAAAATTACAACCAGTAGCTTTCCAGTCTTTACAGCTGTGAATACCAGACTGGTACTGGGTGAATTTAGTGTTCCTGGTACCATTGCCCAGCTCAAGGCTTTGAAATCAAGGGCTATATTAAGAACTGAAAAGATATTTTAGAAGACCTTGGAGGATGTAACATTTCAGGACTGATTAAATAGAAAATATACTGCAAAAGCAGAAGGAGTACAAGATGGGAAAGCTTCTAATCAGGTGGGAATATAGGAAATACAAAAGTTCACATACTTCAGACAATCCATATGCATGCTTTCTTATTTATGAGTTTGCTTTTAACAATTCCTTATTATGGGTTTAGCCTTAATCTTTAGATTTCCTTTTGAGACCCTATTCCCGGTCTGAACTGCTTCAAATCTGCACTGAAATCAAAGAGGAGGACAATGTGCACTCTGCTTTGTACACAAGCCTTCTCTTTGGTTAATCATTTCAGTGTAAGGGGAGAGGGGAAAAGCTGATTTGTTTTGTGTTTTTGTGGGCACCACATTCATAAAATAAGACTTAACTATTTAGGACTCTGTGGTGGAAGCACTTAGACTTTAACTCCAGTTATGCTTCATTAAGGGTAAAGAAATCAACATTCAGTTTCAAGAAGAAATCTTATTCTCTCTGTGCTTTGATTGCTTATTTCTAAAAGAGAGATAGTAGTAGTCCCTATCACACTGGGAAGCACTAAAGTAGTGCCCAACAGTTCATGGCACCCAGATGCCTCAAGCATGGGAGCAACAAAAACACCAATGACAGCAGGCTAGAGTTAATGCTGAGGATAGTCAGCTTTTTGGCTCTGCCCCCACTCTGTGTTCGTTGGAATATATTGTATGGCCCTGCACCCAGCCTAGTCCTTTTCTGGGACAAGGATAACTGTGAAGATGCTGCAGACCATGTCTGGCTTGTATGTAATTACATGCTGACTTGGAAAGAAAAGATTGGATTTCTCCTTAAAGGGAATCCTCAGTTGTAGGAGCACAGAAATAAATCTGCTGCTATTCAGGCTGAAATTATAGCTGCTGTATGTTAGAAAGGAAGCCTGTCTTCTCCACAGTGGCTGGAAAAAGGAGTGGGAGCTCTCTCAGATCAGGGCTGTTCTTCTCAACCACCTGGCAGAGGTGGTGACTAAGACAAAATAGCCTGAGAACAGTGAAGAGAGGACTGAGGTGGCCTTGAAGGGTGGGCCTTCACATGGTGGGATGAAGCAGAGGAAAAGGAGAACTTAGACTGGCTGTCAAGAAACAGATTTCAAACAAACTGTGGAAATATTTCTTGCTTGAGTGAATTAATGACGGAGCTTGCTGCTCCCTGTTTTGTGGAGGCAGGAAATTGGTGTCTGTCTATGGATGTGAGTCAGGGGTGGTTGATTTGCTCAACAATATTTCATTAGCGTGTGTTTAAAAAGTAAAAATTGTAGGTTTTATATAACTTCTGCCTCCTCCTCCTCCTCAAGATGTTATTTCAGAAATGCCCAGAGTCTAGAGTGCATGGGGAATAAAAATGACCTTAAATGAATAAAAATGACCTTAAATGTCTATTTTATATCAGTATTTCCATAGGTGTTATGAAGGTCGTGGAAGTCATATGGCTCCTGAGGCAGGGTTGCTGACTGAGCATTTGCCAACCCTTCCACATCCATATCCCTCAACCTGTCTTACATGCACAGTGGAGCAAATTTGAGGGGAGGAATGGAAGAAGATGCTGCTTTTTCTGGCCTGGGATGACTACTGCCTGTGTGCTGAGTTGTTCTCCTTCTGCACAGTAGCTGGAATGGTTTCTGGTTCTCTCTCAACCCTGCCCAGCTGGGATCCTTCAGCATCACCCATGGGGTGGTGTGAGTGTACTTACCACACAAGCATAGAACCACAGAGAAGTTTCCCTCTTTAGCTTGACTTGAGCTGTTGAGGCATGAGAGATTTGCTGGAGAACATTTGGCTATGTTTTCCTCACAGGGTTTCTTTAACAACTTGAGAATGACCCAGTGTCAGGATGCACAGGGACAGAAGTTATTCTATATCCTCTGGGCTGCAAGGTTAGTGTTGAATTAACAAAGTTTGGCTTTGTGTATAACTACATATAGCAATTATGTGCTTCTAGCTCTGCATGATTCCTCCATCTGTTGTAACTGCCACAGTTTATAAATAAGTAAATAAATAAGGGCTTATATTGCTGTGAAACTCTTCTTTGATACAGATATAGACACAGCATTGGAGAACTTCTGTAAAAAGCTGTTTGTGCTTTTTGTTTTGTTTTGTTTTCCAAACCACAGCATAGCTGACTCCCCAGTAATTCCCAAAACTATTAAAAATACTACAAAGGTACTTTAGTCTTCATGAAAATGATGTATATGAAAAAAATACCTGCGTTAGACTTGTCTGTCTTTTGTCTGTGAGGAGTGGAAACTTTTCCTGTTATTCCTTCTCTATTTGTGTGTGTGTGTGTGAATAAATTCATATTTGTATTTATGCATTCATATATATGAATATAGAAAAATTATATGTATGTAAAAACACTAAGTAAAGCACTTGAATGTCACTATTACTCAGCAATGCTCTCTCATCTCTGTCTTTTCCTTGTTTAGTTCTGTAACATTTTCTCCCCACAGTCTGCCTTCTGAAATGGGAGTGCATTGGGATCCACTTAGTTGACTTATCTGTAGTTATCCCTTTAGACATTTGTAATTCACTCCCCAAACATTGGAGGAGTGCAATTAAATTATAGAACTGCAGAGCATTACTGGCCAGAAGCCAGACTGTACTTCAGGGGAATTCATCACAGCTCATAAGGTAAAGGAGGGCTGGTCCAATCCACAGCTGGATGTTAAAACCTCCGAGGAACACCCAGGTGCTGAGGAAAGTGGGTCTGATGATTTAACACCTGTCTTTCTATGCACAGAGCTGTGCCTGCTTGGTGTGCTAGAGATGCTGTTTCTTAGTAAACATTAAACCGAGGTTTTTCTGACATCGGTAACTCACTATCTTCCAGCTGAAACAGCTTTGGTTAGCTGAAGGCAAGCCACAGTCAAAGCCTCTGAAGCAAAATAAATGGAAGTGTATATTTTCTAAGAGGCTGTATCTATAATGCCTACAAAACAGTAAGACACTCAGTCCTTCCTTAATGTTAAGGATGCAGAATGGGGAAAACAAAGCTACACAGTTATATAGCCACATCCACAATATTGATCTCTCAGGGTAGTTATTTGGAGCCTGCACTGCAGCCAGGTTCTGATCAGATACTTCCACTGGGGCTTTGTGAATTATATATGTGCTTTGCACCATCTGAATTCACCACTTAGTCCCTTCTGTTATCCTCATTTACTCTCTAGCATTTACCATGCTTCACTGAAACAGCTTCACAAAAGCAAGTGGAGAAATTTGTATGTATGAGAGAGTGTTTTGATAGCAAAAGATTGATGAGCCTGACTTCTTATTTTGTAGATGTGTGGCAACCCTTCATTTCATTGGGTTTGTCACTGTTTCTCAGCTCTCCAGAGAACTTTGTTGAGTGTCTCTTTAGATCGTCTTCTCAGCAGAACTACTTTCTGGGCTCTTCATAGAGTAGAAACTGTGGAGTAAAATGCGCCTGTTGAAAGAGTGAGATGTAGTACACTGCAGATGTGCAGCATGAATTGTGGATATGGAAAGGAAAAGCCTGGCAAGGCAGCCACCCTTCCTGAGGTTGCCAAGAGAAAACATCAGACTGCAGTTTGACCAGTCATCTACACCCCTCATCTCAATTACTAGCTCTCTGCTTTTGAGATCAGTCGATAAAACAGCTTCTACTGTAATTTCCCCATCGTGAGGTGAGTGCTGCCTCAAGCAGCAGAGCACCAGTGACAGGAGCTTCATCCATTTTCTTCACTGGCTTATCTTATTCACACACTGACTAGACATGACCTCTGTTACCATTTGGAAACTGGAGAGATGATAACTCCCAGTGCCTCTTACTCTCATTAAATCCTTCCTATTCCTCTCACAAAGTCAGTCTGATGTGGGCTCTCTTCTCATTTCTCCATTTCTGACTCTGGGGCTGGAGCAAATGTTTTTCCTTCTGGTGCCATCTAAGTACACACAGTCCAGCTCAATTTTCAATACAGAGTTAAATCAATTCAGTTGTGTGGAGATGTATTTTGTACCTTTGTTTGATTTGCTTTATCTTCTGTTTGCGTGTTCTTCTTTTAAATAGCAAGAGGCCGTGACGAGCTTAGGTTATGGCCTGCTGCTCAGCTGGGACTATCTCAGCTTATTTTTTTCTGCTGCCCTCACTTAATCTGATTTGTGGAGTTCAGAATAGGTTGACCTTGTTGGTTGCAACTTGAGATAAATGGCTCTCACTCCCAACTGTGGAATAAATTCTCTTTGTGACCCCCTATACCCTTTTGACTGCTCTCTGAAATGCATATAGGTCTAATTCCCTTATCTGGTTAATCATACAGTGACCGTTATATTTGCTGTATTCTTAGCAAAATGGGAGACTTACTCATATTTTTGTGTATTATAATGTAGGCTGTGAACTGAGTTGGTTAAATCCAACCAAAAATCTGTACTGAACTTGTCCATAGCGCCCTTGAAAACAACTAATCTGGCTTGCCACCATGCTCTGAAACAGACTACCTGCAGTCTCATGGAAGACCTCTGTCTTGCTGAATTTCACTGCCAGGTGCATGAACAGCTGTGTTACAAACAAGAAAGCCTATCCAGGGGAAAGGGATTACAGTCATAAAGTTGGGGCTTAAGAAAGGCAGTAGGAATGGCAACAGAATGTAAATGGAATTCAATAGTAAGTATTTCTTTGCTCCATATGTAGTATTCCTGGCAGTAGATTATCCAGATCCTTTCCTCTTTCACTGGAAAAGGTGTCCCACTAGTAGCAGTCCTTTGCAGTGCGTTACCTCGCTCATTAATCCAGCCTTACTTGGGATGTGGATTAAAAGGATACCATTGATCTCAGATTTATTTGCAATTTGGTCTCTATTCTCTGTGGATCCCTTTTTATGGCTTGGCCTGTAAATTCCCCTATCCAAGCCTTTCCTGCTGAAGTTATATGCCTGTTTAAAAAGGAGTGCCAGTTTCATGGAGAGTAACAGAGGGTTCTATAACTGCATTTCCCTTGGTAGGGTGGTAAAAGGATTGAAATTCACATTAAAGAAAAAAAAAAAGGATAAGTGTTATTAATGTCTGTTAAAGAGTTTTTGGAGTTAGTTGCACGTTTTTATGCTGTGCAGAGGGTGTGGATCTCAGACACATACCTGTGTTCAGCATTGCCTCTGGGCTGCTACATGCAGGCCTGCTAACTTGGCTGGAGGGGGTTTTGGATTGCAAAAATCTTTATTCTGGCTTGGATTTTGTACAAGTATTGAGCTTCCACCTCTCAGTTTTAACATAGTAATGTTTAGGTGTTTGAGGCACCCTTGCAGGAACTTACTTGAGCCTTGGTCTATGGTTTAATTTGAACTCAATAACTTCATTCACACCTTGTCATTTTTATTATTATTATTTATTTTCTACTGACACATGATTCCTTGGTTGTTTTTCCTCCCCTGATTAACTTGCACATATCCTGTGCTCTTTGGTACTGATTGCTTTGAGTATAGAAGCCTGTGGTTCCCTACATAAGACACCATAAAGTTTTCTAGCCTGTAACTGCTGTGTAGATGCTTGTATATTACCATTTTGGACACTAATAAAAATACCATCTTCACTTCTTTCTTTAAAGATAACCATCTCTGTTATTCCTAGTGAGACGTGTGAACCTTCAGTAATGCTCAGCCCTTTGGCGTTTGTCTGTGACCAGGCTGACAAATTGACGTCATTGGGCTTTGGACCATTCCATAACAGGGGGCAGTGTCTTCTATGCACCCCAGAGTTTGCCAACATCACTGAGAGGAACATCTGTTCTGCAGGGTTTTGATGGCTGGCCACCTCTTGGTTGGGAACGCCATGCCACAAGGTGGTAGTGCTGCTCAGGTGACAGCCTTTGGTGAGGGCTTTCCCAGGAAAGAGGCAAGTTTAAATTCATAAGCAATTTTCAGCTGTAAACTGATCTGAAAAAGTCAAGTAATGTAATCTCGTCTTCTCATTTGATTAACTGTGGAAATTATGCTACGTGAAAAACACTTAAAGGTGTACTTCGGGGTCTATGAACTTTATGCCACAATTATGTATTTGTATTTCATGCCTTTTTTGAACTGAGTGTACTCTTCTTAATATAGCACAAATGCACTGTGCCTCAGAAAGATGAAGATATATTTTTTTAGTTTTACCTTTCGGAAACCCAATGAAATTTTGCAGTGATGTTTTTAACCTTCAAAACATGTAACTAGCGAAATGTAGGCAGATACGTCTGTGAGTTTGTTTCTTCAAGTACATAACACAAGAAACAAATGATACATAATATTACTGTGTCCCCCAATTTTATTTTATGACTTGTTCTAGGTTATTTTTTATATCCAGGAGATATATGGGCAAGAATTCAAATATTTGTTCAGGGAATCTCAGTGAACTGTCTAAAGTGAAGGGTGATCTTTCCTCTGTTTCCATTTTCTCCAATAAGCTGTTTCACATATTTCAGATTACATAAAATGGAAAAATTCTCTTCTTTGGGGTTGTTTTATTGACTTCTTTGGGTGCATACCAGAGACAGATTGTTCCAAACTATTCTTTGCTGAGAACCAGCTCTGAAAGCACTCAGCAAAAGGGCATGTGCATGGGTTTTCTGCATTATTATTATTTTTAATTAATCTTGTACGGGAAAAAGACCACTTTACTTTGTTTAACATCTAACATCTTGTGGGATAAAAAAAAAAAAAAGTAATCTTCAGGCTTGTGAGAGTTTATCAAGAATGGTCATTTTTCTTTTTTCCTTTCCAGCCACTGCCAAGAATCTTTGTCTGTTCCCTTCTCCATTCCCTCTGCATTCAGTCCACCTGTGCAATGCTCCATTATTTCTTTGAATACAGTGAAACTTATTTTCTTAATCTATTTTGATATCCTATTTTCATAAGGCAGGAGGATTTGAATTTATATGGTCTGCTGAGCTCCATTGTGTTTCCCTACATAAGATGTCTTCCTCCTCTGCAAGCAGGCTGTTTAGCCACCTTCCTCCTTAGCCACCTTCCTCCTCGCTGTGGTTCGTTCTTCTCTGGTTACAGCAGTTGTTTCCCAGAAGGCAGCTGTGGAGCTCCATGATTCAAAGACAGTATGGGAATCTCTGGGGCAGCCAGCAAAGTCTCTGCAACTGAGGTCCCAAAGGGAAAGCCATTTCAGGTTGTTCCCACAATCCTGCAAAAACACTTTCTCTTGGCTAATTATTTTCTTCAGGGCTTGCCTTCTCTGCTCTTCTTCAAAAGCCTTTTTCTTAAAATCAGGAACTGTTGTACCTAATCCCTCCATCATGATTCTTTTATTTCTCTGTGCTATTTTATACTACTTCGGCAGTATAAATTAATTTTCAGACTTGCTCAAACAGCTAGTGAAAGGGGTCGCTTAGGCTGAGTATGGAAATTTTCTGACCTGGACTTTGAACTCTGCTTAGTTTACATGTTTGCTGGCATGTGAATCTAGACATCAGTATAGCTCGACCTGGGTCTTGCTACACAAGTTTGGTCTGAAAAGGATCCAAATTAGAGAGATGTTCAGACCTAGTGTTTCAAACCATCTCATGGGAGATACATGTTCCAGCTGTGAAATTTGGAACATTGTTTGTATTCCATTTTCTTTCCACAGTTTTGAACCTTTCTCTAACAACAATAAAATTCAAGCAAAAAGACACAGGAACAGAAACATCATCATCTCTATATTCTCTCTCTCTCTGTCCCTCTCTCTCTCTCTCTCTCTTTTGTTTTTTTTTTTTTAAATTCAGGCACCTTGCTACCAGATAGACACAAGCACACTCAGTACACAATCCTTGCACTGATGGAAAGCTGAAACTTTCATGAAATCACTAACACATGCGTTAACCAATAATATGTTTCTGGCCAAATTCTGCATGTCCAGCATTCTGGGCCTCACTGCAGTTACACTGAGGAGAGTGCTGGCCCCAGAGATTCTTTTCAATGCTGATTTGAAATTCAAGAGCTATAACTGATTGTCAGCATCTTCTTCAAGCCTCGGTTCTTCCTGCTGTTTCTTTTAAAAATATTCAAGACAGGAATTCTTGTAAATTCTGTTTTATCATACATCAAAGCATTAGCCATGCTACTCTACTATTTTAAAAGATGAAACCAGAGTAAAATTATCTAGAAATTACCCAGAGAAAAGTTCTAGGGAAAAAAGTGCCAAGTTCATAAAGATACATATGGGTATCTTAAATTCAGACTATTCTATTCAATTTATAGTGAAATTATAAAATGAAAATTGTTTGGAAATATATGTGCAAACAAGACCTCACAGGTAAAAGCAAATTTTGAAATTCTAAATATTTGTCACTTTTCCAGTTATAATCCACCATTTCTCTTTGGCCTATTTCTTATCTTTGCTGATTTGCTCTCATCAATTCCACTAACTGGTCATGAAACACATTTCATATGTGAACCCCAAAAAAAGGGAATATGTCATTTGCCCCATTTAAGAATAAAAACCAGGCTCAGAGAGAGCTGAAGTGACTTTACTGAAGTCACATAGTAGGAAGAAGACTCCAGGACTCCTGCCTTTAGACTCTCCAGAATCTATAAACAGCAAAACAGCAACATATTGGGGTTTGTCTTACTCCCCCTCCCCCCCCCCCAACCCCAACCCCCCCCAAGGTTAGTTACTGCACATTAGAGATCTAAAACTTTCACTGTATCTTCACATTTATAATAGAAGAGAGACATGGGAGGAAAAGTGAGGGTGGAAACCATGTCCATGATACAGTTTTCTGTGGGATTTAATGGGTTAAGGAAGCAATACTTGACCTTGAAATGTAAGAGGAGGGGACTGTGTTTATCTTTCTTTTATTGTCTAGTAAAACTTTCAAAGCCTTGTGTACTGCAAAGAGCTGGCAGAGTAACTACAACACAGACACATTTACCTTCACCTCTGGTAACCTAGCTCTGTGGTTGAAAAGCATGGCAGCAGACCATACTGTCTCCTATTATGGTTTCTTCATCTCAGTAGTCTGAATCGACTTGAGTAGTCTCTTTTCAGTGTGTAATAACATGCAGTCTCAGCCACCTAGGGTGAAATTCCCTGGATGGAGAGAGTCCATTTCCAATAAATAGCAGAAGAGGTCAGAGGTGTGACTGAGGTGTACTTGAAACAAGCAGGTCAACTTCATTAATAAGCTATGGCTCAGGAACCCTGATGGCATCAATAAGCATTACTGTCTTTTCTCTTTAAATGAGCAATCAGAGCCTGATGCCAATGTAGATGGGAGTTTTATAGCAGAACCCAAAGCAGACTCCTGGTCTTTCAATTCCTAGATACAGCTCTTAATATTTCTTTGTAGCTTTAGATGAACTTGAAAGAGGTCTGTTCCTTTCTGCTGAGAAATAGTTCTTGTAAGCCATCACTGGAGTAGTTCTTGTACTGGATCATTCTATATATGTAAATCAAAAAAAGAAACGTCTGTCATTCCTTAGGGGAAAAAAGCCACCACTGTTCTCACTGTCATGATTTCACAGACCGATGAACTTGTGGATCCAATTCAATATGACTTCCAGCACTGCCAACTAGGACAAAGAAATGGCAGCAGCTCTTGCTTGGGTGTATTTTCTGTTCTCTATGTGCAGCGTCGTGTCTGGGAGAAGATTTTTTCTAGGGCAAAAATCCACTGAGGACAGGAAAAAACAACATTGGAGCAATTGTGATCTTAGTGAGAAAGCTACAAAGCTTAGTTTCAGTATACTATATACAAAAATTCACTTGGCTTGCCCTCCTACCATCACTTTTTTTTTTTTTTCAAAATATGAAATAATATTGAGTATGAAATCACATGAAGCATAATAGAAGGTGATCTTTTCAGGATGCATATGACATCCTAAGGACAAGAAACAATAGTGAGAGGAGAAATAACAAAGTGAATGACTGCAGACAATAAGGTTCAGGTGCTCTCAGCTTTCCTGTTTACCAGAAACAGCTGACATTATAAGTAAGAATATAATTTGCTTTCTTTATCTAGTCAATACTTTTCATTTCAACTTATAGTGTTAAGAAGATGCCAATTATCAGACTATCCTTTTCTGCAGCCCCTTCTAAGATAAATTCTCATTATTGTGAGCGAGAAAGTCCTTGCTATAATGCAATGATGCAAATTTATGCACGCAGCTATCACAGGAAAATTCTCCAGATGAAAAGGGAAATAAAAAGCTACAGGGAGATTTTCTTTCAGAATTTAGTCTGCATAGAGGCCAAAATTTGAAGTGTGCCAAGTATTACTGCTCTAATCGTGTACGGTGTTAGCAATTTGCTCAGCACTGGCCAGAATACATGAAAGAGAATGTAAATCTCTCAACTCCAAAGAACTTGATTTAAGTAACATACTTTGAACTCTTCTGGTAAGTATCTTGGAAATGAATGTTGTTGACTTGGCAAAGAAGGTGATTTTTTGACTGAATTGGAAGGGAGAAGATGCTTATACAGAAGGGTAGAGAAAGAAAATAAACAGGCCTTAAATGGTGTCATTAGTTGAGTTAGAAGAGTGCCAGACAGGTTAATGGACCCAAGATGGAGGCAGACTTTGGGGAAAAGTGGCTCAGCATGAGTTGTCAAAGCCTTTGAAAGCAAAACTGGTAATTTTCGTTGTTATCCCTAATGGTGTGGTGGTTTTAACCTGAAAGACAGCTAAACTCCACCACACTGCTCTCATTCCCCCTCCTCAAATGAAGAGGCAGAGAAAACATGATGGAAAAGGGCTCAAGGGTTGAGATAAGGACAGGGAGATTGCTCACCAAATACTATCACAGGCAAAACAGACTCAGTGTAGGGAGATTAATATAATTTATTGCCTATTACTAACAGACTAGAGCAGTGAGAAACTAAAAGCAAACTAAAAATACCCCCCCCACACACACACACACAATCTACCCTCTTCTATACCTTTCCTCTCCCCTCCACCCCGCCACCCCCCCCCCCCAGAAATTCAGAGGAATGGGGGTTGTGGTCAATCCATAACTCTTAATCATTTGTTGCTTCTTCATCATCCTTCTTCCCTTGCTCCATGTGGGGTCCCTCCCACGGGATGCCATCCTTCCCGAACTGATCTGCAGGGGCTGCCCACAGGCAGCAGCTCTTTGAGAACTGCTCCCACATGGCTCCGTACCACGGGGTCCATCCCCCAGGAGCAAACTGCCCCAGCACAGGTCCCCCACGGGCAGCAGCTCCCCCCAGACCCCTGCTCCTGCGTGGGCTCCTCTCCACGGGCTGCAGCTCCGGCCCGGGGCCTGCTCCTGCGGGGGCTCTCCATGGGCCGCAGCCTCCTCCAGGCCACATCCACCTGCTCCACCGGGGGCTCCTCCACGGGCTGCAGCGTGGAGATCTGCTCCGTGTGGGACCCATGGGCTGCAGGGGGACAGCCTGCTCCACCAGGGGCCTCTCCACAGGCTGCAGGGGAACTGCTGCTGCGTGCCTGGCGCACCTCCTGCCCTCCTGCTGCACTCACCTTGGGGGCTGCAGGGCTGGTTCTCACTCCTTTTGCCCAGCTGCTGTTGCGCAGCTGTTGTTGATGCAGACCCGATATAAATGGAAAGGTTATAAATTAGTTTTAAAAAGGGATGTAGTTGTTCTGAATGAATGGCTGAGCATATAATTTTTAGTTCCTCCTCTACTGTGTCTGAAAGTAGGCAGAATGAGTACACCGCTATAGGGTTTAGACTAAAAAGAAAATGTCTGCAGTGTGGATCTCTTTTCAGGTGTTTGAACCCAGAGAAACAAGTGGAACAATGTTTGTAACAAAAAGCCTTGAATGACTTAATGCATCCCAGAAAAAACAATATCTAACCATAGTGCCGTCAATATTCACGAAAAATTTTAATCAAAATTGAAGGAAAATCATAGTTACTTTGGAATAAGCATCTTGATGTAGGTTAATCATACTTTTAGAGACAGTAACCTCATCTCTTTCAATATATGTAGTCTGGAGGAAGGGAATGTTGTTTCATGATGACAGCTGCTTTTTGATTTTTATTTTATTTTTTAATTCAGGGGTCATCTGAGGGTCTTCACATGGTTACCACTCTCTGTTCTGTGTCAGGATCTCTGTGTGAGAAGGGTTACACAGATAATTCCTAAAAATTCCTCACAGAGTTATGAGATAACTTAGGTTGGAAGGGACCTGTGGATATTATGTATCCTCAGAGGCGGAGGGCGAGCTAAGATCATGTTCCAGAAAAGGGTGAAAGGGTGTTCCAAAGGGTGAAAGGGTGTTCCTTTTCCTCTTTTGTGCTACAAGCTACTTTTTTTTTTTTTTTTAAGATTGCATTAGTCACATAAAAGAAAGAAACCAGTTAAAATGTTTTATCAGCTAATACTTGTGTGTCTGCATGTTTAAATTGTGCATTATCATCACTTTGCTTGGTGAGTAGTGGTGATGTACAGGAGTCAAGATTTATTTTCAAATTGTGAGAACAGATCTCCTTCTGAACTGAATTGCTACATTTTAGTGTGTCTTGAAAATGTTGGTCACTGCCATATCCATACAACAGCCAAACATATGCTTTAAAAAAACAAACATATGCTTTAAAAAAATTCTGAGATAGTCTCAACAATCACCTTGGAGATTTTATTGTGGGGTCTCATGAATACGTATGTCATCTTTTTTCTTTCTCTGTGCAGTCACAAGAGTTCAAACTTGTGACAATGAAAGGTTCATCTTTAAATATTTTATTGGTCTAAGATACAAGACCTCAAGAAAACACCTCTCTCATGGGACTGATAAGAAGCTCATCTTGCCAGGATGTAGTGACAGCATTGGCAAATCACTGCCTATCCACTAATAATATAAAGACAGCAACTCTTTTCAGACAGTTGAACAATCAGATAGCCTCTGTCATGACTAGTCTGGAAAAGATTAATGGTGAATTTTAGATGAGATGATCAATGTTCATTTTTAATCTTACTGCCTATTGTTTCCAAAATGTGGCAGTCAGGCTCCCACTGTGCCAGGAGCTGTACATGTACTCACCATGATGTGCCTTAGAAATATGGAAAGGGATATTAGGGATCAAGACACCTATTTCTTGCATCGAGTCAAGGGAACAGAAGTGTAAGGATAAAGATTCAGATCTCAAAGTTCCTGAAAATATACAGGGAATGCTTTTTATTAACTTCCATGAACTATGAAACAGGTCTTACCTAATTTGCTCACGATCAAAAGAGGGAAGTCTGAGGCAGTCTGAAAACTGAACTTTGACTTGGTGCAGATCTTTAGGAATTGCTGTGTATTCTAGCCCTGTTCTGCTGTATATCTTACTATTTGAAATAAAAAAATAATTCAGAAAAAAATGCTTCTCTAGAATCTTCTTGATACATTCACCGGTCTTTGGGAGTTTCTGAAAACTTTCCCTGAGTAGTACTGAATTATGCCATCGGTACACATTCAGTTCATATAATTAGAAGTGGCTTATTTCCTTCTTGGTACTTCACAGACACAATAATTGCATGTTGAAAACACCACTCTTTGGGCTTTGTGTGTTCAAAGTTCAGACTGGGTCACAGAAGAAACTGGATCAATTCCATGAAGAACCATGTGTGAAAAGTGCATAGCCTTTCTGCCTCTAAGTTGAAACGCATGCTGTGGCTGTAAATCAAGTGCAGATGATAGATTAAGAGACATCTGCAGCTGGAGTTGTTGGTCAGCTGAGTGAAGTAGCCAAGAACATGTCTCGTCAAGCCACATGAAAGCCCCAGGATGATGCAGATCTGAGGCTCGCAAACCTCACCGAGGTGGTATGTTACTTCTCAGAAAGCGTTTGCATTAGAGGCTTTTCTTTGAGGGAGATACAGTGAGTGGTTCTCTGAAATCTTGTTCAGGAGCATCAGGGAGCCTTGACGTGCTGTTCCACTACTCCCTCAGTGACAAGTAACATGGGGTGCCCAGCCTCGTCAGTGCTAACACAGGGCAGCATCCTGTAATCTGAGAAGGGTAATGGAGAGGTCAGCAACTGACTTTCCCTGCTGGATCCCCAAGAAAGCAGAGAGTGAGACAGGGCCCTAAGGATCTCTGTGCCATCTAAATGGGAAACAGGCATTCGAACGTGTGAATGGATCTAAATGAGCTCTGGACGATATAGACATTATTTTCTGACTTAAGACCTGCGCTATACAGGCAGAAGGAACAACCCATGGAGCCCAAAGCACACGGCACCTTTCCATCTGAAATATGCTGACTGCTTTGAAAATGTGTGTACTGAACTACACACTTTTTAACTCATGGTCACTGTGAGAATAGTATGAGCTGTCAGACCGTTATGTAGGATGTAACCTCTGTATTTTGTTTAGCCTTCCTACAGGTTAAGTTGAATTGCATTCTACAAATCTTTACAGCCTCCTTTACCTTAAAGGAGTTGTTTCAGGCAATTAAGGGGTAAAAAAATAATTCTTAATTCTCACACTCTTAAAACAGAAAAATTAATATTACATTTTTTGAATTATTATTTTTTCCCTTGATTTGGTAATTGTTGTTCCCTTTACTCATCCTTGAATATGGAAAATTGACAAGACCAGCAGTTACTGACCTCAGACCTCTCACATGATCATGACATGCTCTGTGCAGCTATTTCAATAAAGCAACATATTTTAAGAAAGATTTATGGGAATTCACAAGAATTTCTGAAAATAACAGGGCTACTACTCAAAAGTTTAGGAGAAGCTAGGTTAAATCCCAACATTTTCCCTCTACTTGCTTTTCATTTCTGGCAGTAACCTGCCACTACAGCATTAAAACCTAGACTGATGATAATAATTGTAAAATAAATGTATATTAAGTCTTGCAGAGGATTTGTGCCAGAGTCTCGGGTGATCTTAATTAGCATAGTTTGATGGACTCATGCTGGCTTACAATGCTAAAGATTTCCTCTTAGTTCTCATAGCAAATCTAATTCCAAGCCACCTGGCAGTGTCCTAGTTACTGTGGCTTTGGAGCAAGAGAGTTAACAAGGCAGCAGTACTTGGGGAAGGTTTTGAGAGCAGGAAGCCAACGTAGAGTGTGAAGCTGTGGGTATGAGGCCATATCCAAGCCTACCTATTGAATTGATCAGGGCCTCATTTGTCTTTCTGAACAATAGGTTGGGATCATGGGTTACTCATTGGAGGAAGGCCCAGACAAGGCCAAGAGTTTAATGGAAGGGAGTGCTGAGGAAGAGGTTTACGTAGGCACTAGGTGGGGAAGGAAGCAAGAACAGAGGCCTGACAGAGAACAGGTGGTCTTTGAGGAAAAATGAGATATAAAAAAGAAGAGATTTCAGGAGGCAGGGGTTGTGCATACCAATACAAAGCAAGAGGCTGGGCAGAAGCTAGACACTACAGTATTCATGTTTCTCAGCAGAAATGTGTATATGGAGAGTACCTCCCACAGACACCGTGGTCTGTGGCTACTTAGCAAGAGAGAACGACAGAGCATACTGGATTGTGTATGAGCTCACAGAAAAGGTCAGAATGACTGTTCACTGTTCCACATGTATTTTCTTTTCAACATATTTGTGAGAAGTAGCTGTCCTAAGCAGCTATTTAAGTATTTTCACTGAGCTCATCATAGTAATGCCTAAATTGAAATGCTGTGGGATTTTTTGTTGTAAATGTTTTCTAAATGCTTTTGTTAAAAAAAAAAAAAAAAAAAAAAGATCAACAGTCATTAAATTTTGCATCAAATATTTTTAGGAAGCTTTTCCCTGAAAAGGCCAAAGACATTAAAACAGCCCAGAGTTTGCTGGTGAATATTTGGGCTAACACATGGGCAAAGCGTAGCAGAATATCCTGTCTGTCGTATTACAGATGTGTTCAGTGAATTCTGTTTTTCTGTCCAGAGCCATCTCTAAAAGCCCAAGAAATGCTCAGGGGCTACGGAGGTAAATTAAACACAGTGATCTTTTAGTCTTCAGTGCTTACTGACATCAGTTTGCAAAAATTGGAGTGGCAGTAGTTTTTAGTGGGAAAATTCCGTGAAACCAGGCTGATAACTAACATTTTGCTTTAGAACAATAACAAACCTAGCACAGAAGTGAAGACCTGATGGCCAGCTACACAAAACATCCTATCTCATCTCTCTCTTCTTTTCTCCCTGCAGTAATAACTATTTCAAAAGAATCTGAGATTAAACCTCAAGTATCAGCTCTTCATTTGAGTCCTTCAGAGAGCTTTAATTAGTTTATTTTCTAGGAAGTCTGAAGATCTCTCTCTTCCTTACCTTTGTCCTTCATTAAAATAACTTTTTATGTTTCTGATGTCACTCCTAGAATGCTTCCTATTGTGCTTATTAACTTCAAATATTTTAACTGCACACCAGAGAAACAATGGCCTTCAGAGAAAGTCCCTAAAGGATGTTGCAGGCTTTTCACATTTATTGTGGTTATTTCAAATACCAAAAACAAACAAACAAAAACAACCAACCAACCAACCAACTACCACCACCAACAACAACAAAAAAAGAAATAAAGAGAAAAGAGGCAAAAGGCAGCTCATGTGGCTATTAAAAGGCATTTAGTATTTGTAGAACTTATCCTACGTTCTTTTGCCCTTATTAGTTCACATAGACATATCATTCTTTTGTTTACAGATTTGTGTTAAATACATTTTGGTGTAATAAAACTATGTGTGTTTAATATTGTCAATAGTACTCACTGCTTTGGCATTGAACTGTACTCTGAAGAGGGGAAATATATCCTAGTTTTGGAGTGTGAAAATGAAATAATTTGGAGTAGATACAAACTTCTATCCTAAATTTGCACTGAATTGAGTTGAACAATTAGGTGTGTTTGATATTTATGCCCTTATGAGATACAAGGTTTTTGGTACCAAGTGTACATGCTCAGTGTTCTAGCAAAGGCTTTTGTGTAGATCTGCGGTGCTACGACTGACTTTCCCAATCAGGCAAAGGGGTCTTAACTTCAAGTCAGAATCATAAATTCACAGTTATCTGTGGGACAACAGATAATACAGAAAGCTCTGCACATAGAAAGCCTAACGGGGAGAAAAAAATAGGATTTTAAAAACAATTTTTTGTTTCTCTCTCTAAGCAGAAACTAAACAGAATAGAGAGCTTAACATGAATTTTCTGGGTTTTTGAAAGCAGAAATGGGTGACTCAGCTGGTGTGTTCTGTTGCTGGCATTTTACAAGCCACCATGATTACTTCAGACAACGGTTTTACTTTTTCTATGCCCAGTCTCTTCCTCTACTGAAAATAAAAAAGAGGTTAGGGGATATGATTTTTTTGTTTTCTCTGTTTGTTACAAGACCTTGCTCATTGCTCTTCTGTTGCTCTTTGGAGCTGAGGAATGGATGCTGAGGGGTTTTTGGGTAGACAAATGATTTTCTTGGACTTTGCATGTAATCAAAGTTATGCAGTTCTCACTTGCAAAAGTGTTGAACAGCACAAAACCAAGTGAATAAAATGGAATCTGCCTGCAAATGTTGACATAGCATGTCAGATCTGTGGGTATGAGAGATCATGTCTCCTTACAGCAATCAACAGTCCCAGTGACGTGAACTCCTTATACTGACATCAGAAAAGATTACTTGTTTAGTTCAAGTTTTAATGGTACATGGTCTTTGTTCTGACAATCCTGAGATCTTATACTCATGTGGAATTTGGGGGAAAATATTGTCGTGGCAGTGTACATGATCTGTGATGACTTGCACAGAACACGGGAGCTTTCTGGACTGATATTTAGCTTGCATGACTTGATATATATATGATCATGTTACAATTGTTAAGATTTCAGGGAAAATTGTTCTTTTGAATTTATCCAAAAAAAAGTTATATATCTATATTTGCGGCTGATTCTGTCAATAATGAATAGTACAGCTGGGGTAATATTAAATAAGGTTTTTAGAGAAATTTGTTTCCCATAACTTAAAAACTGAAATATTGAACAATCCAGAAACTTTATTAAATTAAATCTGGATATCAGAAACCTGGCATTAATTACAAATTCCAGACCTAACATTTGTTGCATCATAATAATATTTTTACTTCTTTCTAGATAGATTTGCAAAAAGAAAACAAAAATCTAAAACTCAAAATGTTCTCTCTCTCTGATTAGTTGTTCTGGTGAGTTATACCAGTGTTAACATACTAAATTATGCAATTACTTTTCAGAAAAATGGGTATTCCAACTTTATTTAAATTACGAATCTGGAGTTATTTATTTCTTCTTTTATTTGATTATTTATTTATTTATTTATTTTACTGGCAAAAGTTCCTTCTGTGTTTCCTTGGTATTCCTAGTAGTGCCTCTGAGTGGCCTAGATTAAGTGAAGTGGATTTAAACTGTGTGTACTGACAAAATAGTTTAAATCAGACCCTCTCAATAAACGATTAATTTCTACTTTATTAATGTATTCTTGGTAACTAGAACTTGCTGGATTTTGAAATGAGGTTCTGTAAGCCCTGAGGTTCTGTAAATTCCTGATAATAGATTATATATACAGAGAGATGTATATTAATTATATATCATTTAGATACATATTATATCAATATATTTAATGTATTTATTCATTATTTATATTTTATAATGTAGTATATTACATATATTAATGTATAATATACAGAGAATGATTTATATATATAAAAATGAAAAAAATGTAGATTTGATCTGAGATGTGTAATTTCAGATCTACTATTATCATGCATGTTAATATTTCATTGTGGAAGGAAGAAGACCCTACTGATAGAGAACGTTTCAGTCAGGCTTAGGACTATGGTAGCTGACAAAGTGGTCTGTGCTTTATGAGATCATCTCTTATCAACAAAATTGCTTTCCAACTTTTCAGAACAGCTGTGTTCAGCTTTAAGAATTTACCTCCAGAGGTATTTGTAAACGCTGCATTCCTGTGAGAGGGACCTCTGAGTTGTTACACAGCCTCTTTGTCCATACAACTTCCCTGAATACCAGAGTATATTGACACCTACATTTGAAAATCTTAATTTAAGACAGTAACATTTGAAAACAAAACAAAACAAAAGGAACGAAAACAAACCCTACTGCTTTGGAAAATCAAGCAGAGGTGAAAGAGACCAGTCCAGAAATCCAGAAGATCAAACTTCCATCCTATTCTGTGATGTATTAGATGCCAGTCAGCAATGTGAACTTACCTCCCAATTTCCTACTATTGTACTTCAGATCAGAAATTGAGGAGATATTTTTCAAGTGGAGGAGACAGGTTGGTTGTTGCTGTGTTTTCTCTGCAGGTTGGCTACCAAAGCTGTGAACCAGGGGCCTGATCTATCCAAGGTGTAACTCTACGAGTCAGTGGAGTCCTGCCCTGGGAGCTTAGACTGTCTCTTTCTGGTCTGAGCTGTGCTAATAGCTTTTCTCCTGTGCAACTGTGTTTACAGAAACCAGATGGAACTGGCCTCACACAAACCATCATTATCACCTCCTTGTATCCTTGCGAAGTAAGGGACGACAAGCCACTCTGTATTTTCATAACCCTGCAGTAATTAGTATTGCCATTTATAATGGGAATAAAGTGTAAAATGTCAGAGTTTCTAAGATGGCACTGTTTTCATTGTGTGTTTAATTTTTCAAGGAATGTAAAGGCAGCTAAATGGAACTGTCGAGGAGCATTCTTTAATTAAAACCTCTTTTTTTTTTCTTGTCAAGATATGCAAACGGTTTGAGACATTAAAATTATGATAAAAGGAATCCTAAGCACTGTTTATACATAGTCATTAAGAATGCAAATACTTATGTTGCATGAAACATTATTTTGACTGGAGCAAGTTCTAGTGCAGCTTGGCATAATTCCAAGCTACTTTGCAGTGCTACAGAGGCTGATAGTGACTGGAAAGATGCTTTACTTAGTCTGGGGAGGTTTCATCTTGCAGCATAGCTCCTGCATACAGATTTCACTCCCTGCTCTGCCAGATATGGCATTCTTATACTCTTGCTGCAATTAACCTGTTCAGGATCATGCTTTGGATTACTTCATTGGCCCAGGTTTGGAGGAAAACAAGAAAATGGCATACTGCTGTTTCCCCTCATCTGTGATGAAGCTTCCTGCATCTTCCTTAATGACCAAACTATGCGTGATTGGTATACCATGACTTATATGACATACTTATAATGTACCTTCTCTTCAGAATCACAGGATATTGTATCTGTCCTTGGAAAATAGGCATATCCCTGAAAATGGGCAGGTGAAAAGTTGGCTGCATCCAAATCTATTGCAAAAATATCCCGGACCTCTTATCCCAATATTTTACCTGAGAAGCTTGAGATAAATTCCATGTTATTTAGCTGGCAAGAAAGAATTTGAAAGAAGGGTTTCCAGTGTGTTTCACTGAGGTTGTTTATTATCTGTGACATTGAACCCTTTTTGATCAGCCTTGAAATGATTACCAGTGACATTCAATTCTGTTTTTCACTGTAGATGCTATTTGACGTCTTGATTCTAGGCCTAGCAGTTAAATAAGATCAAAGAAACAGATCCAAATGCTGAAGTGCTTATTCAGCAAAATTTACTGTTTGGTTTCCTAAGATAAAGACTAAAGTTAAAGAAGGAAAAGAAAATGAGTCAGGACTTCTATAATTGGCCACTTAAAACCTAGAAGACAATGCTTTGGAGACAACTAACAGAAGACCAATGCATAATAGTTCAGTACAGAGAGCACTTTTTTATTATTTTTATTTTTCTTATATATTATCTACAAGCACAAGCTTTCATATTTTTAATGTAAAAATGCATACAGATCATTATATATATAAAAATCAACTAGCCTTGTAGCAAACCGCCAGATGCAACCATCCCCAGGTTTGGGGACAACATAACTGGATCCAGGTGCAAACTCAATGGCTGACCCTCACTTCCATCCTTAGTTGCACCGAACCCCCAGATCTGAAGGGAAGTTCTCAAAGTTCTAGGGAAGTCTTGGTTCCTGATCCAGGTCTTGCAGCATGGGCATGACTAACTCTTCATCAATTGAAGATAAATATTTAAAAACTTCATAAATGACAATCAACTTGTTGTAGGTAACAAGTGTCCATTTCACCTTTCCTCCCCCTTTTTGTTCATCTTCCCTCCCAACCTCTCTCTGTAGAAACGGAAAGGGCAGAGGAGAGGAATTTAATGTTAATGTCATATACGCACATTTAAATAGCAGCAGTATAAACACAATTGAAACTGTTGATGTCTGCTGCAGAAAGGCTACTGAATGCAAGTTCATGTTGCATTTGGCCTTTTCAACGTTTGGGCACTTTTCGGCTCAATTTACACATTGTAGAAATATGACACATTTATAGCATAGCCAATAGTATGTTGCAACATTGTGAGCAACAGTAAATTGGATTGCATTTAATAGTATGTAGTATGTATCAACAGATTATAATATACTATCTTATAATTGCCTTGTCAAGCAGATCATTACATTGAGGAAAAGAAAATAAATGAGCAATTAAGTAAAGAAATTTGTGTTTGTGTGGGAGGAAAGGTTGTAAAATAACAGCCTCCTTTCTGACCAAATGTTTAGCATGTTTGGCAGTTTCCAAAATCAGTCTTTGTAAAGGAATGTTACTATTTTTATTAGAGGTTCTTTATGTAACAAGTCATGTTTGCACAGTGGAATATTTTCTTTCATGAGGATTTTATAACTTCCCCATAACAGATATTGTGAGAAAAGATGTAATTTGCTGGGATTCTTTTGCAAAGTATTATGGCCATACCTTAGGCTTTCCTTCCTTTCAACTCTCTTAATATGAATACGATAAATTTATTTTCTTTTGTAATTCATATATTACCTTTTTGTATTTTAAATGCAGCTCTACTCTGAAACCCAAGATTTTTCAGAGAAAAGAACTGTTGAACTTTCCTTAGATAGGGATAAATCAATTGCTTAGAATACCAACACCATGACTTTCCTCATCAGCTATGTTGCCATGGGATTGCAGGTAAGGATTTTGTTTGCTTCAGATTCGTGCAACTGCACTGATTTGAAAGATAACAGAATGACCTCATGCCTCAATTTGCAATTGCTCGCTCTTTCTCCTAATGTTGTAACGTACACACTTGCAAGTTCAGACCTTCAGCTAATGACCACTGGTGTGCGAATAGGCACTAACTTTTTCTGTTACACTCATATTGATTATGCATTACTAACAGGACTAAAATGGCTAAACCTCTCTCTCTCAGAAGTTAGAGACATGACCAGTAGTTTGGAAACAGGTGTGTCATGGAGACAGTGACATCATCTGTTGCCAGAACCTCCTGCCCAGAAGCACAAAGTGACGTTTCCATTGCAGTGTGTGTAGCTGATGTATGGCAACATACCTGAAAATGAGGACCAAAATATAGGTAGTGATTCTGAAAGACTGGAATGAATTTTCACTATCTACAGTGGGGGAAACAAAGAACATAAACAGCAAAAATATAATATACGTTTGAATGCGATTTTTGTTGATAAAAGTTGGGTGAAAGGTGTGGGTGAATGTTTAAAAAAATACTTTGGTAAGTATCTTTAAGCTCATGCTTTGAGAAGTTCTGACTTGGGACTTTTCTCTGCCCATGAGGATATACAGGCTTGATTCTCCAACCTGTTTCACCATTTATACGGCTACCTACAACTGTATAAAGTGCTCTTCTACCAGATATCCTCACTCTTCTACATCTGTGGCAAGTTGGATTTGATAGCCTTTGGGCGTTGTTTCCTCACAGAGGCGAATAACCATACAAAGTGCAAAGCAGTGGAGAATAGACTTGTAAGCAGTTACTATAAGAGGGCTGTTCTTCAAAGGAGAATACTGCTAATATTCTCATTTGTCATAGTATCCTTTGGCTGTGGTTCTACATGATGACAGTCTGAGTTGCACATGAAGCTGCCTAAAGGGATGCAACACAACTGGTGAGACGAGCACAGTCTGAAAGTCTTCCAGTCTTAGTTCTTGTACCTCTTGCTTCTTCTAGAAGAAGACCTCACTACTACAGTTAGCAAGACAAGTAGGCACAAGGCAAAACTTAACAGCTGGCTTAAATGAGAGGCATGAGGGAGGAGGAGGAGGAGGAGGAAAAAAAAAAAAAAAGTATGTTTTTTATCCCAGACACCAAAAATATGATAAAATGTACTTTCACTTGAAAGTGCCAGAGTCACAAAAAACTGTGATGGTTTAAACCACAGAGTGCTTCAAGCAACATCTGGAAGTTTAAACATCTGGAAATGATGGCCTTTTGATATGGTAAAAACCCTTCACATCTGATTACATTTGGGCTTGGACTTTAAACACTTGCCTTCCCATGGCTTAAGTTCTTCAGTATAAGATAGAATAAGGGAAACTACTTGAATTGAAATAAGACCAAAACAAAAATGTAAACAAAAGCTAAAAACTACCCTTAACTAAATCAAGAGTATTATGGTTATTTTTTTAGTTTAATTTCCCAAGACGTATACTCCCATTTCCCCAAGTACAGTATTGTACTTCAAGGGGGAAATGCTGAAATGACACTGGACTAGCTGATTATTTCTTGATGAATTCTGTAGTTGTAGAGGATCTCAAAAAGCAGCTGAATTTCAGCTCTGTTGACATGTGTGTCTTGCTGGCTAAACACTCCATGATAAAGACTCTTCCTGTATTTTTTGCATACCTTGCTAAGAATATCGGCACTCATAGATTTGACAAAATAACAAGAAGGAAGGACAGTTTGGAATAAAAGCACACAGTGCACCAATTTGGAGCTGGTGAAAGGTGTCAGATGAACTTTCTGGAACAACACAGCAGCCTCAGTCCTTGACAATACCAAGTCTGATGGTTGTTGTTGGACTGAAGACTGAGTCTTACTCTCCAAGTAAGTGGCTACTGAGCAGTTGGCTGGCTGGGAATGGTGTTTAGGCACTACTGACTTGCAGGGGATTGGAGGCAGCCTTGTAGAAGCAGAAGATACTCTGTCAGTGCCAATCCCCACAATCATCTAGTCCTTTGGAGTTATTTTTTTTTCTTTTTTCTTTTTTTCTTTTCTTTTTTTTTTCCTTGTTAGCCAGAAGCAGTGTGGCTAAATACATTTTGCAACAGGAAAAAGTCTGATCCCATGTTACTCAAAAAGTAGTGTGGTTTGATTTTTCTATTTTTTTAACAGCAAAGCTTTGACCATTTTTTATTAAATGTGCTCTGCCTGCCTTGTCCCTATCCCAAGCTAATATGCTCTACAATGCTTCTCTGGCTTAGTACACCTCTTTTTAGCTGCTGATTTTAGTAAGCATCTTATTAATAGCCTGCTTGACATGGGTGGTGGAGCTTCGTCTCCGAGTCTTGCCCTGGACCATCTTTCGACGCCGTACTTCACGACAGAGCTCATAGAAGGCTTCCATAATGTTGCCCTCTCCTGTGCAAGCAGAGCACTCATAAAAAGCACATGCTAGTTCTGTGGCCAGCTTTTCACCTTCCTCTGTGCTGACCTGCCTGGAGTGATCCAAGTCTGCTTTGTTCCCCACCAGAATCAGAGTGACATTTTTGGGTTTTTTAACTTCATCCAACAAGTTCTTAAGTGGCAGTACTTCCTCAAAGCTGCCTCTGTCCGTGATGTCATAGACCAGCACGAAGCCTTCACCCCATCGCACGTGTCCTTCTTTCTGAATAGCATCCTCCTGTTTTGAAAAGACAGACACCAGCCTTAGGAATACAATTTATGAAAAAGACACCAGGCCTTCTGATAGATGTTGGTGCCCCAAGGCCTGGAAAGCCATGTACATCCACTTGACTGTTCTCTACACACATCACATTTTTACTGTGTGGCATGGGGGACCTACTCTGCCAAGGTGTATCATGGGCTGCCTGCCATGGGCAGGCTGGTAGCACGCAATCAGAACAGGGTCTCTGTTGAGCAATGCCAAGCACACAAACTTCATAGGAGTGTGCAGCATGAGCATGTTTTGAAAGGAAAGGCGTCTTTGCTATGACAAAACTGTTCTACAGTTTGGTAGGAATCATTGACAGAAGTTGTTGAGCCACATCACTTGATTGCAGAAATAGGCTATGAGTTTGTGGATAGTAATAACATTGTTGGGTTGGCCCTGGGTCAAGGAATGGAAACAAAATAATTTTAATCCCAGTATAAACCTTAACTTTGTTTGTTCATCCAGTGTTTGAAAAGTGTAAGCAGGGTCCCTTGCAGAATGGCCTGGATCTAGCACACTGGGTCTGACAGCAAGCTGGTGGTAGGGGAGGAAGGAGGGCTCTGCTCAGAAGCAAATCTCAGTCCCCAGAAACAGAGCACATCTGCCACCCACCACATTGCCACCATCGCACTCCCCTTCCCTATTGCCTATCTGAGCCAAGGTGTTGGATGTTAGTACATGCACCCACGCACCTGACCAGCTGTATCTAGTATCTCCATGGAAACCACTTCATCATCAATGGTAGCTTGGTGACGATATGTAGACTCTAAAATAAGAACACATTTTGTGAAAAGTATTAAAAGAGGGTGATTTTTTTTCTATCTTCCTTACAGCTACTCCAGCACAAGACCTGATATGTGACACACAGCTTCACTAAATTTTATCTATTGGAGCGCTTCCTGCCAGTGGAGCACACTCAAGTCCTCCTTTCTACAACCATGACTTTTTTCCCTCTCCCCATACCTTGCTTTCCCATGAAACCTGCATCTTTGTACACTGCACTCTGCCCCCAACAAAAGGACAGTCTCCTGCAGCAAAGAGCTCTGCAAGACTGAAGGCCATTTTTCATGTTTGCTCATATGAAAGCTGCCACCTGTAAAGCACAAATTCTGCTTCTCTCAATGTATCCAGCTTGAAAGGCTGTTGCTGCTTAGCCTGAAGTCTGACAAGACCAAAACCAGTGTGGTTGTAGATCAGGGACATAACTACTATGTGCAAGCCATATACGGTGACAAAGTTACAGAATGGTTGGTTATTTTAGGAATGTCTCTTTGAAACATGCTGAAATCATCACATTCCCCTCTTCTAGCAAGAGTTCAAGCAGTGATTTCTCTGTATATGATTTATAAGGATAGCCAGCGAGCATTAAGCATTCACACAAACTATAGAATAAAGGAGCCTATTTACTGTGTCCCAGATTCTGGAACCAGGCAACTACTGACAAAATGGGTTGTTTTATCTTAATGAGCTGATAAGTTAAATTTGATAGCATTTGACCTAAAACTTGGAAAATGATCTGTGCTAACATTTAGATTTATTACTGTTGCTAGCTCACAGATGTCCTATATCAAAAGGCAAATACATATGCTGTAAAACTGTGGTCAGTGACTATGAATGCTTTGCATTGTCAGAGACACAGTTCTTTTATTTGGTGTAAATCTCCCCAAAAGAAATGAAGGATATGTTGAAGGAAAGACATTTCTTGAACTAAAACTTCTGAAAGGGCTCGTGTTTGGTGTATGTCTTTTTTGTTTTGTTACATACTTGAATGTATCACCTCTTCATAGTTAGGATTTTTTCAGAGATGTCAGCATTACAAACACTCTCTTCCAAAACAAAAAATGTTACTTCCCTCCTGTGCCACCTTAATTGCTTTAAGTAGCACAGCTGTCTCTAATAGGGACAAATGGTCAATTTAATTAGGCAGATGGCAACCAATCTTGTATAGGGCTTCAGGCAATGAAGACTGAATTTTTAAAGGCAGGAAAGCCCCCTTCTATTCATTATTGCAAGGCTGTTGAAGGAGCTGATATGATCCTGGGGCTATTCCTACAGAATAGAGTAAGATACATCTAAGTCCCTCAGCATGTCTTATTTTTCCCTTCTGTATGATGTCTTACCTGCAGCATTTTCCTCAGGGGAATGCAGCAAAGCAGAAACTGTGGTTTGGTGCAGAAGCTGCAGTGATGCTCCTTGAGCAAATTATTTCAATTAATAAAATGTTCAGTGCTAGGTTGGGACTCCCTGAGTAGCACTCCCTATCCAAAGTCATTTAGGATCTTATGCTTCATTTCTTTGGGGGAGAGTGAAGAGGAGACAGTTCTCTGAAGGAGTAATGCGGTGTTATCTCTTTACTCACTTATGTCTTAAAATGCTTGAATGCATGTGACCAGCTGGCCCTGTTTGACAAGTAGCTGTTGAGAATTGGTCTGCCCAACTTCAGAAAATACCTGTATCTGTCCATTTTTGCAGCATATTTGTGAAATTCTCTTCTTAGGAGGCAGAATGTAGTAGGTCATAGGGCTCTTCTCTGAGAAACTGGAGAATAAATTTCAAGAAGTAGACTTGCTGCAGAAAAGCAGTGTGATTCTTAAGAGATAGCTGAGTTTTTTAAATAGATGGTTCTAAATTGCTGGTGTTTTATGCTGCAATTTTAACTCACTTTGGCTGTCTGCTTTAGGGTAGAATTTGGTCCTGGATGAGTAACACTGATTGGGGCCAGCTTAGTGTTGATATATATTAGTAAAAATGAATCTGTTCCTGTGCTCTGGAATGTGCAGTAGCTGGGTGAATTTAAATGAGGAGTGTAAAGGAGCTGGATGTTTAAAACATTTTGGCAGCCATAGCTTCTTGTTCAAGGGAACAGAAACATCCGAAGAATCTGGTCGGATGCTATGAGCCCTGAAGTCATGATTTCCAGTCTGTGCACATCAAGCACCCTAAAACCTTAAGTTCCCATGTTAGTTTAGAAATGTGCTATCTTGATTTAAATTTTATTAATTTTATTCTCCCTATGCTACTCTTTATTTTAAGATGTGCAGACAAAGGGAAAGATGACTTGAGATACCTTCTGGATCCCTAACTGAAACTATTGACAATGCAGGTGTCTGTGTCTCAGCTAAGTACCCTTGACTCCAATTAGTCAATGAGGTAAAATATGTGCTGGATATACTTTGTCTGATATCTTTCCTGGGATGAATCATACTTCAGAAGCATTTAGAAGTCTAAAATTGGTCAGATGAATTCATACTGCAAATGTCTTGTCCTCGCATATTGTCATGGGCAAGTAGAAAGAGCAAAGTGTAGCACTGTGCCAGATGCCTCCTGATAAAAGCTCCCAAGATGATTCTGGCAGTTTTCTGAGCTCCAGAATATCACTTATGCCTGGTGATGCCTATGTTTTATAACTACATCTATGTGGCTAAAACATTATAGATGGAAAATAAACCTCAGAGATGTGTTAGGCTGTGGCAGTCATGGTGTGCCTGATGCTGTTAGTACTGTGGAAATATAGTACTCATATCCAGATCTACTTGGTCATAAGACCCAGTCTTGTTGGTTTGGGCGTGTGCTGCAGTTCTGCTCTTATTCCTAGTAACTAATCTAAGGTGTTGTTGATTGCATGGCTCTGAATGCCCTCCGTTGTTTATAATGCTGCAATCCCCCAGCACTCTTGCTTTGCAAAGCACTCCTGGTTCTCATAGTTACTTTGTTTGAAAAATTAAAGCTTATTCCAGAAATATTTATGCCTGTTGAAAGGCCTGAGAAATGTATTGGAAGTAATAGCAACTGGTTTGTTTTTCAGTCTATAATGTACTGCCACAATAATTCATTAATGGGAACTGGGTAAAATTTTTTTTTTGAATTACAACAACTGCTGAATAGCTTTGGAAATAATGAATTTTTGGAAAGAGCAATAAAAACAACCACCAACAACAACAAAAAACAAATACAAAAAGCACTTCCCCTCTCTGTGTTGGTGTGTTACAAATCTCCCTATTCTTCTCAGCAACCTGATTTATAAGAATGCAGGAAAAAAAACAACTAAAATTATATAGAGAAAGTTTTGAAGCCTATATTCTGCAGACTTTCCATGGATATGTTATTCAGTCACAGCTTGATCACATCGCATCCTCGTGCTATGCTTATTGTGATATTTCATAGAGTTTTGACCTGTAAGACCTAGATGGTCATTTATCAATCTTATTTGCTCATGGCTACCCTGATCTATTGAATACATTTGTTCCAGAAGATTATATTTTCTAGAGGAAAAACTACTGTCGGAGGAGTAATTGCTGGATCTTAGTCTGTATTTGTAGTGATGTAAAGATGTTTTCAATACTTGTTTGCTTTGAACAGGCAATAAATAGCAGGGGCGTGTGACCCTTCAGGAAGGAAATATTTACATTGTAAGGGCTTATTGCTTTTAGGAAGAAAACTTATAGCAGTAGGTTTAGTTAAGATGGAACAATGATGTATGTTATTTTATATGTACATTTAAAATCAGGTTGGGCTCTTTTGTTTGCTTCTAAGTACAGAGGGACACAAGTTTTATATCCATACAGAATTCTATTTAATTTTTGTCAAGAAAGGTTAATAATACCAGAGCATACAAAAATACTGTAAGAAACTTTGGTCTCATGGTGGCTTTCAGCCAGTTGGACCTGAGAGCTGCAAGAGACCCAGAAAAAGAGCTTTTGTGTAATAATTATAGCTGAGTTTCCAGACAGAAAAGCTACAGTTAATAGGCATGATCTTCTCAGTTAGGGTAAAAATCTTGTTAGATGGTGATGCAGAAGTATGTTCAAAAGACCAAAATTTCCCATAACTATTTCTGATTATGTGATACAGGTTCCTGTTCTCTTTTTCAAATAAACTCCATCCTCATTTTGACTTCTGCAGTCTTTGATGTCCGTCACGATGGCATTTATCTCTATCACATTTGAGAAAAGTGACAGCCCATTGGGAACCCAATTTACTAATCTTGGTACTATTTGAGACTGTTCTCCAGGGCTTTCCTTCAGTCTGCCTATGTGAAGTCTGTCCCCTCTGCATTTCCTTGCTGCTTCAGGAACTTATCACCTTTTATAAAGCTCTTGTAACTCGAATGTACTTTCCCAACTGGGCAAGTCTCTCTTGCCTTCTTCCCCAATCCCAGCTCTTTTTGAAACTCAGCTAAATGTATTTTTCTTGCTTGCATCAGGCTGTTACTCACTCCATCCATTATTTCCCTACAGGAGGGCTTTCATTTTGCAACCATCAGTGATTTTACAGGAACCACAGCTCTGTGTATTTAGAACAGTTCTAATGCTGTATGTCCCCATATGTCTCTTTAGTAACATATACTACAAATCACCAAATAAGCATAGTTGTGTTATTTACTTTATCAATAAAATTCTGTTATTACTATCTCATGAAAAAGTAGTAGTTAAAGGCAATGAAAAAAAAAACCACAAAACAGGCATGTGACTGAGAGCTCCGACAGTTGGGCTTGCATTCTTCCGTGCCTTAAGTGTTTCTGCACATGTAACCCCAAGACTCAGGAAATACAGAAGGAAAAGTTCCAGAAGGGTATACAGAACCTGTGTTGTGCTTTGGATGTATGGTTATCATACTACATGAACATTTATGTCAAGCCACAAATACAAACCAAATGTATGTAAAGGAAGGTATTTGTGGTGCTGTTCAGTTCAATTCTAGGGACTTTAGTCTGCTTCATGTGTAATCTGCTATTGTGAATGCTACTTTTGGAATCTGTTTGGTGATGTGCGAAGGAGTGTTTTTCTAATATCACTTTTGGCTTTTTTGGCTCCCTTTGATGAGGCTACATGTTTGCTGCAACCAGAGTTGTGACTGCAGTACAGCAGGCGTTCCCAAACTAGCCTGATTAAAGCAAGCACAAAAATGTCATGTCACAGTCACTACAGCCACCAAATGTGTCCTAGCTTGCCAACCTGTTTTTAGTTTCTGCTTTCAGTCCAAGGCTAAGCTCTCAATTATTTCTATTATCTTAGGTTTCCCTAAAATAAGGGCTGGGTGGAGGGTAGAGACCCTGTCAATGCCCCTGCAGAGATACAGGAAGAGCCAGCATCTCCTCTGGGCACTAAGCAGGAGCGTGCCTCTGCACAAGCCAGGCTGTGGGCTGCCCCTGGTGCATGCAGATGTTTAAAGACATTAGGGGACATTAGATAGACACAGGGTGCTCTGTGGAGCAGGAGGACATACGGAAAGACAGAAATTATTGCAGTATGAAATTTGGAGAACAAATTCAGAAGTGTCTCTGTGAGGTCTGCTGCTCAGTGAGCAGTTTGGATTTATAATGTTTACTTTCCTTTTAATAAGGAGAGAAGCAAAATAAATGGCTAATGCCTGCATAGCTACACTAGATTATATAGTTCTTATCTTTACATGAAAAGATCTATTGCATTCCCAAATTTTCCTGTTTGGGTAGTATAGGTGGGATATATAAAACTAGCCTACAAAAACACAGCTTATTTCTTGATTTATTAATATTTTCATATTTAATATTAATATATTTAATATTTAACAATATTTTTAATAGTTAACATATTTTGGCCTCCAAATAGAAAAGCTAGAGTAGTTTTATTGAACAAAACTTTAAAATGAACAAAACTCTGAAAATAAAGGGAAATGTCTGTTTGTTGGCTTCTGCTGCATATGACATTCTCCTGGGTGTAAGCACTGGGTTTCTTTTGAGAGGAGGGAATGGTGTTAATTTCCTTTCCCATACATTCTGTCCTTACCCAGCTTTTGCTGAGAGTGGCAAAGAAAATGTGCACAGATATTTGGGAACTGGATTAATTAACGTAAGCTAAAACAAAACTGACAAAACTGGAGCAGTGCTAATTAGTAGGGAGTAAACTTCAAGACTTCAACTGTGTTTCTAATTTTCTGATTCAAGTTTCCTACCAAACATGAAGCAGAGACATTTGTTCCTGGTGGGAATTATGCACGTGACAAGTTTAAGTCTAAATAAACTATTTCTATTTCTGGTTATGTTTTTTTTGTCTATGGCAAGAAGTCTTTGTTAGAGAAGCCGTGTGTATTTCACCTTACTTCTGCCAACATAAATGAAAACTAACCAGTGAGACTTGTCTCACACCTAAAACAAGCAAAACAAAAGCCTGTGCTCCTGACAGTACAGAAGCAAGCACTGGAAACTTCTGCTCATCTGGAGAACATGTTGGAATATGATGAGCAAGAAAAGTGGGGGCAAAATACTTTGCAGCTGTAGCTCCAGCAAGAAGAGCCTCTGCCATTCCTGATTTTGCTGTGTGTACAGCTACAGTAAAAAGGGCATATTTTTATTACTGGCATCAGAAATATCTTGAGACCCATATGAAAGAAAACAAACCATGCTTCCAGAAAACTGCTTCCCATGTTATTTAAAATGTCTTCCTCTGCTGCTCTCAATTACAGTTTCATCATTTCAAGTTTTTGAGCATTTGAAGCCTGTGTCAGGGGTTTAAGGTGCTCTATGCCATAGCAGTCCATTTCCTTACAGGCACCTCAGAGAAATCGAGAGTGTTTTCACAGCTCATTTCCATAATACATGCAGTACAAATTCCTGCTGCTGAGAAGGCTAGTAAAAGTGATATAACGTGGATTGAATCTATATCAAGTTAAGCAGTGTTTCTACTGTTTTGAAGTGGGGAGAAAACAGAACTCCAGGAAGATAAGTAGCAAGGCACAATCTGGACTATTAAGGGAACTGAGTCTGTTAAGCACTGAAGCAGAAGGAATAAGTAATTTTGTTAATAAAATTTGAGGACATTAATGGTTAGAGTCTGGTGTGAAAATAAGGCTGTTTTCCAGCAAACTATTAAGCGTATACACATTTATCATGGCATTCACTGAAACACAAGTTGGCAGCCATTCCTCCTAGCCCCAAATGGTTAGTTAACATTACATCCCATTTTGGCTGTAAGCCAGTAATGGACCACATATGTTATTTCTAGCTATGCACTTGGATAAGCTGTAGTTGTCAACATGGCTGTTCAGATGAAATATGCTGGAAGCAAAGTTTTGCAAGATGATGGTCTCCCTCTCTTCCCCTTCTTTTCCTTGCTATGAAGAACAGGTATTTTCAATCACAAGCATATCAATGGTCTGCTCTACAGCACTGTATAGACTGCAGTATCCTGTTGGGCAGCAGGAGGAAGAAAGGGCTGAGAGGAAAGGACCTCCCCAGTCTGCCTTCATCCTGGGGCTGCTGTTCTGTCAACCTTCACACTCCAGGGCTGAAAGGACCATCAGCTAATGATTTATTAACAGTTACTTTAGTATGGACCCATTTGTTAAAAGCTCTGTCTGCTGTCTGGGCAGTTTCTCTCTCAGCTGTGCTGCTGGGAATCAATATTTTTATAGTAAAGGCAGGTAGTAAGCCTTCAGGAGCATTAAGACAAATTTGCTGAGTGAGCCCCAAGTCAAGAAAACTAGAGATCTACAGTATACAAAGATGTGTGTTTCTTCAACTTGCAGTCTGCAGAAGTGAAAACAATTCTGGGGACAAAGAGTTTGTATTCAGTCTGTATTCCAGATGTCCAGGGAATGTATTGGCTGAATAAACAGGAGAGCAAAGACAGTCCTTGAGAACCGTCCTTGGACCTGCAGACCTCAGCTCTTTTTCATGGCTGCATTGGCACAAAGTTAGTCCAGGAAGATAGTTCTTGCATCTTTTTCTTGATAAACTATTCTTAGTGAGGTCTTGGTTGCCACAGCTAAGATGCTTCTGGTTCTCAACAATTTTGATGGAAGATAGTTTGGATATATTCACACTCTGCTCTGTTTATTGTTTGTACAGATCTGTCCTTCTTAGGGTGTAGAAAAGAAACTCGGAAGCCTGGTCTAGGCTATAAATATTCGGCAGGGTTGTAATATTAATTACGTTATGTATCATATCTGCAAACTGCCCTTGTGGTCCCTGAATATTATAATTTTGCTGCCAGAATCCCCAGCTACAGATGTTATATAGGCAAAATTACCCTTCTAATAGGTTTATTTATTATTTATTTATTTACATATTTTAAGAAAAAAAAAAATCCTTGCAACAAGATTTCCAGCAGGAAAAGTCTTCTTGCCAAGATAAACTTTGTCTTCCCAAAGTGTTTTCTGCTGTTATTGCTACAGTGGTGAAATTTATATGTCCTGAGCTGGTCTAAAGAAGAAGAAATTATCTTGTCACAGATAACTCAGGGCAGTAACAGGGGTATCTCTGTCCCTCCATCAAGCACTTGTAACTTTGTACAGTCTTTTGAACATTTCATGTTCAGCTGGAGAACAATGCTGTTATCATGGGCCTTTCATAATCGAGCTAATAGGAGATAAGTTGGTACAAATTGCTGTCACATCTTGACTGATTCCTGCACGTTTTATGCATGCTTAATGGTGTCTTCTGAGCTGAATATATGTTGAGTAAATAGGACTTTGTAGAAACACCAACTTGCTTTTTCCCATGTCCTAGTTGAGAAAGAGTGAACAAAAACCTGAGCAACTTTAAGAAATCCTGGCGTAGTTGAAAGGGAGCAAATACTCTTAAAAATGTTACCTTTAATCTAGTAATCCTAGCAAAATTATGATTTTTCTTAAGACACGTGCTTCTTTACTATTAAGAAGAGAAACCGTAAAGAATTGTCTTTTCTCTATCCTATTCATGTTAAATAAACTCCATGTTTTCTGTTTCAGCTTCATAGATGGGCCAGTCTGTCATGCACTGTTCTGCTGATTATCTGCTCGGAGACAATTTTCCTTTCAGAGAATTAGCAAAGCTGTATGAAATATGTGTTCAGCTAGAGAAAGACATCTAGCAACAGTGTGAGAAAGCCAAGTGAGTTTTAGAAAGGTAAACAAGAATATTAACTCCTTGGTTGCTGTTATTTTATAAGCAGACACTTATTTAAAATTATGTCTTTGAAGAAATGGTGTTTCTGTGTGCCTTTGATGTAAGAGTCTTAAAGTAACTGGTACCCTTAGAGTTAAAAGATTTACAATGCTTCCATGAGATGAAGGATTTTATAGGTGAGAAGCAGAGGCAGAGAGACTACAGGCAACAAATCAGTGACAAAATCAAGGAAAAAACTGAGGAACCTGTCTCCTGCACTTCCTTGAGGTTTTATTTGTGTGGTTTTCTTCCCTATATGGCAACAATGGATGTTGTAAGTTCCTGTGTCTCAAAACACCTCATTCCCCACATTTGTACATCAAAGTGCTAATTTAGAACAAACAACACAACTGAGCTCATAATTTGCTCTTTTCACCTCTTTCTTTTTTTTTTCTTTGAACTTGGTTACCCCAGCTCAGCTTCTAGAGGAGTGAATTGTCCTGATATGTTAAAACAGCAAATGTGTTTTCAGTGAAATACTGCAAAACTTATTTTAAAAAGCACCCACTTAGCCATAGTTATGATTAATTTTCTTTTTTCATCTTTTGAGCCAGGAGATTCTCCTTGCCTGTCATGGCTGATGGAAGCAGGTAATTTGCTGTTGCTCATGAGGTAATTTGCAAGCATCAGTGCTGTCTGTCTGCTGATGAGCTGATGCTTTGAGCTTCTTCCTTCTTTCTACCCTCTCTGGAAAAATGAATAGACTGGTTCCCTTAATGACTTGCCCTGTTTTTAAAATCAGGGATGCTGAATCCATTAATTATCACTTGTCTGACGGCAGACCACGGTACCTATCTATCTTTGAGGAGAGTGAAGGTACAGTAAATTATGGGCACAGCCAATAGCTCACGGGGGCAATTGCTGAGATCCAGACTGTTATTCCTAATTCCTGGCATCAAAAAGAGCAGCTATCCACAACACACTTTACAACTGTGACATGAAGTCCTGGATCACTGAGATCCGTGGGAGTCCTGCATTCAAGCCAGAACTTTCCCCACAGAAGGTGGGTGGCCAAATGAAGGCCTTCACACCTCTGCCTTGAAACTCCTCCCCACAGAGCACGTCCATTCCTGACAAGATGGTGGCTGGCAGCAGGTGTTAGGCGTTTATGCATGTCTGTCTTTGGGGCAACCAGCCACAAAAGGCAGCTGAACCCCAAGAGGGCTGTGAGGGCAGCTGCTTGCTGCTCGCAGGCTGCAAGCTCTTCCCCCAGCCAAGCCACCGTGGTGGCAGGCAAACCATCAGCTTGCTGCCACCCAGTTCCTGGCAGGCCCTACTGAAATCATACATAGGAATGCTTGTTTTCATAGTTCTTTTTTTTTTTTTTTTTAACGAATCTGTCTGCAGAGCCAAACTGAAATATAGCACAAATTTCCAGTTCTGTATTAAATCTACCACAGAGACATTGCATATGTTTGTGAAGTGCTTTTAGGCTGTGGGTTAAATGGTGCCCCAGCTAGGCCAAGGCGGTTTTTAGGCTTTCTAACATCACAGTGAATCTGCTTATTAATTGGCAAGTTGGATTCTATTTTTAAAACATTTAATGAATTTTTGGTGAAATTCATGTGGTAGCCTAATCCCCTTTCTCTGTACATATTTAACTAACTAAAAGTGACTAAGTTTAATGCTGAATTCATATACTTAACGTTTTAGAAAACTGTATTTTAAAAATACATATAAATATATTTTTAAAAACATGCAGTTCCAGCCTATTTCTCTGTAAGTCTCTCTCTTTGAACCTTCTAATTTTGTTGCACACATGGGATACTTGTGTGATTTATTATAAATAAAGATAGAAACTGGAAACTCATTCACCTTGATAATACCGGGTAACTAATTAGTCTGAGTGATTTGGCACCTTTTCAAAAAAATAAGCAAATAAAAAATAAAAACACGCCAAGATGGTGACAATGACTTGCCAGTTAAGCAGAAATTATGGAGTAGTCAAGGCTGACAGTTTGCACTCCCCACAAAATGACCTTTGCTGCAGCTCTTATCCCTTGGCTGTGAATGGTCAAATAAAAAGCACAGTGGTATGTACTTTTGTGAAGATGCAGCTGTCTTACCAGTGCTTGCACAGAGCCAACATCATGCACAGAAGTGGCAGAGGTGCAAAACCCTGACTTCCTTGGCGGCTCCATGTGCCAAGATTTGCAAGATTCAGTGGTGCTGCTCCCACCAGAAAATGTTATTTTGTGGTTTGTAATTTGGCTCCTGGAGATACAGCAGCATGTCCAGATGCTGCTAAAAATATTGTCCTTCATTTTCTTCTGGCAGGTTAGAGTAGTAAAGAATATTTATAATGTGTGTTTTTCCTTTTCAGTTAAAATGTGCCACCCTTGAATTAAGAGCATAAGTTGTATTTTTTTTTTATTTACCCTGATATTTAACTTAGAATAATGTTGAATTTCCATCCAGCCTTGTAGAGCTTGGAGAAAGCTTTTCTTAAAATAGGAATTATCTGGGGTTTCTTTGCATCAGAGGTCTAATGGATAGTAGAGAATTTGACATAAGAAATAAACTGTAAACATGACACTTGTCACAGCCCCAGTGATTTCTGGCAAAAGCTCCTGTTGCTCAGCAGCTAGATTGTTTGCATCTGTTTTACTTCTACCCTTTGAACATTACTTGACAAAAACTGAATAATCTCCATTTAGGGCAAATGTCTTAGTGACACAGCTTAAACTTTTTTAAATTGGTGGAATATATAGATATCCCTCTTTCCACCCAACCATCAGTCCATTACTGCTAAGAAGAAAAAAATCTGGTAAAATTTCTCAGTAATCAGTTCAGTGATGTTTACAGGTAACTGGACACTGAGGCACCAGAGAATGACCTTGATAAAGACAGAAGTAGATTCTCCAAAGCACTTTCTCAAAGCTTTTGAAAGTATAGTCCCTTTATGTTTGATCTCTGAAGGCCTGAACAACGGTTAGAATATCATGAGATTTGTAACACTTCAGAGCCTCCTCTGAATCCTGTTGTGATACATGGTTTGAAAAATAGTACTTAAAAAAAGTATCTAGTGTGCTTCTTCCATGAGAGATTTCTGTGATTATTGACAATAGTTTATTAGTTTATGCATTTCTCAAACCTTTTCCTCTGAGCAGCTTAAAGCACTTAGCTTCATAATAGCCGTAATACATAGCTTAGGCTGTTTTCCTCTAAACTGGGTGAGACTGTAGAATTCAGTAAGTCAGAAAAGACTACAGGCTGGGAGATGAGTGGTTGGAAAGCTGCCTGGCAGAGAAGGACCTGGGAGTACTGGTTGATAGGCAGCTGAATATGAGCCAGCAGTGTGCTCAGGTGGCCAAGAAGGCCAACAGCATCCTGGCTTGCATAAGAAGCAGTGTGGCCAGCAGGTCTAGGGAGGTGATTGTCCCCCTGTACTCGGCTCTGGTGAGGCCGCACCTCAAGTACTGTGTTCAGTTTTGGGCCCCTCGCTACAGGAAGGACATGGAGGTGCTCGAGAGAGTCCAGAGAAGGGCAACGAAGCTGGTGAGGGGTCTGGAGAACAAGGCTTACGAGGAGCGGCTGAGGGAGCTGGGGTTGTTTAGCCTGGAGAAGAGGAGGCTCAGGGGAGACCTCATCGCTCTCTATAGGTACCTTAATGGAGGCTGTAGAGGGGTGGGGGTTGGTCTGTTCTCCCACATGCCTGGTGACAGGACGAGGGGGAATGGGCTAAAGTTGCGCCAGGGGAGGTTTAGGTTGGATGTTAGGAAGAACTTCTTTACTGAAAGGGTTGTTAGGCATTGGAACGGGCTGCCCAGGGAGGTGGTGGAGTCACCATCCCTGGAGGTCTTTAAAAGACGTTTAGATGTAGCCCTTTAGTGATATGGTTTAGTGTAGGACTTGTTAGTGTTAGGGCTGAGGTTGGACTCGGTGATCTTGGAGGTGTCTTCCAACCTAGACGATTCTGTGATTCTGTGACTTAATTGTATTGAAATAGGAGTATTGTATGCATGAAAGCTTTTCACTTTGCTAACAGAAGACAATCCTGAGGGCCATGGTTGGTTTGCAGTTGTGTTAATTTGTAAAAACAGAAACAAATGTCAAGCCTTATGCAGCAAAAAGGATGTAGAGCCTTCATAATGGGGCAAAAAATACTAAATCTTGCATCATATATTTTAGTTTGTGTGCTTCAACAACACAACTATGATGTTTTTGCATGCAGTGTCCTGATAAGACAGTAATAAACTTAGTATATAAAATCTTTTGTATAATTATGGTCTTCTATTGTCAGGTTCTGAAAATGGCATATAAATGATGGAAATGTGAAGTTTAATAAAATATTATACTGAACATCCTACTGTGCAGGACAGGTGACATCAACATATTCATCAGTGAATTATATTAGCAGGTAAAAGAATGTATTTGAGTTCAGATTGTTCTGAGAATTACTTTCCCATGATGAGAGTTCTGATATCTGTCATTTCTTCATCTTACCAGACAAAAAAACATAGTATGATACTAGAAACTTTCCTTTGTTGAAAGGGCTGCCTGGGTTTTGTAATAAAGTGTATTAAAATTTAATCCTGTTTGTTTCTGCTATGCAAGCTTATATTGTTCTCTATTTCTTTAGCGTGACCTCTTAGAGAAGGAACCCTGAGAAAGAAAGAGATGTTTAACTGGACGATGTTTATTCAAAGCTCCAAAGGCAGGTTAGGAAGAAGATGGCAACACACTTTAGGAGAAAAGGAAACTTCCCAGCTCCTTACTTCACACCTCATCTCAGACTTCTTGGCCTGGATTTTCTATGGTGCTGAGCATTCAAATAGACTAACTTCGGAACTAGTCAGAAGTTGGCTCAAATTTTCAAAGGCTTCTAACTCAAAGAATCTGAAATCTTTTTGAGCTATCTGTGCCAACTTCCCAACAGTGCCAGACCCAACCCAGCTGAGTGGGAGCTGTGGAGAGGACACATTGATGCACTTCTGATGCCTGGTGTCCCTATCTGCTTACTCTAGAAGTGAGATGCAATGTATGTTTGAAAGGTGAGGACTATGAACTTAGCTAAGTGTAGGCAGAGTGTAAATACCTACACATTTTTTTCCCCTTGAATTTTTGAGTTACATATCCCAGAAAGTTTATTCTCCAGCAATCGCTGGCTGGGTTATCCAAAAGCAGAAAACTGATCACAAGTTAAATACTTTAATTTTCAGAGTGGAAATAATAATGCAATTGCTTTCAGAGGCAAAATTCCCACTGACCTCTGTGTGGGCAGGATTGTGACTTGTATATTAATTCCACTTTTGTTTGAGTGCATTACTGCTTCTCTGTTCTGCCTTCTTAGGTAATAATTTGTTTCAGCTTTAAATGACCATACAGAAGCTTTCTACAGCAAATTTAAATGTTTTCCGAGGCTCAAAATTTTAACTCTATGATTTTCCATTACTTCAGACATGCTATTATATGCAATGTACCACATATATACAACAAAATGTAACCTACCTAGTGTTGGGTCATACTCCCAGATGAACCGTTTGGTCAGGAAGCGTACAACAAGAGCTGGAGGAACAAAATGTTTCCAGGTGAGATGCACAAACCATCAGCTTGCCCAGTTTATAAAATTTTACCAGCATTTTTTTTTCTATATGAATTCTCATGTAGCAGCTCCCCTGAACTGTGTGTGGAGTTCAGCTTTGCTTATGGGGGCAGTCAAGACCTTTTCACTCTTTGTGGCCCACAAACACTTGGCGGTGGAAGACATTACAGCATTAATCATTTACCCATGTAACAATGCTGGAAAAAGAATACCGAGAGGTTTTCAGTGCTAACCCCCAACAATTTTTTTATTTTTTTTTGGTCACAATGGCTTGTACTGTTAAAAAGACAAAACAGAATTCCATTTGTTGTGCTAGGGGTTGGATGAACAGATGACCTTTTTTTTTTTTTTTTGAGGGGGGCGGAGGGGGAATGACACATGGGTTTCTTTAGATTTCCCATAACCCCATCAGGGTTGGCAGGTTTTGAACCAGGATGCTTTACAGCTTCAAAACCAGAAGTGTTCATAATCATTTAATTTCTGAAGAAAAAAAAAAAAAAAAGAAAAAAGCAACAACAAAATGTTCCCTCCAGATTTTAAACCGTGTAAGGTAAATACATAAGTGGCTAAATAGCTTCCTTCTGCATCTTGGCATGCTTTCCTTGCAACCACTTATTTTCAGTGTTTTGTGTACTTGTCCCTGGAAGTAATCAGCTATAACATCTTAAAGTAATGGTCAGCAAATGGAATTAACGAACTTGCAGAAATTGAAATAATACTTTGGATTTTGTTGCACTGGATAACTAGTTCTCAGTTTCAGTTTATGGGCTAAGGTCTTGCTACTTATATTTTTGTATAATTTTTTTTTTTCTCTCTCTACCCCCCTTTAAAGACATCCTCCAAAATCTTTGTCAAGATTTTGATTATGTTCTAACCATCAAACTTAAAGCTAAGCACAACCTTGAATTTCTAGTGAGGTAAACAAAGTGCTCACCCGTGCCAGTAGTTCAAAATCCTCTCTGTGTTTCCAAACTGGAGCTAGTGGTATCACCACACTAGCTGTGATTGCATTGATTTCAGTTATAGAAAAAGCCCTACAGGATTGTTCTGTTCTTCCAGCTGCAGACAGACAGCAAAGGGTGACACTTAACCCACTTCTGACCCTTTTCAAAATTAAAGCAGTAGGAATCCCCTCCCCACTTCCTACTTCTGTGCCCAAGAGTAGGAGAAGGCTCCACACACTGCAGAACAAAACTAATTAATTCAGCTTTGCTCAGTTGGAACCTATTTTCTTAAATACAGTCAGAACATTAGTTTTCAGGAAGATTTAACTCTGCCTCATGCTTGGAGGGTAATAAGAATCTGATCCTAAGGAAATGAGATCACTAGACAAGATGCAATTTTAAATCAGTGTTATTCTTTTTTTTCCTTAGGAAATCCTATTTTTTTAGCCTTTGCAGAAAAGCTCTCCTTGGCTTTCAGAGTCCATGTGGCAGTTCTTAGCTAAAGTTACTTTTCAAGCCATAGTCATAATGTGGATGTCATTATAGTACAAGAAAATCTCTGTGTAGCTTATTTTCCATCCATAATGATGTCTGCACCAGTACTTTTTTTTTTCCCCCATGGTTTGCCTCAGCTGTAGTAGTTTAAACATCTTGATATTTGAAAAGTTTGGTCATGACTCTTCTCTAATTAGTAGTAATTTGTTCCCTAATTGCTAGCAAAATACACAGCATGTTCTATTTTGACTGGGACGTGGTGCAGGGTAAAAGTTCTGACATGCTTTCAGAAGACTCCTTATCATGTTACTTTTTGAAAGCAGATTTTAAAAATGCTTCCAGGGGCACTGCAGCCCACAAGGGTGATAAGCCTGCTTGCTCAAGTGTTCAAAAGAAACAGCATTTGCTCTATTCCATCTCATGCCTGCTGCACACACTGTTTTTCAGAAATTGAGATTGCAAGGTATTCCTCCACCCTCCCAGAAAAAAAAATGGTTGGCGCAGAGAAACACATAGTTTCATGGAAGCAGAGTGGGCTCTCAGATGGACTCTAAAGATGGAAGACCATAGTTTATTTTAATGTCAGAATAAGAATTCACGTGGGCATAATCATGGTCTGTCTTGCTTGTCAGCTTATCGCTGTGTTGTTGTTCTTAATGAGCACCACCCACACATACACAGCAATGCTGATAGAGCGAAGAAAACCCCATGGGACGGCTTTTATTGCACCTTTCTGTCTTATGACTGTGAGACGTTGGCTCACAGATGTCCAGGAACAGTGCTCTGCTTGCTGCCTTGGGACTGCTGCTGGGGTCCTTGGGCATGCTGTGTGCAATGGCAAAGAGGCGACGCGCTGCCACCCCTGTGGGCATGCAGCTGAGCGGGGCAGTGCTTCTGAGGCAAGCCACTGCTGGTGTTTGCACATGGCCCTTCCAGCTGCTCTAATATCTAGCCAGGCAGATGCTTTCCTTAGCTGTCTTCTCATAGTATTAGACTAAAAACCAAATGGTATGTAGAATAAATGTATCAGGTTCAAAGTTACAGGTGCCTGACTTTTCACAGATGTACTCTGAAGGAAAAGCAGCCGGTTTCTGTCTGTTGCAGTGCCTTACACTGGAGCCTGTGCCTGGGCTTGCAGTAGCTAATGGAGAGAAAGAAAAGACAGGAAAGTGGGGGAAGCCTGCCCAACTATTTTCATATTTAAATGTGGTCCACTTCCAGTCGTGATAACCTTGTACGTGTAGATGGAAATCGCTGGAGATGAGAGTCAGTGGTGATGGGGAAGAAAATCTGTTAAGCATTCACATCTGAGAAAGGTGGTAGAGTGCAGCAGCTCTGAGGGAGAAAAGCTGATATTGGACATAGCCAAAATAAAGGAGGCGAGGCCAGATGGAAAAACAAAGTGTGGTAGAGCTGGACCACAACAGCTGAGATGAGCCTGGGAGAACACAGATACAGGTGCATACACTGGGTGAATTGATACAGGCTTTGCGTGTTACTGAGATGAAGAACTAGTGATCACAGATGTGAGCTCAAGTGAGGAGAGAAAAAGTAGGCTGGATTTTCCTCTAGCAGGGGAGGTCTGTATGCAGAATACAAATACTTGCATACTCAGGAGGAAGCTGAAGAAAAGAAAGGAAGGGTGGGAGGAGGCTGCCATACACAGGGCCGCTAGTCTCACTCGCTGGCTGGTCTCAGCAGGGAGAACAGCAAGCCCAGCAGGGAGCACTCTTGAAACAGTCCCAGCTTCTCTCCTTCATGGCAGTGGTCACTATCCATCCTATGGACTTTTCCACTTCCACACATTTTGACAAGGCTGAGGGTTAGCAGATGCATTTTACAGATGAGGAAAATGAGATGCTCTTGATCCAGTGTCGGTCCTGTGTATAAATAATCACAAGATGTTTTAGATAGGAAGCATCTTCACCTCCATCTCATTAAAGTTGCTTAGCAAATGGACTTCTGACATCCAGTTGGATATTACAACAATGTATGCAACTTGATCTGATTTGACTGGAGAGAGTCAATGAGAGGAGAGCTGGGAAGGGAATGCAAGTGATTAGTCTAGACCAGCTTGCTGGCTCATGCTGCCTCCCCTGGAAGTGATCCTTCTAGAGCAGGAATATTACTGTGGAGCCATTTTGTTTATGTTGAGCTCATTTACTGCCCGATTGCATCACTTTTGTTTTAGTGAAATAACTTCTGCCAGCAGAAGAATCAGAAATGAAGACATTAGGAATTCACTACACTTAGGACTGTGGCATTCAGATTTCTGCTGCTGGCATAAGTGACACTTCAGGCAAAGCAATAAAACTTCCTCACGCTCAGGGATGGTGCAAATAAAAAGTTGAGGTCTTGTTTCCTTCTCATCTTAGCAAAGGTGTGTGCGTTCTGCTTAACCTATTAGCCTTATTTAGCTCTAACGCTAAATAATATTGAGTCAAAACCAACCCAACACTTTAAAATAATTGTATTTGCAGTCTGGGTTTTGATTCAAAAATAACAGAGATTGAAAAATGTATGAAACTTTATTTTCTGATTAAGCTAGGTGACTAATTCCAGTGTTCATATTAAAACCACCATTTCTGGTGCTCATACTAGAAAAAGATAAAATGCATTTTGAAGCAGAAAAGACTTGGATTGATGCAGTACCTAACAGAAGTGAATTTCATTGTCCTCTGCAGAGAGTAGCCCACGCCCTTCCCCTAGCACATATTGCTTGTGAAATGCATGAGCTTGCAGACTTCGAAGGAAAGAATCTCAAGCAAACTGCAGTTTGGATTCCCAGTGTGTTTTTTCGGAGACATGAGCATTACCTAAGGGAATTGATGTAATGTCCCAGCAAAGGAAGAATAGACTCATGTCTCTTCTTGCCTTTCCTCACACCCTCTCTTCCAAGTCAGCTGTTTTGTACAGGGTTTAAATTAGGGTAGATCTTGGCCCAGGACTTTCATTCACTCATGTTTAAACCTTCTGCCTTAGAAGTTTTTCTTGGAGAAGAAACATGACTGTCCATTGAATACATTTCCACTGTAACTCCACTGAAGACAATGAAGTTATACCAGGAAATAACTTGGCTTATAAACTGAGATTGTCAACCACATAATTAATCAGTTTCTTTGGGACTTGTGTGGCTGAGGCCCTTACTCAGCTTTGAAGCTCAAAGTCTCAGTCTGTATCTTCTGGAACACTTTTTTTTTTAATTTTGAGTTTTGTTTTAGATCTTTTTTTGTATTTAGAAACATGTAAATGCTCTGATAAAATGTGCAGACTGCCTGAATACATATCTTTGTGATTTCGTTACTGTTTCAGCTAATGCAGGCTGTGCTTTTGGGATCAGGAAGAATGGAAACTGGGATTTATTTGAAAAATGACCCCCTTCCCCAAAAGCTACAGAGTTCAAAGTTATTCTAGGAAAAATAACAGTTCTCTGCAGTGAAATAACTATGATGACTCTTTTATGCCATGAGAATTTTCAGCTATAAAAATGATCTGAAAAAAGTCCCATTATTTAACATATCAACAAGTCTGTTACTGGTGCCGTGATGACGTGTCATCAGTAAACCATACTTGGCAGGAGACGCCAGAGTGGTTGAAACCAGTTGTTATAATGATCAAAAAGCACTTCCACAGGCCAAGTATTTCATTTTTTAAAAGTTGGTATTTTTGTCAGAGTTCATCTCCCGTTCGCTCTCCGGGAGGCCTCTCGTGTATCTGAGTTTCAGAGGACCTGGAGCACGTCATGAGCCCAGGTCTGGCTATGCAGCATGCTGGCATGGGGTATGCTGCCTCTTCAGAAAGCTCTGTGCCCAGCTTGGGAAGGTAATAGTTTGTTTTAAAACCACTACCATGAAACTTCTAATTTGCTTCTGAAAGTGCAGGTATTTCAGGGAGAGGGAAGAAATAGTCATGACTTCTGACGGTGTTTGTGGGCCTGGGTTCAACTTAGCTTTGACTGTCTCTCAGCTAATTCAGCAACATGGGGTCGTGAGTGGTGAGTTAGACATCAACAGGAGGATTTCTCTGTGTTCCCTATTCTCCTGGCTTCTGATGTGGAGACCTAACATGCTTGTAGCAAACTAGAAGGAAACTTTAATGGAATGTAAAAATGGTCTGTTTTAGACTGCCTTGCTTTCTCATACTCTGCATATTTTATGCATGTTTTAATCACTTTCTTAAGCTGTGAACTCCTTAGAAAGATTACTAAGTGTGCTTGTGTGTTTTTTTTCTGTAACAGCATAGTGAGTTCCTCCATTGACTATGATGATGTAAATATCAAAAGCATATATTACTTGTAACAGTAAATACAGAGTAGGATTGAACAGCTGTGTGACAAAATGTGTTACTCTTGACTTTCTAAAGGTTATGCTTCCTAGTGTAATGTAAGACATTTTCTTCAGCTGTAATGCAGTAATTTGTTCAATTAGAAGTCAATAACTGACCTTCTTTTGGCAAGTTGTTTGGGAGGACAGTGCTGTTGTGGAAGAGAGACCAGTCATATTCATCTGTCTGTTAACAAGCTTCCAAAGGATCTTCATCTTTTGGTTCTGACCACATATCAAAGTAATTAGCAACTTGTTTTAAAACCCCTGTCACTTTCCAGTTTCTAGTGTGCAGTCTTGGATAGTGTTTCTTCTGTCAGTGGCAATTCCAATTTATCTCAGATGTTAACTACATTTCACTGCTGTGCAAAGTATCTGCTTTTAGGAACTTCTGAGTGGAAAGCAGCTAGAGAAAAGTAATTTGTTTCAAGGAGCTCACCTGAAACTCTTGCACTCCATAGTACTATTTATTTAATTATCTCCTCTCAACTGTCTTAATAGGAGACTTGAAGGAAACTCTAATTAGATTATTTTGCAAGTAATTTTTAATTGAAAAAAAAAAAGGCAGAGAAAAAATAAGTTGTGCTTTTAGCAGAGCACACACACTAATTTACTCCTGTCTCCACTGAAAACAAATGTAAAAGTCATTGCCATCTGTGCAATGAAGCCAACGCTTGCAGGTGCTCACAAACCAGGAAGGTGAGGGATCCTTTTCCCAGCTTGTACAATGGTAATTGCTGTATCCACATCCATGCTCATCTCCAGGATGGCTGTTTGCACAGCACTCTGCTCCCCACGTGTTTCTGCTCTCTTGGTCACTGATCAGGCTACGTGTGGGCTGCACAGGCCTTGGGGTGCTGCTGTCTGTGTGTGTCCTGGCATGGGCTCTTGGGGGTGCTTAGCTCTTCAGCCACTTCCAGCTGTGCCTGCTCCTGCTCCTGTAGGCTGGCAGCTTGCACACCACTTAAATCTGATGTTGGGGAGCTGTCAGTATCTCCCTTCGCAGGTAGAGATGTAGTCTAGGGATAGAGCCCTCAGGTGAGAGGGAAAAATTGCCACTGCTGAGAGACTGGGAAGAAAGCAGTCTTGGCACGGGCCTGCTAGCAGGACAAAGGCCACCTTCCTTATTCAGTACTAAATATGGAAAATGTGAGAGTCCATACTAACCATATCCTAATGTTGATAGCAGGAAATGCTTTTTGCCTTGTTTCTGGCATGGTAATTTCATGATAAAAAGAACTTCTCCACATACTCATCTGAAAAAGACTACTGCAAATGCTGTGAAATATACAGTCTGATAGTCATTCATCCCATCTCCACCAAGCAGGAGGATTTTTCTAGTAATATTCTGCCCATTGCCTTTTATGCTGGAGGCATTTTCTTTACAACAGTAACTGCATGTGACATATAAGCAGGAAGTTTAATTTATATTATATTATCCCATTCCACAATATACTGTTGCAATATAAGGTTGTTTTTTTTACAGGATTCCTCTCATATAGAAGACAAATGATCAGACTGGTGCGTCTAATGGTTTTGATCATTTTAGAAATGCAGAGTGTGATATCCATACTTCTACCATTTCTCCACTCTTGGCTTTATTGTATAATTTGTTATGTCGCCCCTTTGTGAAGGATAAACTTTCTGGTGTGGTATTACTAACACATATGGTTTTTCAAAACACAGTTAATGATAACACCTCCAGATGTTTGTGTGCTCAAGACAGAGTGTACTTGTGATCAGGCTGTAAAGCAAGTCCTACATATGAAATCACACAAATAGCTGTGAATTCCCTGCATAACTGACACAGGCAAGGTAAGCTTTGAATTTGCATGCTCTTTTTGAAAGATACTGGACAGAGAAAGGTTTAGTTTTCCACTCAGTATAAAACTTTGACATTAAAAAAAACAAAAAGCAACAAACAAAAACTAATTCCGTTACAGGGAGATGGCAAAGATGCATGTTCTTGACTGTAGCATCCAGCAACTACTCCATAGGGTGTTTGTTACCAGCGTGGCACAATGGGAAGGGACAGCAGACTGCTCAGTTTGGATATGCCCTGAGCTGCTCCTAGGACAGTGTACAGCTTCTGCCTCGTGCCCTGCTAGGGCGAAGGGAGGAATGTGCACCAGCACAGAAGGAAGCAACTTCCAGTGCAGAAGCCAGGGGTTGTTGCCGTTCTGGTTTAGTTTGGGGTGTTTATTTGTTTTTACTTGATTTTGAGTCTCTCCTTCAGTAAAGAAGGCAAGAGAAGGTGAATAAGAGGAGCTGGAAGAAAGGAGAGAAGTTGCCTTACTAGAGAAGGTCCACATGCCCTGGGAAAGTGGTGGACCCCTCTCACAGCAGTCAGGGTAGGGAACACAGACTCATGACCAAAAAGGAGATGAAGAAATGTTGCCAGTACAGTGAAAAGCTAGCTCTGTGTGAATCCTTGGTCAGGGCAGGGACCACTCTTTTTGTCCCAGCTGCTCTGCGAGAGTGACCTGTCTGCCAGCAGCCTCCTGGCCATCAGTGTAAGGGGGAGGCAGCTGGCAAGGAGCTCAGCTGACCCATTCACCTCACCCTGGAGTTAGTGATCTCTGGTTTCTGGTGATGTTTCACCATCCTATGGACTGCTCTTCTTGCTGGGGCAAAAGACATTTTGTTTCACGGGGTATGCTGTGGCCTCATCAATCCATGCTGAAATGGAGCAGCACGCTTTTGCAGCTAGGCTAAAGATTTACTGTAACTCTAAATGCCTAAAAATAGGTTTTTTTTTTTTTTTTTTTGTCAGTCCCTAATGAGTCAGGCTGGAAGAGGGGGCAGTTAGCATACTGTGAGCAAGGCCACCATTGTTAATGCTGGATTACTGTGTGAATTTGTAGCCTTCAGGATGGCAAAAATTACCTTCATGAAAGTGCCTTGCTGTACTACTGTTGCACTTGGTCTGTACTTATCAGGACAAATGGTAACTAGAAATGGCATGAAGTGTACCTTCTATCATTTGCCTCAGGAACCCAGTGATGTAAAGGGATGCAGTGCTCCCTATTTCATTTTGGTAGATGGCACTGGCTGTTTCTGTGTGGTCACAGTCTGAGCAGAATATTTATCGCTTTCTCCTCCTGAGCCTGACTGTAATAACTTTCCTGTCTCACATTAACTCCGTGCATATTTTATCAGATGTGACTGCAACTCATATCTTGAAAGATCATCTGTCCTGTATAATTTTCAGTTTCCTCTGACAAAGGAGCTTAGGTGAATGCTGGAACATTATTAGTTTGTCAGCTGTATTGACTGATCAATATGCTCATCAATAAATAGATGCATGCCTGTAAAGTGCCTGTGTCACAGGGGAATGGGCATTTAGGGCAATAAAATACACTGAAAACTGACTCATATTTTCCATAGACAACTTTTTCTTTTTTTTAATATAACAATAATGATTGATAAGATCATTGATAAATGTTACATCTTTTTAATATGGTGCACAGTACTACATTTATGGAAACCCATTGTTTTCAAATTGTATAATTAGTTGAATTTGCATTGCAGCTCTTTGCCTACCTGGTACTTTAAAGGCAGAAGATAAGGAACAAGGGATTGTTTTCTTTCTGATGGGCTCATTGCTGAGTACCTGAACCAGACACCTGGGGAAGTTCCCAGAAGAAAGAATGGAGAGAGGCATTTGAGAACAGAGACATCAGAGAGTGACAGTAAACTACAATGGCTTTCAGGCTTCTGTGACTAGGTGCTATCAACATAGTGTATAATCTTCAGAACACCTCTAGCATCTCATTGAAAGTGGTTTCAAATGTCCTGATGGCTGTTCTCAAATTGTATCTCTCTTTCTGTTTTTTGGCGTTTTTTGTTTCCCTCCCTTTGTTTCTCTAAGGCATCTGCTCCTGTTACTTGCTTGCCACCTGGAGTCTTGAACTTTTATTTGTACCAGCATTATTTTTTTTTTGTTGTTACAGTAAACAGTTTTTCCATTACATGTGGGAGATTAAGAGGCACAGCAGCAGGAGCAGAGAAGCTCTTTAAGAGAAATGCTATCATTTCCACAGTAGGGTTCACAATCCTAAAGAACAAGAAAAATGAATGATAGACCGTGTTCAACAGTTAAAACACAAATGCTATGGACAATATGCTTCTTTGTCATGGTTCAAAGAACTATGTTGCAAAGTGGAAAAATGATTAGCTGAGGAAGAAAATTTAGGCTAAAGCTTTTCTAACCTGTTGTAGATAGAGATGCTCATTGCTAGAGGCAAAGTAAAAAAAAAAAAAAAAAAAAGGGAGATGGGACCAATAGGCATTTAGTGGTAACCAACAGTATCGGTGGCAGGATCACCTTTTTTCTTTTGTGGAGCAGGCTTGAAGAGCAGGTGTGGGTGGACAGAAACTTTTCATAAATCATTGGCAACCAAAGCCTGTTTCAATCTGAAACCTAACTGTGATCTGCATGATCTCACATACTGCTCATACCATACAACCACTGCCAGCAGGAAGATTGACATACAACTCGGAAGTAATGATTTCCCATCAGAGCTACAACATGTTAGGTTGGGTGATGATAAACAGCATCAAGTGGTCCAGCCAGCATGCTACAATGTGGTGTGCTTGGTTCCCAATACTAGTAATGGCATTAAATTAACTTAAACTAATCCATTGTTTTGATAAATAACTCTAATCTCCTATCTCTGTCTGCAACTGCAATTTTGTAAGCACTCATTTGGTGCCTCTAATAATGTGGGGGCTTTTATTAGCCTTCTGCTTGGAATCTGGACATGCAGTCCTGGGAACAGTTCAGACTAAACTAAAATTTTGTGTGTTGCAGGGGGGAAGCATGATCTAAATTTAAATGGTAAATTTCTGCTTTCATTTTCAATACTTAAGGGGATTCAGTTACTAAACATCATACATCTTCAAATAAAATAAAAACCACAGTAGTAGATAATGGACTTTGTGAAAGCTCCGACTTATCTCAAGCCTGCATCTTGGAGGATTAACATAACTTAGTTTATGGTGGTCATCACAGCTGCCAGGAGATCTGGCCCTGCCTCTCTGGAGTGCAATAGATACAGGGAGTGTTCTGGTCTCAGCTAGTTAAATAGCTATACTCAAATAAAAGTATATATCAAGAGGAAGCTCTGATACATTTTACTCATGAAAAATAGTGAGTTATTCCCCCCAAAACTGAGGTGCTATTTGTATGAGATTCTTTTGCACATTTTTGATCCATAGAAATTACACAGATGGCAAAGATAACCAGTCATATATTCAAAATTCTCACAGTCATTATCTCATTCAGTGGTTTACGCAGTTTAAAGTGACCTTAGCAATGGGATTTTCTTCATTCCTTTTACATGATGCTGCAAACACCAAGTTCCTGTTTGTTCTGAGGGGACGTTCAAAATCCCACGGCAGTTTTGCAAAAGCATTATGTCAGCTTTTCCTGCTAGGATCTTATCCTTAATCCTGAGGATCGGTAGGTATGTGCCACCCCCACGGATTGCAGTGTCAGGTGTTCAGAGACCCTTAAGGTCTAAAGAAGTTTGCAATTATGATGATGTGAACTTGTTATTTTTTCCCAGGCCAATCTGATAAACTGCTCATTGCTGAGTTGTCCTTCTAATGCTTTTCTTAGGAACACTTCCTCAGTTTCACCCCACAATCTTTTTAGAGTAAGCAGAGAGAATATAAACAATTCCACTTTCTCTGCCAGCAGCTGAATAAAGAAATATATGCTTATTTTTCCTGTTACTGTTCTATAGAGTGCTGTAATCTGGCTGCAGCAATCTGCATTTTCTTAGCTGTTGATGATGACATCATATGAATTGTGAGGAAACACAGCCCTGGGAATCTATAATCTTGACAAGTAAGAAAACCTTCAATTGCTTGTAATGCAAGGCTGATGCAGTGGCTAGGGAGCCAGTCTGAGATGTGGTTTACATTCCTTGCTCTGCCATGCTTTTGTTTGATTTTGCCCAAAATAATTAGTGATTACATTTTAAATGTAAGTGTGCCTAGCAGAGCAGAGAGGTAGCCAGCATCACATTAATAACCTTTAGACAGTGTTGGTCTCTAAGGATGCCATTGCGTGCTCTTGTCCTCTCCGTCTGTCCCCACCAAGTCTCTTTTTGTCATGCCCCAGTCTAAGTGCACCCATCTGGTCGTGCTGATTCACGTTGTTGTGAGGAAGAGCACCACACGGAATCAGTTCAATTGCAATCATTAAAAAAGATGCTCTTTCCCCAAGATTTTTTTTCTGTTAGCCCTGATCATTCCACTGATCCTGGGAAAGGCACAATGTCTCCAGAAGCCAATGTAGCCAAACTGAGAGCAGAAGGTGGTCTTGTGGGAAAGGTGGGAAATGCTTAAACTGGCTTAGCTTCTGCAGAAGATGTGCCCTACATCTGATGATTTCACTTATGCTAGGGCATTTCTAGAAATTCTTTTTTAGATGTGTCTTCTGCTTTCAGCACCCGAGCAGCTTTTGAAAAACTTGGTCTTTAGTTTCTCTGCATGCTCCTCAATTTCATCTGGAACCTGGATGTAATTGTATAGCTGTGGAAATAAATGGATTATCACTGCAGATAGGCTGATGCTGACAAAGCATAAGTGTTTAGGAAATATAAATATTGTTTTTTACTTGGATGCTGAAACAATGCTTGCATAAATGGACCTTTAAAGAAAGCATTATTTGTTCTTTGTTGTTTCTTAGAAGCTGCGTTTTCCATGAGCTGTTCACAGACAGCAAGAATATTCTGTGACCCTGAGTTCCCTACTGCTTCTTATAAAGGAGACAAATTTAGGTGGCATTTTTTATTTTCCTCATGCTCCCTGACATATCCTCTCCAGCAGGTAAAGATGAGTCTTGCGGTCTGACAAATAAGTCTGCTGCAGGGTGGGACGAACTCTTCAGCTCCAGCTGACTTCAGCCAAAGCTGCGCTCCTTACTCACTTTTCTTATCGGAGCAAAGGTTATTTTTCAAGTAGTCTGATCCCCTCTTTATTTCATTGTTTTCATATAGAAGAAAAGATATGGTCTTTAAGCTCCACTTACAGGCGTGGCCTGCCCTCTGGGCTCACTGTGCTTATACCACAGAGCACCTGGGAGAGTCCTAGCACCTCCTGCCCATCCAGATCCACCTGAGGCAGATGTGACCAAGCCCCAGTGACATGGAGCCCTGGAGGGGGCAATAAAACCCACAGCAATCCTGTTCCTGCCCCTCCATGGCTTCTGCTCCAGATGGGTTTAGCTACTTTATCTCTTCTGCATGTTATCACAGAGGAGGAACAGTCAAGGCAGTGATTGCTGCTCTCTCCACTGATTCTGAGGTCATAGCCGGAGGAGGAATTTTATTATTCCTCCCTATTCTGAGTTCCTTCTCCCATTTTTCAGAGTCTAACCCAAAGAAAGTGCCATAAGTGGCAAGAAGAAATGAATAATTCACTGCTCTAAAGGAATGAGCGTGGTCTGGATAGAAAAGGGACACTTTATGCACTCATTTTAATTAGATGAAGAACAAGATTTAAAGGTATGTCACTCATTGATATAGTAGATAAGAAGGCCATAACTGTGTTTAGGAAAGCAGAGAAGCAGCAGACAATCATTGTAACCTGTTGTCAGATAAGCCACTGTAACAGAAGGTATTGGCTGGAAAAGAGAAAAGCATTCCTGGAAAAAACAACAACAACAAAACAAACAAGCAAAAAAAAAAAAAAAGACAATGAAAGGACAGAAAACTTGCATGCCACAGAAATTTTTCTTAGGTAATCAGGCATAAGGAGGCTGTTTGTGATTGGGCTGTTGAATTGTTCAACAGCTAGAAGTACCCTGCCATTGCTCAATATAGCTATATATTTCTGCGATGACTTTTGTACTGAATTTTTCCTTCTCTGGATGGAGCCTGAGGCATAGCCCACTGAAGTCATCAGCAGCTTTGCCTTTCTCTTTGTAGGTTGGAGCTTATGTCCCGGGGGGTGGGGGGTGGGGGGGTATTTAGGTGCAATGAGATAAGTAATCCTCTCAAATTGATACCAGCAGCAGCCCCACCCCTACTAGAATGAGAAGCAAGACTGAAACCACAGTGTCTGCCATAGCTGGTAACAAGAAGGCTTACGCTAAATTCCTGCATCGTAGAGCAGTCTCCTGAAGAGAGAGCTTCTGATCTCTCCAGTGTTTTCTGTGGGGGTTCTTGCAAACATTTCACTAGATAATGATCTTATACTGGAGTGTTTGCTTTGCTATTCAGGGCTCTGAAAAGCTTGTCTTCACAGGAAAATCATCTCACGTGAAATAAAATACAATTACAATTCCTCAACAGCTCTTACATGGATAGGCATACTCCTGGTCTTTCTCTGGTTGATTAAACTAAACCGTTTTCAAAACTCAATGTGAAAAGTATTTTTAGGACAAATTCTGACTGCTGGGGCAGGGAACTTCTCCAAAACTATCTGGCTACCTTCTCTCCCTGCTATTTATTTGCTCACCTCCTTACCTAGGCTTGCACAGCTGTCTAGATGGTCCCAGTGAGGATCACTGCAGCCACTCACCTGCTATTGCCAGGGGGCTTTATGCACTTGCTGTGGAATATGTTGGCAAAGTTAGTCCCTTGGAAGTGTGTCCTTTTTTAGTGTCCAATTTTGGTCAAAAGTATCACTTCAGGTGCTTACCTGCATCTTTGTGTCACTGTCACTAAATCAAAAGTCCTCCCACTCCCTGCAGCTCCCTCAGGAGGGGAGGTGCAGAGGGAGGCGCCGGTCTCTGCTCCCTGGGATCGAGCACAGGGCACGCAGGAACGGCACAGAGCTGCCAGGGGAGGGTCAGACCGGCGGGCATTGGGAATGTGGCTTTACCAGGAGGGGGTCAAACGCTGGGACAGGCTTCCTGCAGGGGTGGTTGATTCCCCAAGCCCCGCAGTGTTCAAGAGGCAATTGGGCAACGTCCTCATGAATATGCTTTAACTTTTGGTCAGCCCTGAAGAGCCCTTCCAATATAATGGTTCTATTCTATCTGAAGAAAGCATGTGGGCTAATAGAAGAAAAGAACATCTTATGGATGTCTGTAAACACACAGCTAATGAAACATGGACAACAACTACAAGCTAGGATTAGACTCAGCTGTTGCTTTGTTATGTTTTTGCTCCACCAGACTTGAGCTAGCTTCCAGTTAGCTGTCAGGAGAGTGCCTAATACAGGGCAGATGGATGTACTATAAACCATAACAGGCGACTAATGAATCTAAAGGGGTATCACAGGATGGCATGCCAAATGGGTCATGGTAAAAACATTTCTTCAGTACAATGCCTGAGGGAGAGCCTAGGTAGTTCAATTTATATATTGGAAGTACAGGAAGTACGTAAAGAAAAATATGTATCATTACAACTATTGTAAATCACCCTTATTGGTAGAGATTTTACTAGAAACTTTTTGATGAAAATGTTGCCATTTTAGGCTAGTGCCTATCTGACCCCCACCTCCCATATTCTGAAAGGAAATCTGAAATGCTTCTAATTTTGGTCAAATTTCATGGCAGGTTTCCCCATCCTCCTGCTTGAACACTCTCTTTTTCTTTTCCTACCCTTTTCAGAAGTAAAAATATTTTTTTTCAATAAAAAAAATTATAAGAGGAAAAAAATGTGATAACTTCCTAGCTAACTATGTTTTGAACTAGTTCTGATAAATAATTCCAAAGATGTAAATAGTCATAATGCTAAAATAATTCTTGGGATTACCATTGTCAATATAATACATTTTCATGGATCATGCTGTCTTCTCTTTGTTTTGCAACATAAAAACTAGATGACATACCAGTTTGAATCTGAAAAGATCTTAAATCCATCAGCTGATGTATTATCAACTGGTTTGATGTTCTTGCTTGCCATTGCTGGCAATTTTATGTAAATCATGTGTTTGCATTCTCTTTACCAACACTTGCCAATCAAACCATTAAAACAGATCACTTTCCCTTTTTCAAACATTTCTTTTCACGACTTTCACAAAAAAAAGAACTCATGTCCCTTTCTCTGTACAACAAGAAAACTCAGCCTGGTTTTATGCAGGTGATGCAAACATCAGAAAATCAAGTACCAAAAAGGATTAATGAGTAACTAGTTCCTTCACAAGCTTGGTGCATGGCTGCACAGCTGATGGCCCATGGGTCTTTTCCATCAGGTCCTGGCAAAATGATTTTTCCACTGTTATATAGGATCGTAAAATGTATTTGTATCCAAAAGCCCAATCTGAACAAATTCCTATAATGTCATCTTGTCACTGGTTGTCAAAATTTTGAATGACCTCAACTTAAAAGACTGGGAAATCTTTCACATGCCTTTTAAACATTTCCCAATCACTTCAGTGAGGTTAGATTTTTATTTATTTATTTATTTATTTTCAAAGTACCAGATCCAACATCAGCCTCTGTAGATGTTCTAATTTACTGTGAGTGTAAGTATATTTAAGCTCTTAAGATGCAAATAGTGGCCTAATTAGATCTTCCAGAAGCACCAAGTTTCCTGGCACTTATCTGCAGCTCTGGGGACATACTTATGTTAAAAATTTTGGCCCTCAGTCTCTGTTTATAACTTGCAATTTCTGCTTTTTTTTTTTTTTTTTTTTTTCCAAGAAGGAGTACAGTCCTTGTACCTCTGCCAGTTTAGAATTTGCTTTATAGGTTATTTCATACATATATATATATAAATATATATAAATAAATATTCCCATAGCTTCTTTAAAGTAATTGGAAGTTTTGTGCATTAATATAGAATTGGGTGACCAGCACTACATTATATGGGACAGCAAAGTAGAGGTGAAAAAACATGGACATAAATCAGGAGAAAATACAAAATTGTTAATGTGTTTTGTTTACTCAGAGGTAGTCACACTAACAATGTTTTTCTGCAAGTCAAAGTAGTATTTTTTTTAGGTTGCTAATTCTACCAACAGTACTCAAATAGAGAAAGAGAAGTAAGGAGGGTCAGTTTAAAGGCTTAGCTGAAAATAATTAGGAAACTTCAAATGATTTTTGATTAGGTTCTTAAGTCTAAGCAAAGCAATGACAAAACTCTTTTACCTAGCCTACTTAGCTAGGTGCAAGAAATGTTTAGTTGCTCACTTGCATGATCAGGAAAATGGAAGAAAATTTGGAGGCTTAGACTAAAATCTAAGCTGTTAGGGACCTATTCATAACAGCTGGCTTTAGCCTTCCAAGACTAATTTCTCCAAGATCTCTAACTGATAGAGATGCAGAGGGTTGGTCCTTCGTAATGCAAATCAAAAATGTAAAATTACACTTCTGCATTGAATTACAGTCTGGAGAACCCTGTCTCTGTCCCTTGGATACAGAGTTGCAGGGAGCTAACACCTCCCTGCTTTTTTTTTTTTTCCCGTCACGTACACTCAGGTTCCAGTAATGCTATGGATATTTGGGTTTCTTATGTACGCAGGGTCATTTTGACATACTGGAGGGCAGGCTAGGGACATTCCAAGGATCTCTGTGAGTGCACTGAGAGCTTGTGGTTTTCCACAGTGAACTGTTAGGAAAACTTGTCTGCTTCTCTTAGTAAGAAATAAGAGAAAATAAATGGTCAAAGCTATGGACTACGTATGACTAATGCTTGTGCTACAGAGCGGGTAGGTTACCAGCCTAAATAATAGCCAAATTTAGGCTTGACCAATTTGATGCAAGTAAAAGTAGTTGACCTTAAGTCAGAGGTTTGTATGTGTTAACAGAAAAGGGCCATGTGGAACCAGAGGAAATTCACTGTGAGCAAGATAAAGGGAGAGAAAGAAGCAAAAAATGTCAGTAGATCCCCAGTGGAAAGGACAGCAAACACTGATACAGACAAATGCAGTCTGCAATTCAAGTCAACTGACATACCAGTAATAATAACAAATAATAATAATAAATAAAGCCAAATAGAGCCCCAAGATTCATCTTTCTGATGAATTTCTGTTTTCAATTCAAGTCCATATCTAAAGTAGATGGGACAGGGAGAGAGAGGAGTGATGATTTAGCAATGGCCAGAAGCTCTAGAGCCTATGTCTTCACCTACACCACAAAAAGAGAGTCCTACAGAGTGGAGAAAATGCCTCTTATATGCAAGGCTATTTCTGGTATAGAAGTGAGAGCAGAGCAGTCACCCACACACATAATGAAGGTGATCTCCTGGTAACACTGCTTTTCCTTTAATTCTAACTGTGCATTTAATACACTAGTTTTGATAAAGTGAATCAGTATAGAGGCCTCTAAAGCAGAGTGTTGGCAGTAGAGGATGTCTCTGGATACCTTCCCTTCCTTTTGCCAGCTGGATAACTGGCTACTGCCAGAAAATCTGCACAAAAATGGCTATGCCACATAATTAGATGAGGCCCTGTGTTTCTAGCATGCTTTGCAAGGTATCTTTGCTTTGCACTCAATCATAACAGCCTGCTGAGCAGACCTGCTGCAGTTTAATTAAAGCGTCTGGGTCCACCTCCTGTTCCTCTTTAATAACATTAGTCAGAAGTGAATTGTCTGGTGCCTGCCTCTTCCAGGCTAGCGTGAGCTGCTGATGCAGAGCTGGCCAGATTGGTTAATTGCACCCCTGACTTTTAAAGGTCAGGTCTTACAGAATCTAATAACACTCAGAAGATTTCCAAAACAAGGTAGATTGGAAAGAAGAGTCTGGATTCCTCTGATGTGACGCTGCCTATTGAGGCCTGGGACAGATCAACATCTGCAGCTCCCCAGCTGAGCAGTTGGCTGGTCCTGCCAGCAAGGGCAACAGCCAGGCTGGAAAGGGCGCTTGCAAGGGCAGCTTCATCTCTGATTTTGAGCAGCTGGTAGAGTTGCACTGACTTCTGGAGGTATGCACTAAAGGAAAGAGGGCAGAGCAAGAGAAAAGTTTATCTCAAAGAAAGCTGTGAAAACACATCACTACTCAGCTGATTTGTCTATGTGTAAAGGATTGTATCATATCCCAGAAATTCTTCATCCTTAGCTTATCCTAATAGGAAAACTGAATAGTTGCTCAAGCAATATCAGTTGGGATAGAAAAATGCAGAAATTTGAAAACCATCTTGAGAAGACTAAAGGATGCACATCCTCAGCTTCTGTCACGATCTAACTGTCCCAGTCAGGAAGGGAGTGGATGTGGTAAGGAGGACACGTAACTAGCATTTACAGTTTGTATGGTTTATTAAAAGCTAATAGCCACTATATTTGAAAAGCAAATTATTGTCTCTTTTAACCTCCTTTATAGGAGAGCGTACAGCAATTTGCATTGTAAGCACCTGTCTCCTGACAGAGGACAGAGGGCTGCTGAGGGCAGTTTCTGCCCTTTTCCTCTCCTCAGGATGCCTAGAGGCAGCAGGCTGGAAACTCCCCTCGTGGGAGGGAAGGATGATCCTCAGCTGGGGTGCTCCTTCTTTCCTCCCATGTCATTCATTTTCTTCCTCATGCAAACACCTGAAAGGAGTTTAGGCTGTAAATCCTAAAAATATCCAGTCCTCCCTCTGTTCCTAATTCATCTTGCAGTGAGCCAGGTGGTCTTCACTGCGATAGCCACAGAAAAGGGGAAGTCTCAAGAGGCATCAAAGAAGAGCTCTTGCTCTGTTCGCAGAGGAAGAGGAGTCAGTCTATTTAATTACAGCTGGGACTTCCTCTTCTCCTCTTGGCAGACAGCCTTGTTTAAAATCTTCCATCTTCCAGTCCACAACTGGGTTTATACAAAATGAGTGGGGTAGATATATGTTTTTGGTCTTTCTGTAGTTGATGATTTTCTAACATTGTTTATCAAGTAAAACACTGCAAAATGTTTGAACAACTACTTGCATTTGTTCCTTACTTTTCTTCTTTTTTCACTCCTACTTATCCTACTTATTGTCCTTTTAAGGGCTTTTTCCTTTGAATTTTAGCTTTTTTTTTTTTTTTGAATGTGCTTGTTTTCAACTGACTTGCATGTAGATGATGTTCAACTGAATATGCAGTTTGGGTAAGGAGATGTTTACAAACTGATATTAAAACACTCTGTTTGTACAAAACATAAATTGAATAAACAGTAGTTACTAGTTTACTGACATTTCTTTGCTTTACTTGGTTTTCGCAAACAACGTGGGGTGTTTGTTCTATAATTAAGAACATTTAGAATATTCTAAAAAGAACTTACTGGTTTGTTTTCTCTAGAAAGATATGTTTCTGCAAGAATAAGGTTTAGAAAGTAGTCTTAGGTTTTCACAGTATATTGCTGCTTTTCCGATTATTCATCTCCTTTATTTTTTATTGTTTCATTAGGTATTCACCCACTGAGTCACTATCCTTTTTTGTTGCTTATGTTCCAGCTCCCTCTACTATACCTATTTTGTCTAACAATATACCCTAAAATTAATAAAAGGAAGCCTAGGGTAGATATATTCATGTTTCAAGTACTGAAACACCTTTTATACTTATGTTTTTGCTACCATCTTCCTACACTGATATGATCTACTCTGCACCAAACCTATGTTCTTTACAATCATACTGCATTACAACTTCTGTATTCTTTGTAATTCAATTCAGATTCCCAATCACTTGTGGTATTGTTTTCCAGATTTCTCAGCTAGTCCCTGTTACCTTCCTTCAGCTATCACCTCGATTTTATATGAGCTAAACTTTGAGTTCCCAATTCCTGTGTATGTATCTAATATCCTTCAAGTTAATTTTGTTAGTCCTGATAATTTATCATTGATAAGTAACTGATAATGTTTCCTGTTTTCTAGTCAGTGTTTCACAATTACACACTTGCATGTAGCTTCTATCCATGTTACGTTTTCAGCTATATAAGCAAGTTAATAGAAATATCTGATATTTGCTCTTACATAATTCTGTTTTCACCCACAGTTCTACAAGATGACACCTTCACTAGAAGAACACATTTCATGATAAATAGAAGGTACACAGATGCAACATAACTCACTGGCAGCCAACCTTCAATGTTGACACAAGAAAAAAAATCTCCAGTTCTGGATTCCATCAGGTAACGCTACTATGTGACATTTTCCTGTGTAGGCTGAAATTCTGTAAAGTTAAGACTTCATTGCCTATTTTTTTCATAAAATCTAAAGTATATTACATTCATAACGTACAGTGTGCTGAGAAAAAACAGCACTCAGATTTACTTTGAATACCATCTTGATTTCATCCAAATTAATGTTTATTTGTTTAGGTTACTTGAAGCTTCCTTGTAAACTGAAATTGCTCAGCACTTCTTTTGAAGTTTGAAATAGTTCAGTTAACTTACTTTTTCAATTAGTTCATGTGCTTCTGTTCTTGTTTGTTTTGAATGAGACCAGAAGAAAATACTGCGCTTTCTTCACAGATGTTTCTCTTAATATTCTGATTTTTTTTTTGTGCTACCGGAGATGTCTTGATAATGTCTTGATGATGTCTGTTACAACCTATTTTTGCACGTTACCCCTGTGCTGCTACCTACATGCAGCACTAAATGATGCTCAGTGTACAAGATCATGAATGGCAGCTTCACTATGTAAGCACAGTAATTTGACAAGCTTTCCTAGCATTGCACAAGTTCAAAGCAGGAATTGATCAGATTAAGTATTCTTTCAATTTGCCATCAAATTATTCTCTTGTAGCATTACCCTTCACTTAGAGCAACAAATATTGCTAGGTGTATGAGAAGAAAGATATGCCAAAAATTTAGAGGACAGGTGCGGGGAAAAAATAGTAGGCTCATGCATGTGCATGAGATAATGTATCTAAAAGTTGCAAGTATACTTTTCCTATATTTTTCCTTTACTTAAAACCTACTTAAATAAGTATATGTAACTCATTTTTTTATCAGAATTGGAGTCACACACACTTCATATTTCTGCATTTGAATGATGATAATAATAGGAAAACTACAGTGAATAGGGTAAACTCACTGTGCAGAACAAAACAGTGTGGCTGAAGTTCAGATAAGAGTTTAAGCACTACTTGTGATTCAGTGAAATCAATTGAATCCTGCTGATTTACATCAGCTGAACATTTGGCCAGAAATGTGTTGCCAGAAATGAAGAAATCATACTGCTAGTATCCTTTAAACAGAACAAGAATTTAGGGGTGGTGGAAGAATTGATGAGGTTTGAGGTGGCTGCCCTTTCAACTCAGAGAAAGGGAAAGACAGTCACTGTTCTATGGAAAGTAAGTTGGCAGCAGGTGTTCCGTTTGATTTCTAGATAAGTGTGTTCAAAGACCTCTCCTGATTTGTCTACACAGTGTCCTATCTATTTTGGAGTTGGGTTAGGAGTAAATGTATACTTGAAGTCATTGAACGGTTTGGGTTGGAAGGAAACTTAAAGACCACCCTTTTCCATGCCGTGCCATGGGCAGGGACACCTCCCGCCAGACCAGGCTACCCAAAGCCCCATCCAGCCTGACCCTGAGCACCTCCAGGGATGGGACAGCCATAGCTTCTTTGGGCAGCCTGTGCCACTGCCTCATCACCCTCTGAGTGAAGCATTTCTTCCTTATATCTAATATAAATTTACTTTCTTTTAGTTCAGTGCCATTACTTGATCTTGTAAATTCTGGATTGCTTGATTTTACTTGCCTTCTGGTGCTTACCATTCCCAACTACCCACCAATGCAGTCAGTCAGTCCTATGTATTTTTTTATGCTGTGCACTCAGGTGCTTCTTATAAGACATGGATTAGACATTACTGGCTGTGTGAGCCCAACATGTGTATCCATGAGAAAACAGACCTCAGTCTTGACAGTGCTTCTCTAAAGGTGTAAATCTTTATACTTTCATAAAGCCCTCCAATATCCTAGTACCTGTAATTACAGATGTTTATTGAAGACTATAAGCCATTTCATGCCTTTGAGAAAGAAAATTATGTGATTATATTCTGTGGATGTGCAGTATGCAGGTTAACCATCTGCTGTTCTGAGTATTATTTCCCTTTATTTTGTTCTAAATTATCTGTACCAGCTGTTCATCTTTCCAGAATGATGTTGTAACATTGAAACACGAGAAACAGGAAGCACTGACTAGATGTTACTTTTTTCTTCATAATCATATGCTCTCTTGTTCCTCATCTGTACTTATTGTTTTTATCCCACACTGAGTAGACTCAGGTGTGAACTTTGCTTTTCTGTACTGTGTTAAAAATAAATACTGTGCTGAAGAAATATTATTTTGATTTAAAAAATGAAATTTAAAGCTTAATTCATAGTTCAGGTATGACTGAAGTGGTCAAGTGATTAGTATTTAGAAATGATGGTAAGGATGTGTTATTGTACAAAATATTATCGTAGTAGCTATGTTAGATCCTAGACCTGTCTAATGCACTCATTTAACAACATTTTCTCACAAACCTAAGGCACACGTGTATATTTCTCTTCAAATACAGGAAGGTTTGAAGAGGATGAAATCTGTCCATCTTTAAAGACTTGGTTCCCCTGCTATGGGCTTCAGCTGCCATTAAAACACAGATTCCAGTTAAAATTGAAGCTCCAAAAGCTGTTACACTGCAGAGAATTCATCATTGAGAGAAGCTGTATTGCTGCTACTAGTGGGAGTAGAGGACTGACAGCTCCTACAGTAGAGAACTGTATCTTTGAGCAGCAGAGCTTGAGGATTTGCTGGAAAGTTACTCCTATTTCTGTTGCATCCTTAGGATGTAACCAGGAATTATGTGCAAATCTTTCAGTCTGGGAGTGTCTGCTTCTGTAGACTGGTCGTGAGAGCTGAATAGTGCAAGGAAGGCGCAGAGTCTGTAGGGAGACATCCCAATCTGAGCTGCAGCCAAGTGTGAGGCAGCTTTGGAAAATCAACGCAATTGATGAAGCTTGACATTTTAATTGTCTTTTGTTTGCAGAACTAAATTAGGCTATGAAGAACAATGATCAGCGGCTGTGATTAAAAGTCTGAAATGTGCCAAGTATCCTGAGATTTGTACTAGATTGTGAGTGTACATTGTATGTAAGTGCTAGGTTTGAGGTGGCTGTAAGCAAATAGGGCCAAGAAAACAAGTGAGATTGTCAAAGCCAAATGAAAATGCTTTTCCTCCTCCGCAATGTCCCTGAAGAGCTATTGTGTTAGAACTTGGTTTCCAAAGTTATCACTAATTTGTGAACTAGCAGGATTTTAATTCCGCTTTAAATGGAATAGTCTATCCACCTGTAATGCTAGGGTCCCTAGTGGCACTTCTGTAATGATATCTCTATACTATATATGACTTGTACCATAACAGCAAATAATTTAAATGGAAATTACATGAATGTAAAAGAACATGTATGTGTCCTTGAACTCTTCGAGCTCTGCTAAGACCACTGTATTTGGCTTTTTTTTTTTTTCAAAAAAAAAAAAACACACAAAAAAAAACAAACTCTCGCATGATGAAGCCTCCTAGCTGAAAGGTGCTTGGTCTTTTCCTTCTTAAATTCACTTTCCTCTGCCAGAAAAGAATATGTAATGCCCAAGTAACCTTGAGTCCAGATAAACAGCTAACTGTTCCTATAGTGCAAACCTCCCCATGGTTTTATTGCCCCCTTGAAACACAATTGCTATAGAAGTGTCTGGGGAAACTGTACTAAAACTGTCCCTTTGAATGTATTAATTAGAATCTGTCAAGCATATTTTGACTGGAAACAGTTCATGACACAATGAATACATTTTTGGCCTTAAAAGGATACTAAGACAGGAACAACAACAAAAATTAGTTAATACTTGTTGTATATTTTTGTTTCTAAAGTTAGATAGCATAAGTCTCAGCAGGGACTACTCTTGATCTACTGGCTACAAGGTCTACCTTGTCACGTGAAATTCTCAAAAACAACGAAGCTCTTTATTCTGGGTTTCAGGTTCAGGTTGTTTGGGGCCTGAGTGTTTACTATCCAGAGACTTGCATTCATCAGCCACACATGAACATGGCCTGCTGTTAAGCAATTAAAGTTCTGATATTTATGGTCCCACACTGCTGTAGGACGAATGAATCATGTATTTACTTGGGAGATTAGACACAAGGGACCTGTTGCACAGCAAACAACTGTGCCTGTAGGTTCTGAAGCACTTGTGGACTATAAAGCACTAGCTTAATGATGCTTTTCCTCCCAAGTAATGCCGAAATATCTTTGCTACTTAAATGCAGCCTGTGATGATATCAAAAGGAATATCTGAGAAAGTCAAAGAGAACAAGGGATGGGAATTGAGTGAGGAAAATAAGTTGGCTAGTTGTCACAATTCAATATCCCAAGATATCAAATCGTATTCTAGGCCTTAAGCTGGACTTGAGCACAGACTTGTCTGTCAGAAATGGTCTAAAAGGGTAGGAAAACAGGAAAAGCATGGGGCACAGAGGTACACAGTTTCTGCTTTAGTTTTGGGAGCAGTTGCAGGGAGGCAATTAATCTGTCAGGAAAATTGTCGTCTTGGAAAATCTTTTAAGAAAAGCAGTGCTGTTTGCTCCAATCTTTGGCGACCGGTACCACTTATTTTCTGGGCTGTGCTCACTGCTTTGCTGCCTGCATAAGGAGCAGTGGAAAGCCTTAGGGCTCAAATCAGTTGGCTGAATGTAAGTGTGAAGTGGCATTAAAAATTCCCTATTGTACATTATGTGGCTGTGACAACGTCTTAGAAAGTCACGGGTGTTTGATGGGTCCTGTCTCACCTAACAGTCTCCTCTGCCTGTCTCAGGCAGGGCATCTCAGGTGGCAATAGATGACTGTTTAAGCAGCTTTGTAGAGCTCTGGCTGGTCATGAAGAGTATAGACATCTCATGTAAACCTGAGCTAGTAGGCATGTTAAATTTTGCTTTCTGCTAGAGTCCTGCCTTTAGTCTCTCTCAACATCTCTCCCACAGGGGGCTTCATATGGGATCTCACGACTAAATTCACACCCATAAGAAGCTGAATAGCTTGGGAATAACTATGGCCCAATAATAATGCTCAAATGATCCTTTGAGGCAGATGTTGTAATAGGAGGCCACTGGCATTTTTACTTTTTTTTTGCTTGCTTGCTTCCTGCAGATGAATATGAGTCTCTTCCCACTAATACCTTTGATTTACATCCCTAAGGGTTTTCCTTCTTACAGAAATGCAAATGACAAGTGAGTCAGAGCCCACTTAGGAGAATACCCACCTGTGGCAGTGGTGGTGTTACAGATTCATAATCCTACTGCATGAACCAAAACTAAACTGTTTCTGTGGATATTGCTATGGGAGAGCTTGCATATCACCAGATGTATTGACCGAACAAGGTTATAACATCAGCTTGGGACAATCTCTGAGAGTCTAACATCCACAGTTTATCTGCCTCAGCTTAAATTGCTCAGAGACAAAACACTTCTCATTAACTTTGCTTTTTGAGCGACTAGTGGGATAGCAACAGTAGTGCGAAAAATGAAGATGTGCTAGTGTGTCGAGGACATTCATTATCTGTGGGATGGATGGGCATTTACTCTCAGAACAAGGTTACCCTGTTACAGAATTAGTGGAAAACTAAAGAGGGAGGAGGTAAAAGATAAGCTCACCTATTAAAGATTTTACAAACTGGATGGGAAAACTGGATGTGGATGGGAACTTTCCTGCTTTGTTTGGAAGGAATTTTTTTTTTCTTTTTAAGTAAAAAGAAACTATTACAAGCCAACCTCCAGCTAGCCTCTGTCTTACAGGAAATAAAGGAATTGCTAAATCTTACTCTGCCCGTACAATTTCCCCGTTCTCACAGCCCAGTTACAATCCTGCTTTGTAGAAAACTGATGAATCAAGTGAGTGGAAAGACCCTGATGAAAATAACATACCCACTCTTGTACTGGTGAGATCAAACAGAAACCTTTGCTGCAAGAGATCACTATCAACATTTGTGACACTACATAAACCACAGTACAGAAAGACAGTTCCTACTCCCTTAAAATAGACATTGACATAAAGCAGAGCAGGTCAGCTGGGGAACAGGAATAACTGTACGAAATATGTGGGGTTATCCCTACTAATATTTGATTCTAGTGCTGTCCATTCATATTTGCTCACTAATAGTTTGGAGAAAGAGGGGAAAATACATAGTATAAAAGCTCCAGTTTTTTGTAATTGATTTAGAAGTGTTACATTGTGGATTGTGTTGTGCAAGTAGAGAATTTCACCTCTATTCCAACACAAATCAGGGCATTAGATAGTTTTTTTAAACCACTAAGTAAAACTGCTCTTGTTTATGTTACAGTTCTTTATCTTGGGAAAGCAGGCTTAAAAGTTTCCGCTCTAATTCAATAAGTAGACCTTGTTCATGTCTGACAAAAAAGATTAATCTGAATTCTGAGAAATTCCTGCACATAGCAGACAAATAAAACATCATGATCAATTTCCATAATTCTGATAAATTTTCCTTCTGACCCTGAAGTATAAACTTGTTTTCATTGCCTAAGGTAGGAATGATTAGGAAGTCAAGAATTCAGTTATTTCATGCTTGATGCTATAAGATTACATCTCTTTCGCTTAATTTTCTTTGGAGCTTCTTTCCAAGGATGCCACTGTGTTCTGGATTAGGTCAGACTTCACGTGTCTAGTCTGTACATGCTCACACAGTAGGTGTGTGAGGCATCAAAACTCCATCAGTAATTACTGAGATAGTGTTTGCTACTTCTTGTATCTCTAATGTTACTATCTGTACTTACACATGGGTATTACATCATCTTCTGTTTGGGTCAGTTTCTTTGGTCTGAGGTATTTGTCAAGCCTTCAGTTCCCTCTTGCAACAGTGGTCTGTCTTTCAAGTGTGTACCCATGCTTAGAGACTGAGAAGGGCTCTGTTTTTCTGAGGTTCCCAAACACAGCACGGGAAAAAAAAAAAAAAAAAGCGCCTTTCTTCTGAGAGGAAGACCTTTGGAAAGGTTAGGAAAATGTGGCTGATGAATACAATTAAATCGATTGCAGAATGAAGCTTCAAATGGGTGAAATATTTCATTTGCATCCCGTTCAGTCACTTGTGACCTTTTTATTTATGAATGATGTTTTGCCACTAGTCTACCAGTGACACTGGCCTTTGTTTCAGAAATATGCTGAAATCTTTATCATGTTGCTGATGTTCGTGACTGCAAAATGGCCTGGAGCAAATATTTGCCTCATATAATTTGACATAACTCCATGGAAATCACTGAAGCTATTGAATACTTCTCCAGGGAAAGGATCAAACTCAAAGTATACATATACCTGTTTTCATAAGAACATATTTTCAGTTTTACACGTTTCAAAAACACAGTTGTGACTCAAAAAAAGTTGCTTCTTCATCTCCCCAGATACTCTAATAGCACTTTCCTTTTGGTTAGAGAAACTCCTGAGCAATTCCAATCTCAAATATATATATATATATATTATTATTTATGAACTATGAAGAACCAGAAATAGGTGTGTAGATAGAACAGAATGGCTCTTTCATCCAGGCTCTGCATTTGATATTTGTGATTTCATGAGCTGTGGCCAAAACCAGGAAATGGGCAGATCAAATTTCTTCTGCTTTTGTGCTTTTTTGGCAGTTGATATTACCTCAGGGAAGTAATTATTGCCTCCGCGTTTCCTATAATACAGTGAACACAAACAATTTAAAGCCACTGTCTACTGCATCCCTTTGAATCTCATAAGCCAGCAAGGGACCTTTCTGGGCTTGAGGGTGCTGTTTGACCTGTTCTCCCACAGACCTGACATAGCAGGAACCGCAGTGCCACACGCCACCCAACTAGCAGCATACTGCTGCTGCACGGTGGAGCCAAGACCATGGTCTTATCTTCACAGCAGGCTCAAGCACAATCACAGTGATGGCCTGATTGCCATTCACAGAGCCATTCCAAGAGTTAAGTGAGGCTTCAAGCAGAAGGAAGGCAATGGCTTGCCACTGATCTGAAGCTTTGTCCTGCAGCTGGTGGACCTAGGGATGGAGCTGGGGCAGAGAGAGAGTTCTACTGGGTATGGTCTTACCCTGATCCCGTTGCTTTGTGGCTGTTCTCCCCTGAGGTGCATTTGCTCCAATGAACTCATTGTACCAGGCAACCTGGAGAAGACATATCAATCTCTATGCTCAAATCCACGTCACAAATTCCAGTTGGATCAAGTTAGGATGTAATATAGGCAGCAGACCCATCTCTACAAGCTGTAATGAGTCTCAAGTATCCTGGCTTATCTCCAGATGCATTTGGATGGGAAAAAACTTTTGACCAACAGCCATGTGGAATAAATCTCAACCAAGGATGAAAATGAATATAATCTTGTTACTGCTTTCCCACATACCAGTTGTTAGCTCCTAGCACAAACTTTACAGTTCACTTTTAGTTGAAAGGCAGACAAGGTAGAAAATAGAGCTAGTGTTGCCTGCTGCCGCTAGAAACGCTTCCTCCAGGGAATGAGAAATGCATTTAGTAGCTCCTCTAAGATACTGTTTATGAACATTTTGTTGATTTCCCAGCTAGCAGCAAAATACTCCAAAGATGAAATCCATTCCCTTCTATGCAGATGATATACACAAGCAACTCCCAGGGGCATAATGAAATATACAGTGAAGATGTATTTCTGTGAAGAAGTACTCTCTGTATTTTCAAATTTCATAGAGCTTTTTTATCATTAGGTTTCTCCAATTTTATACCAGTGAATTCCCACTTCAATAACGTTCCTTCATTTGGTTTTCCTTTTAAAGTACTGTTTTTATTCAGTGGATCTCCTCCTTTCTTACACCCCTGCAAGCATGAAGATATGTTACAGTTTTATTCTGCTTCCATTACCAATCATTTATCATACAGAATAAGGACAGAATCTGGCGTACAGTGTTTGCTTGTGCTCAGTAAACATCCATCACAATTTTTTAGCTCATTTCAGCCAAGTCAATTCATTTTTCAGCTCTATTTTGTGTCAGATTACATCATTTGTATCTGAAGGAAAGAATGTGCTTTGAAGGCTGCAGTTACGATCCTTCCTATTCAGATTTTTTAAAAATCAAACAAACAAAAAAACAGCATCACAAAAAGCAGGGTTTTTTAAGTGTTAATGGGAAGTATCTATGCTGACTGTGTTGAAGAAGGATTTTTTTTTTTTAAGCATTTACAGTAGAGTTGGGATCGCTTTTATAATTTTTGTTTTGTCATTGAAAGTAAAGAAGCTCAAACAGAAATCATACAACTAAATCTCTGGTTTAACACAAAAGGTTTAAACATGCAACAGACAGGATGGTCTGTTTGCCACAGAGGGGAGCATAACCCTATTCTACATGGAAGGGCTGAGGTACTGCTGTGGGACCATGCCAAGCAATGTAAGGATATGCTTTATGGTGACATGAGGAAGGCACCTAGTTCTTAAAGCCCAAGGCAAACTACATAGAAAGCCAGACACTGTTTTTCTTAGACCACAACAGAGAGATCAGAGCAGGACTGAAGAGATTTCATGGCAAAAAAAGGCATACTGCAGGGGAATAAAACTATAGATTAAATTATTAAATTTGCAATGTGACCTGTGTGTTCCACGGGAGGAATGTTTTCTACATGGAGTAGTTAACTGCAGTATAGAAGTGAGCACACACAGAGCATGTACAGCTTGAAACATGCTTTGCCTCATGTAGATACACAGGTGATCACCCTTACACGGTTTCTCCATGTTAGGGTGATCATTACTCTTGAAGACGCTTCCACAGCGCAAAAGTATGTTTAGTCCCAAATATTGTTGTTAACTTGTCTGGACTCCATACCAGGCAGCAGAGGTAATCCATCAAACAGATGACAGAGCATTTCCCTGTTTTGCCTAGTGTGCAATAAAATGCAAAGGAAAAAAAAAATATATTAATGCTACTACTGCCTTCACTATCACACATTTTTAATATGAAATGAATGAATGTTTATGAACACCAGCAGCACAATCTGAAGGTGGAACAGTGGCCTCTGACCTAAGGTACCCTCTTTCTTTGCTTCTGCCACACTGTGGGAGAAGACCATAATGTCTCTGTGTCTTCATTTCCCCATTTGTAAAGTGCAAAATGATGTGAGCTTTTTATTACTTAGTGGTAAAGCACTTGCAGAACTCTAGGCCTTATAAGGTGCATGCAGGGATCCATATGGTCTTTCAACAGCTGCTGGAAATGTGTCAAGGAGCAGAATTTAGCTTAATGAGGTTTCCCAGATAACTGAGCGGGAGTGGGTTCTTCTGCCCCAGTTAAATGTCAAGGCAGGGGTCATATATCTTTAAACTTCTGAAATGTTCAGTAAAAAGGTGATTCTCTGTCTTCTACAATATTTATTATTACACAATAACTCTTCAGCCAGTGACTCATCTATCTTCCCTGGCTTCACTTCTTAAGGAAAATCATCCAAATTCAGTGAAGATGGACTTTGTGCTTTTTCAAGCAATGACAGGTTCTGACCTACAGAATTTGTTTCCCTCCTATCTTTTAATAACATATATTATTACAAGCCTTTCTTCTATGAACAATAATGGACTTTTAAGTTGTGTAGAACCTTTACAAGAGTGAGAGCTAATTCAGAAAGAAATGAGACATGCTGCTTTTACTACCAATATAGTGGAATAAGGATGAGTTTCTCAGCTAGTCCAAAGCTCTATTTAAGCTAACAGCTGATTTATGCTTGCTCTGGATTTGGCCCTGCTTTCTTATGGTGTCCTGTGTGGGCTATAAATCAGGCATGCTGTACAACTATGCATAATCTTTAGAATAACTTTTCCATTTAAAAAAAATGCTTTAAAAAAATCCAAAGAATTGTTATGCTTTTTTTTTTTTTTCCTTCCCCCTCCAGAATATTGGGGAACATTCTTGTTTCTTCACCAGATGAAAAACACAGGTCTGTTGGTCCTCAGTTATTTTTCTTTCAACTACACTTTTAATTACCTTGCAGAATAGTCCAAACTTTTACCTAATAGACGCATATTAATTTTCCATTATGAAGTAGAATATTTTCATTATCTAATTCTGACTGCTATTAAATGAAAACAAACCAGCAGAATAATTACAAATATGAACAGTCATATTATTTCCTGAGACTTCCCCCAAGCCCCAGTTATTATTTTCTTAAACACACTCCATTAATAATACCTTCTAAGACGTCTTGGAAGCTTCCTATTTTCAATGGGATAAACTACTGCTTTTGGCAGTGTTTCTCTCAATTCTTGCCATACTACCACTGATGTAAAGCATATCAGTCTGTTCTAAAATCTCTTTGATTTATTCTCATCATTTCAGCCAAATTAGGATAAAATTGCAGTTAAGAGTCTTTTCTTCCCCTGATGTGAGATCACTGCTCATTTTACTGTTGATAATAAACATTGTCTTTAGAGATTGTCTTATCTTTGAGACCACTGTGTGGTCTTTCTTCCATGAACAGACACAAGGTGCAGGTTGCTTCTCTGACATCTTTACCAACAACTGAGACAGAAGGCTTTTGAAATGACACCTAGTGAGCTGTAACCACTAAATCAATTGTTTATCGTTGGATGTGAATAGTTTCACACCTGGTTTCCCACAGGGTTTCTTTTATTATATTTGACACAGTGTTGTGAAGAGACAGAAATGAATAGGCAACAAAATATTGTTAAGCTTGTTTAAAGAAAAACTGCAGAGATTCATACTACAGCTACTTTAATTACTGATCAGCATAAATTTACACGACGAGAAATAGCTTATTAAAATAAATAAACATAATTATCTAATCTCTAATCTAGACAGGTATGGCTTCATGGCCTAATGTCACAATGTCACCTCTTCTTTTGTATCTATAATCATAATCTGTTTTTCCAATCTGCTCAACAAGTTTTTACTGTGTGGAATACTGTGTGTCCACATACTTCCTGCAGTTTATCAGTAGAAATAATTGATTCAATGAAATTCTGTTGTAAACTATTTGATTAATTTCAGACTGTTACTTTCTGGACTTTTCAACTTCTATAGTACAAGAGTGCAGGTGGATATTGCATGAGTTACAGGAGAATGCTTAAGGGTCTTTGAGATTGCAGAGCTGATGGGGAGGTGCTGGAGAATGATGCTTTATTCTTCATCTATAGGAACAGTATGCAGAGCAAACTGTTCCCAGAATCATGCTTGGAGGGGAGCAGAGGAAGCCAGTGGTTTTTCTCCATCCTATGTGGATGACCAAAGAACCAGATCTGGGAGCAGACCATTAACCAATAACCAAAGTTATCTGACAGTGCTGAACTGTTCTGAACATCTGTACTCCCTTAGCTGAAAGGTGACTCAGATATTACAGTGAGAGTTGTTGTACATTCCTTTCAGAGATATTTAGAAAGATGCTTCAACTATAAAGATTGTAACCAGATCTCAGTCTGTCTGAAAGGCAGAATTGAATCCAATTGTTCTGGTTTATATCTATCTCTAGAAATGTTTAGTTATCCTTTAACTGTAAATGATGTTATTCATATGCATATTTGCTGTAATTTCTTCTCTTATAAGTGACTTTTAAAGTTTCTCGTTTCACTCTCAAGGAATTAGGGTAACAATCTCTGAAGCACTTAAATCACTTGAGCATACTGGAACATTTCAGCTATTAAAAGCTGCAAATTTTAGCCTCTGCCATCAAGCTAACAAAATTACTTAGAAAAGCCTGCTGGCAAATATCCAAACCCACCATAATTTTTAAGAATCAAAACAAAACAGCAAAATCCAAACCAAAACAAAACCGCAAAACCAAACAAAAACCACAAATTCCTCAGACCTTAGCAGGCTAAAAACTTAGATCACAGGATGGGAAATGCACATCCACTAAATGTGATTTCCTTGAAAAATTTACTTTAATATTTTAGCCTCCTTTCACACATATTTCTGATCTGGGTTCTGTTCTTCTTGCCAAGTGATGGCAGGCTTACTGCAGAGGACTTGGCATTCCTAGGACCACACCGAGTTTAACACGGTGGGAAGCCTGATGCAGGCACCCTGTGTGTACTATCCTATCCTGGCCTACTCATCCTTCCCATCCTTCCCTCTTTCACTCTGGCCACTGCTCTAAGCTGGGTTTGTGGAGTGCTACAGCCGTAGCCCTGTTACAGTACCAGGATTCTGGCGTTCTCCAGCTCTGCTCTTCACAAAAGGGAGTGCCTTCAAATGGCAGACAGCACCTGGCATCAAACAGAGTCAACAAAACTATAAATATGGAGAACCCAGCATGGAAATGTGTTGTCACTTTCTGTCCATTTACTACTGGCTAATTTTAATTTATTGTAAATATTTTATCATGATATTGCTTCCATTGAAAGGGGGCCAAGAGTGTTTCCACCAAAGGGACTGGTTCCAATGAGAGGCTCCAGCACGACTTAGGAACGATCTGTTAAGCAGGACAGAGTAATTAACAAAGCAAGGGGGAAATGGTTAACCACAACTACTCTCTAAATTTACATTTATAACTTATCAGCTTCAGGTGGAATTATTACTTATTTTTGCTGATACAGCATAATAAAAAGAAGCTTTTGACAAAAGCATTAGGTATATTGTAAGTAATACCTATTTTAAACCACAATAAACAAATGTCAGCAGCAGTCTCCAAAACTTTGATGCCAAAATAACAAACAAACAACAAAAAAAAGCTTTTTTTTTTTTTTTTAAATCTTTACAACTGCCTCTTCAGTGAAGGATGGTGAATTAACCTACTGATTTTTGCAAGGTTTAACCCAACAGTTTTACTATTCAGAAGAATGAACATGTTCAACCATTCCACGTATTTGAGAAGAAATCAAATGTAGATGCAAGCTCCTACTTACTTCAACATTTATTGATGTGTAATGAGACAATTTACAGAGCTGCTGTACATACTCTTATCAGAGCCTCCTAAATCTCCTGAATTGCTAATGGATTCCGTGAGGCAATTCAGCTCAGCATCTGGTGTTTTGTGAAAACCGGTGCAGTGATGTGTGCCTATGCATGAACAAAAACTGATTGCTAGGTCTGAATGCAACAGAGATATCCCATTGAAATGGCTGCAGAGCTTTTGTTTCACTTTTTTTCTTTTTCCTCTCATCTGTATGAACAAACACAGAAAATCAGGTTTTCTAGTATATTGCTATTACCCTTTCATCGTGCTCATGTTTTGCCTTGTGGACAGACCTGGGGCAAGGCGGCTGATGAAGGAATGTCCTAGGATGTGGCTGCTGCCTTGAGCAGCAGGGCTGTTTGCCTTTATCACTCCCTCTGCCTGCCTCTTCTCTTTCCAAGAGGTAAGCAAGCAGCCAGGCCCTGCACAGATGAGATGGTGATAGATGCATCCTGAGGACAGCCAGAAGTATCTGGAGATCCACCCTAACATTCCTCTCTGATAATCTGGCTACCTGGCTCAGAGGAACATGAGAAGACAGCATGCAGTTTCACCCTGTGTGCAGTCCTACAACTGAAAACCCTCACATTAGTGTAGTTTCCTTCAGCTGGGAGACAGCATTTGACTGTGTTTCTCCAGACCATGGTAAATGTGGACATCAAAGACAGGCTGTTTAGGTGCTGCATTTGATGCCATAAGCCAGCCACATTTGCAACGTACTGGGACCATAATGCACAGAGCCTTTTGCAGCTTCTAGCAGAGGGGCAGTTATGACAGCTGCTATCGCTGTGTTATCTGACTGTGTGTGAACCCAGGAACTCAGCAAGTATTGACAAAGCTTCCTTAATCAAAGGGAAAATAAATATTCCCAGTTAGGACTTACATGCATACATGTTGGAGGGGGAAGGACAGAGAAGCCTTTTTTCAGCAGAATATGGGGAGTAAATGGAGCTGAGCAACTTCCCACAGCCAGGTGGGGATGGAAGAGGTATGCTGCAGTGTATTTCTGGGGACAGGAGGAGAGGAAGAAAAGTGAGCAGATTAGTAAGCAAAACAGCTGGAAGAGGCAGCGTGAGAAAGGCTCAAGCCATTTGTCAAGTCAGCAAGCAGCCTGGTCCAAAAGAAAGGAGAAAATTGTTTCTGAAAACACAGTGTGAATGGAAACAGCTTTTCCGTTGCTGATTTGATATCATTCTGTAAAAGGTATAAACAAAAGGCTTTACTAACCTGAAAAAAAAAAAAAAGGAAATGCTTAATTTTTGAATTGAACTAAATATGTCAGCTGCACTCTTTCTTTCCACTTGATGACCTAGCCCCTATTTTTGGTGGCAGGAGGGTACTGTGATCCACATCTAGGATCCTAGGTCTCTAAAGGCATTCAGGCTTTCCTCTTGCTACATCCTGTTCCCACTCCACTGGAAATCCCTTGTGTCACTCCTAACTAAAGGCATTTGCAAAATGACATGAAGTGGCATCTCCTGAAGTAATTATGTTACAAATAAAAGGAGACAGCAGTGAAATGCCAGACAGTGGCAATCACTGTGGCAAAGCACTGTGTTTTCATAAACATCTTACTGAACCACATATTTATGTTTATATCATTGCTTGCATAAAATGAACCAGATATATCCCATTATGTAGTATTAGCTCAGTAAAGGAATGGGAACATTGTTATCAAATTACCTAAAACACTTGTGTTCACTGCAGTTTGTCATTAACTACCAGCTCATTTTTACATATGCTTTACTTTTTAAATCCATGCTTTCTACAAAAAATGTAGCATCCTGAACTGGAAACTAGAAACAGAAACAAAATCAGAGCAGCCCTAAGCTTCTAGAAGTTTGATATATCAAGGCCAGAGATGGCAACTTTGTCTGAAACAAAAACAGAACAAAACAGAAACAGCTACATGCAATTGTGAATCCCCCTTCCCACACTCCAATAACATTAGTGCATTTTAGCTTGAGAGTGCTTTGCAACTCTAACTGAATTGGCCTACCTGAATCTGGGTTATGGGTGCTGTGGGTAAATATATATGTGCAGGGTGCATGAAGAGCTAGGTACATCAAGGATTGTGTACATAATGTGATGTCTGAAAAATTATTGTGGTGGACAATTAACCTCCAAAAGCATGCTTGAGAGCTATTTACTGTGCAGCTGCAAAAGCTTCATGACTAAGTGGCAGTCTATGAACAGAACTGTCTGCTTCCTCTGACAGCATTAATTGCAGTTCACAGCATCACCATGAAATAGCAGGTTCATGACTTTGCCTCAGAGGTCGTCAGAACAGCAGCTTAGACAATCTGAAAATCAGGTGCATGGATATCACTCTCCCAGTTTTCAGTTGTCATTCCTGAAAGCAGAGCCATTTTCTTGAATTATAGATAGAAGAACCAATCAATTAGAGTAATTTGAGGTTAGAGTGAGCATTTTAGTCATTCAGTTATGGATGCATGTCACAGCATGTTTAGATGATCTGCTTGTCAAACTCGTGAAGATGAATGTGTTATGTTAACATCAATCTGTGAATATCTGACATATGCATGATGGCCAAATCCTCACATGTTTTCCTCATTTCTTTTGCAAGCAAAGCACCCCTTAAAATCCATAAGCACATTGCTAGATATTCAATAAGTACTTTCAGACTGAGTCAAAGAAAGAGTATTAACCAAGGAATACAAATGCAGCTTGATTCAGTGTTAATCAGACAACACACAGGTATTCAAGGGATGATAATACTCCTAGAAATACTTATGCTTGATTTAAATAACAGTATTGTACCTTAAAAGCACTACGACAAATGCACAGGAAGAGGTGAGGCAATCTTCTACATCCTTTTTAACTTAAACCGGGGAATAATCTTTGACTGAAGAAGCATCTTTGGCATTTCCTGAGATTTTTCATAATCTTAATCTCTTTTATCGTCACACTATCAAAGTAATCTACTATTGATTTCTACTGTATAATGTCTTCCACAAATACTGTGCTTATTTGTTCTCTAAAATTTGGAAACAATGTGTAAGTGAGGCAATTTTTAATGCACTATTCGTATAGAAGGCAAATAACTTATAGGGGATTCATGACATGAAGGATTAGACTCTGTGACCATGCTCTCTTGCTGTTCTGTGTGTCTATATCTCCACTTCACAATTTACACATAACAGCTTTATTTGCATAGAAGATAATCTAAATCTGTAAGTATTTCATGATCATAAAATTAATGGAACATCCTTTTTTTTTTTTTTTTTTTAAATACAGGCAATTATAGACACCTACAAAAGTATTATGTTATTAATATTCTTGTTGAGTTTCTAAAACCAAGCTTCAAGTACTTAGCATTTAGGTTGCCCACAGTATCTTGTTTAAATTACTTTGTCTGCTATCCAACCTCTAGTTACATGATTGCGTATTATTTTTTCAAGACCTTTGCCATAGTTGATGTACTGGACAGAGGGAGGAAGGCAGAGTCCTGGTAACGAGGTTTCTGTATATTGGAGATCTGACTCATTGATTGGAGAAGGTGAAAACTCTGCAATTAAGTTTGGATCTGGTTCTGTAAAGCTGTACCTGAGAAAAAATGGTCTTAACACATTTGATGCTACAGTAGTGAACACGTTTAGTAAAAGAAAGGTCTTTGCTTCTCAAAGAAAGGTCTTCGTACAGAAAGATTCCATATGGTTAATTACAGCTGGTCATAAATTTGCTGTCAAAACCATTCTTCAACCATAAATTGACTTTTGATTAAAAATAATTTTATGAAACATTCCTCCATATAACAAGTTCATTTAATGAAAGAAAACTATAAAGTAAAACTTTTCTGCACACTGTGTTTCATCGAAGAGAATTAGCTCTCAACTCCCACTGTAGTCAAGACTCAGACTAACATATGTTTTAATTTTGAATCTATTCCACTTAATCCAATGTGCTTCCAAATGAAACACTTCAATATACAGATCCCTTTTATTTTTTTTTAAGAAAAACAAAATACAACACCCAAGAAGCAAATACAATTATAAAACTCATCCAACTCATCCCTTTATTTGCATCTTCTTTGTTTAGTACAACTGTTATGACGAAGGTCTTTGGTGACTGTTAATAATGCAGCAGCTTTGTTGAGCTGATTAACATTGTGATCTGTGCTTTCAATCTGTACTGACTAAATTGTGCTAATAGATGCTTTACTCTGTAGGCTTTTTTAGGCTCATAAGTGAAGAATTATAATTCCCAGCATTACTGGAATAGCAAGATGTCTTTTGATTTATCCCTTTCAAAGTTCAAAAATGACATATTCAGAAATCCTAGTAAATTAGATAAAGCCCCCATCTAAGATTCTATTTAGTACCTTTTTTTGTTTTTTTGGTCCCATTTTTTTTTCCGTAACATTGTGAATTAACTTTAACAAATATTAAAGGCTAAATTTAGTTTCCTGAAACAGAATGAACCCAAACATATTAGCATTTTCCTCATAAATTTTTAGGGATAGGGCTGTGTCTTCTTTCATATTTTTATATTGCAAAGAACCAATTCTGAGTCTTCTATAACATAAATAAAATAATGTTAACAGTGCATAACAATTAGAAAGGGAGATTTAATAAAAATGATCATTCTAGATTTTATAGAATGAGGCACACAAAATGCCTGAAGCAAACATAAAAAGGAATTTGCATTAAGAACCTACAAACTTTATTACTGATGAACAAAAGAAAACACCCACTAAAGTCAATATAAATGGTGAAAGAGAGTCTATACTCTTCACTGACCGAACAGTTCCTCTCATGACTGTTTTTTCATTGTGCTAGGATGCTTTAAGAGGTAAAATTGGATTTGAACTGATGATACATGTGTCTAGAATCTGTTACTTCCTATTTTAAGGGTGTTCATTTAACAATTATTGGATCAAATTTTGCTTTAAGTTGTGGAATTAGCAGCAGTTGAGTTTTATTGATTTCTTTGAAATTACTTTGACCTTTACTCAAACAGACGTTTGCTATTGTCATTCTAAATATGTAGAAGAATGAACAGGTGATAAGAATGCATGATTTTCTTTTAACTTGGTTGGTCCATGGGGTGTTTCAATTTTGATATTTGTGTAGCAGAGATGAAATTGATTCTTAAATTAAATACTAAATCTACTTCCTTATAAAAAAAGGTTGCAAATTATTAATATTATTAAGGCAAATATAAGTTTTGGCTTTGGCTTTTTGTTTTAATGGTGACATAGGGTCATATTTGTATGTGAACCTTTGAAAAGTAGGAAACCAGTTGTTCACCTTCAAGTTGTAGAACCACTTTGAGCTTGGTTTCCTTCTCATGTGGTATTCCAAGACAAGGGAAAAGCACCATTCTGTTCTACAATAAATGGCACAATTAATGCCTAGAATGTAAGCATAAACCTTCCTAACAGGTGAGTGACTGTTATCATAGGGCTTTACAGCTCAAAAATGGAGTTCTAAGGTCTTTTTTATGCTTAGACCAACACTCCTGAGTTCATTTTTCAAGGGAGGATTTGAACAACCCTATTTTTACCAAAAGTGTCTAGATTCTTAGAAAAAGAAATTCAGATCAGGCAATCATATTTTATTTAGAGCAATTAGTCATTACCTTGTCACTGTCAGCGGGGTTCAGTGGGAGTTTCATGTGTACAAAATTGATCTTTGTCTTATTTAAGCACTAAGGATTGCTAACAGTAGCATGAACTACAGCTCTACTGTAACACTTTAATTTCAAACTTGCCCAGCATTTTTCTAAACCCATACTTAATTCTCTGCTCTACTACATCAGATTTATGTTGAGATAAGCTAGTAACATCTTAGTGGCGTCAAACTGTTGTGGCAGAGAAGGGAATCTTGTTCAGAGACTACCTCTTTTCATCTCTTCATCATCTGCTACTTCAGTAACATGAAATGCCTGCTTCCACACTCTGAAAGTAGTGAAATTATACATATGAAAGGCTGTACGATGGCTCTGTCCACTTTCAAAGTCTTCCAGTCAGATATTTAACTAGGACATTCCATCAGGAATGCAGTGCTACTTCAAACCCAGCTATTCCCCAAGCTGTTCCACACCAATCCAGATTTTTAAAGTCTGTGGTGCCGTCAAGATACAAATCTCTCTGTGTTTTCTAGAATTCAATTTCCATGGAAATCATTGAGATTGGAAAATAGGGGGGATCAGACTTTTTCACAGGATTTCACATGCTCCTTAGTTCCTGTCAACTCTACATTGCCATGGGAGCAACCTTCCCTCTGGAATTCCACTGTCTGTTTCTGGTTGACATCAAGAAGTGTTGAGGCATGTGTAAAAACTTTTTTTTTTTTTCTCCCCTGAATCTCAAATAGCTTGCAACGTTCAAATGCAGTCACAATTATATGTTGGTTGTAAGTTCTCAATGTCCTCACTACCGATATTTCATTTCTAAAAGCAGCCTGTTAATGTCAAACATTTCCATTCTAGCATTCAGAGATTATGAGTTTATTGCAGCAGCTGTAATCTTCATGTATTTCAAGGGAAATATATTAGGAGACGTTTTAAATGCATTTTCCTCTATTAACATAAATCTTGGCATCTTGTGTAATAAAGTCAAATAACAGGGCATAAATTATCCTAGAAGTCCTGAAACAATAAAAAGCACTAACAGAAAAATAAAATTAAATTAAGATTTCAGGCTTAAAGTTTTGTGCGAGTTGGGAATGCAGTTCCTAGACACCAGGTAGTCTTCTGTCATCAGGGTACAAAAGCTGAGACGCAGCTAACAGGACACAAAGCTTTTCCATTAGGTTAAATCTCTATTGCTCCACAGTGTGTGGAAAACGTGAGTCACTGCTGTCTGGCTGCTTTGTGGTGGCTTGTGCGTAGCCAGTGCAGGAGCCTCAGGAAAAGTCCTGGGGAGACAACAGAAATGGGCTGGAATCTCCTTATATCCACATTTAAAGTTTTTCCCCTTGTATGCTAGCTATAGACTAGGCTGCTCAGGCCTGAGCTCAATCTAAATAGCTCCAGAAGGTTCCCCAGCTAATGCTCCACGGTGCCCAAGGAATGGTGCATGGACAATGCATCTTTGCAGATGGTGGGTTTGTAGCTGCCGAAACAGCCCCTGGGGGCCCTTGGCAACTTGTACACTCAGCCAGCGTGAGCTGGCAGCAAAACCAACAGCAATCAACCTGCAAGCTGAAATCCCACCCCGACCCTTCCCTCAAAGAGGAGTTTCACTACCGCCCTCTGTAGCAATCCTTGCAGCCCTCACTCAGTCTACTACCCTTCCTTCCAGCCACGCCACTGCCAAAACCCCTGCCTGGGGTCAGCATGAAACACCAGAGCCAGGAGGGAGGCCAGGGTTTCCAGGGCAGGGAAATAAGCCATGAAGAGGGGCCACCCTTTGCTGACACGTGTTAGCAGTGGCTGCATGTGACAGCTGGCTGCAAAAGCTCTCCGGCTGGACAGACACTCTGGGTTGCACATCACAGGCTCAGCAGCTCTCACCAGTGCTAAATGCATCTTGGAGAGAAAAATCTGGTGATGTTTTCTTTTCTGACGCACACATGGAAGCTCATGTTGTTGATGGCAACTGAGCGTGCTGGGTGCTTACTCAGGACTGTGGCTCTGAGTCAGCAACATCTTTCAGCCCAGACACAACACTAAGCTGGAAGTGATGGATCTACTGAGAGGTTGGAAGGTAAGCATGTGTTCCAGTACCCTTACTGGCCTATTGTTTAAACTCTGCACGGATGACAGTGCAGCTGTTCGAAGAAAACAGAGATGGTAACTGATGATGATTCAACTAAACATTTTGGTTAATCTTTTCAATTAAGTCCCTGAATTTACACTTAATTTATATTTAGTTAGATTGTCATGCTTAATAAAATAATGCAGACTTGTTAGGGACTTATTTATGGAAATTTTTTTCAATGAGCGAGATTACAAATAATCTGTTGTGCACTCAATTATTTCAGATGCACTGGTTTACATGACATGCTTTTTTTTCCTGGAGTAGTTGCTTAGCTAAACTGAATGGAGGCTGGCCTGGGGGAGCTGTGATGGAGGGGATATGCAATGGAAATGTGAGTGTTGTACATGGTGACAAGCTTGAGTACCCATAGTCTGGCTGGGAGTTGATCCTGGTACCAGCTTTGGGTAAGTGAAAAACTGGCTCAGGTTTGTCTTCACAAGTGAGTTTCACCTCCCCATCCAACCATGCTGCCCCTCACTGAACAACCATTCCCAGACTTGACACTTGGCTCTCCAGAGAGCAGCCTGTTTGCTTAGATTAAGGTGACTTCAGAGAGACTGCTCACATAAAACCCTCTCTGTCTCTCCCTCATGCAAATGCCTTGTACTTCTTTTGCCCTTTTGCTTACTAGACCTGTGTCTCTGCTAGCTGAACAAACAGAGCTTATCCCAGGAAAGCAGGACCATAGGATGGTAATAAAAACAGAAAAGGCTGTACAGGTGTCCAACCAATTTGTCTATCCTAGGATTCTTAGCTTGATGCTGACAAAATGCTATGGACATTATTTCAACTATATGAAGTTTCTATGCACCCTCAATCCCAATCTTCCATTATTTGTCACCACTTTCTTTGCCTATTCCTCTTCTTTGATTTGGTCCTTATTTATCAACCTATTTGCTGTTATATTTATTGACTGCATAGTTTCAAAATGGAAATGCAAGATGGGGAAATTTCAGAAGAAAGACATTTCTTCAGGAAACATTGCGTAGGTGCTGAAGTCAGTATAGTAAAGCTGTTGATATAGTAGCAAATGCAGTAATATTTTTTTTCTGCCAATGAACAAGTCTTTATGTGCATGTCAAAGCACTCACTCTCCCACTCTCCCAGAACTTTCTTGTACTCTTAGAAAGCTGAAAACTAAAGTGAAAATAGAGTTTCAGGGATTGTACCCTCACAGTGTTTAAAAGTGATCTATTTTTTACTATTATTATTTCTTTCTCTTGGCTTGCTCAAGTGTATTTTTAAAGTGTTTTCTTCCATGCATAACTTTTTATAAGCAGCTGAGTTAGAATCAGGTCTGCAAGCTGACGCTCTAGGTAGCCATTTCAGTGTCTACAGCAGGCTCCAGGGAGAACTGGAACAGGTAAAGCACAACATTTCTCTCACTGATGTCAAACAAGAATCTTGCTAGAAGCCCAAACATGGACAAGGTACTTTCCAGTAGCGACCTTTATGCCGTTCAGGGATAAATAAAGAGAAGGTGAGACTTCCATAAATTTTCTAGGCCGGTGTTCTGCATCCTCATGTGCTGTAAAACCTGAAGCAGTTGAGCTCTGAATGCTTGTTTGTGTGGCCTTACATGGCCAAAGCTGCACTGTTGCCTACGTTGGAAATGATTCAGCGGTGGGCAGTGATGGTACCATATCCCTTTTCTGAGCATCCTGTGACAGCAAGTGGCTCACAAGCAGCAATGCATCACACAGCCTGGGTCAGCAACCTCTCTCACTGCTCCACTTGCCCTTGTACTGCTTCTGCCGCAAACCGCTCTACCCACTGAGCGGCTGCTGTTGCCTTTCTGTCAGAATCAGTAAGTACCAAAAGGGACGCACTGTGTCTGCTCATTTTTGCCCAGAGTGTTAAAGAAAAGGTGAATGCACTGTATTGAGCTCTTCCTGTTTTATACAGGTTTTATGAATGAATCACTGAAAATAAGGACCCTGAAGTCACCAAATGTATCTCCGTGAAAGCTGAACGATTTTTTTTTTTTTTTACAGATGTTTGTCTTCTGGGTAAAAGCTTTCTGTTATCCCTCAACCTTTCCAAAGCAATCTATTCCATGGGGTCCATCATCCTTGTGGTTAGATGTTTGTCCTTAAAGCACAATTGAACCTTCCTTACTGCAAATTTAAAGCCATTGTTTTTGTTGTACCCACAGTTACATTATAAATATTGGAGAATTCTACTTGCTGCTCTCTTGGGTTAAAGCAGCTCTAAGTAGAGCAGAGGGATTATTTCACCATTCTTACAGACAATATTCTGGTTTAAACATACTGTTTAATATTTTCCTTATTTGCTTGAGGCTGATTGACTCATGTTCATAGCTTCTGACTCATTATAACCCTCAAATCCTTGCTGGATGAAGTGTTATCTCACCAGACAACCCCCAGGCTGTGTGCATGCCATTAATTTCTTCAGCCTGTGTAACACATTTACCACTTTTCTGTAACACAACATTTTTCTAAAAAGAGATGTGTTGTTTTTTTTTTGTTTTTTTTTTTTGTTTGTTTTTTGTTTTCCTAAAAAGAATGGTCTTTTTGACAATATCTCCAGCTCACCAGGATCATTTTGAAGTCTTATTCTGCTCTCTAGCACACTTACTGTCCATCCTAGCTGGGTATCATAAGCATATTCTCCATCCCAACATCAAAATTATAAATTAGTAAACTGCAAAGTGCCTGCCAGACATCAGAGGATAGCAGAAAATCTTTGCATCTCCTGTACTACACTTGTTCATATGAATTACTTGAAAAAGATCAAGAATGTCACTATAAATTATCACAACCTCCACTTTCGTGAATTCCTGATACAGCCCAGCTTATACTTCACGTATCTTTTCCTGTGAAAGAACTGCAAATCTATCAACTGTCTCTCTGCTACTGCTTCTCTCCTCTGTTTAGTTCTTTTTCTAAATCATTTTCTGGGCAGGTCCTCATTAAGTCTTCCCTAGGTGTTCAGTTCTCTTGTAACTAATTCCTAGCTGAACTGGGAATAGCTGCTGCCTTGTGAAGTGACTCAAGGCTATCTGTCTCAACTGTTATAAACAGTCCTTGATCTCACTGCAAAGCACCAAAGTATTGAAGTTCATTTGTTTCAGAATAAAACAGCTAGCTGTTAAAATTTTCTTTTTTTGCTTCAGAATAAATACCAACTGTGATTTGAGGTTGAAAGTTCAAATAACCTCTGCCTTTTTGTTCTTGTGAGCACCTTGGTGAGTGATGTACTCAGTCTTGTCCAGCACCCAACTTAGTCATATCATATTTTTATTCCTGACTGCTTCTTTGGACCATAAACATAAGCCTGGCCAATACAAAGGAAGGAAGGCATTACCACTATCAGAGATCTGGTCAAGGAGAATCACAGTAAGCAAGCTTAATGAAGTTAATGCAAGTAAGACTTGGAGAGACTGTTACACTTGAGTACCTACTGAGTGATTCAGGCTGAGATGACGAAATGAAACTTTCTTGGAATGTGCACTAGGATGAACCAGAAAGGGCGATCCTTGGAAACATCTTGTGCCTGAAAAGTTAATTTCTAACTTCTGCCATTTTGTCATTTCTAGTAAAATTCAAAGTTTTGCCTCTTAGAACCATACTTTGGTCTTTGTGTTTACTACTGAGGAAGAAATGTATGATTCTTGGTTATAAAGGTGAGATAAAAATGTAGTCAAATACATTACAATGACTCAAAAATATAAATAAAACACAATAAAACTTTTTTTTTCTTCCTTTTTTTTTTTTTAAATTTAAAACCCCAGTTCTACGAGCTTCTGAAGAAATTACATTATTTGGGGTGAAATCTAGTTCTTAATTTTTGAGTCCTTGGATGTGGCGATATCATTTTGGCCTCTAGTGCAAAACATAGCCAGCAATCTGCGCTTTGAGAATCCATTACTTTTGTCACAATAAGTCAGTGTAATACAGAAACTGCCCAAAGCAAAATAAAACTAACCCAAAGTACTTGAAGATACTATAGCCGTTATATCCATCTGTCTCGCTATTTATAAACTGGTTAGCTGAGGCACTCCACACATTCTGGAGGTAATAACTTGCCATTGCTGTTTATTTTTGCAGGTGCCCTTGAACCAAGTAAAAAAACAAAGTGACACAGGTTTGAGAAGGGGAGAATTTGTTTGCTGCACACAGTGAAACAGTAGGTCCTTTTCTCAAAGCCTGAGAAATGATACATGAACTGCAGTGAAGAATTTCTGGAGTTGGTTCAATTCATTTTGACACTTTAGGGAATACTAATTGAGCATTCAATAGCTTCAACACTGTGGGAGTGGGGTAAGCCAATCCAGGGAAAACCATCAGCCGTGGGGAAACCAATTTCCTCTCTCAAACTTATTGTTCCTCTATGTCAAAGGCAATCCCACGAGAATCTACTTGTTGCTGACACATTCCAGAAATCATTTCATTTTCCCAGTACTTTTTTACTTTTTTTATTTTTTTTAAATCAGCAGAAGCAGGCGCAAGAGTAAGCATCACAAGGCCAAAAGAGAAAAGTAGGCTTATAAAAGAAATGTTTGAGAAGAGAAGCAAGTTAGATAAGAAAAGGCATTACTGCCAAGCCTGCTGGCTTCCACTGCCTTCTGAGTACTATGCTGTGTACTATACATATTATGTACTAGACCAGTCCCTCTGCTGATATGAAATAGAGCAGCTCTGCTGAAATCGTTAGAATTACTTATTTGTTAGATTGTGGTCACTACAAAATGGAGAGGTAGATGATCCTTGGAATCTGAAGCTATGAGGTAAATATTGCTAGCCCTCAGCTACAGCACTCTCAGCTTCTGCTGAAGATGTGACTACACCACATGGAGGATGTGCCCTATCTAGCCTCGTTCTTCAGCTGTTTGAGAAACTATCAGGAAATGAAAGAACTACATGAGAAATAAGACTCTTCCTATCTCTCACCAGAAAAACGTGCCCCCCGTCCCCCCCCCACTCTCACCCCTGAAATACAGGGCTATATGTCTGTCTCTGAAATGATAGTGAAGACCCTGGACAACCACAGGCACCAAGCAGCACTACAGCAGTGAACATGCAGAAGGAGCAACAGGCACCTCCTAGACGCACCTCTCTCCCTTTTATGTAGCGTAACTATTCAAAAGAAAAACACAAGATTATTTGCATAATGATTCTTTTATAAAACTAGTCTCTCAACAGTTTCTAAGACATTGCTTCATCTCAAAATCGCCCTCTCCTTTCCTGTAGGGATATTAGTGTCATCTGGAAAATCTAAGTCCACCTGACAACAAATATTCTGGTGAAACTAATAGCAACAGAGCAACAGCTTTCAAATATTCTTAGCAATTCTTGGTTAAGAAGTCAGTATTAAAGATTTACTATGTTTTTCTCCACTTCATTAAAAGCTGTACTTTAATATTTTAAAACTTCCAAAGTTGTGTGCCAATAGTATCACATCTGTCATTGGCAACATTCTGCTGGTGGTAGAATTCAGCTATGGGAGAATCAACTCTGGTTCACCTTTTGCTGCAGCAGAACAGCAGTAGGCTGTTATTTCTTGTCTACTAGGTATTTTCCCTGAAATTTCAACACATGAAGCTGTTCCTGACTTCTTTACAAAGTTTACTAGTACTGTCATCACTGTTACGCCAGGATCTCACACATTAATTAATTGATCCTCGCAGCACTCCTTCATTAGACGCCAGATTTTCCAGAGAGCTCAGACTCAAATTTTTGAGCATTCAACACCTGAATCAGAGCCAGATTTTCAGAAGAGCTGGGTTCTCATTTCGGTTCTGAAATAAGGAGCAAGTTTTCCAAACTTCCCAACAACCCTCACAGCAGTGCCTGCTGCCCAGATTGTATAAGAAGCTGAGGATCCAGTGTGCTAAACTTTTTTTCTACATATGAATGTTACATTTTGGTGCCTAAATGGGAGGTGATTTCCTTGTAAAGTCTGGCTGTCAGAGTGGGAGGCTGATATCTTTTGAAAATCTGGATTGCTATTGTAAGATTATCACTACTTTGCAGAAGACAAACTGACAGATAGAGTGGGACCCCAGCGCAACAGAACATTTGCATAACAGGTGAAAATGAAATCAGGATTCAAGCTCTCGAGCCATCCGTTTCTGTCCATGTATGTTCTCACAAATTGGCATGCAGTATGTTTCTCTCCCAACAGTGTACGTGTTCAGCTCCAGTGAGAACTGTGTGTCAGCAGTGTGTGAGGTGGGCACTGGCTAAAATGCAAGTGGTGTAGCCTTCTGCATGATGACAGAGCTGCTGCGTGCAACATAGGAAATGAGGCAGAATCAAGCAAGTTCCTGGAAAGCTGCAATATAACACCTTTTCCACCCTCCTCCTTCTGAAGGGGGCTGAGGAAAACAAAGACCTACTGACTGTCTGTGGCTGCATCTCAGTATCAAAGCAATCCTAAGATTTGATTTTTTTTTTTTCCTGCACTAATTGCAAACTTTTATTGGCTCTGGTTCACAGCTTAAATACTATGTACCATGACGCAGATTCATCATCCACTGCAGCTCCACAAGCCAGCTGCCAAGGGATCCTACTCAGGACAGCACCAGCACAGAAGCAGCCCACAGGACTGAACAAGCTGGTAAGTCCACGCAGCACAAGTAGGCAGATCCTGCCTTGGGTGAAAAGCCACGCAGGACACATTTATAATGCTAAATGACGCAGGACCGGAAAGCAAGATCCGGCAATAGCCCTTGGTCATCCACACTGTTCACTCATTAGGTTGTCCTCACTGTGTTTTGGACCTCACTAACTAGTTCCCTTCAAAACAAATCAGCTGCAAATGGAGTTGGCCTTGACCTCTTTACTTCCGCCAAGTCTCAGGGCTAAGAACTGGCCTTTAGGTCTATTTTGTATAGCAGTACAGGCATAGCCATAGACCCCCCCAGAACAACTAGCCCTGTTAACAGGCAAGGTTAATTACTCTGAGCATGCATACATCCCAGATGACTGTTTTGCTTCAGTTTCCTGAGCAATCATTCAGAGCTCACTTAGTGAGATCTGAACTTTCTGGTTTGCATGGAGTAGCCATGCCCAGGGCTGAAATTACAGAATAGCCCATTCCAAAGCAATGGCAAAACTCAGATGTCACTGGGGCAGGAGTTCAGCTCAAATGAAAGACTTTATAGTTGGTTAAGTGTTATGAATACTTGGTAAGACACAGGAGACAAAGGTTGTCCTTAAGATATCTTATAATCCTTCTCCTCCTTGAAAGCGTAGGCAAAGATAATTTTCCAGGATTCCTATTTAAGCTCTGAAGATTGCAAAGCACTGGAATTTTTTGCTTCTAGTAAAGGTTGATCAATTTATAAGGGACCACAGCAGGACGGAAAAGGCCAAACTTGCAGTTGTGCCACAGACCTCTAGTACAGGCAGGGAGTGTTGGTTGCCCGTCATCTATAAAGGCTGCTGTTTCAAGGTGGGTCCAGAACCTCAAACCCAAAGTGGCAACACTTCACAGCCTCACATTAACTCTGCTTCTCCTGGTCATATAAGCAGTTCCTTATTCACTCCCTCCATACGATATCTTACATTTTAAAAAATACTTCCAATCTGGCCATGTTAATGTGACAGATGGGAATGCTCTGGCAGCTCCCTTCTGATGAAACATTTATAAGGTGTTGTATGGCTTCAGAAAGCAACATATTAGGAAATGGGGGAAGGGAGGAGCTTTCCTATTTTAATTTCAAGCAGCAGGAGCCTGAGTACAGTGAGTCATAGCTCTCCAAACACAAATCGCAAAGCAAAGAACAAAATGGAAAGCAGCAAAGTATAGATTACACAGCTATAGCAAACGATGCTTTTAATCACTGTGGACCTAGATGGTGAGTTGTTTGCAAAATGCCCAGGGAATGGGATGGGATGCCACACACAGGTGTTTTAGCCACAGAGGGAGGTAAATCACAGCTTAATATTGTTATTGGGGCCTAATTCAGCAAGTGACTTAGGGTGTGCTGAGTACTAAGGATGTGAGCAGCTGTACTGATGGACTCATGAACGGTAGGCAAACCGCAGCTCGAGTTCATGGTCCTGCAGCGAGGGACCTGTGCAGCCGCAGCAGGAGAGCTGCCTTCTTCACAGCCAGCTGGGATGTTTACAAAGTTTAGAAAGCAGGAACAGTAATTACCATTGCACAGAATAAGAAAGGTGGGTGGGGAAGATATTTCTGGTTTTCCTCACACCCCCTCCTAGCAATATCACTTACATGAGTACTCCCATAATGCGCAATATAATGGTATCCCAGCAACTGTGTTGAAATAATACTATTTTGTACTTTATGTATAGAGTGCTACCTGCGCAAAAGTCAAAGCCCTTTACAAAGACAACAGCCATAATTATCCTAAGGGCCAATTTTGTATAGAGGGAGGCACTGGAATACCAGTGATTTTTGTGCCAATCAAACAGAAGGCACAGATGTGTATTTTTCCTGAAGTCATTACTTATTTATTTTGGCCAAAAGTATGTTCCAGTATGCGCTTCTGGATTGCTTCATCACAAAATTAGCATTTATTAGCTGAGTGGCAAAATAAGGTAGAAGAGGCAAAATCAAGACTAACTCACAAAGAGGTACCATCTTTCATTACTTGATGTTATTTAGAGATGCAGAACTCTCTTGGTTGCTGTGGTCCATCATACCTTTAATCTAGTCTTCATTTTGCTACTGCCAGGTTGCACAGTTAGACAGCTGGGTATGCTTTCCTGTTTACTTAGCTGAAGTCATTGCACTTTAATGTTTACTAGCAAGGCTGAAAAAAGAATCCAGCAGGTTTCTTTTTGTTGTTGTTTTTCCAATAGCATTTGATATTTATTAAATTGAAACATTCTGAAGAGCTGGTTTGCTTTTGAGTTTTCCTTCACAACCCAGGAACCTTTTGGATCAGGCAGCAAAAGGGCTGAGTTTCTTAAGGCTCTTGGCAGGCACTGCCTCTGGGGAAGAGAGCCAAGGTGTCTGCCCCAGAGTCCTAGTCCCATGGCTCTTTCTTTTTATAGAGAATTTTAAAATACAGCTCTTGTCAGAATAACGCCAGATTTTGAACTATTGAAATTCTCTATTAAGCAGAATCACCTTCCCATGCAGAACTGCAATATTTATGCACACAACACCATTGCCAGAGGCACCAAAATACAAAGGAGTCCTGTTTGGAGTGTTATCCAACCCACACTAGTATTACAAATGATAAAGCAGTGTCTTTCTAGAGCACATGTGAAATAGGTCTCCTCTCATTGACTCATTGCCACCCAGATGACCAAGTCTAACTGGAAATGAGTGCCTTGTTAGATCTTGGATATAACCCAGATGCTTCTCATTGGCTTTTCCAATCCAAAATACACTCCAAGGTTTAACAGCCATGATATTTTTAGACCATCTTCCATCTTAGAGCTTCGTAACAGTCCATGGAGGTGGAGGAAATATTACAAGCCCCCATTTTGCAACAGAGGAGGCTGAAAGCGGGAGGTTGCCAAAGATCACAGTGTGGTTCCAAGGCAGCATGGGGAGAACAGGACAGATGGCCACCCGCGCAGGAGAGAGGAGCTGTGTTATTTCTGGCACGCTCAGGCACCTCCATTCTGCCAACCTCCACTCCGGAAGCTGAAATGGCTGTAGGAGCCCTTCATTTTCTGTCCAGAAATGTCATGTAACACTGCTTTGTGCTTTTCAACAGAATCCACACTTTCCCCCCAAGAAGGCTGTGTTTCAGGAGTAAGGGAAATGACTTGCTTCGCCCACATTATACTGGACAGGCACAACACAGCTTGCAATGCTCCGAGTGGCAAACATGCCAAAAGGGAAATATTATCTTGGCAAAATACTAACTTCCCTAGCTGTGCAAACTACGAGCAAACATTCTCTTGCCCCTCTCCACACCCAGCTTCAACATCCTTAACAGAGGGGGCACATGAAAAAATAGTGGCTATTCTGGCTAGTGCAAGCCACACAAAGTAGCTTCTGACTGATCACTTGCCCCTTGGGGATGTGAGCAGCACCAATGCTAGAAGCCAAAACAGAATCATGCTGAGAATATAGCTCCACACCCCTGTTGGGTTCCAGCTGGGCCCCACAGGGATTTAGAGACTAAATATTTCATTTACCCTGCAGAAGGCACTATCGTGTTTTCTCAGGAGCTTGATATTGCTCAATGGCATTCATCTTGCAGGGCACAGAGAACTTCAGCATCCTAGGCTGTTACCATTTATAGAGTTTTGGGAATGAGTGAAACATGCTGTCTGCACTGTATATCATCTGTTACCATGGCCTGGAAGCATTCATTTCCAGATAGATGAACAGTAAAAGTAAAGTAAAAGTTGTAGTAAATACATGGCATATAGCTGTACACTACACTAGAACTGCTGTGAAAAGCAAATCAACCACATCCTTTTCTTCCGAAACTTTCTGCCATCTGCACTCTAAACAATGATCTAATTTTGCTAGATCTGGCCTGGCAGAACTTCTTTCTCTCAAATTAGCTGCTGTGCACCTGCTTACCCAGTGCCGGTAAATTTGACCTACAAAGTATAAACTCACTTTTGCATCCCTAGGTCTGTCTGTATTGCAGTACATGCACTATGAATAATTAACTACAGTCATCTGTAACAAAGACATCCAATTTGGCACATGAATTCAGTTTTTTGAGCTGCAGCTAAATTCAGCACTTGAAGATATTTTCAAATGAAGTTTTCTAATTCTCACATTGATTCACTTTCAGGACTATAAGAAGTGACAAAGACCCGCACTTATATTCCTCCCTAACAGCAAGACTGTAAGTGCAGTTCTTTGTCACTTCTTGTATTCCCAAAATGAATCAATGTGGGAATAACAAACATCATCTCATCTTGACCTATTAATTCTTGTGAATGATAAGTCTCTTTAGTTCAGAAACATTTTTATAAATGTTTCCTTCTGTCTTCCCATTTACGGGTTTCTAGTTCACTTAGACATGGACTTTAATGCCCACTGATTAGGAAAACTTGTCTGGTTTTAAGTTGTTCACATGTATGCCATTGAAAAGTGAAACTCTCTGCCTATCTGCAGCTATGTTGTACAAGGCCAATAGTTTAGCTGCACCATGTGAATCAACGAGTAACGAGACCTCAAAATCCTAGGGAATACATGATCGCCATGAACCCTGAATAAAAATGGAGAGCGAGTGCAGAGCAAGGCTGGAACACCAGGAAGGCATATGCAGAAATGGTGGGGGATCTGGAGGAGGTGGCAGTCAGAGATGGGACAGAACTAGTCTATGAGGCCACAGGCAAAAAAAGACCTTCAATATGCCCTTTTTCCTATAGTTCACAGACTGAGCTGAGAAGAAGGGACAAGGAACAAAATAATGTGGACTAACAAAAGATTAACCACACATAGACCAAATGAATGTCATGAGACTCAAGTATAAAAGGATCATGGGTGCCCAGTTTAGGAATGTGTTGGAGCTATCTTCTTCCAAGCCAGTGCTTTGTATTTTGCATGTTTATATATCTAGATGTACGTATTTTACTGTGGAACTATTTCCAGGCAGTCTTTTGCTCTGGGAGTCCTCATCATGAAGATCTTGGTTCTTGTGCCCTTCTTACTCTGTGTCTCCGTAGCACCTAACAGAATCCAGCCCTGTGTGCTGAGAACAGAAATGCTACAGCTACAGGAATGACTAACCAGGAGCAGGAACACCAGTGCAGTCCTTTTATTTATATTTATTTTTTTCCAGATGTGGGTCCCAAGATCAAGCTGAGATGTCTAAAGAGGTGAGTTTACAATGCAAACTTTTCTTCAGCTGAGGCTTTATGTGTATTATTGGAACATAATATGCTTCAGATGACTATCTGTTTGTCAAATTTGGCTGGAGTTTGGTCAACTAATGATTAAAAAGAGACGGAGAGATAGAGCAATATAGAATTCTTGAAAATAGTGGTTTCCTTAGGAAAACAGGACCACAAAGACAACAGTAAAATGGGATATTTGAATTCACATGACATTTTCTCATTCCGCATCTTTTCTGATGACAGCTTACACACAGTTTTTCAGAAGCACCTCCTCTTATTGTTTTTTCCATCCCAATTAGACGTGTGTTTCTTGAGCAATTAAAGTCACACCTCCCAAATTCTTAGAGATGGAATTATAGTGTATGAAATAATGGACCACAAGCAAATTAATTTGAGATGAAAAGAGTAAACACAAAGCACATTTAAGATACTGTCACATCAATATATCCCAATGTCCTTGCACATCCAGAAACATCTTCTACACTGTGATTCTACTAGACAAGTTCTGTGTTTTTTTAATCATGTACCATTCCCTTTCACTTTTTTTTTTTTTTATTGAGCAATAGCAAATCCAAATTCCATATAGTTCTATAGGAATTACCATTCCAAGCACACTTCTGCTTAGGAAAGATTCATTCAACAACATGTGAAAGTTAAATCATTATTTAAAACTACAAATTTCTCTTGTTCCTTCCTACTCCCCACATGCAACTAAGTGGGCTAGGATCAGTGACTTCTACTCTCTCTCTCCCTCCAAAGGAACACACTCTTTGCTCAGGACTATTCCATGCACAGATTCTCTGAGACTTGTTAGTTACTCCCAAATATCTTTCCTTAATAGTCTTCCACTGCTATTAAAAGAATTTGAGCGTGTAACAGGTTTCACTCCTTCACTAAGATTTTTTCAAGTCGAGTCCTCTCATTTCTTTAGTACAAATTTCCTGAGACAAATCTATCAACTTTCCAAAAACACCTCTCCTTTTTAAGCTGGGAAAAGTTACTTGTTTTTCACAGGAAAAGAGATGTTACCAAGTTGTTCTAATCAAATTTAGCTTTACTCTTATTTTCTATTCTTTCTGCAGCTTCAGCTGGACTTGTACCTCCATTACAGGTTTGGAACCGGTGAAATGGGTTTTATATGGTCAGTTTCAATTTATATGAATCAAAGTTTTTATACTAGTGTCAGGCATTGTTATGTACTTTCCATCTTCAGAAGATAACTATCAAGAGATATTTGAAGTCTTCTCAAACACAATATATTTTGCTTTGACATTTTCAGAGCTTTAAATCAGATTTACACTTAAAAACCTTCTTTGTGGTTTCAGTCCCCAGCACTGTTGAAACAAGCTTTAAAGGATAACAGTGTTTGTTTAAACAGATATTCAACAAATCATGTGGAAGCAATGACTTCTTCATATTAAGATATGACATTTATGTAAAAAACATCTCTAGCTAAGTTATTCTGAGTGGGTAAAGCCGACAAGTTTCTAGGCTCTTTTCCTAACTCACTTCTGAACACCGGTAGCAGGAAATGTATTGTGGTACACTGTGATTTATTCTTAAATAAATATACACCTGGCTGCACCATCTGCTTTGCTAAACATTGTTCATTTCTTCCTCAGTAACAAAGAAATCATGTAAAGCTATGTCAAATGTGCTAACATTTACAAAATACTGTCCAATAAAATACAGCAACAAAATATGCTGTGAAATGTACCCATGACACACCTTGTTGGTATGCTGAGTGATGGAGATTTAGCAAAGAAAAATGTTGCTCATAAAATGTAGAAATCTACATGATGATACAGTTGAAACAAAACTATATTCCCATCTCAAGCCAAGCTTCTCTCAGGCTTGGTAAACTCTGCTCAATTTTGATGTGCTTTTTCTTTTCTTGAGAATTTCTGTATTTTTATGCTCTAGTTTAAGCAGAAGCAAGGAGCCCCACAAATCTCATTAGAAAGTATATTCTTGCAAGACTTTCAAACTATGTTAGGATGTTCCAATACTTTCAATAATAGAATAGGAAGAGATTTTTTTTTGTTGTTTTATTCTGATCAAGTTATATGAAACAGTTTAAGATACTTTTTAACAGTAAAATCTCTTACACAAGAGAGTAGTTTCATGATAAGATTTGATACAAACCAGCTCCCCTTTTTTTCTTTATTTTTTTCTCGAGTTTTTCACTAATTGTTATAAACCATCTTCTTCCTAGACCTGCAAAAGGTGAAATGTGTTCATGTGCAATGGAGCATTTTAAGGCCTTAGTTCTTCGTCACAATTCCTAGTGTAACGATACAGGATATAAGCACTGTAGAGGCCATTTGATGGTCCTTAGTACAAGGCTGTATGCCTAAAGAACAAATCTAATAAAACAAGTAATGATAGGAGGACTACTTTGCCTCCATCTTGGTAATGCTCCACCGATTTAAACTTTCCCTCTCTCCTTCTGTCTTCCCCTTTTCCTCTCTCCCCCCCGGCCCATATGGTATATGTTATCTGTGCATAGACTCTCTTAAGCAGATCTGTCTCCACATATGCTGGAGTAGGATCTAACCATACATACTGCAAGCCAGTTAAGTCTGTCTGGAAAAAATGAAAAACAAGACAGATAAAATCATGAAGATCTATGAAAAACTGAAGCAAAACAATGTAAAGTTTTCAATATATAATCTGCTTCTCAAATCTGAAGCCCATTGGAAATTTTGCTCATTAAGAACAAGCACTCATATTGCCCGTGTCCTCTGTTTTAGTGAAACCAAGTATATCTAGTTTATCTGTTTGATAAACTCTCCCTGTATCAGCATATGAATATAATTCTTTTAGCAGCTGAAAGATTATGTTTTTGCTGGATAACTCATAGGTTACACAGACAAAAATATCACATCATTAGCAAGGCCAGTATCAAATGTAACTATAAATCATCAGCATTCAGCTTTTACTCCCAGATATATTGCTTTTAATTTTGAAAATACATGGTTAGATAAATCATTTTCTTCATCAAGAGTGAGAAATTAAATCCCAGTTTTAAAACTGTGTTCCAGCATCACACTAACTACTTGTTATGCTCTTTCTCACAGGATGTAGGGATGTACTTTGAGCTCTGGTTGACCGGTCATGAATATTATTCTCTGTTTCAGTAGCTGGAACTGCACAGTCCACTGTTGCACATGTCAAAGCTATCTGTACAGCTAACAGCCCCTCCCAAATTATTCCATACTCTGATATGCTGGTATTTATTTCCTATCTGTTTCAATGGGCTTAGATAACAAAGTGTGATGCATGCTTTTATCACGGCATCTTACCTCCAACCAGCTTCACTCCATATTAACCAGCCAAGCAAATAGCTTAGAGTTGCCAGGAGCAATGAGACCCCAAGATGAAAGCTCTGCCACTGTAGTTGCCCTGGTGCTTGTGCTTGCTGGCCCCTGGGCAGCTGTTTCTCCATCACCTTCCCCACCAGGGAGGGTTGGGAGCAGCCCAGGACAAAGCCCTGATGGGAAACACAGTCTGTGACTGAGGAGAAACAGGGGATCAGGTGGTACAGATGAGCTGATTGCAGTACTTCTTTTAAATTGCAAGTCCTGGGCTGCTTAGGTCAGACTAACTTTGGAGGGTGTGGGTTTGGTTCTTTTCTGGTGAGCAGAAAATGGTTCAGAAATTAATATGGTGCTGGTCCTGGGCAGAAACTCAAAATAATTCATGATCTGGAAATGAGGTAAAAAACATGATGAAAAAACCTCATGTGCTACAAAGTTGCTGAGGAGTTCTGTCTTATGTCTCACGCTTCTATATCTCCACCTTCTCATGGAACATCTGAATAAATCCCACTGCCTCTTTGATTTGTGGATAAGTGGCAAAGTTTTTTGTTTGTAAGGACAAGTGCCTGGTTGTGCACCTGAAGAGAAAGCACTTACCTGCCTGAGGCAGGGTAAGGACTGTGGAGCTCTGATAATGCAGCAGAAGACCTGTCTTGTAGTCTTTGGAGCGTGATTTGCACCCAAAGGAATAGATTCCTCTTTTGGCTGGAAATTAATGTACACCATAGCTACCACCATGGGAATGCAAGTTCAGAAAACTGTGAGGGAGTGATGCTACAAAGGTAAGGCCCCCCCACAGAAATCAGTAATTTTCTGGGGATATAGTATTATGGAAAATGCCAAACCAAAGAGATTTTCTTACAATAGAAAGACATGGCTAGTAAACACAATAATCTTTTAGAAGAAATTCAAAATTCTTGTTGTCTGGGTATTCATCTATCATACTCTCAAATACTGTGTTTGCTGTAGCCATCTGATATAATTGACTTTTCATTTTAAATGCTTTAATACAACATATGTATAATGTATGTGTATATGTATGTAAAAATATAAAGCTTGCTATGTGTGGTTCCTGTAGCAACACAAACTACTGTACGGTGTCTCGAAGCAAATAATGATTTGGTGCCTGGATATGTAAGAGGCATTTTCATGTCCTCCATTAAGGTGATGAATACATACCGTGCTGATAGTGTAAAGCAAGCAAAGAAGCAGGAAGAAGTATTTTCTGTTATTCAGTCCTGCAGAAGGGAATACAGGGAAGGCTCTATCTTCTGGACAGAGTTAAAGAAGCAAAGGAGAAGCCTTTGGAGATTGTATCTGGAGTAGCCTGGGCAATTTTTCTGTTCTGCATTTCTTGGGCAGAGAGCCGCTTGAAACATTTCCAGCTAATATTGCTGTGTTTTTTTTGTGTTTGTGGTTTATTTTATTGTATTTTTTTACTGGGGAATGTCAATTCACGGAAATCAACAAGTTCCATGGGAATATGCTTAAATATGTTTTTATTGCACAAAAAAAAGAAAAAAATGGTGCTGACAAGGTCAAGGAATGTTCTGATGCTTCATTTCAAACTTACTGGTTTTAACATCTCATATTGTATAAAACTTTAAACAGAGGCAAAAATGAACTTTTTTTTTTTAAATTTTAAATAAGAGAATCACTTTAGGGGCAACTTCTGTAATTGTGTGGAGCTGGAAACAGAGTGTACTGAAAATACCAGGTCTTGTGTGGAGTTACAATCCCTGCTGTTGTTAGTGTCTATTAAAAAGTCATAGTCTGTGTGGAAGAGCGTGGACAGGGCTATGAGGCTATCTGAGGAACCAATGTGGTGCAGTTATTGATGTGTTTAAAAGAGGGCTTTGCATCACTTGTGTATTTCTAAGCCTGGAACTGCAGTTTCTTGCTAATGCTTTTTGTAAAGGTATGGTATACAAGCTTTGGGAAAAAGATGCTACATGTATAGAAAGTCTACTCTAAAGCTTTCATTCACTTTTATCCCTTTTGAATATTAATACTGGATTACTTGCATTGCACTTGTTATCTTGTAGGAGTGTGGCTTTAATAAATCCTGAACTGTGGTCTGTGAGGCTCCAAGCCCGCTTCTGTGAACAGTTGTATATGCTGAAATATGCATTTAACCTTCTGATGTGATAAAATATGAATGTACCATATCCATTTTGTTTTTAATTAGCAGTCTCTGCTTGAGAACATTGACAGGGCACGTTCAAGTACTTTAGCTTCTCAGTTTTTCCTTTTTTTCCCCCAGGTTTCTTCATGTGTGTTTTTTTCTTTTTTTTTTCTGTTGTTTTGTTTTTTGGAGGGGGGGTAGTGGGGGTGGAAGAGTGTCTGTTGTGGTTTTTAGCCTTGCAATAAATGTTGAGAGATTTACTTGTCCTTGAGAACAAAATATATGTGCACATGAAACTCTTCTAGAGAATAAGTGCTCTTTCATAATTTAGATGCTTGTGATCATCTCCTTCTGGGATAAAAGTGTTTTTTCTTCTAGAGTTAGTCTATTTGAAGCAAAGGAATCCATTTCAACTAAATCTAACAAAACCTTTTACAAAGGGCAATGTCATTTTTGCAATAAGACTATACACAGACTGCTTAACTTCCTCGCATGCAAAAGGTACCTATATTCAGGCCAGAAAGGTTAGACCCAGTGGGTGCCTTTTGTCTGGTAGTGGAAGAAGAACTCAGTGGTATGAGCACGCAGTGGGGCCTCGTGCTGAAGACGGTAGCCAGACCCCACTGTCTGACCCCTGAGGGGAAACACTTCTACCCATCCAACGCTGAGGTAGACAAGCCTGATGTGAATTGAATAGCATGGGGGTCAGACCTTTTGCAACCCCACTTCAAAGGCCCCCTCCCACCATGCAAGCAAGACACTTTCTCTTATTTATCTAGCTTTACTCTGAACTTATGTTATCCATATACAAAGTTTCATATATCTTCCTTTAGCAGTTGTTTCCCAATGCCTTTCCTGTGTGCTTTGGAGCGCAAGCTGAGCACCCAATGTACATCAAGGTGCATCCTCAACACCTACTGAGAAAAGTCTGAAGATGCAATCTAATTTATGAGTTATATTAAGTTCCAGACATATAACTTATGCTAATGCAAATGAGAGCCAATTTCAGTATAGTGTAGTCACATATTCCTCAGAATGATCTAGAAGATGTTTTTAAATGATCCTAGTTCATTGTAGTGTATTTATGAGCATGTGTACTTTCAGCAGCTACTTTTTTTGCATGGCGTTGGATTTTTTTCTTCCTTATTTTTTTTTTCCTGCTCTTGTTCTTAGTTTGGTTCAGCTGATGGGGGCAAAAACGCCTACAGGCTGGTGTCCATGAGGCCTAGGTAAAGGGCCATCCCTTCATGCAGGGAGACCACAGCACACAGCAATGGTGGGAGCTACTGGGGTAGTAAGATCAGGGATGGGTTGCCTTTTGATCTGCAGTATCCTCCTCCCTCTCCTCAGTCCTATCCTTGTCAGTGGTACCCAGCCACGTCTCAAGCTGCTGCCATGAGCAGCACTGAATGATGAGTGGAGGAACAAAATGAATGCCGTCAACACCCCAGCCTGAAAATGTTCTTGCAACTTTCATCCAGCGTCCAGCCCTGAAAAGACTGGTGTTAAGATAAGCTCTGGCCCAGTGATTTGGGACTGTTGTCTGTTACCTCAGGTACTCTGCTCCTCCATCCCATGCTGTGTCTGCATTGTTGGCTGAGCACTGGACTGGACTCAGGGTAATTCTGCAGCCTGTCGATGCTGTTTGGATGCCACTCTGCTCCTGGGTGCAAACTTTGGACATCTCCAAAGCACAGGAGATAAAGTGGGTTCATTTCTTATTCTGGGGATCAGGCGTGCCTCCACATGCTTTGGTGTTCTCCACTGCCCAAAGTGCTTTGTGGCAGTGTTTCCCCTGTGGCGTTCGTTCCTTTGAGGAACCAGTTGTCCAGAAATTGTCATGTGCTCAATGCTGCATGGCAAACACATTTAAGTAAGTGGCTTCATCCACACATGACACACAAAACTGGGGTTTGGGCCTACGGTTCACCAGACATTAGAGCTGCAGCACTGCAAGACCAAGGCAATTCTTTTGTCCTCCCTCTCTGGGGCTGACCAGGCTGTGCGATCTGTTCTCTGTGTGCTAGACACAGCATAGGGAAGCGGCAAGGTGAACAATGCAGTGCTAGAAAATCAGAGGTGAGGGAGGAAGAATGGGATTCCCAACCAGTGCGGAGAAAAGGGAGAAAAGAAAATGATGAGTGGAAAGTGAAATACAAAGGAGTGGGTAATTAGTCATCCTACCTGTCTTTGCTTTGCTTGTGCCTAGGATGACGCAACTCTGGTTACAGTGTCAGAATAATCTTAGTAAAGGGGAACTGGGGAAAGGACTGCAAGTAGGAACTGAAGAGGAGGCTGAAGACCTCAATGACAGTGAGGGGAAAGTGTGTGAGTGGACTTCCAGGTAAAGAGATGCAGCCCTTCCTGCCACAGGCTTTGCTTGTCTGATCCAAGCAGTCTGTAAATGTACCAACAGCTTTCTTAAAAGGATGTAAATGATCTGACACCATGAAAACAGAGGCAGAGCCTGGATGCAGTCAATGGAAAGTGCTGCAAAACCATCCTAGGTAGAAAATGTTCTGTACTGAAAGTCTAGTATTTGGGCCTGAACTAGTCAGTAGGCTCTTTTGTTGCTTTTCTAGACTTCTGGCTTGACTCATTTGGGAGTGGCCCTTCTCCAAGAAAAATGTTATGCAGTTTCTATGGGATACATAACAAATCAGTGTGGTTTTTTTTTTTTTCAGGATCTGATAATCCTATTTCCCTCGCATGCCAAGAGATCCTATTATGTGATCTAGTAACTAGCTGTTAGCTCAAGCTACTGTATTTTTGATCCATCAGCCACCAAAAACCCATGCATGTAAACACCATGTGTCTAGAAAATATGAACAACCTGTTGAATTTAGCAGCACAAGAATTCCCTAAAGGCATAAAGCCTGTCTCAAAAACACTTGGTGTCCTGAATATAGTTTCAGTCAGGCCTATGCTAGAGAAAAGACCAAAAGGATAGAACAAGGTGCGAGTTGGTGCCAGAAGGTCTGAAAGATTAATGTCACTTTTGCCTTGCTTCTGATACAGTATTTTCTCTCATCAGCTTCAGCTAAGAAACTGACTCTCTTACTGAGTTCAGTTTCCACACATTTCAGTACTGATCTAACTGTTTTGGTGACATTATCTGGAGCACTGATGAAGTGTAGTTCCATAGTACTAATCTCTAGCTAAAGGAAATTTTGTCTCATTATCTTGAACCACCCTGGCAAATCTTGATGCAGAACCTACAAGAAAAACTCTGTAACTCATTGAAGCCCCTCCAAACAGGAAATAGGATCACGGCAGCTTACAAACCAAGCTGCAAAACTTCACTTTTACTCTTCCACATGCAGACAAGTTATTTGATACCACACAGGCAATATCATAAGCTTGTGTTTTATTTCTGGACCCTGATGTGGGAAGTGGAAGACATACAATTTGAGGTCTCAGAGCTGTGCTTTCAGTAAAGACAAACACCTGGAAGAGAATTCAGCTAAATCATAAAAGATTCAGTCTGAAATCAGAGTAGTTACACGGGGAAATATTCTAGAACAGTCCTTATGCTCCAGGTTAACAGTGTCTCTTCTTATACCAGAATGTTTTCCTGGTCTTCTGGGAATGTCAGCACAGCTCTGCAGTATGTGGACTTCTTGGACCTGGCTGTCTTTGCAAGAATGAATGCAAGAGCAGATGAATTAGGTTTAATACGCTTAAATTCTGCACATCTTCCCTGCCATACCTATAGCTGCAAACCTAGCGTGTATGCAGGCAGTAATGCTTGGGGAAAGCCCTTTGGCTTGCACAGCATACTTTATTATGTCAGCTGGCTTAAGCTGTCCTGACAAAATAACCATGTGGAGCTGAGCGTGTATGTAGCATTTGTACTAGTACTTCACATTTTAAGTAAAAGTAGAGAACCTTTCCACTCAGTCCTCACTTTGTAGTGACTTCTGACTAGTTTTCTGTCTATGATGTTGGTTCTTGAAAGCAAGCATTCCTAATTCTCAGTGCAGCTTGATGCTCACAGGCAGGCTTAATCTCACAGCCCACTTAGTTGCCAAAGGAAAGGAGCATCTGGTATACATCTAAGGGCTAATAAGTATCACTGAGATATTGCATGAAGATATTCTCTCAATCATAGCATTCTCTGGGACAGAAGCTACAGGGGAGAGCTATTTCAGCTGAGTGCTTCTGTGCCAATGGGAAAAACACAGGGAGAGAGTTTAAAATGGACCAAGGGGAAAAACATTTTCTTTAAACTAACTTGCTGAGTCTCCTGCATTCTGTTACAAAACATTTTCTAACCTCCAATCTTTTTAAAGCACACACGTGAGCCTGCCCCTTGCTCCACAAAGAGCAGAATGTTCTTCTGCTTCTGTCAGAAGCCAACATGCTCAGCGCTTCTCAGAAGGCTCCTGCCATATTCCTGGGTGAGCTACCAAACATGTAATCTCTGAACACCGTTAATTCAACCCTCTGCTCCAAGGCAGCACCAATTGGTGTTACTGTCATTACTACCATTACTGGTATTTTGTTATGCTAAATCCCAATGCATGTTGCTGATTTTCTGGCAACAAAAGTTTGTAGTATAGTGGGCTGTATAATATCCGGACTGTTTGATAGGGATCCGTGGACGCTGATCTGCTCTTTGGCACAAACATGCTTAAACTGAGGCTACAGAAATCCTCTGCATAGGGAGTATTCAGCACGTTTTCTCCTAGAAAAGTAATGTCTTGACAGAACCGAGGTCTGTCCTCTGAATGGCAGAGTTCCTAGCAGTGTAAGTTCCAGTTATTTTCTCTGCTTGTGTTGTTTGAATAGATTGTAGCACATTCAAAGAACAATGAAGGTACTTCAGGTCAGCTTGTACCAGCCAGAATTTCTCCAGCAACATAAACATAGAATATTCTATGTGGTATATGCTGATGCATCTTTTATCTCCTCCAAACCATTTTTACACAATTGTAACCCAAGCTGAAATGCTCATGTGCAGAGCTTCCCACTGCTGTGATATCCAACTACTTTACAAGTAGGAAAGCATTTATCCTCCCCAAGCTTTGTTGAAATAACAATATATAGTAATAATTATGTTAGACATGTGAAGTGATTGACCTAAGGTTGCACAAGAAATCTGTACCAGATGGGAGACTAACTAAAGTCACTAGCTTTCAGAGTAAGACATCATTCATTAATGGCAACTGTGTTATAAGATATGCCAAACACAAACAAATTAGAGCTGGGCAATTTAGGATAGGCACCACTTCATTACATTTTCCTTGCGCTAGCTGGTATGTATATAATCCTTCCCAACCAAAGGAGCAACTGCATCATTTACATAAAGTAAAGCATCATTTACCTTGGAAACTGCATTGATGCACTCAATAAATACCCAGATAAACTCCTGGCTACTTATGCTCCTTATGGCATTGGGGGTCTTAGGCAAATAATTTATTTTACATCTAAACTTCTCTCATTATGGCTACCTTGCATGTTCCACGGGCTAACGTGCAAACATGGCCATTGCCGCAGATCAGCTAAGAAACTAGTATGAAATAAGTGCTTTCCCTACAGCTTGTTAATGTTCAGGCTTCATTGAATGTTGTCCTTGCAAATGCAAAGTGGGAGAATGAAAGCCCTTCAGCTGAACTGATATTGAAGCCTTGATTTGGTCTTGTAGTCAACTGAGATGGCAAACCTGTTTTCAAAATCTGTGTCCTATGACATAAGCACAAACAAATGGTTTCATGCAGATATGTAAAATGTAATCTATACAAAAGCTACTAACTATAAAAACGCTTTGTAAGAAAAGTGACAAAGAAAACTCCTCACAGGAAGTGCACTCTGGGAAAGCTCTTTACAATTGAAGACAAATATTCCTCTGAGTCATAAATACATTTAATTTCCATATGTTAGAAAAGGAGGAGAAAGAGAGGAGGAGGTAATGGCATAAATGAAATGGGAGGTTCCTCTAGTAAATTCAGATGAGCATTTGCTCCTTTAGGCATCTGCTTGTAGGAATATGCCAGACGAAAACTTTGCATCCATATGGTGCACTGCAAACAAGGCACTCGTCAGTATACAAACATCAGCTGACTTTCTGCACATCTTTTTTGTTTGCCTTATAGTGAACATTAAATACAGTCCTCTAATCTCTGCTGGAGCTTGCTGGTTCTAAACAGTGAAAGAGGTGGTAGAAAATAAAAAGGTGTATTCTTTAGGGGCTGGAGGATGTTGAGGTAGCGAACAACTAAGTGACTTGCCAAGACCACCCAAGGAGTGAGCTATTATCGATAGCCTTCAGGCTCCTCTTTTTTTTTTTTTTTCTCCTGCAGTTCTCATTGGTAGATACAGGGCTTCTCACACAGAAACTAGGCTTGCTCTAAGTAAAGCATCATTTAACTTGGGAACTGCATCAATGCACTCACTGAACATCCAGATAACCTCCTGGCTGCCTGTGCTCCTCATGGCACTCAGGGACTTAGGCAAATAATCTATTTTGCAGCTAAACTCCTTAAAATGATAAGCCACCCTGTGCTTGGGTGCAAGCTGGCTGCACACCTTCTTGCTTTAGTGACTTAATGTCTGTCTTTAATTGGGATGAGTGTAGCCCTTTTAATTGAGGGATTTAGGATAACAAGGCTGTGTGCTCAGGTTGGTAAAGCTCTGCTGAAGAACACTCTGGTCCTACGTTGGTTTTGAAAAGGGTGTTCTAAAGCAGCAGTATGGTTATGAAAGTATTTCTTTACAGTGAGACAGATCTAACTTTTCCTCTGTCTGGTTACAATCAAATTAGATTATTTTTTTTTTTAGGCTTTAGAAATTGCTCCAGAGAGTGACTGACCGTGTTTTAAACAAACAAACCCCCCAAAATAACCCTTTGAATAGCTCTAGCTTGACACTTTGTTAGCCTTCTGAATTAAGCATGTGTGTGTTTATCACTGTGCTTATGAAGGCTGTCTGCCCCTGCCCCCAAAGCAGCCAAGTGAAAAGAAAGCCCTGTGGATGGCTATCATATGGCCCAGCAGGCACACATCTGTGCCTTCTACGTAGCCCTCTTGCAAAAGAAAAGATCCAAGCAGAAGTAGAATATGACATAAGCCAACAACTTAAGAATCACATTAAGCTGAAATGCAACTGACCATATTTTTGCTCTGTTTCACTGACATTAGTTTGTGTGGTCAACCACACTTGCAGTTTCTACCTGATAGACTTTAAGACATAATTCATCTGTGCAGCCTCAAGAACCTCAGTGCAAACCACCCCTGCTGTGGCTGTGGTAAAAAGGGGTCCTCTGCCAGGAAAACAGACATTTAGTTCCATTATTCATTTTTAATACCTGTGCTGGGACTTCAAGTGCCACTTGTAATGGTTGTTTTTACCTCGATGCAGACCTTTTAAATAAATTAATTCCAGAAGTCGTTTTGACATGAGGAACCTGAATGGATATAAAATTATCTAGATGGCTGACAGCCAGCTGCAGTCTTGTTTAGTCACAAAAGTATTGCCGTCTCTCATGACTTTACCATTTTTCTGACATTTGCTACCTTTACTGCAGCCCTGATTGATGGCAGCATGCACTTTGAGAATTTCAGCTTTGTTTGAAAGCCCGTGTAGATGTACATTTAGCCAGCCTGCATATGAAGTTTGAAAGTTAAGCAGGTGTTCTCTGAAACTTCACACCAGAAAGCAAATAAAAAGAATCTTAATAACAGTTACTTGAAAATGTGAATTTTAAAAAATGAAACTTTCCTATTTTTTTGGGCAGTATTAGTATATGTTCAGGACCTGATGATATTCAGAAGTCTGGAGCTAATAAATAAAGGGATACCTTATAAGAAAAAAATATCAGGACACAAGGTTACTCCACTGTCTGTGTGAATTGCTCTCTGTAGTACAGGAGCATAGTAAATGCCCTTTTAGGTCATACCAGCAGTACATCTTAGCCAAGAGCTGAATTTCTGACAGTGGCAACAGGAGATACTGCTTAGGGAGAGCATGTAAGCCTGGCTGCTTTTTGTGGTCTGCTTCCCTCGTTGAGAACTGTTGCATTAAGGATGTTACAGGGCACATCCCTGTCCAGTGCTTTCAAAATCCATTTGTGGATCTCTTATCCATGAACTTGAGTAAATCCTTTTTGAACTTGCTGATGTTGCCTGTGTTTTAAAACTGTAGTAGCTAGTTTCAGGTTTTTACTATCTGTTCTGTCAAGAAGTACTTGCTTGTATCTGTTTGAAGCCAGTCTTTTATTAGTCTCATCAAGTGGCCTCTAGCTCCTGTACTGTAGGATTTGATGAAATGTGTTCATTTTCTGTGTTCATTTTACCCACTGTTTTCATGATTTGTAAACCTTTGATCATACCTTCCCTCTACCGTTTCCTCCCTAATTAGGGAGTCCCAGTTTTACCAAAAGTTCTACAGACTGCAAAGCCAAATTCAGTCACAAACAAACATCTCTTTTTGACTCTGGACTTCTGAGACCTGCCTCTCCTGCAGGAGAAGCACTTGCAGAACTATGCCTAACAAGGGTGCAAGAATTCCCCTCCACCTTCCCCTTCTCTTGCTCTTCTCTTCTTGAAAACATTTTAATGCAATATCACTTCACAGCTTTATACCAACATAACTTCAAGATTAGATATTGAAATGTATGTATTAGTTCTGGCTCCTAGTTAACTACTGGTGAAGATACACTTAGCAAATAAGCTACAATTGTAAAGTCTACATGCATGTAAACATGATTCTCATACCTGTGTTCATATTAAAAACTGTTCTCTTTAGCAATAAAAATTTACTGTGAGTACCCTTGAATCTTCATGCGTGCTTGTGTGAATGACACCAAAAATCAGACTATGATTTTCTGGGAGCTGCAAAGAGGCGAGGAGATGCTCTTTTCCCCTATCATAGCAAGAAAATGACTAAATACTCTGTATCAAATCAATAAAGTCATTAACTTTTGTTTCTAAATCAATTTTAAGCACACTGCTCAAAAAATTCAGGCACTTCTCAAAACCACCTATAGAAAATTCTTAGCTTTTCTCATACTGAATACAGAAATGAATTAAGAAGGAAGACTTCAATTTTTTTAGATTTTTTTTCCACTTTTTTTTTTTTTGTAATGTCATGTTGCAAAATGCTTTAAAAGCCTAGGAGTTAGAAAATTTGACCTGGATATGAAGGAATCTTGACTGTCTTGCCTAATAGCTGACAATTCAGGATTCAAACTTTCATATGCTTAGTTCCTGTGTCTGTGTAACTGATCTTCCAAATGTTAATAAAGCATAAAAATAATGTGACATTCTGGATCTGCAGACAGCTCCTGTATCTTTGCTACAGATCAGAATTTTATCACTCATTATAGGTGCAAAATTAAAATGCCTCAGGTTAATATAAACATTGGTTTCATGCCCCTGCAAGCCACAGTGGAAACACTGAATCAATACGGTTTTCAGAAAGCTTTGCGCAAAGCAAAGCTTTGAACAGAAAAAGGCTGACACAAAAGGGGTCCTGTGTGGACAAATGTGTCCCCAAGAAAAGCAGCAGAGCTCCAAGACTCTCTTTCCATTGTCCTTTGGCAAGGGATATCTTGTAGGGGAGTGAAAGAAAAGATGAGGTGAGAGGGAAGCAGAGTAAATATAGCAGAAACTCTTTGTAACATCATGTAGAAAGCCTAAGCAAGAGACAGGATATTTCAGACCCTCAAACTCTGATGTATGGGGACAAACGTTGGAGGGGGAGTTCTGCTTCGCATACCAGATACACTAGGCAACAGTCAGAATGATTAACTTAACACTTACATAGACCACTGACGCTACCCTATAAATAGGCCTTAGCTAAGTTTTCAGTTCCACATACTTAAGGGCTTAAGTAAACAAAGGTACAGTTTAATTAAGATATCATGGCATATGGGATCAAGAACTACATACCAACCCATGCTTTTTTTCTAATTTTCTCTGAGTATTGCACAAACAAAAGCCCCAATCTGGATAAACTCCCAGAAGTTTAGGGTTTTGTCCAAAAATTACTTGATCTCAAGAGTCTGCAAAATTGGCCTTATTCTCATTGGGACAATGGATTTTCCTCATGGCAATTTCAGATAAGGTGAAAAACATCATTCAAACAGCTTCTTCAAGTATTGCAGCACTGAAGTGGAAATTGGCGGGGGAGGGGAGAACTGAGGGAAGGTTGGAAGACATGGCTTTTAAAAGAAATTGGGCTAAATTCACTCTGAGTGATCATGACTTTGAAGCTACTCTTAAATGAATTAATTTCCCCACAGCTCATTTCAGCTGCAGATCAACTGTAGGACACTCATTTCATTCACTTGTTGCATTCGGGCTAAAACATACATACAGCAGAGGAGACACTCTGTCTGGTTGTAGCGCAGTAGGGATCTGACTTAAGCTAGTTAGTACCAAATATAAGCTCTTTTCAGTTGAGTTGTTCACCCATCTGTGCAGTGTCCTCACACAGTATGTGTATTTTTCATATAAATTTTGTAGTCAAAACTATGCTAATGGTGTTAAATTGTGCCTGTGTCAGTGGTAAATGTCTTGAATTTTGGGAGTGGGACAGTTTTCACCCCTAGTCTAAACAAGGCCCCTGCAAATCCGTCAGATGAGATTTATTTGTAAGATTGATCACATTGCTGCTGTTGCTGCAGTGAAGCTGGCTATAAAATCGTCCTGAAGCTATATAAGTGTGCTCCTGAGCTGTTGTGAACACCAGTGCATGGAGTGCCCTGCCCTCCTCACTTGAGGTAGCGCAAAATGGAGTCTGGGGCTCAAAAAAAGCTTCCTCACTGCTGTGCGAGTGCTATATCTCGGGGAGGCACTTGGGTTATCTGTCGGATTTAAGAGCCTCCATGGCACCTAGCTTGGGTGAACTCCTAGAATTTGTTTAATGCCCTGATAATGGCAGCTGGGCATGCTGCTGTGTGGTATGTATTCAGTGTCTTAAACTTCATCCCAAGCTGCTCACTGGCCTCTCCTGAATGTTGCATTCTAGCCCTGCGCTAAAGAAGCCTCTTTCAAATTTAAAAAATATAATAAAATCACTCTGAGGCCCCAAGAAATTGGTCTCTCAATTGAAATGGGTGGAAAAAATAACTATTCTGGAATGGCTTCTACCTAGGACATTAGACAAAGTGGAAAAATAAATGATACCCTGATATCCCCTTAGTGGCCTATGTTTGAGAAGAGGTCTTATTATGGTAGGTTTTTCTCTTTTAGCTGTGTGTTTTGTTTCTTAATTATACAGAGCCCACACAACCCTTGTAGTGCAGGGCCACATACTCTTCAACAGACAGCAAACATAAGGCCACAAACCCCAACTGCCAGAAGATACTTGGACATAGATATATGTGTGTATATATCCAACTCCCTACATGTTCATGTTGACTTTGTTCAACTAAAGCTTTCTGCTGAAGCAGAGAGAGAAACCTCACCCCTGTGCTGTGGTTTATTCTTTGTGCTGGTGAGAGGTGCTGGCTGGCTGGCCTGGCAGCCCCAGTGGCAGGAGGCCTCTGCTTAGCCATGGCCTAACTGCCAAGCAGGGAGCTCTCCTCTTGCTGATGCCTTGCAACCCTGCCCAGCTAGGGAAGCATCTTTAAGTGGCTTAGACTGACTTATTTATTTCTAGTTGCACTGGATGTTTGAAAGATAAGAGTGTAGAGGTGAAGGCTCTCACTAATATACAAGGAGACTTAGATGAAAAGATGAGATAAGGTGACTGAAATTTTGACACTGTCCTCTGAGGCTAGGATGATAGTTTTCACTAGTTTCCAGAATTATTTCCTGAGACAACTCTGTTTTAAATCAACTAATTGAGAGGTAATTTTAATCCTAAATTGCTGTTTGCTTTTCATTTGTTGGGACTTCTGTCTCCCATACTCTTCACAATGCCTCACAATGCCTCTGTGCCAGCCAAAAGAAAAAGGCAACAATGCCAGCATGACCATTTTTTTCTTGTATGAACCCTTGAGAAGAAAGATGGTCATGTATCCTGAGCTGGAATGTCTTCCATAAGGATAAACTCAAGAGGAAAACTTAACTCCCAGCTCCAATTCATGAAACACAACTCGGGACTTCGAGGCATTTGCTTGCTACCAAACATAAGTATACTTTCATGAGCATAGCAAAAGCATGCTCTTGTTGACATGCTAACCCCCCTCTGTCATATTTTGAGCTTCTGCTTTGAGGAATGATGATAATAGAATACCTGAGTAAAGTGGCTGCATGGCTATTTTTCAGTACATTTTTTTCCTAATATTGCTCTTGGAAATGACAGAATTACTTCTGCAGGCATCTTCTGAGATGGGGGTCTGTGAAGGGGAGGACAGCAGCTTGCAGCAGACAGCCAACGTGGAAATAACCAGCCTGAATAGTTAAATCTAAGCAATGTCCTAAGAAACGTAGAGAGGAGCTGGTACTACCCTACTACTATTTAAGGCTACCCTAAATAGCATTGCTTCCTGCTCCACCTGTCAGACTGAAACCTGAGGCTCAGCCTTACAGAGGGCACTCATCCTTGTCAGAGAAAGAAGTGCAGCAGCTGCCCTACCTTTGCTTACAGAACTCAGGTTTGAGGCAGCAGAGCTGAATACTTCCACTTACTGAAAATGTGACCCTGATGCTTTGTGTGCTAATAACTGGTATTGTCTCCTCCTTACATTAATTGCCAAATCTCTCAACAAACCACCTTTTCTTTCCACTGTTATCTGAGACAGGCTCATCTAGAAGTACCACATTGCTGTTGCTCACAGTTAGTGTTTTTCTGAACATGTACTTGCTGTCCCATGATAAGAAGCACTCTACCATAAGAAGCAGTCTACCAGATGCTTCTATCTAGAAGATATAGGAGATGAAGGCCAGTATGTTATGGAAAGGCTGCATTTGTGCAACTGGAAAATCTCCTAATGTGATGATAATGTCTGTTTAAACCACAAAGACAAAAGGAAGAGTCCTTGGTTGAAGGAGTCAGGCTGTAGATTGAGATGGGGAGTCTGGGTTGGGCTCCTGGCACAGCTATCAGCTTGGTATCAGTTTCTCCATGTCTTTGTGTGCCTGTCTCCAGTACGTGAAATACATGCTACTGTACAGGACTACTGCAAGGGCACATTACTGCTGTGCTATTTGCATGTCCTACTGTTGCAAGGCAGGGCTGGAAGAGAGGTCAGAACTATAACTTCTTCAGATGATGAGCTTTCAGGGAATTTACAGGAAGTGCCCCAATTCTGAACACTAAACATCCAGCACCTGTGACTGAAGAGGAAATGGTATACTACCCTTCTCCTGGGGTCTAGAGTTTTGCCCTTAGAATATTTGCTTTTAAATGATATTTTGCCTTTGAATTCATTATGCTACTTTCTGAGAGTCTGCTAGCACTGGGTGGACACCCCCGGGAAGTGCCATGGTGGGGCAGCGGGACATGGTCCATGGAACAACTGACCTTGCTCTCCAAGGACCTGCTCCAAAGAAATAAACATGCACTTTTCCATTGACTTCCACAGACTTTGGATTGATCCCCAGATGTCTGTCAATGCTTCTTAACTGTGGCAATACAGCTATGGAAACTAAGTAAGGAGGGATGGCAATTCAGAGGAGACCAAAAATGGCATTCTTCTATTTTTCTAGCCAGGGGGAAAAGTCTTGCTGTAAATCACTGCCGATTCTCTTGGACAAGAAGTCCTGTTCAAGTGCCTGCAGTGCCTAAGGCTGACGAAACCTGCTCTTAAAAAAGAGATTAAAAAACAAACAAAAAACCATACCACAAAACACCTACTTTCTCACTCTCCCCTGTGAGGTTTTTGAAACCTCAATTTTTCAAATCTCCCAGAGCTGACTCTAACTCAGGAAGACCTCCTTTAAACTGGGACCTCTCTAGCAGATTATCAGCTCTAAAGACAACAGCGCAGGAACAGTGACTCCAAGAAGCAGCAATTCAGATTGATGTATGGGGAATACTTGATTTCAAACAATCTCCTGTCTGAGGGACACAGCATTTGCTCAGGGCACTGTACAAGGTTATTTCGTCTACCATTTTGTGGAGTCTTTAATAATCTTTTAACTTCCCACAACTAGCGGTTTTCAGTTTTGCAGATAATCCAGTGAAATTTCCATCTGGTTTGGGAGAGTTGCAACTTAAAGCTCACCTTTCTGTGATGGCTTTTTCATCTTCCAAGAATGTTAAATTTGATTTTCTTTCTAAAACTGTCTAGTTCTATATTCCCACGCCCCTTCCTGCATGCAGGATTTCCTCTGTGCAACCCCTTAGTTTTTTTCTCGTGTGTTTTCAAGTCTTACACCCTAGCCAGAGGTAAAAATATCCATGATCGTGTGAGTCAGCAGAAAGTTCAGTATCTTTATTCTCTGATCTTAATGTGAATTTACTGAAGAGATTGCATCTGTATTCTGCTACTCCACCTACTCCTGTTAATCCCTATTCTTGCAAATAAACTACTGCTGCACAAATTGTACTATTCATATTAATTAACTCAAACACATGAAATTTGCAAGTTAGTTCTCATTAACACCACTGTAGCACAATCCAAACATTGACCCAGCTAGTGTTTTCAACTTACTGTCATAAAGTTACACATATTTATTTTATTTATTGCATGTAATTTGAATTTGTTTTTCATAGAATCATAGGATGACTCAGGTTGGAACAGACCTTAAAGATCATCTAACTCCAACCCCCCTGCCATAGGCAGGGATGCCACCCACTAGATCAGGCTGGCCAAGGCCCCATCCAGCCTGGCATTGAACGCCTCTGGGATGGGGCATCTACAGCTTCTCTGGGCAACTTGTTCACACTTACAGTGAAGAATTTCCTCCTGATGTTTAGTCTAAATCTATCCTCTTTAAGACCATTCCCCCTTGTCCTATCATTATCTACCTGAGTAAAGTCCTTCTCCATCTTTTTTATAAGTCCCCTTTAAGTACTGAAAGGCTGCAATGTGGTCTCCACGGAGCCTTCTCTTCTCCAGGCTGAACATCCCCAGCTCTCTCAGCCTTTCTTCACAGGAGAGGTGCTCCAGCCCTATGATCATCTTTGTAGTCCTCCTCTGGACTCGCTCTAACAGGTCCACATCTTTCTTGTGCTGGGGGCCCCAGACCTGGACGCAGTAGTCAAGGTAGGGCCTCACAAGGGTAGAGCAGAGGGGGACAATCACCTCCCTCAACCTGCTGGTCTCACCTCTTTTGATGCAGCCTAGGATGCACTTGGCCTTCTGGGTTGCAGGTGCACAGTGCTGGCTCATGTTGAGACTTTTATTCACCGTGAAAAACTTTCATTTTTCCTAAATGCCATAAAGAGATTCAATAACTGTATTATAGAAATCAAGGCAACTAAGCACCAGGGGCAAAATTCTTAAATTAATATAATCATGGTCAACAAAAACATTTTTAAAGTCAGGAAGAGTCACTGCACTCATCTACTATGACATCTTTGTGATGAAGCACACAAAATTCTAGTCACTGGGGAAATTCTTCACAGGGGACTAGAATCCCAGAGAGTTCATGAGTTGCCTAAAACTGGATGAACTCTGCTGCAAGGGTGCTACATATATCCCATGTTACTGCCATTCAAAGTTTCTCCAGGTCATTTTGGTAGCAAGTGCACTACCTGTGTGATGATATTTAGGCAATGATGTTCCTTCAAATACACAAGTTGAGGGAGCTACTCTGACTTGGATTCTGGAGATACAGCTGGTGTAAGTCCTCCTATACTAAGGGGATAAATAACTGTTATTTTACTTCATTTGTGTGCCAGAAAGCTTCAGGATCGTAGGAATTTATTATTTTTTTTATATATTTATTTTTAGAAATAGTGGTTATGATGTGCTGAGGTATTATAGAACAGTTTGGGTTAGAAGGGACCTTAAAGATCATCTAGTTCCAACCCCCTTGCCTGAGGCAGGGATGCCACCCACTTGATCAAGTTGCCCAGGGCTTCATCCAACCTGGACTTGAAAACCTCCAGGGATGGGGCATCCACAACCTCTCTGGGCAAATGAAAGGTAATGAAAATTTTTGATCATGTCCCAGTATTTCACCAAATTTGTTGGTGTTATGACGAGTTAACACATTAACATCACTGCCTTAATCACAAACTCCTACCCTGTGTTAAAAGAGGTCATCTTTTCATGTGAAAGGTACAGGGATAAACTGAAAGTAACACACTCATTAGTCATTATGAGAGGCAGTCCTCACTCACATAGTGATCCAGCAGCTCCATGCATTCATGCACTTGGTCCAACTTCTTTAAACAGAATAGCTGTAAGCCAGTAGCCCAAGCAGTTTGCTTACAGAATCGAACCTGGATCTCTTGAGTCAAATACCACCACTTTAATCAGGACTCTGGCCTTGCTCTTCAGAGAGCTCACAGTTCAGTGGGGAACTGGAGGATGTCAACTTGTGCTCTAAGCTTTAGGCAGATACTTTTTTCTAGAGGCTGGTATTTAGCCAGGGGTTTGGATTTGTCTGAAGCAGGGGAAAGCCATGTATTAGCCTAAATAAAAAAACAAAAAATCACTTCATTTTGTTCTCCAAATATATGAGAGACCTCTCCAAGACCATCTCTAAGGCTGTTCAGAAGCTGTGCAGGTCTCTTATATAAGAAACATATGTGTAAAAGTACTCTTACTGGGTTAGTACTCTGGTAGGCACACTGAGCATCCTATGTTCATGACTGCCCTGGAAACTGCTTTTTTTTCTGAGTGGAACAATTTGGAATCCAAGAGCACTTTTCCAATCAGCAGGTTCAAAGCACTCTGAAATGCCACACGGAATATGCCTTTAGAATGTCATAGAAATGTGGAGACCTGGCTCCTTAAAGTCACCTATTAAAGCAAACAGAGCAGTCCTAGAATTGCACAGTGATTTAGTACTTTTAACACATGGTGATGTCAGTCTGCCCACGCTGGAAGCTATAAAGACTTTCTTCAGTCTGCTGTGTCTTGCTATCCACAAAACACAAAAGCATTTTAACCTTCATCAATATCAATGGCATTAGTGGGAATGAACAGAAAATGACAGTGCACAATCAAGCTTCCAGTTGTTTCAATAATGAACACGTTCCCTTAAACTCCATTCCAGATCCTGCTGTTGGTCATTGTATTCTCTCTGCCTTTTTGAACAACAACTACCTCCTGTGTAGAAACTGGAAGTAGGATCTAAGGTGGCAATGTACTATTTTAATGCGGCTGTGAAGGTCACTCTTTGCAGCCAGTCCCCAACTGTACTGTAGCACTGGGATACAAAAATAATACTTTCAGCACTACAATGTTCAACTAAATTTCTCAAATTTGATGGTACTAAAATTTTCACAGGCAAAACTATCTTAGGTGATTAAAAATTTCTTGGATACTTGACACAGCACCTGAAATTAGTTCCAATGATACTGAAGCTTTGTGCACCTGTGTCTAGGGACTTCGTGCAGGCAAATCTTCACTCTTCATACCTGCAAGGTGCTAAAACTTAAGTAATCCCTCTAGGTTCATTCTGCATTTTCCATGGTCTGACCCTTGCCTGACCTTCAAGGGGATGCCAAGCTATTCTGCTCCAGAGATGATGTATATTGTACCATGCAGGTTGGTAACTGCCCATGATTTTACCAGCTGTATATGTCATAGGTGACAAAACTGCTTAGGAAACAGGTGACTTTACTGAGGTTTTGGCATGAATATAAAACAGGAGAATGATACCCCTATATAATTCAGTTGTTTGTACCATGGAGGGGGAAATCGTAATTGGCAAAGCTCTTCTCTTAGCTTAGAATCCAATGCACCTATCTTTTCATCCAGGAAAAGAGTGGAAATAGTGCATGATCTTTTATTTAGAGCCCTAAAAGTCTGCAGACCTATACACAAGACTTTATTCCTAACCACTAAGTATTTTTTCCAGTGCAGGCTTCCAGTCTCCTACCAACATTTACTGAGCACTATGTAAACTTCTGTTGTTTTTCACTATGGTGATGCTGAGTCAAAGCTCAGGTGTCTCTTTCATAGAAAGGTCATGAAGAAAACAGTCATGCTAAGTATATTTAAAATAGTTCACTTGTTTTCATGAGGAAGGTTAGGTAGTTTCAAATGCCAGGTCAGAAACTGAAGAGAGGAAAAAAAAATCCCAGAGAAACTATCAAAGTGATATCAAGGATGTGTGGTGGTGGATGGTGAGAAATAGATTGGTTTAATTACACTGAGCACTAATGAAAGAGGATTCTTGCATGAGATGCACTTATTTAAGATTACCATGGGGCACTGAACATTTTTTACAGAGAAGATCTTGATTTCCTGCCTCTGCCAGTACTTGCTTTTATTTCAATAAGATAATATCACTGCTAGGAGGAAAAAGGTGGTCAGCTGGTGCTCCCAGGATTGGTCTGCTTCTCCCTTCTACTGAGTCTGAACCCTCCAGTCAGGTTAGACGCTTCCTGGCAAGGCTGGATCACTTTTTGCATCAGTAATTGTCATGTCTTACCGGTACAGTCATTTATCTTTCCTCCATCGATGTTTAATAGGGAAAATTTTTATTTACTTTTTTTTTTTTTTTTTGCATATCATATCTGAAAAGCATTGGTTTATTTCTAGTCAGTTTCATTTGTCATCTACATTCACGACCCTCTAACTGGATTATTCACAGACCTATGAGCATGTGTATTTCTTTAGTTACAAAGTCATCAATAGGACACAATATATGAATATCTGGCAATCGAAATCCAGTAAGCAGTGTCCTGGATAAAGTCATCTCTTATTGCTTTCAAGCCTTCTGCCTGCACTCTTCAAAAGCAGTTTTCCTGCTCTCAGGACTATGTATCTGTATGGGAAAACTGCTGTGCTCCCACTTCTTGTCATTTGATCAGCAAGGTATTTATAAATAAGTAAATAACAGGAGTAGGTATAAGGGCCACACCTACAGTTATGCTTGCTATGATACGAATTACAAGAGTTCTCAATCCTTCTGCTTTAGTGAATTTGTTGACTGCAGTCAGGAAACAAGACAATTTCCTCAGCACCCTGTTGTGGTAAGGGGAAAAGTGGTTGTGTGGGAACAGCACAGCAAAGAGGATGGCAGCCCACTTCATGCTCCATGCTTTGTAAACAAGCTTGTTTGGCCAGAGCTCAGCTTCGGTAAGGAGGCACCCACTGCCAGAATGAGCGTAAGACCACATGTTGCTGAAGGACATCTTTCTGAATAAATACATATATACGTAAGGATGCTGATAGTCTTCTCTACTCCAATAATCTCTTGTGACCTAATGTGCTCCCTGTAGATAAAGGCCAAGTTTTCTTAATTGGAGATGAATTTCCTGAAACTTTGCCTGGCAATATATCTAGCAGATATGGACTCATGGGACAAGCTCATGCTGTGGATCACTATTAAATTATTTCATGTTGGAATTTAGCTTGGAGCAGAACCAGTTCCAGTGTATGTAACCACAAGCGTCCAATTGGGTTAAGCAGTAGTGCTTGGCGTCACTGATTCTGCCACTGAGTTTGGTTAATATAAAGTGTTTGTTTTGGCACTGATACTCTATGCCCCCCTTTTGCAGAGTGTGGGGTTTTTGTTGTTGTTTTTTTTTTCTTCTTCTGCTCCCCATGTGTCTAATACTGCATTCTTCTGTGGTGACTCTCCAATACATTTTTATTTATTCTGCAGCCCTATTTCAGTGAAGAAATAAATAGCTCACTCTGATTTTTTGGCTTCTATGTTCTTTCTTGCACTTTCCTGTTCTGAATGCAGGACTCGAAGTTCTCACTTGTAAAGCTCTTCAAGGGCACAGGTCAATGGCTGTGTAGGTCAGGAAAAGATTATAGTCGACAGCTCTGTACAACTGCCTTCTGCCGTTGTGGGGAATGGGATTTTTGTTTCCCATGGCAGGCACAGAGATAAGCTGCTGACAAAGGCCGTGGGCCTTGCTATTCCAGCAGAGGAGAAGCAGTCCTCCAGAGAAGTGTTCTCCAACTTTGACAGATTATACTAGTTACATACTCAGAGTTGGATGGCAAATAAAGCTGTGTGGAGGGGAGAGAGAAGGTAGAGGCAAGCTCCATTTATGCTGTGGGTCAAAATGAAAGTAAGCCTTACTGGATAAGTAATGAAAGACAGGATTGCCAATTTTGCTTAAATATGCCTTTGATGACAGTAAATGTTCTTAATGCTTTATTTAATGCTGTCCATAGTTAATGGCAGAAGATGAGCCACAAAGGGTCTCAAGGATGTAGCAGGGCCTGTGGCAGCTGGGGCTCACATTGTGTAATGGCGCCTGCCTGGGAGTTGTTGCAGGCTGGGTCTCTGCAGGCCTGGTCCTGAGGATGAAGCGTGGAAAGAAGCTCTGACAATGTGTGTGGACTGAGTCTCAATTCCCTTGGTGACTGGAGACTATCAGGCTCCTCTTCCTTCGCCTCAGTTTCCATATTGGCCACTTGAGGATAGCCATAGTGGCGTGCCTTGCAAGGAGGGTCATGGTGATGGCCCTTGTTCCCACAGCCCGCTGGAAAGCTGAAGTGCTGTTCAAGTGCTAAAGAAATTCCCACCCTGGGAAAACATATCCTGTGCACTCCCTGGCTGCATCCTTCCAGCCTGAAAACTTTTCAAGCCACATATCTAAACAGTTCCCACACGGTAATGCATCACTGCCCCAGGCTGCTGCTTTTGCTTGTCTGCAGCTTCCCTTCTGCTGACCCCTGAGTGGCAGCAGCAAAACAACCTGTGAACATCCAGAGCTCCATGTGCTTTCAAAAGCAGGCTTGATGTTTTCGACATACTCTCTCATTTTCCTGTGTGCAGACTACTGTCTAACATTTCTGGAAAGGCAGCCTGTAACTCTGGCCAACTTCTATGGCATTTTAAAGCCGCACATATGTTTAATATATCTACTACTTCCTTCCCCAGGGCTTCATGCTTCTCTTGCCATTCATCTTTTCATACCGTATGCATAGAAGGAGTTATCTCTAGCATCACTACTGTAATGTATGACACTTCCCAAAACCTACATGCAAATCCATTAGAAACTCTAAGAGCTGCAGACTAACTCCAGCAGCATACCTGCATGGTCTACCTGGTTGGAAACAATCACAAAAAGAACTTTTCCCATTTAGAATGATGAAAAGGCAGTAGAAACAGATGCATCCCCCTTCTCAGTTATTTTTCCAACTCTGGGAAGAGGAATGAGTCAATGAAATCAGGGGAGCTGGTTTAATCTGAGGTGAATGGAAAGAAATGCTAGTTGAGACAGCCAGCTGCTCAGAGGTGGTGAATGGCTGTGTAACTTTGTCATGGGCATGAAGCTGATCCTCCCACTGACAGCCATCTGCAAAGAGCACAGAAGTCAGTAACAGACTTCCTCCCAAATTGATGGGACTTCAGACAAAGCCACATCTCACTTGCCTGCTGCTGTCTTGCATCAGTTCTCCTACTCTCCTGTTCACCACAGTGCTGGAGTGCCTGCCAGGGGCACGGTATGGGGTGCAAACTTTTGTTCAACTACAGGCAATGAGTGGCAGCCCTGGAATCACAGCTCAGCTAAACCCTAAAGAACTTTGTTGATCCTCCCACTTTTAGGCAAGGTTAGTTTCTATACTAGTTTTCTATACTTGAGTGCTGTAAATGTAAAAGGAGCAATGGTGGCACAAAGATATATGCAGAAAAAGAAAACCTGCTTGGGAAATACAGACTTATGTTGCTTCTCCTTCTCTGCTATGAAGCCAAAATAGGTGAATTTACCCACTTTTATGACTGAGTCTAGCTACGTAAAGCTACACAGTATTTCCTCTTTTAACCTGCATGAAGCAGGCCTCATACAGTGAGTGTCTGGAGCAGTCTAAGCTGGAAGCATCCTCCAAATCCAGGCCAGAGAATGGTTTCTAGAATGGCAGGAGCCACTTCAGAGTGTCTGTCCTTTGATGCATCACTGCTGCTAGGTCAGCTTATCTGGATCTCATGCCCTGAACTTTTAATGATGTACTGATAGTGTCAGCAAAGAGTAACGGAAGAGCTGAAGATGAGGAGTAGAGATGGGAGGAACTAGTACATGAAGAGGCTGAAAGGACAGCTGTAAATACACGGTTTTAATGTGAAATACAAAGCAGAAAAGTTTGTACACAGAATTCAGGAAATGGGTATTAAGACAGGCCTGAGGAGAGGAAAGGGTGACAGCTGAGGAGAAATGAAGGAAAAGTATGTGCAAGGCAAGAGGTAGGCAGGGATTCCAGATGGCAGGGAAGTAAGGAATCAATTGGCAGAAGGATAAAAAAACTTAACATTAGAATTTCTGAAAAGAACCATTAGGGTCAGAACTCTGGGAGATAACAGTGCATTCAGTGATCCTGTGGGGAATTGCAGCCTGACCAAAGCATTGCCAGGCTTCATGGTAAGCAGGCCCAGGATGCCTGGGACTCCACCAGGAAGCTCTTCTGTTGTCTATCCCAGTGACTGCTGGAGACAGAAGTGGGCAGGACAGCTATCTTATCAAGGCGAGCGCTGAGGGGGGTGGCTGAGCACAGCCCAGAGAGAAAGCTGTGCTACACACATAAATCTTGAATCCTGGCATTCCTTCCACAGCAATCAAACAGCAGGCTATATTTAGCCCAACCTAAACAGAAACAAAGAACAGCAGGAGTAGGCTTAGCTCAAACAGCTGCCACCAGCTGCTCAGAGGGGACGCAGGTAGAGCCAATGTCAGATGCAGTTAAATGAGATGGAACAGGGAACATAGCTATGCTTGAATGAACAACGCTGGCTTTTGGTTAGAGAATTTCTGCATTTTATTATTTCATGGTTAGCCAGAAGGGAGATCGAATATCAAGTAAAGCAGAACATGAATGCTTTTTACACCGGGGGCAAGGCTACAGTGAACTGTGGGCAAATAAGTAGAGGAAAAGGAGGAGGAGGAAGCAACAGATGCAAGCAGACCATCTTGCACACTCATGGTAAATGCTTCTGTGTCTAGCCCAGGTTCTTGGTGTCCAGTCTCGTCAGTTCTAGCATAACAAGAGTCAACAAGTCCTGGTTTGAGAAAGTCCAAGAAAGGCTGGCTGACTGCTGATTAAAAGTTCATATCCATGTGGTATGATCCGTGGGGCTTCTCCAGGCAGCATGCTGAAGATGTCCATATGTACTGCTGATCCCAGTAGGACCCTCGGCTTGGTTAATATACCCTTTGCCCATCTCCAAATACAGATGTGTTGTGTTGGAGCCACTACAACAGCAGCCCCTGTCCTTGTCAGCATGGCTAGGACTTTGAGGACCACACATTCATGGGTATCAGTGACCTTACTGACTGATTCATGAACCAAGGGCTCTTGCTCTGTATACACATCAGTGTCATCCACTGAATGGAAGTGCAGATAGATCATGTTACTGCAACTAGTTGTTTGCAGTACAACCTGCTACTGAGGGATGTGTTTGCACACTTACTGGCAAGAAACTGTCACAAAACCTCACACAGAGTGAGCTAGTTACTGTTATGTCTGTACCACTATGTATATGCACACATGAACCACGCCACCTTCAATGAACCTGTCCTTGGATGAACCATTTACATTTCAGAGGTGGTAAAAAGTGGGATTGTTTAATGAGTACTTTACTAATGAAATACTAACGGATACTTAATACAATGAGTGTTGAACTTGATCACTGAACAATTACTTACACATCTGGTTATCATTACCACTCTTAAGCACAAACAAAAAAAGCAACTCTTCTACTTCATTAGTGAAAGAAAAAACAACACAGTCCCCTTCCACCCACTTTTCTGTATTTCAGATGCACCTTATTACAGTAATTCTCCCTAGATACATCAGTTGGTTTAGCGCAAACTTCACAAGGCAGAGAAAACTACCATAAAAGCTTTGAGTAGAACTGCGAGCTTGCTGACTAATCACTCACTCCTTAATAGTTCATGTTTCCTCCTCAAAAGTCCCTGAAATGGACCTAGTGGGGGAAAACATCTGAGCAGGAATTTGTGAAGTAGCAAATCACTTTGAAATGGGCCTCTTTCGCAATAACTGGTACAGTTTTCTGAAAAAGGTGGGGCTGAATTCAGTTCCATGCCCAGACCTTGCTGTTAGAAAGTGATGTTTCAGGTAAGCCCCCAGATAATGGAGGCAAAGACAGGTTTGTTGTAGGTGTCTCTCGGTTGATTGTTGATTGCATTTGTTCTATAGGAACTTCCAAATCCAGGTATCTTTTTCCAGGTATGTTCCCCATCCCGGGTTAGGCAGGGGATACAGCATAAGCAAACATACAAATCTGTTTGCTCAGGACATTTCCAACTGACATTAGAAAGACTGAGGCTGGTGAGATCCCCATTTCTCTGATGGGGCTGACTCTTTGCAAGGAGTTATTTACTGATGCCACTTTATCAATCATCCCTCTGTACAAATGCAAGGAATTGGGCCATTATAGGATCAAAAGGTTGACAGAAGCCCCATGCCTCGGGCACCTTATTCCATAAAAAAAGGATTTGTGCAGCTGCCTAGAAGCAGGCATGTATTCACCAGGGAGCTCGTGGGGGCTTTCGTATCTTCCATCCCACTTAAGCACCAGTAGAAACTATATGTACTTTGGTGTCAAACAGCACAGTTGCAGCTGCATAGTCCATCCAGACAGATGAGAACTGCATCTGCCCATGGCTGAATGCACCATACATGCAAGCACGCAGACTTGGAGTATTCAGCCTGGCATATACAAGAAAAAATGCAAGTTGGATAGCACATGCTGCAGCTGGATGTTCTCTCTTTTTTGGCCAAAATATAAAGGCTCCTAAGCACAGGTATTTTGAGCATTCATAGTCAACTGAGTTATAAGTTGGAAAAGCATCAGCCATGCAGCTATCCAGTACATGCCCTTCTTTTCTCCTGCTGGTTAATACATTTTCACTCCTCTGCAGCTTTCTGGGCACGTACTGTACCTTGTGATGACATGGGAGAACAAGGCCTTTAAGTCTTTATTAATTGTTACTACTGTATTTTTAAAAAGAGCTATTTAGGAAATTCTAACTTTTGTTACCATAGGAATGAAGCTGTAGGATTCAACAGAAGAACAATTTAAACAGCAATGTTTAAGTAATTCAATTTTAATTCTCCTCTCCCTCCAAGCTTCTCTTGGACATAAAGAAAAGGACTTTAAAAGCTCTCTCCCCCTCAATGCCACTCGACTGTAGCCCAAATTAGGAGATAATGCCCTGTTATCTATAAGCAGGGCTTAGCAATGTCCCTTCCCACCCATGGAGCGCCTCTTCTTCTTCCTGAGCAAAGCAGCAGCAAAGTGCTCCTTGGCTCAGGCAGAGCTCCTCATTGTTCTTTTCAGCTAGTTTAAAGCAATGTTTATGCAACATTTATACAGTAAAAAACTGGGAGAGTGAAGCATCCAGTCCACTCGGTAAGAGTGGGTCGGGATGCTTGTACCTGGTGAGCTTGCCCAGGAGAAACCTGAGCTGATCAGTGATTTACAACTCAGTGCAATTCTGATCTAACTGCCTTAATAGACCTCTCCTAATTGCCCCTTTCTGAGTTGGTTCACTCTTCTGTTTTTATTGGAAAGGTTTAGGTCAACATTAAGTTATAAAAAAAAAAAAAAAAAAGATGGCTGAGTTGATTAGCTAATTCTGCTGGCGTTCTCCAGCAGGTAGAGGGGAGGCAAGCAAAAGGAGGAGGAGAAGAGTAAAAGCTGACACTCAGACTTGCAATTCCCCCATTTGTTTTCTAAACCTTTGAACCATGGAAACGTGATAAGCAGTAAGAAAGTAGACAAAAGGTTTGTTTTCTTTGGCTTTAACTCTTCCTTGAGATGCTATCACTACTCTGACTTGTGAACGGTGTTCTGGTTTTCCACCTTCTGGTTGGGAAAGTTGGATTAATCAGCAGGGACTACTTTGTAGAACAAGGATTCTTGCACCCTATTAAACAGATGTCTAGTGTTAATGACAAGATTAGGATGTTCACCACCTCTCAGTAATAGTCACAGCTGTATTGACTTTCATTGTGCATGCGGGACAGCTATAATTCTTATGTCCCATCCCAGCACAACACTTGTTTCTTCAGAGCTGCTTTGATTTGCTGATCCAAAGCCCCACTCAGGAACTGGGAAAGGATCTTTTCCAGGATATTACAGTATGTGTCTGTAACTTCACAGATGCTGTGAGGTGTTGAAGCCACTTACAGATTAAGAACCTAATGCCTGGCTCTTCTTCAGAAAATGAAGACAGAGCCAAGAAAGCAAGCCAGTGACCACATTTTGGCATGACTTTCTGGCAATTACAGTGGCCTTAGTTATCACCCAATGTCTCATTTTCATCACATGTATCTAGTCTGCTCCAGTGTCCTGCCTTGCATTCTTGCTTCTAGAGTCTGGCTTACCTTTCAGCTGTCTGGCCAAGACTATGCCAGTGACGTACTGCCACGGGATCCTGTCTCTACGCTGTATTACAAACTGGCCACAGGGATAAGAAATGACATGGGAACCCTAAAAAAGACATTAATCTAGTAGGGTACTTATCTGCCAAATCCAGCTATCTTGAGACTACTTTGTGTCCAGCTTTGCTTTCAGCAAAGGTCTAACAGCGCTTCCACGTTGCTACTGTTGGTTACAGGCAAATAGGCGCTTTCAGACACTACCACCACCTCTCTTAGTTCTCTGGAATTGGCTGAGTTGTTGAAACTGGATCCTTTTATGGGAACTTACAAGAGGGTTTTTCATAAGCCAGACGGAAATTCTGGGAGGCAGTTGCTGTTCCGTAGGGGTGGTTGATAGCACTCCATAGCCTCTCCACCCTCTTAAATTCACCTTTGTTGTGCTGCCCACGTATTTGTGCCTTCATTTCGACACAGATTCACATGCGTGGTAATAATCGAAAAGATGGGATCTTAGTCATATTTTATGTAATATCTCCCTGCATCTTAAAGGAGAGAGGAAAAAAAAAAAAAAGAGGAGGGGAACTCTGAAGAACTGGGATGTTTTTATGGTATTACACTGAAAACAATCTCCCACCTAGCTCCAGGACTACAGGAAAACATTTTTACCATAAAATCCTAGTTTACTGAAATCTATTAAAAAAAAAAAGTATACTATGGACAAAAATGAAAGACTCTTGTTGATCCAATGCTGGTAAGGCATTTTAACAGAGCATTTAACTTGTAGTTTTGCATTTTTAAAGATGAAGTCTCAAAAGACTAGAAATATCAGAGTAAGGGGAGATTCATAGTGGTTTGATTTTCATGAAAACCTTTTTTCCTGAAAATTTCCTGAAAAAACAACCACATAAACCATCAACTAAATGTAAAATGAACCAAAAGGAGGGCCACTGAAGTTACTTGCAAAACTTGGAAGGAATGGTAAAATACTGAAATAGATTTATTAAAGCTTTTCCATTTCATAAGGTATGTGGGAACTAGGTGTGGCAGGGGTGAGGGCAACAGGAGAGAAGGCACAGTTTAAACTTATCCCAGTATATTAACAGCATTCCCTCAGGTATTTTATTCAAACAGGTAGAATTTAATCTGCATTGGCTTTGTTTAAGTGGTGTAATCTCTAATGACCTCTGCCTCATATACGCCTTTTTTCCTGAAGGCTGACAGAACTACTTCACTGATAGTGTTCTGCTAAAATACCTTTGGGATAAACATACTTTTATAAACTGGTTCCAAAGTTAACTAAACGATAATAGCAGTTTGTGGGCCACAATCTTGACAATTCTAACATAAAAGTGACTTTGGGGAAACAGAGCTGGTTGACAGCAGCTGAGAGTCCAGCCTAATGCTCTTACAAGTGTGTCCTATCCCTGGCTTCTCTTGTGCAGATTTCTCTCAAATAAACAGCACCTTAAAATTCCAGACTGGTACAGGAGCATGATTAGACTGAATCTTCTTATTTCCTCATCCTTACTGTGCAAAGACATGTGAGAGTGGTCCTCAAGCTGTCAAGTTAATGCAACACCACTGAACTACCTGAGAAAGCTTGCAACCCTAGGGTTACACTCATTTGTCTCATTAAGGGAAAGGCTGTCTAAAGAAATGGATTTTTAACATTTATGCCTCCCCCTTGTGTTTTTCCTGTATGAACTTACCAGACTATGTTTATTTCTCAAAAGATCTCTCTGAATGCAAACTTTACACATCACGTTTCCTTGGTTTCCTGCTAGGTACATAAATCCAAGAGAACACAAAGAAAAAGAATCCATTGAGGTGCTGAGCCTAAACTTTCCCACTGAAATCAACGAGAATAACAGCAAGCAACACCTATCAGAAGTCATCCAATATTTAACAGAGGGTCTGATCTTAGATGGATCATAATATAAATAACAAATAGGAAAAATAATACAAATACCTCAAACTTGCACAAGCTGTGAAGGAACAAACTGAATAACACTAATTGCCTCTGTTCCAGTGGAAAAGAGGAAACTTGCCTCTGGCTTCATGAGAAGTGGCACTGAGTTGGTGTGTGAAGTTCTTGGCTTTCTTTTTTTTTTACACAATAAAAGTACTTTTATTTGGAGACCCTGGAGAAAGTAGTATGAAAAGCAAGGAAGAGAGAATCTTTTCCCTAAGAGAATCCTTATCCTGACCTCTCTGACAAGAACAAGTTCAGAGCTGTCCTTTTGCACAAAGAGTTTGTACAGCGCTGCACAGAGGGAGCTAAAAGTTACCTGATGACAAGCAGAAGGAAAACCAGACAGCAAACATACCTGACTTGCCCACGCCAGCTCGACCAAAGATCGCCAGCTTCACTTCTGCACTCTTAGCCATGCTGGAGGAATGGAGTGTCGACAAATTCACTTGATTATCAAAACTGAAGCAGAAGAACCGTTCCCAGATCCTGTCTTCAGCTTCACCGTGTCATCATGACGTCAATGCAGAGCCTGGGGATGAACACCACGAGGATGGAGCTGCAAGGAGCCAGGTGCTCCCTCACTCCCCCCTTTCTTTCTTTTCTTTTTGAAAGTCATGATAATTGATGCTATGCTCCAGCTATAAATGTTGCATTAACACCACTGACACATTTGGAACTGTTTGTGCAAAACCTACCTTAAGCTTTCTAGCTCTAGCTGTTTGTTTCAGGCTGGCACTGTAATACTGAAAGATGTACTTACTCAGCCCAAAGGACCCACCTCACAGCTCCACATAAGATGCCGCCTTCTTTTTTTTCCTTAGGATGCAATTGCTTACATTTGCTATATTTGCCTTAACTCTGATGAATTAGTTTTTGTATTTAAAAGCCACGACCACTCAGTAGTGCTGCCTGCAGATAGCTGATCTTTCCTCGAGCCCTCCAATTCCAGAAAGGTTTCGATTACTCAGCTGCAGTTGCTTAAAAACCTCTAAGCACTTGTACCTTGCTCATTCTGCTAAACAAATCCATACCCAGAAGTTCTCTAGCGCTCCTGGTTTAAGCTGCCTCACCTGATACATAAACATTCGCAAAGAGTGGGGTTAGAAAAAGGATGCCAGAATTTCTGGTGATACACTTTGAACCAGACACACAGGAATTAGCTATATGCATGGCTGTGCTGCATGACCTTGAGCAAGTCACCTGACATTTCCTCATCTCCTTGACTTCTCTGTCCTGCGCAGCAGATACCATAGCACTACCCATCTTTGTAAAGTGCTTTAGGATCTTTGGCAAACAATGTTAACTGTGATGATGATGATGACCTTCAACCCCGAGTAAAACCTCAAAAATTTGTCTCCCTTCATAGCAGAGTAGAACTTTATGAATGCAGCCTGTTATGAAGGTTTGCCATTGTGCTAAAATGACCTCTCGAGCCTTACATCTAACGGTGACACGGGAAGCTCTGGGTTATTATTACCTGCTCTAAAGCAAGCCACGTTTCAGCCGTGTTCCTTGAACCGAATGCCTGAGGATTCTGTCTCTCGGAAACAGCTCGGAGAAAGAACGAAGCGAAGCGTCCTCACACGGAGAAGGGTACCAACCTCTCTGCACTTGATTTGGCGTACGAGCGAGCCTCAGCCCGCCGTGCACGACCCGTTAACACTCCCCGGGCGCTCATACCCTACCGGGCAGCCCAGGGGAGCTCTCCGTGCCCCTGCCCTCCCGGGGCAGCTCCCCGCGGCCCCTCACCCATCCCCTCCGCCCGGCACCGCTCACGTTTTCAAGCAGGCAGCGACCCATCGCCGCCCCCCTGCAAGTTCGGCTGGGCTCCGCTCCCCGGCAGGTGCCGTCCACCGGTGCAGGGCGACCCCGGGCCCCGCCGCCCTCGGCTCGGTGCTCACCTCCTCGCCGCTCCGGCCCCGGGCGCTCCCGCCGGAGGCAGCGGCGCGGCCGCGCACTGCGGGCACCCCGCCCGCCCCCCGCACGGCTCCGGCTCCGGCTCCGGCTCCGGCTCCGGCTCCGGCTCCGGCTCCGGCTCCGGCTCCGGCTCCTCCGGCGGCTCCGGTGCCCGCAGCCCCGCGGCGGCCCCTGGCGGCCGCCGGCCGCAGCGCGCCCGAGCCCCGCAGCTCCCGCGGAGGGTGGGTGGGCGAGCAGCACCGCCCCGCGATGCTCCCCCTCTGCCAGCCTCTCCCGGAGCCCTGCGGGGCTTTCCGGCAACTCGGCGTGTTGGGCTGCAGTGCAGCTTTTCGTTACGTGGGATAGTGCCTCGTTCGCCTTGGTAAATCGTGATTAAAGTCGCTGCAGGCTCAGCTGCGTCTCAAGTGCTCGCTGTCCTTCGCTCTTATTTGCTTGATGCTGCTCTGCAGTAGCACCCTACACAACTCTGTGTAGCGTCGGGTGGTCTCTTGCTGTCCCTCAAAGTGGCAGAAAGGTTGTTTCATCAGACTGCTTTCTACTAGCACCTCACTTCTTACGTGGCACTCCTCCTCCGTGCAGCCCCCCATGGGTTATTATGGGTTATGCTTCCCCCCAAGGAAAGCATTGTTATTTCAATTTGCAAACGGGGAAAATGAAGCATGTAATCGCATCAGTCCGTCCAAGAGGTCAGAGCCAGGGATAGAGCTCTGACATGGTAGGACCAAATTCATAGGACAACTCTTACTTCCGTGTTTATTAAACCACCCAGTAATGTAAAGATACATTAATAACAGATGTGAAGCAGAACTCAAAAGCACTTAAAGTTCGGTGGATGTTCCTCCCATGTTTCTGTTCCAGCCCAGATCTGAATGAGATAAAAGACGAGTAAAAGAAACAGCTCTCCCCTCTCTGTCCTTCTTAATGCAAAATTAAACAAAAGTTGGATTGGAAAAGATCTTCCATGAACCAAGGTTCTACATAAGAGCACAATGAGCATTTAGGAGGCAGGGCATCAGCCCGGAGGAGAAATGAGCACCTACTATTCCCTACATGCTGTGCCAGCTGCAGGCACTCGGGAGCAGATCTTAAAATAGTTGTACTGCATATCATTCAAAAGCAAAAAAATTAGAAGGCAGATGTGAAAGCAGTAGTGTGGTTTATGCTTTACTTGTTAAAAATAAATGCTGAAGCTTTAAGCCTTCATTCTTTGTTTGGTTTACATAATTTAGAGGGATTAGCTTTTTCCATCCTCCTAAGAGAGCAACTGGTGTGTGTCTATTTTGCATCTGGGGAAATGTGTGTTAGTCTCGAGGCCTGACATTTGTTTTGTGTCTATGGAATTCACCCTGCATGGGGCTGTCAAATTAAATATGATAACAGGCGTTTCCAAAGCAGTAGATAATTTATTGGTCATTAAAAATCCTAGTCGCTGTGCAGTCTGCTTGCGATGAAGTCTCTTGTTGCCAGAGCATAAGAATTCAGTAAACACTAATCCTGGACACAGGCAAAGGTTTCAGACTGTTGACATCCACAGGCTCGGTCCAGGACCGCTTCAGTTGCTGTTCGTTTCCTCTGGCCTCACTGCACTTATCCTACATAATGTTGGTGGGTTTGGGTGTGGGTTTTTTTCTTCCTGAAATGGGTTTTGATATTCATAGACCAAGGACAACCTTACTTTGCCCAAAGTGATGGTTTGCCTGCAGTTGTGGCTGGCAGTGTGTTTTCTCACTGGCTTTGCCACTTGTGCCGATTGGAAAACATGCTTATGGGTATTATCCTTTCCTTCACTGGTGCTTTGGGAAATGCACCCCTTTATGTAGGCTCCTTTTCTACAGTGTCAAAGCAGAAGAGTGTGCTTGCCCACTGTCATCAGTGACACAAACGTGTGGCTTTGTGACTCTTAGGGGCAGCACTGCACCTCATAAAAGGTCAGAACAGGCAACCTCCTCCCATTTAGTGAGCTCAGGCATTGCCGACACATCAGTGCTAAACGGCTGGGCCCAGCCATGCTGTGAATTTGGGGACTGCAGGTCCTCAGCTCTCTGGTTTCACCAGGGTCTGTAACGTGGGCCTCCACCTCATGATGGTGGGTTATACCTGCCCTAGTGCCCCTGTTGTCCGCACCTGGCTGCATCCTTTTGCTGGGGTCCCACAGCTTGTCCAGAGCAAGGATTTTGGCTCATTTGTGGTCCTGCAGTCAGCCAGTATCTACAACCAGAGGATTAGACTACAAAAGAAAGTTTGTCAGTAACATTAACGACTGAAGAGCAGATAATGAAAGAGGAAAGTGAACAATTTGAAATGCAGGCGAAGTCCCAGACTCTAAGTCTAAATAAAATGCTGCTTCAGGAGCAATTAAGAGAGGTACATCCGAGCAGTGGTAGTTGACAGAAGTATCTTAGAAAGACTCACAATTTTAGGTACTACCAAATAATACTGCCCTGGCTTAACAAGATACTTCAGCATTGCCAAAGTCCAGAGTGTTCTTTCTGGCTGGCCTGGGGGTGCCACCTGTTCACCATCAAGCATCATCACTGGCTTATCATTTTAATTCCTGTTGTTTAAGGTGTGTTTTCTGGAGATGTTCGTGTTGTGAAAAACAATGGTGTATGCTTCCTGAAAGGTGGTAGAGGGAACTGGTATGACAGTGCGGGCATGATATAGACAGCATGTGAAGAGGATGTGTAAAGAGGAAAGGAAAGGTGCTATTTTCCTACCAAAGCTGGAGTTTCTATGGTAGATGACATTGTTGCAGGTTTCAACTTCTGAAGCAAAATTTGAGCGTGGAGTTTGATAGGACTCGTGAGAAAGGAAAAGATGACAGAGACCTGATTTCAGGAAGTCATTTGGGAGTCTCTGAGTCATATAGAAATTGGTGGCACTTTGTCTTCTGAGCACTTTTGTGCAACTGAGTCCAAGTGTCTGCAAACTGTAGAGCACATCATGCCATTGGTGGCACAGACGAGGAGACAGACCCTCCTGGTAATGTTCCTGCAGTAAGGAAGGGTTGTTGAGCTCAGGACTATTGCCTTTGCTGATGCTTTGGAAGAGCAGCCTGGACCTGCAGCAAGGATTGCTCCATAGCAGAGCACACCTGGTCAGAGCTGGATGCTCATCTCAAACAGCAACCCATCAGTGAGTTGCCTTTGTAAGGGTGCCCTTTCTACCAGCGCCCTCCTGAGAGTGAGATGATGTTAAATTACTGGTAGAAAAAACACTGGATAAATAGCACGTTAACACAAATATTTGTAGCTATTACTAAAGGTTCACAGGGAAACATTCGGATAGTTTTCTTCATTTTCACAGAATATCTTCCAAATGTTTCTGTGTTGGCTTCGAGCAATGTACATAAATCTGTTCAGTTATGCAAATCTAGTGCCATGAAAAAAAATTGCAACTTTGTCATTAAATTATGGACAAACTTTGTTGTTAGTTTGGTTTGTAGTCATCATGAAGCATTGCTGTTTTAAATTAATACTGCCTTTTCTCATATTTTCCCTCATGGCTCATGAAACACTGAGTTTATAATGATGTGGTTTTTGAGTGTATGTTAGGTCCTTAAAGCTTCTCTTTCTCTCAACTTTTTTCACACTGTATATAAGAAAAAACAAACACATTTTTAAGATACAGGATTTATTGCTTAATAGGTGTTTATTTCTAGTGCAGTAAACAAGACCACAATTCTGGAAACATTTGTTTGCATTTAACTTTACATGGGCAGGCTTAATGGAGTAGCAAAGGAAGCTACAGCTCCCCGATTAGTATAATCTGATGCCATGCTAAACGTGGGTCACCTCACACAGAAATATCTATGCAAGTACAAAATCCCTACACATACATTATTACAGTGATTTTGCTGTATGTACAATTAGTACAAGCTTTAGTGGAGATTTAAAAACCAAGCAGATACTGAAGGATGCTGAATTTTAGGTTACAGCCAGCCCTGACTTGAAGCTCTGCAGCAGCCTCTACTTGCATTGCAGCCATGAGGAGGAAAGCAGGCTGCAGAGTCACATGCAGAATCCATGCTTCAAAATTTTGCACCATTTGGCTTCTCAAGGTGCAAAAACAGAACACTGGAGATGGAACTGGGATGTTCTTCACAGCATCGTGTGGATCTCACACATGCAAATGCCTCTGTGCTGTGTCCTAATACAGGCCTTTTGTCACAGGAGGCATTTGGCATGTTTGCACAGAGACACATAAATACATAGCCTGGCTTTCTGGCAGTAGCAAGAATTTCATCAGGTTTATTTAACAGTGATACATGTGCAAAGTTGAGAGGCACAGCTCAGTAGGAGCTATGCTAAGTAGATTAGCAATGCATAAGGTCATGTTTTATAACACATAACAAACGGGTACACTTCCAGTACTTAAAGAGGGGCTACAGGAAAGCTGGGGAGGGACCCATCATCAGGGAGTGTAGTGATAGGACAAGGGGGAATGGCTTTAAACTAAAAGAGGGGAGATTTAGGTTAGAAATAAGGAAGAAATTCCTTACTCAGAGGCTCGTGAGGCACTGGAACAGGGTGCCCAGAGAAGCTGTGGATGCTCCATCCCCAGAAGTGTCTAAGGCCAGGCTGGATGGAACATCCTGTTCTACTTGGTGGGAGGTGTCCCAGCCTATGTCAGGGGGGTTGGAACTCAGTGGTCTTTAAGATTCCTTCAAACCCAAACCATTCTATGATTCTATTGCCCACGTTAAAATGAATAAATTCTTCTACTCTGTGTTTCTTGTCACCTGTGCCATTGACTAGGATGTATCCTGGCAGTCTTCCCTTAAAAATGGGCACGCTGTGACTGCGCACTCACTGGAATGCAGTAGGGACTGTGCTGAATCCATCACAGTTTAGTCCCCTATGAAAGGTTTTGTTCTTTGTTTAAGTTTTGCTTTTCTGATATTGTCACTTCTCCTTCCTCACTCACAGAGAGATCCTTTAATAGGTTTTTATTAATAGACAACTGATTGATGTATAACTCTAGGGAAAGCAGGGTGACTGTAATCTCTTGTGCATATACAGAATGATTAAATACTTACGTGCCTGAAAAAGCAAAGAATTCCAGTTTCCACACTGAAGTAAGTTTGGACTAATAATTAAATCACTGACATAATATTCTGTAAGCTAGCTAGTGCTCTTCTAATAGAGAGATTTGTGTTATGGTTTTAATAAAGTACAGGTATAGAATTAAAACCCACTGGTAACGGTTGCAACAAATTTTGCAACAAATGTGTAATACCAGACTTTATTAATGAATGAGGTACACTGATGTGTCATCTTAGTTTCTTACAGATGTATTCATATTCTTTGAAAGGACCAGTGGAAGTTATCATAAATTCATTTGCTATTCATGTTAATGAATGTTAGCTCTTATTCTTCCTCAACGGTGTTATGATTGCAATCTGGATTGCCATAGGGACCCCACTGTAATTCATCATTGCTTCACTGTTCAAATTCTCCGGTGGAACCAGATATTTGTGTTGACAACATCTGGAGTTTTCCATCTCTCATCTTTTTTCTACCTCCTTTCTTCTGTTTACTGAAGAGAATGGGAAGGGGAAATTGCTGCCAGCATTAATAATATGTGCAGGGAACTGAATGACTGCAAGGACTTTGGACCTAAGTTGTAGGAGATACAGATTCATTTTTGTCCCTTGTTTGCCTCTGGATCTAACCATCTCCCAACAGAAAACACTGAATGAGAGATGGGTGGTGCAGAGAGCCAGGCCCAGGCAAGCACTCTGCTTTCAGCCCCAGGGACTTGCTTGCACTGTGGCTCGGCTGCTATACAAGAGATAGACCTATGCACATGAGTGAGACTCAGGAGTATTTGCTTTGACCACCTTGTAAAAATCCCAGAGAGGCAGAAGACCATGCTTCCATCTTCCATTCTGCAGCCAAGCAGTAGGTTTGATGGGGGATGCAGTTTCACAGCAAAATGTCCAAGCAACCACAGTCAATGTGTGTGTGTGAATACTTGCCCCATTTCTTTCGCTGGAGCTCTTTCATGTTGTGTAAACCTGTTCTGTACTTGTATCAAGGAGAGAGGTAGGCTGTCCTTGATGTTAAGTAGGAGTCTTTATCTGTTCCTGATCAAATCCAGACTTGCTTCCTATCCAAGCTGCCCAGGGGCTAGCCCATTCTCAGGGGTGGGACTAACTGAGCTCTGGGATATGCTGTAAGGGAAATCTTGAGTGTGGGCTGTTCTTCAGCATAGACCATGTCTGTCTGTCCTTGCACTGTATGACAATATGTGCCCCATGCTTCTTTGTGAATGTGACCATGGCCAACATCAGATAGGCATTTCAGGCTGGATACTTCCTAAAATGACCTGATAGCATGTACAGCATGGTGCTGTGGGGATACAGGACACAGCCAGGTGGCAGGATGCAGATACAGGGTGCTCTTAGGGAGACAGGGCTGAAAGGGCCAACCATACAGCCCTGCAGTTAAGACGAAGACAATTGTAGCTGTCCATTCCACAAAGAATATTTGGTTACATTCAGGAAAATAAAAGTGTAATGAAATGATAGCATCCTGCCTCAAAGCAATATGTCCTTCATACATAGGGCAAAATCTTGTGAGTTTGGAAAGAGGTGGAGTTAGAGCCTTTCAGGAAAAAGGTGAATTTGGCTTGGTGTCTTGTACCTAGCACTGGCTAAAGAGAGGGTGAAGATAAAAGGGTGGAAAGTGTAGAAACTGTCACTATGATAATAATTTTCTTAGCTTTTCTGTCTAAGCTATACAGAACTGAAAAGCTTCATTTCAGGTTAGACAGACCACTGCATTAACAGAAAATGAGATTTTTTTTGAAGAGAACCAGACTTTTATTTTTGTCTTGGTTTCTCACTGATTTCCATTCCTGTGTGTCAGAGGCTGCAATTTTGTTTATAAAATCCATTAACATAAAATCTCCAGAAATATGCTGTTTGCTGTCCTCTATCTTCTCTGCGGTGCTCGGGAAGAGCTCATATAAAGATAAATCATTATCCTCCTTCACATCTAGCTGTTAAAATTCCTCCTTGCCGTCATCCCTAAAATCAATTTGACAAGTGTTTGTCTAAAATATGTTATGACCACTGCCTATCATGCTAAGTGATATTTTGACAATCTTTGTTCTCCATCTATCTACATCAATCAGTTGTCCTCTAGGACTAGGAGCACGCTGTGGTAGGGAACAACTTTCCACATCCAAGTGCTCAGCAACTGGAATGGCCTCTGCACAATTCACATCAATGTGCTGGTGACACATCGCGTAAGCATCTTGAAGGAAAAATGGCAAGAACGTTTCTCAGTCAGGAACTGGGTGATCTACTGTCTGTGAGGCTTGAAGACTCAAGTTTGATCTACTTACCCAGGGTTTGTTGGTGGCTGGGTGATTTTTTCTGTCCTCCAGTGTGTTCTGGAACTAATTAGTTTTGCCTTGAAGAGCATAGGTATATTACTTCTATTTGATGTTGTTCTGGTGAATGTTACTCTAGGATTTTATATTGCCACTTTTCTTCACAATATTTGGGGACAAGATCTGGAGGGGAAAAAAATACCAGCAATTATTTAGATACTTAACTCCTCTGCTGTTAGTGTCATCTAAATACTTTTTTGGAACTACCCCTGAATTCCTCATGTATAAGGCCATGAAGGAATCCAAGCAGCCTGGAATTCTGTTCTGCTCAGGGTACAGCTGGTGAGTGAAATGAGCTAGTTAAGTTAGCATTACAATATCTAGTCTGAGCTGGTGACCAACTCTGAGGCCCTCTGTTCTGCTCTACCACTATGGGACATGAGGTAATGGTGAGGTGGGTAATCCGTCCACATCTGGAAATCATTATCGCTAATCAGTCTAGCATTTGTGTATATATTACTGTTATCATATTACTTATCAAATTTTCTGTGAACTAGTTTCTGAGACTGTGTGTGTGCACTAGAAGTTTCAGTAGGCAACAAAGACCATTAGGAACCATTTGTGAATGAGTGATAAATAAGGCAATACAAATATTTAGGCAAGACAAAAATAAGGCAAGACAAAAATTAAAAAAAAAAATAAATGTTTCATTTTGAAATACTTAGAGCTAACACACAACAGTAGTTTAATTTCTCTTTTGTTTTGACTTTATCCAGGAAAAAAAAACGCAGAAAACTCATAATTTAGAGCAATGAGCATAGCTGTAATATCCTTGTATAATTAAAGAACATCCTGTACAATGGTACATTGTTTATTCTTTAGTTACTGAGTCTTCTGCCTCAAGAATGAAATAGCACATTTTCTGTAACATCACACAACGTTGTAGTTCAGCCATTTTGTACATACAAGTGCACAGCAAATAGGCATAGAAAAAGATACTGAGTGAAATAGCTTACTTATAAGCCTTTAACAGTATTTTGGCTGATTGGCTAAATTTATTCTAAACTGTGGATTCTTAAACACTAAGAACAGTATTTTTTTCATAGTTTTAGATGATTTCTGTTTACCTTTTTTTTTTTTTTTTTTTTTTAAGGACAGAGATAATCTGAAATCTTTGTAGCAAAGGACTTTTCTGTAGTGTTCCATGTCCAGACTGAAACACCAAAACAACATCTCACAGCTGTCCTTGCAACAAAACAGGGAGATGTCAATATATGCTGAAATGCCAGGCACAAAACAGAGAATGGTCTTTCTCCTTTCAGTAAAGTAACTCTGATGAATATAAAGTATATTGTAACTATTAGCACTAACGTAAGAGTTTATCATCTGCTTACCTAAAAGTTTTGGTAAGAACTTCTAGATTACAGTTCTGTTTCAAGCTTTTTGACATCTGTTTGGAAAGTCTTTAACACTGTCATGATATTCTTGAAGAAATGATAAGCACATTTTCTGGAAATCAGGCACACAGACTTGTCAGTTGCTTTTGAAAACACCAGCCATTGTCTAAAATCCCCATTAACTGAATCAGTATTAATCTTTTGAGTGATTTAATGATTGGATGCTTAATCTGACATATCTCAGACCAGTTTGACTTTCAGAGAACAGTGATCTGGTATTTTGTAAATACTAGTTCCATATTCAGTGTTTCCAAGCGAGCAGCCAAATTGAGGTAGCCCATACCACCCATCTTGCATATGATATGGATGTATGTATGTGATGCTTTGCATTTACTTTTAGTCATATAAGTCATATGTTAGTCATACTGGAAAAACTTTTCTGCTTTATTTAAAATTACAGAGCACTTTATATTGTTCCCTCTAACAATTCAGGCAGACACAGGCTGAGTCAGGCCTGAATACAACATAGAATCATAGAATCATTAAGCATATGCACCAAATCAATTACCTGAACAAGGGAAAAAGTGTCCCCAGCTGTGGACAGTGTCTTCATTCTGACCATTGCTACTAATGGTATCCTCTTAAAACAAGCTAGGGACTGGCAGGTTGTTTCATCTAACTTTAACCATCATTTAACCATGATAAGCATCGAGGCTAAACTACAGATGTACAGTTCTAGTTCATTTTACCTGTCTCTGAAGGCACCTTGAAGGCACCGCTGTCTCAGTACAAATCAACACCTTAACTGCCAATATAATCCACTTCCAGCAAGACTTCTCAGCTAGCTGGAGACCAGTTGTAGGAATCCTGCCTCCTCTTACAGTCTAAGAGACCTATTTTGATATAAGATGCATTGACCCTAGTGGTACTCATTTTTTTTTTCTATTAGCTGTGAAATTATTTTTGTTGAGTAGCCATTTTGATGGAACCATTAACTTTTGGTCTAATGAGTCCTATTTTCAGCTGAAGCCTTGAAGGTTTAGTTCTCAAGGTCCATGCTTATGAGGTATGTTTCCCAAGAAGTGACTGCCCCACAGCTGAAGTTGCAGGCGTTTTCTCAGAAAGTTCAAAATGTGGCATTCATGTTCTTTATCTGTGACTAACCAGGCAGGTCTGTGGTTATCATTCTTGTTCTTACAGATGAGAAACCTATAAAAATAACAATATATTTGTGCTACAATCCTGTACATATTTTCGGTCTACGGAAAATGGTTTGAGAAGTGTTCTGGAAAGCTTTGTATGTTTGTATGAGTCATTCCTGCAAGATTTTCACCCAAGAAACTTTATCTCTATTAACTCTTGGTTTTGCCTTTTACAATCTAAAAAAAAAAAAAAACCAACAACAACAAAAAAAAGAGAGAGAGAGAGAGAGATTTTAACTACTGTATTTGTGAACTACTATCCACATGACTTTATTATGAGATCTGAGGCACTTGCCATCATCATCTGCAGCTACACAGGGGACTTGATTGCTCCTTCTCTTGAGCCTGAATGGGAGAGACAGTTTGGCTTTAAGGAGGTCCACTTTTGTCCTCAGTGCTAAACCCCATCATTACTGCCATGGCAACCACAAGCCTTTCTGTATAACAACCATCTTCAGATGTACACAGCTATTTAATGTGGGTTTTGGGGTAGCATATCTTAAAAGGCACAAACTAGATGCCTGTATTCAAAAATTTTAATTCCTAGGCTGCATTCCAAATGAAACAAAGATATTTTCCCTTTTAGGTTTTCTGGGGATGCCATGGTGAGAAGAATGCATTTTCATTTCATTTTATAAGGCACGTAATGCATGCATTCCAGGGCTTTTTGCCATCTGCATCATTAAGCCACCTTCTTCCCTGTCATGTATTAATTTTGTAAGCACTGAAACTCTGTTAACTGTACAGCCAAACTAAAAATACCTTCTGAAAATAATGCAATTTAAAAATGATTGTCTTCTAAGACAGAAAGTTGCCTCATTTTTACAGCCCTTTTACTCTGTTAAAACATTGGCTACGTTGCTGGTTACTGATGATACCAAGAAATTTAAAGCAATTAATTGGTTGTGAGCAGCTTCTGAATGTTAATTAAAGAAACTTGGTGTAGGTGCAGCTTTGAAATATCAAAAAGCTGTTAGACTAACACGATGGAAGAAATACACTGAGCTCATAACAGAACAGTGTTTGTGCATGGAAATTTGCCTGATGGGGCACAGATGTATCCTTCATTTCTTTGATTTATGCTGAGGGTTGAGTCCTTATTCTATATTTTGAAGAGTGTTCCTTATTTCAGTCATTTATAACATGACTAATTGGAAGTCTGTACTAAGTGATCAAAACTTCACAGAGCAAAACTAAGAGTAGCAGTGTGGCTGCTCATTAAATCTTGCTTTACATATATAATTGAGCTTGGAAAAAAAGAACACTCTAATATTTTAACAAAAATTAACTTCAAAATAAAAAGAAGAAAAAAAAAGCTTTGCAATAGTTCTACCCTGAGAAAGATCTCACAGTTGTGGGTTCCTGATTTTGGAGAGCATTCATTTTAGGAAAAGTGTCTCTTCTTAGGTGCCCCTCTGTTGTCAGTGGAGAAAATGAAGGCATCTTCCAGGTAATTTAGAGCACCTGCAGAGCTTGCCTTCAGGTTCATTCATATAACTCTTAACAGCACTTTCTCCTGATCACTGATTGCAAAGGGAGCCAAGATGCTTTGCCTCCCTACCTAAAATTATTTTCTTGGCATGCATTACTTTGCCTGTTAAGACATATAACCTCCCAGGTGTCTGCAATTTTATGCAAGGTAAGGAGATGGCATGTAGGGATGCAATCTTCTGGAAAAGTTTATTCATGGCTACATCAACCACAAAAGGTAGTTACATATGAGTTCCAAACTGATTGAAAGGCATCATTGCATACTATGTGCAATATAAGGTTTTGAAACGTGATAACCAGACAGCTCCTAACAAGGAAAGCAATTTCTAGGTAGGGGCCTTACCAAAGATCTCTGAATACTTACATTAATACCTAGGTAAAAAAACAAACAAAACATTTTTCTTTCTTTTTTTTTTTTTTTTGTAATCTTGTTGGTGTTTTGTTGCAGGCAGCGGAGGTTACAGCAGAACAGTATCAGAGCCCTGTAGCCAAATTGTAACTAGAAATATTCTTCATCCAAGTTTAGGATAATGGCGATGGCTGAGTGAATGTTTCCAAAAATAATTGAGGTGGAAAGCTCTAAGGTTCTGTGTCTGTCTGGTCTAATATTTCAAATCTGAAAAGCTTTGCCAAAACAATGCAAGAAGTTGGAAGTATCAGAAAGAAATGTTTCTTCAGAACAGGATTTCAGTGACTGAGTTTGAATTGTGTTTACTAAAAGCTGTTTTGCATCCACCAGAGACTTTCTGTTTGATGCACTTAGATAACATTTAAAGACCACCTTTAATACAAGGATAGAAACTACATTTCTCTCTATTTTGTTTTATTTTTTTCCAAGATGAATGTATCACTGAAATGCAGACATGTTTTTATTTGAGATTACTTAGTCTGTTGTGTGGTAGAATTAACATATGCACTCGGTATTTTTGTATGTAATTGGGGTTTTATTCCCTGTATTTATCACAGACTGAATCAGACACAATATCTGGGGTATATTAGCCCATGGTATGGAGGGTACCAAGGAAATAAGGTGACTGCTTTGGCTTTAGCTCATTCTAGCAACACGTATATACTTAAAAGAGTACAGAGATTAGCATGTCCCTGCCCAAGGATGACAACCAAATTTGTGCATTGTTCTGTGTCATGGCCTATGGCTAATATGCCTCCAAACTCAATGGAGCTTGTCTGGCCATAGGCTCAGCAAAGTTAGGCCCCAGAAATCAGCATTTGGACGGAGACATCTGGGTGCTGTAGGCTTCCAGCTGGACATACGAGGGGTTAAAAAAATAAAATAAAATCACTCATGGAACCGCCAAACCTTGGAAAAGGCTGCCCAGACATGTTGTGGAGTTTGTCCTTGTGAAATCCAGCTGAATAAAGCCCTGGGTAACTAGGCCTGTGTTCAGTGAGGAGGCTGAGATGTGTGACCTGAGATGTGACATCCAGCCCAAGTTATTCTAGGATTCAGTAGTCTGAGTTTTATGTATTTCAGTGCATTTCTGTATTTCCTGTTGATAAAGTTGTGTATTTACATTAGTTATGGCTACAGTGGTAGTATTCGATAACCATGATAATCTTACCATTAAAAAACAGGTCACAATTTCTGGCATGAATAGAAAAAAAATACTTTTCAAAGATTTCTAAAGATAACACTAATTGCCATAAGGCTTACTGTATTCATGAAGAAAGAATTCCACCAATTACTTATGGTAGATGGTAAGATATGCAGTAGCCTATAAAAGAAGATAATAATAAAAATGTAGCATAGATCCTTAAGATGAATATATATATATATAAAATATAAATTACTGAAACAAGGAGCAAAAGTGGGCTGTAGTATTCTCCATTCACAGAAATCCCATGATCGAGGTTCCAAATACAAGTTTTGCTTTGCTCTCCAGGTGTTGCCCACAAATAAAAAGTTTGGTCCAATCATGTTGGTCTTAAAACTCCTTGTTTTTATCAAAATATACTAGTTCTTTCAGTTGAAAAAAAGCAATTACTATGCATTTTGAAAGGACATGTTTTTCTTTTTTGGCCACTGATCCTTCATAATGGGTAAATATCTAAATGTAACCAGAGTTGTTCATTTCTCCACTGTCAAAAAATGACTAATTCATTGTTTTGGTTACTCTGAAGAGCTGGATGACAGTGCTGTACTGTTTGAAAATGTGAAAAGTCAGAAGTTTTCCTAGTGTTAGAATATGATACTTTTATACATTACATAAAAGATCGTCTGTTGGAATTTTGAAATTCCTCAAGAACAAAGTGCTAATGGGGGACATTATTTCAGTGACTTTCAAAGTGCATTTTTTCAAAGTATTTTAATACCATTGTAAAAACAGATTTTATACATGTTGAAATAATGCATTTATTGAGAGCTAAATTAAAGAAAAAGAATTGCTGATAAATTCACGACTATAATTTTTCTCTGAATGTATGTTATTGCCAAAGCAGAAGAAAATGGGAAGCCATTTTATTCAGCAATATAAATCAGCTCTCCAATATTTTTGTTTTAACTTTTACTAACTAAAATCACCTTCAGCCACCAAAATAATAATAAAATAATAATAATTAAAAAAAAAAAAACTTTTTTTCCTCTATGAAAAAAATCTAGACTTTTAAGGGAATTTTTAAATTTATGAAAGGTGAAGTGGTGAAGTCTTAGCCAAGGACAGTGTATGGGTTATCTGAGGAGTTCTATGTGACAAAGGGCCAACAGTGTGGGTATCTGTGTACTCTAGCAGTAGGACATGGATAATGCCCCTTACTGACTCTTTTATAATGTATCTTATGCTCATTTCTCCCTTAAATGAAAAGGCATAAACCTCTTTTCCTTGTATAATGAGGTTCAGAAAAATTGCAGAAATGCACTGAAAATTGGTTCTTTGAAGCCAAATGTCAAAAGCTATTTTCAGTGGTCCTTGTAGTTATTTGGCTTTGTATCTCCTGCACTATCTTCTGTGCAGCTACTAAGAGGGGCAGAAATAAGGCAGACGGAATAAGGAACTTTTTCATGTAGAAAAGGAAAGGCGTGAGTCTGTAGGCAGGCTGACTTTGAAGACAGCGGGGGCTGAATTTGACCTTGATTTTCCAGGTACGTTGCAACCGAACTGTTCTTCAGTGCTTGCCAGAGTTCCATTTTGCTAGATTCTTAACAGAATCTAGTCACAAAACAGTGGTCTTTCTTAGCAGGCATGTTTCGATGGTTTCTTACAGCATTAATTATTCTTAATGGGTTTGGGATCACTTTGTTGCGAGGAATGTGCTAGTTAGGTGGATTATCTGCAACAATGGCAAAGTTCTTCAGGGCAAGGCATGGTGGAAAGGCTGGGTTCCAATGGGGAAAATAATGATTTACATCATATAATTAAGAAATGTATCACTGAGTATACGCCCAATGAAAGTGAATTAGATGGCTTTTGGGTAGATTAATTCTAGTATTTCGTATTGTTTGAGACCTTACCTTTGGCATTTTTAGGGGATATGATGTATTTAAACAGCACAAAATACATGTTTGATCTGAATCTGTACAGGAAAAGATGGTGCAATTATACTATAAAAAAAACCTCTAAATAGAGAGACAATTTAAATCAATTTGGAAGCTGCAGCTGATATGAAAGGCAGCAGCTTTCTTTGTAGGAGATGCACCTGGTGAAATGTGCCACAGTGAACTTCAGCAAAGTATACCTCTAGGAAGGAACATGAAGACAATTTGACATTTAATTACAGCTCTTAAAAGAACATGAATGGAAATTCAGACCTCTAAATACCTTTGTGTATCCATTCTTTACTCTCTGATTAGATTAGGCTACACCCAAACTCCAGAACCTGGAAAGAGTTTTGAAGCTTCCAGCCTGAGTGCACATTCAGATGTTTTTGATGCAAGTGTGGACGACACCCCAGCACGCACCAGCAATCACAAACTGCCTTGCTTCCACCAAGAGGCAGCTCGTGTGATACTCAGATGGGAGCCAGCTGGCAGCAGCATGTGGTGTCTTGTAATATCCAAGCAAATGAATATAGGGGAAGCTACAAGTCAGCTTCTCTGTCTTCAGACCATAGCCTCCTTGTTCCAAAATGCTGTGCTAATTGGAGTGCTCCATAAGGCACTGTTTGGCATGCTTCTGCTTTAGTTTTGCGTGAAGAAAAAGTATAGGCTGATAGGGATTTTTTTGATGCAATGCCATAAGACTCAGAACAGGTAAACGGAGCCTTTCCAATCTTTTCTTTTGCTATAAAATGAAATAAAAATATCAAACTAAGCCAGACGGTAACCTCTGGGCAAGCTTGATCACAGGCAGAAGAGGTGTTTCTTTGAGGGAAAACTTTCTGGTTAATAATAGCTACTTTGACACCCGGTGCAGTGTACCATAAGCGATAAACTTCAGGGTTTTATAAAGGGTATAAATGAAAAATAATTGCGTTTGTTCTCCTAAATTAGCTAGTTGCTTTAACAAAACTCTGTTGCTATTCTGCAAGATGGAAGCATTGCAGTTAGCAGTAGTCACTTCCACTGATTTTCTTGTGTCTTGAGAGCAATCCACAGGGCTCTGGCATTAGATGTTCTTTCTAAGACACAAGTCACTCATTAGTTCCTGTGAGGAGGGAAGCACCTTGGTCCTTGTGATCAGTTAGGCAAGGATAGTGACTTGTGCTGACAGCAGAACCAATCAAATTATTCAGGATGCTGCTGATTTGCGTCCTGTGATGACTGTGATAAGATGCTCTATGTCTTAAGATACACCTGTTCTGAAGCCAAGTAAGTTTTCTCTTCCTGGTGAAACTTGTGCCACTGCATGGGTGTTTTTGTGTGTTTTTAAATAAAACCACCACCATGAAGAAACAATATGCACAAGACAATATTAATGTTGACAAAGAAGAATTAACGTACACCCCGTCATTAACTTTTACCAAAGCAAGTTTTGTCTGAGGGATCACCTTTAGCCATAAGCATTCTGTCTTCATGGAATTGTGTGTCTATATGCACTTGCATAATGGCCACTTCTTTTTCATAGGATAGTCGAATAATAATCCTTTGAAAAAAGAACAAGTCAGTGCTCAGCATATTAAAGCAAAGCAGGATTAATGAAATTATTTGCTATTGTAGAAGCAATTTTTAACTGTAGTAAAAATACCAAATATTTTAAATCTTAACACTGTTATAGAGATAAAAGTGGAAACAATCTGCTTAGGATAGCTTTGCTTTAAAGTTGATTTGAGCTGGTTCCTTTATTTACTATATGAGGCAAGATGTATTTTAGCTGATAAATAAAGAATGGAGGTTTTGCCAGATGATGCATTTTCCCTAAATCATGATTGACTCTGAAAGGATTTGCTTTGCTTCTGATGTATTTTTTCTATTACACAGCTTATCTGACACCAGCTTTGGCCAGCTTTGCAATGAGATGTGATTGCTCTCTACTGCCCTATTTAACTGCAAAAATTGCTGTAAGCTGCAAATCTACTTACATGATGCAGTTCTGACTGAGCTACTGTCAGAGCTATGGAGAGACTCCATGGAAGTCAGTAGTTTGCTTCTTTTTCTCTGCTTCCCTCTGAGGAGGGATGGAAAGAGCAGACTTTGCCCATCCATGTGAAAAAATATGTTAAGGGTTGTAGCTTATTGAAATTACAAGATATTACCCAGAAAATATTGTTGAAGAACTCTAAACTGAAATTACAAGGGAGTCAAAATCTAGAGCAATGCGAAGGTCTGTCTTTAATAAGCTTGGATTTCCACCAGAGTAAAGGAAAATACAGATTTCTTCCAACACTTCGTATTTGAATGAGAATCTGTTCTGTAGTGTAGATTTCTACCTCAGCAATTTTTTGCTAGAAATATAGTGAATTTGTTTCTAAAAGACATGTTATATGTAGAAGTTTATTATCTTACATAAACATGCAGACCTATGACGCTTATTGGAACATATTAATGGATTTCAATCCTTTTTTTTTTAATTTATTTTTTTTAAGCCCTATTGGTTTATGAGTGAATCAGGCCTTGGACATAGAATTTCACCCAAAAGATAAAAGCAAATAAGGAAATTCAGAGTGAAACAATGGGTAAAGAACTGGAACTGAATCTTTTTTGGAAGAAAGATTTAGGACTTACTCCTGCAAAGAAAAGCCTGCTCTGGCTCTGATCCAAAACGGTACTCAAGTCTTAACTCTGAATCAGTAGTTTCACTAAACCCAAACGTCTGACCAACTGCTTTGTAGATTGGGGCCAGTTTATCAGTAATTTGGAGGGATGAATCCTCAAAAAAAATTCTTGGTCAAGTGATAAGAACTGGTAACAAGAGGAACTTGCAAGAGATGGAAGGATCTGGAGATGAACATTTCAATGGGCCGCTGAAGTCGAGAGAGGATTAGTGGGGAAGTAACAAAACCCACTGAAGGAAAATAGCTTTATAATTATTGAAACACTTTCAACTTTGGGGTTCTTTTCTCCAATTAGGATAATTTCTAAATGGGTTTTGAAACAAGATAATGTTTTTTTTTTTTGAGAACTGAAAAATTTCATTGTCGCGTTTGTGTTTTTTTTTTTTCCCCCCTCCAACTTTCCATCCCAAATTGTCAGCTTAGAAGTTAGTTCCAGAATTGAATTGAAGTGTATGAGAATGTCTCCACATCTGCCTCTGGATAAGAGGTTTTTGCTTGGCTTTCTTCTTGAATAAATAGCTTTGCTGTTTGTCTAGTTATTTGAGTCGTATAACCAACTCTTCAGGTTGCATGAATTTGAAGATGCATAATCAGTTTAATGGTACGAGCATGTGGTATATTCTCAATTATTTTCCATCAGTGTACTGATGCAACTTACATCCTACCTGATTCCTTGCAGGTTGTTGCTCCTAAAGCTGAAATCTTAATTGACCTATTTGAAATGATGGTTAGTTACCATAATTTATGGTTAGTTACTCCTTAAGGTAGAAAACAGGGAGGTATTTTGGCTGGGGGCAGGGGGGGAGGCAGTGTTCTGAATGGTGAATTGCTATTCGTAAGACAAGTATGCCTGTTGCAATGTCAGTAGAAATGGAAATAGATTGTGGGTAGTTGTTTGGCACTGAATAGGCATTAGGTAAGACCACTCAATACTAAGCAAGGTTGGAGAGCAGCCCAGAGCACTCTGAGTCAGTCTGAAGCCGGACAGTCTGTCTTAGGGAGTGACATCAGTGACAGTGATATGGGGGAGGCTAGATTTGCAGTGGGTGGACGGGTCTGCCTGGGATCTCCCCCCTCCAAGGCCAGGCTGGGTTTCAGCAAAGGGAGTGGGCCTGCAGTGTTCTGGGGTGGGAGCTTGACCATGCTGCCTATTCCTGTGGTTGGTCTTGCAGTGTTTTTACGTCCCATAGGGCCAGTTATGCCTTGTGCTCATTCTGGGTCTGCTGCATTTTGGATTCTGCATATTCCTTTCACAACCAAATGTGATAAAAATGTGCTTTATAAGGAGTGATTTGTGAGAAAGAAGAGAAAGAAGGAGGGGAAAAAAAGGGAAAAAAAAAAACAGAAAAACAAAACGACAAAAAAAAAAAAAAAGGAATCCAGAGCTCATATGCAGGTCAGAGTTCAGCTTCAAGTTTGAGCTCACGCTTGCTGGCTCATGGTGAGCTAGTTTTGAACTTCTAAAACTTCCCAGGATCTGCATTAGGATCCAATTTTTTATTATTATTATTTTTATGTTTTTCCTGGATATTTTGATCTGGAACTCTGGTTTTCACTGTTTGAGAAAAGATATTCTGATCCAGACATGGAGTCTAAATCTAGATTTAATCAGAGCTGTCTCTAGTTATGAGCACATGGAGAGGGAGAGAAACACGATAAAGAAGGTGACTGAATTCCTCAACTCTCTCAAAGTGTTCATGTTAAGTTTCATTTGTGTTTGGACAGAGATTTGAAGTAATTTTCAAATTATTTATACAGACTGCCTCATTATGTCTTAATCTAAACTGGACATCTTTCTAAAAAGATGTTTTTAAAAGCTCTTCTTATAAACTAAGCATAAATTACTGATGTGGGGCAGGAATTCCTAATTCAGAATCTATGGCTTATGGTATTTTACCATATCCACTAGATGATATACTAGCTAATCACTGCAATGATTAAGAGGAAGACATGAATGAAAGTAACTGCAGATGGTCCTCAAGCTGCTGGAGTGCTACATCCAGATTTCAGAGAGACCTCCAGCTGTTTAAGATCTCATTTTGCAAAGCAAAAGTTGCCCCAGAATTAACTTTTGCTGCAAGCCCCCCATGAGACTTTGGCCACCCAAATACATACTAAGAACAGTTTTGCAGTGTACCACTTCATTTTCATTTATGCCACACCTCATTATATGTGGTAAATAAGCGTAGAAAGCAAACAACCAACAAGAGTCCTTTTGTCTAGTACCCCACATGGGAATCATCTAACCTTAATAGGGAAGATGTGCTTTTGGAGCCCAACCAAGCTGGTAGTAGTCCTTCTACATTTGCTTTTCTTTAAGAAAATGCAGTTCGTGCCCTTTCCCACTGAATAAATGTTTCTAATTATCTGAAACATTTCACATTTTTTCCAGTGTTTAATCACTGACTTCCAAAAAGCCTGGACTTGGAACAGAGTCTTGAAGCTTTGCATGACCACAGCCGTTACTCTTATCTGATTTAATCTTGCCCACCTCGGGGATAATTTACAGCTATTTGATCTGTTATGTAAAAGACATCCAAGGTTATTGACCTATAGCCTCCTGCAGTCCCAGTTGCCCACACAGGATATTCCAGGGCTGCTTTAGCTCAACTGAGTGATAATATTTTCTAAAAGTAGCCCCAGTGAAACTTGTAGAGCTGGCTACTTGTTTAGGAAAGTCATGTTTACTCTGTAAAAGTAACAGAGCCCAACTTGGGATAAAGCTGCTTTCTTCACGAGCACACCTGTTAAGGAAATTCTGCAGTTGTTAAAAATAAATAGCTAGATAAATAAAAATCAGAGCCTGTACCATTAGCAGGATTTCTGAAGAAGGGAATCTGTGCTTATCTGAAAGTCTGTGTGTTTTAGTAGTGTCCAAGAAGACTGAAGGATTTATATAGATCATCCTGCAACTTTTACCCACTACTTTCTGAGGTTGGGAGAGGATGTCCAAACAAAAATGTGGGGACTAATACTCCAGAATTAGCTACCTTCCAGTATTATGGTGGCCTCAGGCAAATTGGGGTTAATTATATGCTCTGTAGTAAGTGGAAAACTGAATGCCTCCTGGGTGTTTAGTTTTGAAATTACTATCTGTCCTGCACAAGACACTTTATTTAAAAAATAATAATAATAATAATTCCAGGGAGCAATCTTGTTTTCTTTCTTTCTGCTGTTAGCTGAGTAAATCAATATTTTTCAGAAAGTTAACACAGATGGTCTTATGAAGATGAAAGTGTAATTAGGGACATAAAACATCTTCACCTCTGAGAAACTGTGTAAAACCAGTAAGGAGCAGTATGATGAAAGTCACATGCGTTCCTTAAGCCTGATGCTGGTAGTGACTCCTTGGATGGTACTGTGTGACCTTTTAAAGGCTTCTAATGGAAAGAAGAAGAAACATCTGATTCTAAAAATCTAGTTTACCATTTCAGCCTATGATAAATTAACTACTTTGTTACAGTGACCATTTGCCCTCTTTGAATCCCAAGAAAGGCAAAAAATGTAACCATGTCTGCCTGGCATAAAGTGTGGAAGTAAGCAGCATGCCTTCGTTCACCTCTGGCTTACTGTGTTGATGCTAAATTCAAGAAACACAGAATTTGAGATATACATAAGAATGTATTGGATGCAGCATCAAAGCATTGTCTTGATCACCATCATCCATTCACAGTCTTGCAGAGTGTAGTAATGCATATTTTCTTGCTTATTCTTAGATTTGTAGTTTGACCCATGAGAATTATTTTTATCTCTTGCTGAGATCTGGGGAATAGACAAGCTACACCAGAGCTTTGATATATTAGCTGGTTAGAGCTTCTGGCAGCCTTCAGTACGGAGTTTCTCAGCACCAAGTTCTCCAGAGGATTTCTGAGGGTGGGATTACAGTTGAGTGGTTTTTTTTGTTTGTTTGTTTTGTTTTGTTTTGTTTTTTGATCACAGTCCTGCTGCTAATAGTGTGTGTGAAACAAAAGTTCAAATGTTGGCACATTCTCCTATGGGACAGCAATATTCACAGTGTATAATTTCCATATCTCTAGTATGCTACATGATTATTTTTTTCTGATACGTGATTCATCCAGAAGAAGCATAGTCTGTGGTTATTAGTCTAATTATTAGTGTTTCTGCACTGTTTTTCCAAAGCTCATGCAAATTAATGTAGGGGAAAAAAATAATAAATCACAGAAGCTATTTGATTGCTTTTCTATGGAAACAGGATATCAAGAACTGAGGAAGGGTGAATTCCTTCCTCCTACCTCAGAGGCTGACTTAGAAGCGTAGTCACTGTTCAGCTCTGATACGGTCACTGTAAAAAGTTCAGCAGCTGAATATCCTCCAAAAATGCTAGTTCTCTCCACTGACAACCGAAGGATCCTATTGTAACTTATTTCTTAAACCTGATGTTTAAATTTGGAAGTGATTAGTTATTCCCCTCCCAACTGCTCTTACCGTCTGGGGCTTACTTCTGTTCCTTAAAAGCTTTGAGATCTTTGATGGAAATATGACTTTCTCAGTATTTTTCAGTTTGGGATTGGAATAAATTCAAAGTGACTGAAAGGCAAAAGATGCCACTATATCCTCTTCCGGTCCATGACATATGCATGTTGACTGAGCAATATTTATATCCAGTGCTCTTTACAGCAAATGAAATACTAGATTTAATAGATTTTTTTAAAGGGTTAAGAGATTGGAAAAGTATTTTTTTTCTCCCTGTGATAGTTAAAGTTGTGAGTTCCAGTTTCTCTCCAGTGCTTTTAGTGAAGAAATTGGCAATTTCCTTCTCTAATCTAGCCAAGTAAGAGAGCCGGGATCCAGAAATGTGTACAAACTTTGCAGCTTCTGCTGGAGGTGTTAGAACTGAGCAGTAGGTCCTTACTACCTCCCAGCTACATACGCCTCATTGCAATACATTGCCACAATTTCTGCAGGAATTCAGAATGTTTTCATTGTCCCTCACTGCTGCTATTCTCAGAGTTCCCCCTAGAGACTTTCAGAGGAGCTGCCTTTCCACCTTCTTGCATGGTCCTTCAGTGAGCAGGTCCCATCCAAGGGCCCGTGCCCATGCCTGCCTTCCTGGCCATTTGTGCCACATATGCACACCATCCTGTCACCCATCCCCGCCACAGCAGAGCTTTGAGCTATAGGAGGGCAGTGGACCTATACTTCCCAGTTACTCTTTTAGGCATATTTTTCACTTGGTTTGGAGGGAGAAGCAGGAGTTACCCCAATTATCTAACCTTGGTGTTTCCTCTGCTTCTGCCCATGGATCTGGGAGGCTCTGAGCTCCCAAGGTGGGGAGCAGGAGGTCTGGTGTGAAAAAAGTGTGCACACAGAGCACAGCTATGCTGGGATTTAATTTACATACTTTTGATTGGCATGATTACATAGAAGGCTAAACCCATATGCGGTTAAACTGGGATCAGCGCTACGTTATGAGTTGATAATGAGGTCTGGAGGGACTTAGTATCTAACAGTTGCACATCTGGGGAGGAAAAAAAAGAAAGAGAAATTAAGAATAATCTCTCTTCTTTGTAGCAGTACTTTAGGTATTCTGGAGTAAATCCTGAAGGAGTTTTAAACATATTGGACCTGCAGTTGTAATTTACATCTCCTTTGAGCCAGCCAAGGTCTGTCAAGTGCAGGCTACAGAAAGCATCAAGTGCAGAATATCTTGAAATCCAATTCTTCAATTTTCCAAAAACTTTATTATTCCAGAAAACATGTTCAGCAACACCCTGTGATGAGGGAAAATGAATTTTTTAAAAGTGCACATTAGCAAATCAGAAGCGAATTCGGTACTGAACTGCATCTTGCACTGGATGCCCAATGTGAGATAAAAATAAACAAAAAGTGCTCAAATAAATTGAAAATACAAGCAATGAGAAGACAACTGTGTTACATCTTCAGGTCGCGATGTGTAACAAAGCCCTTAAAAACTGATCCGAGATTGCCACCTGCGGGTCGCTTTGCTTCTGGAGCGCAGAAGCTGGGAACTGCAAGGACATTACAGTGCTCCAAAGGGTGCGGGGCACCTTGCCGTGACCAGCCTGGCATGGCAGGCCTTTAGGCAGAGAGCATTGCTCATCACAAATGTGTAATTCTGTTCACGAGAAGAAGAAAAATTAAAGCTCTTTTGAGATGCTGTTCTTGCTGTAAAATACCAGTCTTGCTGATTTATTAGAAGGGAATGATTAACATACAGTTCCTTTCTTAGGTCAAATAACAGTATTGGTGATCCAGCTAAATTGCTCTCTATGGTTTTAAATGAATATTTGGAGTTGCACACTGCTCTCTTTTTCACTGTCAGAATCTCAGTAGCTCTATTGACTTTCCTGGGTTATACCAGCAGGGAATTTTGGCTTCAGCTGAGTTACAGCAGAAGAGACTTTGCCAGTTATTGACAGGTCTCTGGTTGAGTGCAGTTACTTACCCTAATTAAAAATTATATTCAAGGGGATCCAACGTTTCAGTGAAAGGGTGAATTCAGCTAGTATATCTGTTTTGCTATCTGGTATTGTATTTAAATGCAGAATTTTCTTAATGTTTCTATTTTTCATGGCTTAATTCATTAACTTTATCATACATTCTCATTGTAGTGCATACCTTTTTTTTTCGACACGTCCATTCTTATTAATGAAATGCAAGAATGAACAGTGAAATAACTATTTAACAAACCAGAAAAAAAAAACCTCCACCGTTATGCAGGCTGTGTGTGTGTATATATATAATATATATTTAAAGAAGTGTGTGTATGTTAGACCTGCATGCACGGCATGTCTAGATGAAAGCCAAAGTAGTAGTAGGAGGATGCATTTAAACTCTATGAATTCAAGAAATGGGCAGCATTTAATCAGCCTGTGCTCTGTTTGTCTGTGAACTTGGCTGAGGTGTTTGAGAGTGCCGCTGTAGAAGATGCCATGTATAGTGTCCTGCTACTTTTCCAGAGGCTGACTTCCTTCCACGGGATGTACAGAGTGGGAGGAGACAACCACTTTTAAGAAATTATTAAATACATCTAATGTGTTGCTTTCATGGATCTGTGCTGACTTCATTCATCTGAAGCTCTGGAATCTGGCATACAAATCTGCATTGCTTGGCAAGTGTTTTATTGACCAGGTTTTTCTTCTGGAAGAAACAAAGGAAGCAGATGGAAAGCTTGCATAGTTTGTTGCCTGGCTGCAGAATGACGCATGGTCAGCTGCAGCAGGAGAGCTGCTGGCTTGAGAAAAAGAGAAATGGAAAGGTGGCTGATGTTTTTCCTGTCAGAAAGCACTATGGGAACAACCCTAAAAAGATCTTATAGTGTTACACAATTTTCTCTTCTTGGGGGAAAAAAAAAATAATGACATGTTTTTCATGCTCTTCCCTATTGGTAAGCTCTGTGTCTTTCAAGGAGGAGTGGAAGATGGCTTGTTCACATGCTTTTTTTTTTTTTTTTTTAAACAATTCCTCCTGTCCATCCCCAGCTGACTTCTCCAAAGAGACTGCTAAGAGAGAAAAAAGGGTCTGATGTGCAACAAAGGATGAATTAGACTTCCAACACTTTTTGCAATCCAAATGTAATACTGGATTTCTCAACCTTCAGAATTTTGAGGGTTTTTTTTGAACATGTAATTTTTCATGGAGCATAGAGGTTGTAGCTGAAGCTACTGCTGCTTAATCTATCCTTTGCAACCTGTGGTGAAAAACATGCACTTCTCATATTCCTTCTGGAATGTAGGCACATGGGGTAAAACAAGAATGAACCCCTCCTGAAATATTTGAGGTCCTCAGGATTATTTAATCTTCCTTTTAGTATGCTCTCTGTTTAGTTTCACAGTCACAAAATTTCTGTGCTTGAGATTCTCAGTGGGACTTGAAATGTTTCCTGCCTAATTTCAGAACAAAGGCATCAGACTGACGTAGGCTGGATCATTTGTAGGCGGACATTGGTATGTTCCTATTTTTACAGTATAATAGATCTAGTCTTTGCCCCCTTCACTTTTATTATTTTAAATTATGCTCCTGTACATTCTTAACTTTTTCATTTCTCTCTCTCTTTTGCGTTGGAGGCCATGGTTGCACTTGCACTCACTTAAAAGATGACAAGCCTTCTTACAACACCACAGGCCAAGGAGAAGCAAATGGAGCCATGCTGTTGCTTCAGCCTTTGTATTGGAGTTTTACTTTGCTGCATCCCATGAATTGTGATATGTAAACCTCTGTTGGCCATAAATCCCCAGTCTTGTCAGACTGAATGCAGATCATAAAAGGAAAAGGGAGAGTAGGATGCATTTTAATGTTTTTAAGCTTTGCTGAGGACATCTGGCCTGTGGTGATTTGCTTAAAAGAGGATTAATTGTAATGCAAACTCAGGAAGAATGGGGATTCTTCAGTGACAAGTGTCAAGTATACAGGAAACGCATTATTTATGTGAGCCAGTGGAATCAAAACAAAATTACAAAACCTTTCCAGGATCTCCCTAATGTTTCAAAATGCTTCAGAGAAATCCATTATATTCAGAGAATTTCCCCATCAGGAATTCCTTCTGTAATAGAGTTTTGTCCTCAACGTCCTCCATTTTAATAAAGCACTTCTTTGAAATCCAAAGTTGCATCAAAAGAAGTGAGGCTGAATTACATTTGCCTGACATACATAAGTACTTCACACAATCATAGTTTCACCAGCAAATAGGCTGTTCTTTGTTAATTTAGAGTGTTTGTCCCGTGTAATCAAAGCTCCGTGTTGTTACAGACGTACATTAGTGTGGAGCTATGACTTTCTTCCTGTGGAGGAACATCTGCAGCCCCGCAGTGCCCTTCTACCTGCGAGAGGACACATTAACCCCAGACACGGTGACCCCATGAGCTGGAGGCTGGTGCAGAGATGTCCAAGCTAGCAGAGAAACCAGCCACTAAGTTCAGCTACAACCAAACAGCATCTGAAAAGATTTCCCGTGTGGATCTGAAAGCAGTCCAGCCATTATTTTTTTATTATTATTATTAGGTGTTGTTTTTTTTTTTTTTTTTTTGTGAAGCACCATGCTCAAGGTAATAAACCCACTACAGAAGCTTTTGGCTGTGGTCTTGCAGATACAAGTCGGTATAGATTCAGAAAGCAAACCAGAGCAGTGATATATTTTCTGAATTCTCCAATACCCACACCACTCACTAGTTTCGAATATGAAACACTGAGGACAGCCAAGTACTGGTTTCAGAATAATGCCGACACAGCCTTTGTATGGATTCAATACTGGAGTCCGACAAATAATTGGCGTCACACCCCAAAATGTTAGAAGACTTTGATTTTTGTTGTGAGAATGTGATTTTGGAGAGCATCAGATAGTAAGGTCATGGTGTAGGTTTAAAAAGAAGCCTTTATTTTTCCCTATCCCCTTTAGAAATTTTGCAGAAATAGGAGGTGGGGTATCAAGGCTGTCAGGAAAGTTGCTGTGTGTCCAAAATCACCAGGGAGAATCCTGTCCAGGAGCAGGAGCTGACTGAGCTTACCTCTCAGGATCTTTTCCAGCTATATTTTCTATAAGTTTATGTATGAAGGAGAGTCACGACAGCTGATTTCCACCGTCTGCCCCCACATTTCTGTGACTAACTGCTTGTGTGGCTTAGAGCTGTGAACAAACAGGATTGTCAGTTCTGTAAGACAAAATCCTCCACAAAGCAGGAGAAAGATTTTTACTTTTTTTTTTTTCCCTTCTCCTGCTTTATCCAAAATGGAAAATGTCCTCATGACCACCACTGATGGAATAATAATGATAATATTTAAAAAGTCATCAGATAATCCCCCCCAAACATAAGTTATTTGGTTAATGAAAGAAATACTTCATTCATCCAGAGTCAAAATATTTGACCTTATTAGCAATCTTTGTTGGATTGCTTTTTGCTTTAGATTTAGGCTTGCTTCCAAACAGAGCATCAATTTAGGAAGAAAAAATGAAAAGGAAATTGAAATAGTGAAAAAAAATCAATTATTAGAGGGTTGTTTTCTCTCTTATTTTTTTCCCACTCTCAGGAAAATAACTACATGAATTTACTTTAAATTTATGAATCACAGCAGCTGATTAAAAAAAAAAAAAGAACTGTATGTCTGACAAAATATTTAAGCTGAATCTACTGTGAGCATTGAAGTCACTTCTCTTTTCTGTCTCCTTTTGTGTGTCCATAGAAGCAGCACAAGCATTTGTGCCAGTGAAAAAGAGGGACACACAAAAGTCCATGCGTGGTAAAACTATGTCATGTTTTGCCTGCTGTTCTGACAGCCTTAGCCTCACCCTGTGCTTTGGAGCCAGGTGTTTTTATAGAGAAGTATCCTATTGTGACCAGGGGAGGAATGCCAGCCTCGCTGGGGACAGAGCCAGGCCATGCCCAAGGGGCAGCTCTGTACCCTGGTGGGGTGTGGGTGTCCAGTCTCATGTTCCTGGAGCATCTCCCAGAGAGGGCGATTAGGCTCCAAAACACAGAACTTAGGTCACACATGAGCTGATATATTAACAATGGGGAATATAATATCTATATGTATATTAATAAATTGATTGTTTATTACATACAGAAAATGACATACAAAAGTGCTTTACTACAACTTCATTACTTGAGTTTTGAGCTTCCAAACAGGAAGCAGACAGCACAGGTATCAAATAAAGAGTAGCAACCACTTGGCTTGGACAGTAGAGGTCAGATGCTCTATCATTATTTGGCATCATTTTTGCCAACCATCATACATTTCTGTGGGATCAGCAGCCCCCCTGGAGCAGGATCTGCTTGCTCCCAGTGTAAGCCCTTCTTTCAGCTCTCCGTTCTTCAGAGATTTTGTCTGAGGTTTGTGTTACCAAATAATAGGAATCTGTTTTATTCTCCTCATATCTGTCTCTCATCAGCCTATTTGTTTCAAGTGGGGAAAGCCATATTATTCTCAGGAAGCAGTGCTGGCTGGTGAACAGAAATGGTGATCGCTTCCCTCAAAGCACATGTGTCTTCCTCACCCCTCCTTTTGAAAATGCTTAAGACCAGTTTCAGTGAAAAGATCCAGATCGCTCGTTTGGTGGCACATTTTATATCATGTCTCTTTAAAAGCCTTCTGTCTCCTTTCCACTTCTGCAATCAGCTAATTACAGTTAAAAGTAACAGAGATGGTTGGTCACTCACAGCAATGGCTAATGGCAGCTAATCCATTACATGAGGGGACATAAGGAAATGTCTCATTCAACTGATGCAGGAAAGAGCTTTCAGAGAGTCAGATCATAATAATACAGACTAGAATTTGGCTATGATGGTACATTTAGCACCCCTGATTTTATATGGGAAGCCATAGGATCCTCCATAACCATGTGAATGATTAGGAATTTGGTTTTTTATCTCATCCAAAAGAATTTTTTTTTTTCTAAAAAAAAAAAAAGGAAAAGGAAGCAAAGTGTGGATAGCTGCCTGTGCATGACTGAATTGGTTGCATTCATGGTGTTTTTTCACTTTTTCTAGAGCACCTACTTCAGGAGACTTATCATCATATTTTTTCTGCTGACCAAGCTATAGAATTATCAGCACACTTGCAGGTTACTCACTTGAAGGTGGCCAGTAAATCCAGAGCAGGGATTTAATAGGATACTTGGATAACCCAGCCCTTCTGCAGATAATTTGTGTTTATTATCTTGATTGTAACTGCACTGGGACACCAGATCACAACAAAACCCTTTTCTTGCTCAGTGTGGTAGGGTTTTCTGGATGCTGCTCTTCCATGGAGGAAGGTCTGAGCAGTTGTTAAGACACATTGTGCTTTGTGGTGTTTGGGAGTGAACAGCTGCTCGAACTGTGCCTCTGTCCTCAAGGGCCAGTCCTGGGACAGTTGCCTGGGTGATGTGTGTGGTCCTCACTGCACCGAGGCTCCTGCACGCCCCAAGGAAGTCCCATCCCCACGACACCAAGTGATGAGCAAACACATTGCACAAAGACAGTCAATGCCCAGAGTGGTTGGAGTCACGGTGAAGTGGAATGGGCTACAGATGCTACAAAAAAGAGGTGGCAGGGGACAAAGAACAAAGCATAAATGCTGGGGGCAGCTGCTAGCCTGGGTGGTGGCAGTGGCAACCCCTGTCACAGCAGTGATCCACTGGAGTATTTGCAAAAACAACTTACCTCAGGCTTCCTACATTTATTACTGATTGCGGGCACCAAATTATTTCACTTTCTGTGGGTTTCCTCTAAACTGCTTAATGTTCACCTGCCAATACTTTCTGAAGCACGGAAAAGCATTATTTTTCTCATCATCCTCACTGCTTAAAATCTCATGAGGTCCCTTTCCATAGCCACAGTTTATTTCCTCTACCCATAGCAAATATTACATTAAAATAATATTAAGACTGAGTGACGATGAAGGCTGAAATCAGGAATTGCTGAAGCTAAGGCTGTGTATACCAACTTAATGCTGTTTCTCTGTGGGTAGTCTTTAGCTGTATAGCCTGACAGGACAGCATTTTTACTTTGCCCCTACCCCCAGGTAATCATTCAGCTCATACCACCTTTAATAATTGCAGTTAATTTGTCAGCCCCTCAGAAGTGGTGGGGGAGAGGTTTCCCTCTGCTGTATGAGGGAGCATCTGAGCAGGTCTGTGCTAGCAGAAGCTGGTGCTTCATCTGCTCCCACTTGTGTGTAGCTCAGTGCCATTTTAGCTACAACACTGCTCAGAGAGCTGGCTTTTCTTTTCCTATGCTTTTCTGGAAGTGGGCTAGCAGTAGAAAGCAATGTCCCTTTGAGGGGCCTGGTTATGCTGAAGTGTTTATTGCAGGGCATAGAGTTGAATGCCACCTGCTGTGGGGGGAGGAAAACAAGGAGGTGAGGTCCCATCCATCGGGACTGCTGCCTTTCTGGGGTCCCAGAGAGCTTGGCTAGGCTGCAAGAAGAGATGGCCTTGCTCCATCCCACAGACTCATCCTAGTGAGTCTGACTCATGTTAGTGATGCTGTGCTTCGTATATTTTTTCTAGAGAAATGCGTACTATCTACTGGCTTAACTGTTATTAAGAAGGAAATCCAGGACTTATGGGCTATATAGATTTATAAATGTTTTATAACTTCCATGTGATCAAGTGACTCAAACCGGGAAGTGTTGTGGATGTAGCTTTTTTTAATAATACTTACACTAAGCAATATATCTTGTGAGGAAAGGACCTGACCTGATACTTGCGATGTCACAGGGATCTCAGACTGGTACTGAGCTCATTGCCTTTTGCAGGTTTTTTTTTGTTTGTTTTTGTTTGTTTTTTAATAATGAGAATCTGTTAGGTAGCAGGGTTGATAGCTCAGTCTTACTGTGTGCTCCAACATGCAGACATCTCAGTGAGTTTCTCATCTGCTTAGATTTAAGAAGGTCAAATATTAGGCTTGTTTAAATTTTTCAGCTGTTTTCCAGAGAAATGTGTTCCACCCAGAAAGGAAAATGCAGCTCTTAAATTTCCAATGTAACAGAAAGATAATATATTGATGACTAATTTGTGTTTAGACTAATGTCCCCCCACCTGCTTTTTTGTTTAAAGCATGTGACTGGTTTTATGTACTTTGCCAAAATGAATAACACAAAAGCAACAAAGAAATCTGCAAGTTTTACTGTCTTTACTTGTCTTTAGAATAGCAAGCTGTTTTCAAGGCTCTGTACTAGGTTTATTTCCAACTATTTCTACCTTCTTAATGTTAACTGAATTATTGTCACTCTGCTACACCTTTTCCTGTTCATTTTCGTATCAGTCATGTCAAAGAGTGTGAAATGCATTGCTTGCGTGCCATATGTGGGGTTGGGATTTACATCTCTGTAGAGAGAAGCATTTTTTTTTTCTAATACCTTGGAGGATAAAATACCTTTCCTTACTCTTGTGAAATCAGCAAAACAGATCTCTGAATAAATAACACATTTGCAGTCTTAAATATATGAATATTATGGAATCTTCCTCAAGATGGAGTATATTTATATTTTTTCACATGTGCAAGGACTTACCATGTTTGCTATGGGAAATTACATTTTTATCCTTGGTCAGATTTATGAAGATAAGTGGTTCTGTTCAGTTGTGCAAGTAGTCTGAGAAGAAAAAGCATCCATTTATGTACCACAAAAGTGCTGCAGTTATCAGACCTTGGGGTGGAGGGGGGGAGTATTTTTAAATGGGATTTACTTGCTCCTTATAAAAGCTAAATAGTGATTTATCTGTGTGTACTTGTAAGAAATCTATTGCAATGAAAAATAGTTAATGAGTGGTCAACTTCTCTAACTGAAACTAACCATGACCTCAGATTTAAATCAGGAGCAACTTGATTTGAGTCATGACCATTATCTAAGATTTAAAAAGAAAAGAGAGGGGGTGGGAGGTTGAACATGACAAACCAACCTTCTCTTCTTCCAGTTTTAAGATGTTACTGACTTCTAGTGTGATTTCAATTCCAAAACCTGCGGGTTCTTTGGAAATTGATATCACAGCCTACTAGCCTCTGGGGTGAAGGTCCTGTGCTGGGCTCTGGTGTGGGACAGGAACTCCGCAAACAGCAGAGACATTCCAGTTAAGCCTCTTTATAGCAGCTTACTGAAAACCATGAACCTCTGGTAAATTAAAAAGGAAAAGGTAAATGAGTGTGTCTGATGTTCTGCAGGGAGATGTATGGTGACCCTCTGCTGCCCAACTGAGGTGATCATAAACTTATTTACCTGGCTTAACTTTGCTTATGCTATAGGAATAGTCGTGTGAACAATAATATTTTAGCAATCAACAGCACAAAATGACCTTCTCATCTTTGAGACTTATACTTGCTGAGCTGTTTAGTTATGGTAATCAATAGCTTCTGATAATGTCTTATTTGTGTAATGCTGCACACATTTGTGTAATGTTTCAATTTAAAACTTCACATAAGCTGGTCTTTGTTACTGAAGCATATGAAGATCATTGTGATTTTGTCGGTGGTGTTTCTTTATTTATTTATTATTACTATCTTCGTTAGACCTATTTCTTTGCCAGAAATCTTTCTCTTGGTAATGTCATGTGCCATCAAAGTTAAAAGCAGATTTTACAGCTATGGAAAGGTATACATGTTATACTTCCAAATGCCACAGAGTGGCAATGTTTCAGAAAACTTTATTCAAGTCTGTTAAAAATACTATTGAACCCCATCCGTGGGGTAATGATGAAGGGTTACCCTCCACAGTACTGCTCTGCCTGTACTCTGCATAATTCAGTGTGGCAGAGACAAGAGGTATAGGAGGAACTTGCTGAGATGCTGGAGCAGAGAATTGCAGTGCTTGGAGGTGGGGATGGGGTGGAGGGATTAAACTATAATAAAAAAAAAATCTCTTTAATTGGGGTGGGAGGAAATCAGCATTGCTGCTCTCTGATGTCTTCATGTTCTTTTTCTGAATTTATTTAAAATTTTATTTATTTAAATTTTTCTGAGTTTAGGGGATCTCATTTTTTGCGTGTCCTATTCAATGTATTTTATGTAATTAGAGGATCAGAACTGTGGGTTTGAAGCTGAACAACGGGCAGAATTGCATACTTGCCTACTACTTTCTCATGTTAATACAACTACTCTGTAATGCAAAAAAGATAATAAATTGCAGTGAGGCTGTTATGAATAAACAAGAATGCAGGAAGATGTTAAACAAGTAAAGTAATAATCTAAGTAAAGTAGTTTCCACACAGACGCTGTCTTAAACTCTCATTGCTCTGGCACTTGCACCTGCTTGAAGTTTTGCTTATATAAATACCTGCGAAGGAGCATATGCCAACCTCATTTCTCAAGCTAGCAATGTTTGATGAAGACCAGAGACAGACACAGCTAAATCCCTGGACCCAAATAGCTTCAGACTTGGTGAGAGTCTTGTAGCTCAGGCAGCTATCTCAAGATTTCCTCAGCTTCCAGTTCCCTTATAGAATTATTCCATATTTAAATGTCAAAGTACAAAATAAAATTAATGAGTTGGATTTTGTCTCATCCCTGGGATTATGATTTGATGATATGCCCTGTAAAATGTCAGTTGTACACCAGTTCCATGATCATAAGTGTAAAGGAACTGGAATTCCAGGTTTATGAAAAAAATGATATTTAGGAAATGTCATTAACTGTTAATATACAGTGGAGGTCATGTAGTGATATACAGTTGTGGAAATGCACAATCAAGGATAGCCTTTCCTTTTGCTTGTATCCGGTCTCTCTTCCTTTTCTTTTCTCTTTTGTTTAATCTTGAGGTGGAGCCATCAAACTCTGCATGTGTGCCAGCCCCTGCCCAACCTTTTCTGTCAAGTAAATGTGCTTGGTACATACTGGTCAGGACTGTGGGAGAAACAAGTGGTTCGTCAGGTATAAAATGGAGTCCTACGAGAGACTAATGAAGAGTGAAGATGCTGAGCATGTCTACCCCTACTATAGTGGCTGCTTCTGCATTTAGTCCACTGCAGTATAGATGCAGAGTAGTACGGGTAAAGAGGAGAGGACAGGATGTAGCATTAACAAATGCTGCTATGAAGTTGCTGCAGTGCTTCTGTCTATAAAGGAAGTAAAAATAAATTACAGATTGGTAATTTTCTTTGTAGCAGGCCAACCAGGCTTCAGTTCAGGAGTGTGGTGTTTTTGTTTTTGTTTTGTTTGTTTGTTTGTGTTTATTAGAATAAAGGAGTGGAGGAATATGGTTGAAATAAATAAACAAGGAAAAAAATTATTAGATGACTTCAGACCTGTTTTCAGTGATGTGGAAGCACTTCTTCACTGTATGTGTGCTGGAGCACTGGCACAGGTTGCCCAGAAAGGCTGTGGAGTCTCCTTCCTTGGAGATCTACAAAAGCTGCCTAGACTTGTTACTGGGCAACCCGTTCTGTGTGGCCCTGCTTGAGCAAGGTTTGGACCAGATGGACCCAGAGGTACCTTCCAACATCAACTATACTGTAATTCTATGGAGAACTATGCTCAATGTTCAGTGTCATTTTTGCTCATAAGCAAGGTCCAGGGGGACACTACAGATAGAGCTGTGTGAAAGTTTGTGCAACTGTTGTCAGTTCTCATAGCTCTTGGTGAATGGGTAGTGCATCCATACACTTGTGTACGTTATTTTTCCATTTGTTTCAAATAATCTAGCATATGTCCCTGTCCCATTCCTCTTATTTCAGAGGCACATCTCTGAATATCCCTCCCAAACTGTAGACTAACCTGAGCAACAGGAATTAATAGATGTCCCACCAACTCAGTGATACTCTTAAATCTTACTGAGTTTGCACAGATGTACTTTAGCTGCTGCTAGTTTCCAGTGATATTCATATTCCTGAGGGGATCTTAAATTCATTGAGAGGTTTTCCTTACTCATTGCAGAATATTAAGCAATAGAGTTATCTCTGATACCGATTTAATTAATTCTGCTGTGAGACAGTAATTTATTCAGAAGGCTACCACTGATGTCCTGGGTATTACATACGTACTATATAGCTTACAGCTAGTTTAATTTAATGTGCTGCATTTGTATTGATTTTTACTTTAGCAAAATACAGTCAAACAATAATGCATGGATTTAGAAAAGCTTTATATTTCATAAACATTGGCACATTCATATTTGACTTTGTCAGCAAAGGAGAATTAGATCAAACAAGGTGCAATGATGCATTTGTTGCTTTGGGAGCCTCTATTTCAGAACTTGACATTGATAAACTGTTATAATTAATTCTTTCAGTTTAATGAGATGGCATACACTATCAGCAAATGTGAGCTTTGATGTCAACATATTTTATTGACCGTCTTCCTGTATTAATTGGAACATGCCTTGACGGAGCTTTTCCTTGTATCTGACCGAAAGGGAAATGCAGAGAATTTTGCTTATGTTCCTAACCAAAACCACACACTGAGATGGCTCATGCATGCTTAACCAGAGCAATGCTTCCCCGAAGTCAAAGACTGTTTTTCAGTGATAAAGCAGAAGGAACTGGGAAAGTGAACTTCTTGGCTCTCTTCCTGGATTTGTCATTGAGTCAGGCAAGTCATTAAACACAGTTTGACTTCAGCTTACCTATCTGTTTAGTGGAGATAGTAATATTTTCCTGTTATGGAGAGAGATTGTAACTCAATTAATATTGTGGAGCTCTTTGCAATACTCAAATGAAAGTCAAAATATTGCTTGGCATAGGTTAAAGTGTATGAAAACAAAATGTAATCTGATATTGCTTTAATTTTATGCATTTTTTTCTGACAATTAAAATAATTTGATTGCACTGATGTTAACATTCAAATACTTCAGGTTTATTGGAGAGCTCATACTAAATATGAGTGCCATAATAGTTTACAGACTTGCATTTAAAGCACTAAGAATAGCTGGTTACTAATGCTGTAAGCAGCTGATGATTTTATTTAGCTTCACAAGTGCAGGAAAAATGCCAGGAAAAAAAAAAAAAGTTGCAGGATGTTTTGACATTAACAGACACTAATAAGTGGTACTCAATGGAGCTGCAGAATGAAGTGATTAAGTAGGTCAGCTTACTTAAAGTAAGGGGGAAAAAAGGCCAAAATAGAAGTGCAAACGTGTTGAAAGTACCAAATCCACAGAAGGCAACAATATTTGCACAGCCGTGCCCAGGTAACGCAGTGGTAATCTCAAAAGAGAAAGATGGTTACTCTCTTTTGCAAGACTCTGTTTTTCATTTTCTAAAATGTGTATTTTGGATTCCTATATTGCTGTATATGGGAAGGAGAGAGAAAAGCAAGAACTTCATCAGCTCATTATGGCTGCTATCAAGAATTCAAACTGCTATGCTTCTGTACTGTCTGGTACCATATCAGGCCATTGCAGTGCCACTGTCTCATCTGAAATTTGGAGGACTGAATGTATTGCTACTGGTCCGGGGTTCTGCTTACTCTTCAGGCTTTCCACCAGACTCTTAACTGTGTGGGTTTGTTTTTGTTTGTTTGTTTTTGTTTGTTTTTGTTTGTTTGTTTTTGAGAGGTGTCAAGGACTCTGATATTAAGCATCAACATAAATGTACACCTACATGTATTCTGCATGGATAATGACCTTATCAGTCATTTTTTCCATTCATTTCCTTGTACACTGCTATCCAATCTCCTTTTTCAAAAAAATATTTTTTACCTTTAACTCCCATCTACTGATAAGAATACAACTATCTTAAGTTTCTTCAATGTCCGCTCTGCTTGTGACACTTTGAGAAGCAAACAGGAATTTTCAAGTTAAGTTGAGCCTTTGCAGCTACAGAGTACAGCATTTTTTCACATTACTGCGACAAGAAATTTTTTGCCAGTGCAGTAACAAACTTGTCTTTTCCAATTTCTGTCCTGCTGACTACTTGAATCAATATTGCATCTTAAAATGATGAGATACGTTGATTCAGGTTGGATAGGTAAATCTCATGAGGATGGTAGTCAGAAATCTCACTGATAAGTCTCTGAGTCTTAGAATACCTTGCAAATTATCCTGAAAATCTGTGTTCTTGTTTTCATATGAGCATTGTCTATCGTCTTATTTTCATTTTCTTTTCCACAGGAGTTTCAGTTGACCTCATTATATTTGTTGGTTTTTTTTCTGGCACACAGAGATTTTTGTCATAAAGTGTTTTGCCATATATAACAGGATCCCATTTCTTATCTCTGTCAAATCTAATTACTTTGATGGCAATGCATTCAAATCCACCTTGGTATTAGAACATCGCTTGTTTCACTCAGTGATGGGACAGAGACTGAGGATTTCTTAATGTGCATTCTTTCACAAGGACTTTCATGGTCAAGTATTTGCAACAAGGCTTACTTAAACTTTTGTCTCATTGTTCTAAACACCTGCATGTTTCTGTACCTTTCTGCTAGCCACTTTCTGATTCCGGTGAAATCACAGAGTCCTCTTAACTCCAAGCTGTCCAAGGTCAACAAGCTCCCCAAGTTAGAAGCAGGCCTGAATGAAATTCCTGGAGCAAACACCTAATGAGACTTTGAGGTGGCCTGTGTTGGGCTGTCCAAGACAAGATGGGTTAGAAACGGATGTGAACCTGAGCTGAAGTATTCTTAGCACATACAAAAATTATTTTCAGCCTTACTTCGTGAATTTCATGGACTTGGTTTTTAAGTCACTGAATAAATGGTATTTTCTTCTATAAATGACTTCAATGACTAGAGGAGATATTTGTTAGAGAAATGTGATGCTCTAACAGAGTAGGCTGTTGTCAGAAAGCCCTTCTCACATCACTTCATATGGGGAATTCCATGTTTTCACTTCATTTGCTGAATAGAAGATGCAAGGTTTATCAGAACTCATGAGTCTCGCCCTTTATAAAGCTACTTTTATTAGTTGCTTCTGGTTACACTTAGGTTCTGAGAATGAATATATGAAAATGCCTTTATCAGTGTTTTCTAGCCCCATGTATGTATTTGGGTCATGTCTGCTGGCAACCTACTTCAGAGGGGCTGTTTCCATGCGCATTCTGCGTAAAGCTCCACATTTAATTACTGCAGCTTAAACTATTATGCTTGTAAACACATTACTTCTGTCAAAGTCCCCATAATGTCATTTTGATATTTTCTACACTATTGATCTACCTCCTGCTTTGTGTAGATTTCCTAAGCTGACAGAAAATGTCAGAGCTGTCTTGTCCAAAAGCATCGGACCACTCCAGCCACTTTGTAGCTGCCTCTGGTTTTACAAGGCATTCAGCATGTACTTGAGCAGCTCTGTAGATGCCTGTTTGATGTGTCATGTGCAGCCTCCCGGGGCTCCAGATTTTCACCCTGAGCTGACGCCAAGGTTCTACTCTATGATATGGAAATGCCAAGGTAATTTCATGCTTTGTACAGCTCTATGAATATTTTTAATTATGACAAAAATGCCATGGAAATGAAGATTGTTCTGGGTTTTATTGTTGCATGTAGTTTTGTATGACTCTAATTTCATAGCAATTTAGTTCATTTAGCACTTTGAGATTTGTGGGTCGCCTGGAAGCATAAGAAAGTGAACCCCATATTTGTCATGGATTTGATAACCTTGGCTAAGCTAATGCAGGAACTCTTCTGCAGAGCACTGGGAGTGCTGGATTTTTTATCTTTTTTCTGCCAACTCCACTGGAGACTGACAATCTCTAGGTTCTGAAATACCTCTGAAGCACAAACTTTCTTCACATTTTGGTATGGTTAACACTACCTTGTAAAGACCACATGGGTGGTGGCAGGGGACATTTTGTTAGGCTCTGTTGGCTCTGCCCTTGGTTTCTCTTCACAACTGGTAGTTTTTCTTGTAAAATCCTTTCCCTGCTGTATAGCAGACTTGGAATGTCCGCTGCTTTCTGTTAGGACACAAGAGCCCCATAACTGAATAAAACTGCCTGGCTTACTAGATTGATAGCTGCCCTTGATATGGGCAGTCTGTGTCCACATACATATGATCCTACCTTGAGTTTAGGACTCTGGGTTGATATTGCTTTTGGTGTGTTGCCACTGAGGCTGGGAGAGAACAGAAGTGGGAGTGTGTGTGCTTCATGGGGAGAGGTCAGGTGCTTGGCTTGTCCCTCAGCTGGTCACAGCCAACCCAGGTCAGTGTTGCTGCCATGAGCTCTCAGCCTCTGCCCTCCTCCATCATTAGTCAAAAAGGTTGTTTGCAAATGGTTTTGCAAACCATATGGTTTTGTCCATATTGAAACACCTAATGGCCTAGGCACAGCTGTCACCTGCGGTGTCATCCCCTTGGTGTTGCTTAACCTCTGGTTGTGTAAGCAAAGCTGCCTGGCGTCTGTCTGGGAGGGCTGGGTGGAGACTGAATGCCCATACATTTGGGCACTGCTGGCCCAACTGGTGACGATGTCACAGATATGCTCAGGGGACTCGTGCCCACCCCCTTTGTGACTTCAGCTGCTCTGTCAGGGAGAGTTGGCACTGTTTTCAGCTGAAGGCAGCAACCAAGGGGCTCTGCTGCTCCTAATTTACGCTGCAGAGCGACCTGACTGACTCGCTCAGGTCTGCTAGCTCCCTTCTGATTTAAGGGGCTGCTGAACATGTCAAGGTAGAGACAGCAGGCCATAGGCTGCAGTCTGAGGCAAAAGAGCTGGGCATGGGAATGTGCTGTATGAGCTGTGTAGGAGGATTCCTAGAGGTGAAAGTCAAGCTAGGAGGAAAAAAAAAAAAGTTTGCTGACTCATCATATCCATCTCTATTAAATTACCTTCCAAAAAAGAAAGTAAATGAGGCATCCTATGTCTGCTGAAGTCAATAATGCAACTCCCATTAGTCTGAGTGTGTGTTAAGTTCATAATTGATGTATCTGGCATATTAATGTGCTAATTTATGTAAACTGGATAGACTGCATGTGTTTCCTGAGAGATGATCAAGAGAAAGGAAAGCAGACGTTTTAAGACCTTCTAAGTAGGTGTGTAGTGGGCATGAAAATGGAGAGGAAATTCTGTGGAGATGTTTTAATGTTTACACAATCAAAAACGATTTTTTTTCCTTCCCAAGGTTGGACATTTTTCCAAATACTCTGGAACAAGCCCACACATAATGTACAGAAAATGCAAAAATGGAAAAAAAATCCTCTATTATATCCTTTGTGTTTAATATTTTCTGACCCCCTGTGGTCTTAAAATTTTAAACATTGAATTTAAATAGAAAGCATTTTGTATTACCTGGTAAATCTACAGATTTTCCTCCTGTTCCCATACAATATGTAAAACTCTCCTGAATCCTGCTATAACCTGCTTTCCTCAGTGATTTCTGCAGCTGAAATTAAAATGCCTGACTGTGCGAATAACGTATTTGCCAAATCTCTCTTTCTCTCTTCCTTGAATGAAATTCACCCCCTAGGAAGTGAATTATTTGTGAACGGAACGGGATTTTTATGAATAAATATATGATTTAAAGCAACTTGACCCATCCCTACATAGCTGCATTCCCATTTTCCACAGTGGGCTGCTTTTGAAATTGTTTACTCTGAGTACCCAGTAATTGGCATGATTAATCAAAGCGTGTGACCGATTGCTTTAGTCGCATGTTGTTGCCTGATTGATTGGCTGGGACTTTCATACAGCGGAGGGAAGGTGCTGAGAGACCTTTTTTTCTGCAGGGTGTCTCACTGCAAAGTGGTGAGGAAGAGCATGCTGGCAATGTGGTCAGTGCTGGTGTCCTGCTGGGCCAGCGATGCTTACCCCATGTGCAGGGACCCCAGGAGTAAGGCAGCAGCGCAGGTGTTGCTGCAGGACCACAGACTGGTAGCGGGTCAAACAGGGCACTGCAGCACAGTAAATGAAACAGTTATTGTGTCTTAATTTGGATTTACTGTGCAGGTAAATCCTACTGAATAGACGTAACAAATCTGACTGCAGACCTCACAAGATCTTTCTTTTTTCCTCGGTGTTGAGGTAGATCTTTGAGGTGTTTCTGATCACAGCCTTCTGATTCCAAGCCATATGAACTATATGCTTCCCTCACCTGCAAGGTGAGGGGAATAGCTATTCTTGTTTCACTGCAAAATGCTTTGATACCTGTGGTTGGAAGGTAGTATGCAGAAGCTAATGTCGTTATCTTTGTGTAGGAAAGAAATATCGCTAATGAAAAAAGGCTGCTTGTTGAGGTTGCTTGGGAAATGGGAGAGAAAAGGCACTGATTTAAGGCGTACACATTTATATTGAGATATGGCAACCCCATGAAGACAGGGAAAATATTTTAGCATAGATGCCAGGGAAGAAAAAGTAGGATGTTATCTGTGCAACAGATCCTATTGTAAATTTCTGGGGAGAGAAATGTTTCCTGTAAGTATGACTCAGATTTCTGTGAATCAATAGAGCCTCTGAGTGTCAGAGGCAGTCAGTATATTTTAGAGGAGAAAGGTACTAAAGTCTGTGGCTGACTGGAACAAGTCAGGATCCAGTCTGTCTTTTGGACATTTTTCCTTTCTTTTTTTTGGGGGGAGAGATAAAGAACCTGGATGGCTCTGCAATATTATAGCAGAGGTGGATTTCCTGGGATAATCCTCAGTAAGATGAATTCATCTTAAGCAGAAAAGATCACTTGATTATTATTTTTGTTTTTCAATCTTCTCATAAGGGTGTGGCAGGTGTTAATGACAGGCAGAAATTCCCAAGCTCCCTCTTTCTGTAGTGTGAATGTGCCCTTGACCTGCTTAGATCATAGACAAAAATGGAGAATTCAGCTATATCTGGAAGGATATACACAGGCTGTAATTCAAAATAAGCATAACTGGAAACAGTAGAATTGTTTTTTTAATTAACTATATCTATTGAGACTTGAAGAACTATAAGAAAAAGCCATTTACTGATAACAGGCAGGGTTGATCAAATATTAAATAGATCACAAAAAACATAAATACATATGAATGGTTTTTTTCTTAATCTAAAACTCAGCTCACAGAAATTTCTCAGGCATTCTGTAGCATCCATTTAAATGTTCAAACAATCTTACTGGCTTTTGCGTCTACTAACCTTCTGCAAAAGCAGTTAATTCTATACATTGTTTCTGTGAATATTGCACAGTGTTAAATGAAAGAAGTATCAGAGAAAACATTTTATAAACTTATTTATGAAGGAAGAGATTCAGTGCCAAAGAGACTTTTGATTTTTTTTTTAATGACCTTTTGTGGTACAGTTCACTGCTCTGTGTTGAAAGACTAATAAACATTTGGAAGCTGTTCAGGCTGTAGGTTTGAAGTGTGTCAATCATTCTTGTTACGAAAAGTCAAATCTTAAAAAGCTGTCAACTTGTTTGTTAGGGGGACTGTGGGACATACTTTCAAAAGTCATAGGGCCTGTACTTTTCAAAAAGAAAGCTAAGATAAATTTGCACTTCAGTGTCTAAGTGGCAACATACGAACACTATTCCAGCCACCCTTGCACTTGTTTATTTTATCATTTTATCCATTGTTGTCATTGAAATACAAGGACTTTAGGTGAAAATCTATTTTTAAGAAGGATCCACAATTTTTTTTTTCCTCATAAAAATACTTGCCACTGAAAAAGAGCTTTGCTTCAAAACTTCTAGGATGACTTCTACTTTACTTTTTTTTTTTTCTTTTATAAACCTCATTTCATGCCATGTTTATCTAGACTTGCTGAGGCCTGTAAAGCTTCATATAAATCAGGGCTTATACTGCAGCTAAGAATAAATTGTAATTCACAGTTTCTCCCCCTCAGCCAACCAAAGTTGGTAGATCTGAGTTTTACTTTGGGGTTTTCGGAGGCAAGGGGAGAATTACTGTAAACTTGACATTAAGTCCATGTAAGTTACAAGTAGGAACACTTCTTATAAATGCATGAACAAAGGAAATATCTTAATTTTATGTTTCTCTAATAAACTAGGGTGATTTATAATGCTGATTCAGTTAGGCTGTTACATTCATTAAGTCAGTGAGTATGAGCAACTACAGATGTTTTAATTCACTGGGTCTTTAATTTAAAGGTAGAGCTCTAGCGTAGTCACTAGTGCAACCTTGAGTGGTCATGAAAGCTCCCTGAGAAGCTCTTGACAAAGTATCTGTGATGTGGAGTCCTGCTTGTAGGTGATGCTCTTAAAATTCAGGAGGATTTTCTTTTAATGATTTTTGTCTTCTAGTGATCTGCATCCTGTAATACCTTGAAATATCTTTATCATGTTCCTGCATACTGCACATCACAAAATAATTCATCGTCAGATTTTACAGTAAATCTAGTGAGCACAGACAGGACTCTGGGAATTTCAGCTGCCTCGTAACACTTTGTTATGCACCTCACTGCTAGGTCCCTGTGCTCCAAATTCTGTTTCATCATAATTCTTCCAGGTGGATTTAGAGAGAAACAAAGTCCCTTAAACCGCCTCTGATGCCACCGCAGCATACATCATAGCCCCTGAAAAATTAGGAAGACTTCCAAGTATATGCTTATAACATCTATAGAGGGAAAATAGAAGAAGAAATGCTCATAATGCAGCATGCTCTGGCCTGCTTTTTGCCATATCCTTGTTATAATGCTGCATGTGACCTATGATAAGTTCTGGGGAAAAAAAAAAAACATTTCAGGCCAAATAGCCCAAAACACCGTATTTTGTTTAAAAACCAACCATGTTTGCCCCCAAAATGGGTTTCCCATTCGAGCACTTCTCTGCTATCTTTTGATTGTTTCTAAGGTTTTCATTCAAATAAACGAAATCCAGATTAATTTGCAAAGTATTCAGTTGATGCTGAATCCTCCCTTCTTTTCCTTCTGGGACGATGCAATGGTTTTTAGAGCCTTTCTTTTCCTTCTGGGGCAATGCAATGGTTTGTTGAGCCTTAGGAAGCCTTTTGGCTTGTTGGTGTGTGTTTGACTGGTGGATAAGGCCTTGGAGGTCTTCTGGAATGACCTTATATCAGTGTCTTTCATTTACTGACTGCTTACAAACACTCAGATGTTGCCCCATTTCTTATTCCTTGAGTAAATGGAAGATATCTGTCTCATTTTTATAGCTTTGTTGTTTTATTAATAAGGCTTGCTGTTCTTGTTTAGATGCTAGAAAAAAATAAGCTTGTCCTCCTTTTTGCTGTTCCTTTATTTTTTCCTGCGTGTTTATTTTTCACACCTCATATTCAGAAAAGAACAACTTCTTTTGCTCCTCCTTCAGATCCTACCTTCCTGCGTTCTCAAGACTTGCTTTTTGTAACTTCCCAGGTTTCATCTGTTGAAAAAGCCTGGAGCCAGCTTCTCCAGCGAGCCAAGGTCTGCTTGTTAGCTTCACTCGCATATATCTCCTTTCTCTACTTGGTTATAGGCTTTCCTTGGCAGGAACAGTCCTACTGCCCATGTCTAACACAATCCTGATCTTACTTAACAGAAAACACCTTAACTATTTTTTGAAGGATGCTGTTTAATTGGCAGCTTTACTCATATTTTCCAAAGCATTGGGACCTTTTTTTTTAAAGGTTGGGTACCCCAGGCCTCCATAATTTAAAAAGGATACAATTCTTGCATTGTCTTGGCTGCATTTCTCTTTACTGCCACAGCAAGACCTGTCTTAGTATCTCAGCCTTTTGTCAAAGTTTTCCTTCCAGAAACACTTACTATTTCTTTCAGTTATCATTCACTTTTTAACTCTGATTCAGATAGTGTTTTCTGAGAGTCAATGCTATACTATATTCAAACAAGACTGAAGACTTAGATACTTAAAAAGAAAAAATACTTAAAAAGAAAAAAAAATCCATTATAATTTTAATCCATTATAATTTTAGCACTTGAATATTGTAATTGGATGGAATATTGGAGAAGGAAGATTGCATTAAAGTACATTCTTAATATCAAAACTTATTTTACTTAGTAAACAAAAAGTTCCTAGCCTAAAGTTCAATCCACAGCTCTTGAGTGCTGATGGCAATCTTAATTTCCTGAAGAATTTCACTCCCGTCTTTCAGATAACCTCCCTCTTCATCCTAAACCTGTGTGCACTGAAGGAAAACTTAGCTACGGTTAACCTCTTGCGTACCAATTTCAGATAATACTCCAAACACCAACTGAGTGATAGCTACCCATGAGAGGCCTGTGTCCTTCACTGGTAGCATGGAGAAGGTCTTTTTCTGTCCCCAGCTTCTTGTAAATGAAGACATGAATAGTGTTTTCCTTCTGGAGCTGTGATTTTGGGCTTTGTGCCAGTACCTACCCAGGACCTAAATTTCCCTTTAACTTTCTGGATTAATCCTCATCAAGTGTGGCAAATCACTGCTTAAGGGCCCATTTCAGTGGAAAATAAGCACATCCCTCTCTGCCTTTGGCTACTTTGAAATCCAGCTTCTGTTGACTGAAGATCTAAATTACATGAAAATCAAAAATATGCCACATGTAAGCCAGACAGGTCTCCTGAAACACAGATTCATTATCATCTGATTTAGTAACAATGTTAGAAAACTACTTTGTTGTTGCTCAGTTTAAAGGACGTTCCTGTAAGAATGTAATAACATACATCTTGCCTTAATGGCTTAGAAATTTTGGAAGCAAACTTGAAATTGTTTCAGCCCTTTTTTATTTATTTTTTTTTTCGGTGTGTGTGTGCATTAAGGATAAGTGGTGGCCCAATACTACAGGTAGTGGAGCTGCACCTGGATCTGAAGTTGCTTTGAAGTACAGTGCCCCAGATGCAGCTTTATAGAATGTATGATCCTATTGTGCTTAGATCAGTATTGGTTATAGCTCAGACAGCTGCACCAAAGATGTATACTGGTGGGAGTGAGACAGCAGTCAGTTAGAAAAAGCTGCTGATGTAGGGTTTTGGTTCTGGAAAGACCATCTTCGTATTGCTGGTGGTGGAGTATGTTTTTTTTTGTTGTTGTTGTTGTTCTGGGAATGTCTTACTAAGCAAGACTCTTGCAAAGAGGAATAGATTGGCCATACTCATGGTTATAGACAGCCCCGAACGAGCAACTGAGGATGGGGGGATGTGGTCTCAGCTTTCTCTGTGCGCCCCTGTAACTGCTGGTCCTGAGCACCTGATGGGACAGGACGAGGCATTACCCCCCACACCCCTTGCAGGCTCAGATTTGGACCTCGTTGTTTCCACCCCCGTGTGTGCCGCTGGTAACCGGGTGCTGACTGCAGCTCCGGGACCCCCGTGCGGGGCTGGGGGTGCCCGGGGACAGCGGCTGGCCCCGCACCCGGGCATTTCTGTCCCCCGCTGGCGGGGGGGAGGACGGAAAGAAGAGGCTGGGCAGGGAGTGCGTGTACGGCTTCGCCCGCTTTCTCTGGTGGCGGGGAGGGGAAGGGAGGCGCAAGAGGAGCGAGGGCGGCGGCTGCGGACTCCCAGCCCCAGGGGGTCGCCTTTCACCGGGTGGGGACCGCGGAGCCGGGGCGGGCGGACGGCTCTCCCTACCCCTTCCCGTGCAGCGGCGAGATCGCCAAAACTCCTGGGAGGGAGGGGAGACACCCCCCGCTGCCGGCACCGCCGCCTCCTCTTCCTCCTCCTCCCTCTCCTCCTCCTACTCCCCCCGCCGCAAATCCCAAATAAAAGGGCGGGGGGCGGCAGGATGCGCCGCTCGGCGGGGAGGTCGGCGCCGCCGCCGGCCGCCTGATGCTGCCGCAATTCGCCATTGCCGGGCACGGCTCGGAGCCGGGCGGAGGCAGCCGAGGGGCAGAGGCGGGGGGCCGGGGGGCAGAGGAGCAGCAGCCCCCCCCGGCCGGCCGCCCCCCGATGCCCGGTCGCCGCCGGCGGGGAGCCCAGGGGGGGCCGGGGGCCCGCTCCTGCCTCCTCTGGCTCTTTGTGCTGCTGAAGGTAAGTGCCGGGAAGGGGAGGGGGCGCCACCCACACTCCCCCCCCCACCCCCCCGCGCCGCCTTTGTGTGCTCGGCGGCTCCGCGGAGGCAGAGGCTTGGCTCCGGCCGTCCCCGCTTCGTGCTCCCGAGGGGGGCCGGTGGGGCTGGGGGGCTACGGGGCGGCAGGGGGAGCACAGGCGGTGCCGCCCCTCGCTGGGCGTCCCGACGGGCGAACAACCCTCCTCGCCGTGCCCCTGAGGGCGAACACCCCCAACCCCTCGGGCCGTCTGCAGTCGTGCCCCCCCCCCCCCCCGCGCCGAAAGCCGCCGCCCCCCTCGTTGCGAGCTGCGCCCCGAGCTGTCCTTCAGCACCGCGGGGCCGCCACGGGGCCAGCCCGGCGCGGCGGGCGCCCCCCTCGGGCTCCTAGGGGCGGCGGCGGTGTCTCCCCCCCGGGAAAAACACCGTGAGGAAGGCGCTGACAAAGGCGGGGGGGGGGGGGGCGCTTGCTCGGCTGTTGCAGGATTTAGCGCCGCTTTCGGGGGTGCTGCGGTCGGACTCTGCCCATCTCCTGGGCGCGTCAATTTTTCAAAGTTCTGCTTAATACGGCGAGCTTCGTTTCTCGTGATTTTTTTTTTAATTATTATTATCTTTACGTGGTCGATCTTTAATGGTTCCTTACTCACATTTAATATGCTTTGTGTAACTTCTGAAAGAAAACACCCAGGCGAATAGCACTGATTGTCAGTGACATTGCCCCAAGCCACGGTATTCTGCTCTGCTAAAAACTTTGTTGTATATTTGTCAGTCACTGCTAAGGAAAGCTCTGCAGCTAAGGACCTGACTTTTTGGTCTCTTACAAGTGTGCATGTTCTATGGAAATTAGCAGGGCTCCCTGTGCGAATAAGAGTTTGCAGGATCATGTCCTAGAACAGCAGTGGTGTCACTCCTAAAATTGACATTGCATTGACAGAACTATTTAAAGGGAAGCTTTCACAGCATCTGTTCACATATAGTAGTCAACTGTCAGCTGTCTCATTTTCATAACTGCTGAAACATACATTTATGCAAGATGAAATGTTAATATACCAACAAAATTTTGTTTCTTGGAATTTCATGGTGGTGGTTGTGTTTTTCTTTTTCTCTTTCTTTTTTTTTTTTGTGGGAAAGTAAGTCTGGGGACAGCATGGCCCAGCATAAAGCTGAAGGAGCTGCAGTTAATTTCTGTTCTAGTTTGATTCCTAATACAGAAGTGGACACACAGTTTTAAGTAGCTGTTTTAATTACTGTGGTAAAACAAGACAGGAAATAAGTAGTATAAATTTGTAAAACCCTATCTTTGTAAAATAAATCTCAAGAAACGTGGTAAAGGTTTGAAGGCAGCCAAGGCCTTAGGTTTTCATTTGGTTGGAAAGTAACCATAACTTATGAACCAGATAAAACTGATCCCTTGAGCCAGATGTATCCTCCAGTCTGTAGCTCAAGAAAACCTGGGACTGGAAGGACAACAAAAGCTGAAGAAAAATGATGATGAGTATTGGCAGAATTTTGTAGCGTTAGAGAAGGTGAAGCTGTACTTCAAGATGGAGGTGCATCAGTAATGCCATGTGTGACTAGTTTATGATTTTGGTTAGATTGCAAACCTGCATATATTATTTTTTTTCAGTGACAAATAATTGAAAATAATTTCAATACAAGGTATTTCCTTAGTTTTCTGCTGTATAGTTATGCTAACTTGTTGAAGAAATACTAAATTTATCCAGCCTTGAGTTACTAACTTCCAGGTAAACTATTGATTTAATTTAATTGAGAAAGCAGCTGTATTTAGCTGATGAATCTGAAGTGGGGCAACACTGAGGCTTGTATGCTTGCTGTTTTAGCATTAGCAGCCCAAATGGCACTTGCTAAGCTGCATCTGCTCGATGTGGCCTTAATGCCCATCTGGCAATTTTTAAAACCACCAGCAAGCTTTGCACAGTGATAAAACTGCTCAAAGCACATTTTTCTCTTTCCTCCACATGTTGTGGTTCATGGTGTAACGCAATAGTGCCAGCTTGTTTCAAATCCTGACACTGTCTGCAGTTGCTGGTATGGACAAAGTGAGATCAAACAGTGATAATGCCCACTGCAAGTTCACGTGCCTGATTGTTGCCTACGGGCTAGTAATACTTAGCTCTTCCTTTCACAGCGTAATGAGTCCTGTCCTGTGCTCCAGGACAGTACCATAATCTTTTCTGTAAATAACAGCAATATGATCTTGAACCCTTATTCTTTTTCTTCAGTGGCTTTCTTATGCAAAGTCTAGTTCAGAAATGAGCAGGAGAAAGGCATTGTTTGTGAGGTCAGCTATTCATATGGATTTACAGTACCTGGGAGAGGAACAGCATTACATCTTGCTTCAGCAAAAAGCTTCCAAGCATTCTGCTGTAGGAGTCTTACTGACTTAATATATTGCCCTTTTAAAATGGTTCTGTATTCTCCAGTGTTTCAGTCTCTGGGTGGCTGGAAGGCATAGTCCTTAGCAGCTTGCTTTGTAATTGCCTCATTTTGGTGTGGCAGAGGCATGGCTGATCACATCTGAAAGGAAAAGCTGTACTTCAGCTAAACAAATAACAGTAAAAAGGACAAGGGGGCTGGTTTTAAACTAGAAAAGGAGAGATTTAGATTAGACATCAGGAAGAAATTCTTTGCTGTAAGGGTAGTGAGGCACTGGCACAGGTTGCCCAGAGAAGCTGTGGATGCCCCATCCCTGGAGGTGTTCAAGGCCAGGTTGGATGGGGCCTTGGCCAACCTGATCTAGCAGGAGGCATCCCTGCTCATGACAGGGGGGTTGGAACCAGATGATCTTTAAGGACCCTTCCAACCCAAGCCATTCTATGATACCATTTCCTGGTCACGCTGATGATTATTTTTCTCATCTTTTCTTACTGCAATCTAGCAAGCTTCCTGTAGTCACATCTACACAGAGCTTTGACCAGATGGAGTTCTGCCCTGGATTATGTGACCAATATGTCAGATATCTCATGCTGTTAGGAGCTTGCACCTGTGTGATTTTGTTTTCTTGCTCTGTTATGTCTGGGGGACAAGGTAGAGTTAAGGGAGGGAACAAAATTATCTTAAAAATGCCAAACCTATTGCTGGGACATCATTTACAATGTGTTATACCTCTAAGAGCATCTGACCAATGCTCTCATTAGGAAAACTTTAAAAAACAGGTTGTCCATGAATGCGCTAATTAGGATGAGTGACACTCATCAGGAAGACTATCTACAAATACGGGGGGGGAGAAGCCATGTTTTATTTCTAGGAGACTGAGGTCTTTGGATAATGGTTCTATGTATGCTCTTCAGGCTTCGTATATAATGCAGCAAAACCCTCTTTTTTCTCCTAACAAGGACAATTTTTCTGTCTAACAGGGTAGATTTTTGTCCACTACTACATCTGTTCATGGAGCTTGGTATTGTGAAGTCTAAATTCAGCTTCACATGGATGAAGATCACAGAATCATAGAATATCCCGAGTTGGAAGGGACCCATAAGGATCATCGAGTCCAACTCTTGGCACCGCACAGGTCTGCCCAAAGTTTAGACCATGTGACTAAGTGCACAGTCCAATTGCTTTTTAAATTCAGACAGGCTTGGTGCAGTGACTATGTCCCTGGGGAGCCTGTTCCAGTGTGTGACCACCCTCGCGGTGAAGAACCTCTTCCTGATGTCCAGCCTAAACTTCCCCTGCCGCAGCTTAACACCGTTCCCACGGGTCCTGTCACTGGTGATAACGGAGAATAGGTCACCTGCCTCTCCACTCCCCCTCACGAGGAAGCTGTAGGCCGCAATGAGGTCCCCCCTCAGCCTCCTCTTTTCCAGGCTGAACAGGCCCAGTTCCCTCAGCCGCTCCTCGTATGTCTTCCCCTCTAGGCCCTTCACCATCTTTGTCGCCCTCCTCTGGACACTCTCCAACAGTTTCATGTCCTTTTTGTACTGTGGTGCCCAGAACAGCACACAGTACTCGAGGTGAGGCTGGACCAGCGCAGAGTAGAGCGGGACAATCACCTTCCCTTGACCGACTAGCGATGCCGTGCTTGATGCATCCCAGGGTACGGTTGGCCTTTCTGGCTGCCAGGGCACACTGCTGGATGTTCATAGGGATCTAGGTGCTCTAAAACTTCATTCAACACAGCCTTACTGATGAAGTAAATGTGGTTTTATTCATGTAATTTTCAAGAATGTTTGCATCTAATATTAGTAATCTGAACCAAAGATCAAACCATCAGGATACTCCTTCTTTCTCTAGGAGAAACTGCTTTTTAAGAGAGAGAGGCTGATTTCACATCTGAGAACCCCCGTACTTCACCACTGTTTTCTCCTGGACAGAAAAGAAATGGACATTTAGAGAATTCTGTTATGGAGTCCCTCTGGAATTTCTTACCTCTCTTAGCAATGCTGACCAAAGCTCTTATTGAGAAAACAAGTCTGTTTCTTCCTCATGACTGTGTCCTAGCAGTGTCAAAGTAAGCAACTATCTCAACAGTTCATTTGAAAAGCATGCTCTCTTCATAAACATACTTTTTTTTTTCCTTTTTTTTTTTTTTTTAATAAATGAATGGTCATCCTTAGCTCAAAACTTCTACAGGTCAATCTCTACCTCCTTTCATTATTTTCATGGATTATTTTTAGACCAGGGTGGTTCTAAGCGGCAAAGCTAATGAAGAGGATGCTAGGGTGCCAGCTCATATTCACAGAGCTGTAGTAAGCACTTGCAAAACCCTCTCTGCCAGTGGAATAATCTGCTATTACTCTCCAGCAACTTTCTGGTTTCATTGTAGTGATAGCGTACCATCAAGAAAAGATCTTTCAGCCCTGCAAGGAGGCATAAGCCCCACGCTCAAACTGTAAGAGGTCAAAAAGGCAATTTCTAAATAGCATCACTACAGTTGGAAGCTGCATGCAAGGGTGATTCCTCGTTTGGAATAAGACAGGGACCATGCTGAATAAAGACTTACCTGTTGAACAGCCATAGGATGGCATTAAAGGGCTCACAGACAACATGCTGTCTGAACTTCAGAAGTCAAATTAGTCTCTGCTTTCTGCTGTCACGTTATAGTGCAATCCAGGTAGATCATGAAATGACCATTGAAAGTGTCAAAGTTTTGTCTAAATCTGTCTTGCTATTCATTTTACTAAATGGTTTCAGTTCTGGAGAAGGGAGCTTTTATTACTTGGCCATATGGGATAGGATGATTAATGTCAAAAAAAAAAAAAAAAAGCTTTGGAAATAAGTACTTTTGCTGAACAATTTAAAAGGATCATAGTTAACTTTGCATGTTCTTTAAAATTATTTGCCTTTTCTCCTGGAGAAGTATATATCTTCATAAGCACTCATCCTATAGTAAATTAGTGACTGTACTTCCATGACTCCAGATTTTAAATATTCTGTTCTTGCAGTAAAATATAACTGGCTGCAAAGTAAAGAAAAAAATCACTTTGATAAATGTAAAAATGTCTTAAAATTAACATCTTTACACAGAATTTACTACATAGGTTTATGCAGTTCTAGGATGACAAACTGTTCAATAAATATTCAAAGACTGAGAAAAGAATTGGACATTCATTAAGGTAAGCTGGACCATTTCATTACTTGTATAGTGGTAAAAAGGAGCTGTCATGCCAGTCTATTCTTGTCCACTCTTCTGTTTCCAGGCCTGAGTTAGTTATCTGATAGAGAAAAATTTCAGGGGAAAATATCCAGTATGGAGGGATTCTGTCTGCAAGAATATTGGAGGAGATTTAGGTTGCAGTCTCATCTGTGACTCATCCAAAGTTAGTGAGTTGCTGCCATTCAAGATAAACAATTGTCATCCTTCTTTTACTGGATCACAGCCATTGTGCTCCTGAAGACCTTAGGCACTGCACAACAAAAAATTAGGAGCACAAGTGAAGCTAAGTATTAATCTTGAGCAAGTAGGTGCAATACTGGATGCTGCGTACCTACCTTTGAAGTGTCACTGTGGGAGACAGTGCTTGGCTGGACATTTTGCCTTTTCCACTGGAGGCACTTAAATTGCAGAAAACATTATGACTTAGGTCAGAAAAAGTGAAGAGAATGGTTTATTGATATGTTCTGCACACAAAAGCCATTTTGACTTTTCTATTAAGCTTCCATCAGTGTATAGCTGAAAAGAGAGGAATCTTTATGAAAGAAATGTGGCAACATGTACTAGCTGCCACGTGTGCAATGCGTAACAGATGAATAGAGAATGGGAGATAACTGAAACAGAAAGGTTACCTTGCTTTTCAAAGCACTGTGTGATCTTGAATGAATACGGCCAGTGAAGGGAGCAACTCAAAAGGAAGAAGACTGCTTTCTTTACAGTAAGCCAAATGTGATGCACAGTGTTTCATTTCTGGAACCCCTTCATTTTTATGCTAGGAAATTACAGTTGCTTTTTAAATGAAGGAGTTCCAGAAATAAAATGATATGCATCGTGTCTGGCTCACCGTAAAGATAGCACGTTGTACCACAGCAAAAGTAGTATGTGCTGTGCTCAAATTGCTGTGGTTATTTTTGCATTCCGTTCAGTCAGATGCATGTGTTTGGAGAAGAAATACTTTACAGTAACCATCAGTGATAGGCAAGTTGGTGACACAGCTGATCGTAACAGGGAGGAGAGCTAGCAGGTAATAAGCTCAGCTTTCAGTATGCTGATCTTGAGATGACAGCATGGACGAAAGAGAATGTGGGTTACGAGCTGTGACTGAGAAGAAAACATAATATCGGGGTGGAAAAGTGTGAGTGGGATGTCTAAGCATGGGGATTGAGCGCTTCAGAGCAGCTGAATGAAGGTAACAAAAGTCAATAACTCTCTGCTAGTAGTTTAGGCAGAAGTCAACAATTCTGTGCTGTTTTAAGCCAGTCAGAGATTTAACATGTGATGTAGCTGCTTGGCAGATAGGAAGCTCTTGGAGGAAAACAAACAACAAAATAAAACAAATCAACCAACCAACCAAGAAAAAAAAGCAAAACAAACAAAAAACAACCACCAAACACCTAAATTCCTTTTTAAGTACTTTGGGATAAACAGATAATTTTGCCTGTCAATCTAACAGTTATGATTTTGAAGTGATTGGGCCTCAGTGCTCTTTAGGAGGTAGAGGCATGGGTCTTGTAGTTGTGTCAGCAGGACTTGAACAAACTATGGCTGCTTTGTGTGCTATAAACCTGCAGGTCCCCAATTTAGTTATGGTGACTTCCAACTATCTATTGCAAAGGACAAGGGTCTTTGGGAAAAGAGAGGTAGGTTCTGTTCACTGTCATCAATTAGATTAGAAACTCCTTCAATGTTAAGAGCTTTTTAATCATTTCTTTTTAAGCTAGACTCATACTAAAGTCAACCAAAGAAGCTGCTCTTTGAGGCTGAGAGGAGTCCCCAGAGCAGACAACAGACCATCCTAGTTGTCTTGTTACCTGTGTGTAATTTGCTGTTTGGCATGTGTCTGTTATCCACACTCAAGCTATTCAGGGTCATTTACTCTCTTGTCACAAAGCCGCCATTTTAATATGTAAAGTCTTTTCATTAACCTGTCAGACAAGAAGAAAAGGTCTAGTTCCCATTCCATTTGCAAACAGCAAAGAAACTTTAAACTCAAGTAAGAAAAAACAATGTAACAAAATATATATGTATATTAAAATCTGGTGAGGAACAGTAGAGAGCTTTGGTAGAGGGGGAGAAAAAAAGACCAGAAAGAACGCTAATTAGTGTTTTCCCAAAGTACTGAAAAGCAGATTTAAGAAAAATGAATATTTTCCAACAGCAATGAAATTAATTTATTTATTATTTGCTTAGCACTCCTGTGCCTAGCTTTGTTCTATATGCAAAATATCTGCAGGCTCTGCCTGAAGTCTGAAAGATAGACACATCAAAATAAGGATGCTCTAGATAAGCAAGAAGTGATTATCATATATGCCAGTTGCTGGTATTCTCCAAGGGGCAGTATACCTTCCAAACAGAAATAAGTCACAATTGCTTCCTCCAGGAGCTGAGTAGAGTTTTTTGTTGTTTTTGTTGTTGTTTGCTGCTTTTGTTTCTATTTGGTATTGATTTCTACAGGATGTTGCTCATCAGAGCTTCTGGACATTTACATCAGTTTAAAACTTCAAAAAATAATTAATAATCAATGTGACTTTAATCCCTTCTAAGGGAACCCATTAACCTACACAAAAATGCTCTAGCTTGCAATAGTATCATGAAAGTAACTGTAAGCAGGGCAAGAGATGAAAGACAGAAACATCACTTGGAGACTTTTTTTTTGAGAACTTCTATTTAAAACAGAGAACATAGCTAATATTTTATGGCTGTCTGCTTACTGTAAGTTAGGAGGTTTGTCTTTTAATAATTTTCTTTCTCTAATTTAGCTGCCCCTTCCTAATCTTGTACTGGTATTATCTTGAGTCATCAGTGTCCAGTTCTGAGGAAAAGATTATGATGTCACAAAATCAGTACCGGAGGATTCTATATTGTAATCCCTTTTCAGGGAAGTTCATTAAATCAATGCATCTCCTTCTGTGAGTAGTGACTGCAGAATCAAGCCCTCTAATTTTGCTGTGTGAAGGAATAAGAGCAGATGGGATGGGATTTTTACATAATTAACTAGCAGTTATTACATATATTAAGAAAAATTATGATGTTTTCTGAAGAATAAACGGATACATAGTGAATACTTAAGTGTATGTAAAAATGATCATTGGTATAAAATTTATTCCTGGTGGATTACAACATAATGTGTTAAATCAAAAACACTTTTATAATTTTAAATCTCTTTTTTGAAAACCAGCTCAAGACTCCATAGGCTACAAAGTCCTGCCAGGTTTCCTCAGCTGCATTGTAGGAAAATATGAAAGCTACAGAATGATAATGCGCCATATAGTGTCACCAGCATTTAAGAGAAATGGAGACGCTCCATGAATATGGATAATAATGTTGTGATCTCATCTAATGTTCATGTGCAACACTGACCTCTGTTAGCTGGAACCAGAACTGCCAGGTTGCCTCTAATTCTTATGATGCTGGGAGCTATGAGGGAGTCTACTGTGCTTCTGGGAATGTATCCAAAGTCCAAACGAAGTCAATAAATGTCTTTATGTTGCCTAAAATGGGCTTTGGATCAAGCTGTAGCGGGAAGATCTGCAATCTCTGCCAGGTGATACCATGAAGCTTGACATACGTCACAGAGCTTGCCATGATGCGCCATTGACCTTGGGCTTGCTGCAGTGTCAGTAGTGCAAACTGCAGACCACAAGATTGTTCTGATTTTTGGAATCTGAAAGTTTAATAGCTTAAACTCCAATTTGGATAAATCTTAAACAGGCTTCTCTCTTAGGGAGTAGCTGTATTGACAAGAATCGGTGTGTTGTAATCCAGCTGCTGGAGCCAGTATAAGAGGAGCACACTTGACTGCTTCTGTTCTTAAAAGAGGAGCTTCTTTGTAGGAAACTTAAGTTATATAACTAGCACTAGGCAAAAAAATAGGGTGTTTTCTTTTTCTAGGCAGAGCCATCAGTATCTTCTTCCTCTTCCTCAGCCTATTTCAGGGACAGCTCAAATAAGAGTTCTGGTTTAAGTTAATTTCAACACGCAGCCACTTGCTGGCATTGCAGCAAGACACATAGATGAATGGAAAACAAGTTCTTGATCAAATACCAGGTACACACTCAAATATGGATCTGGACAGTGCAGCTGTTTCCTTTCTCTTTAATAGGCTAGTGCAGTCAAAAAGTGGCCCCCAAAACAAATGCTAATATGGGGTGTTTGAACTTCAGAACATGAACGTCTATCCTGCTGTGCTCAGGTACAAGGTAAAGCCAGCCATTATTTCCCAGACTCTTTCACATATTTGGTTTTCCCTCCTTATATTTTGTCTTTAATGACTTGAACTTTGCAAGAGGCTTCTTGCAAAGCAATGTGCCGGAGACCAGTTGACAGTGGCAGATGTGCTTGATTCTGATACCAAAGGGTTTTCATGTGGTGGCAAAACAGACTAGCTATTGGATACCAGCTCTTCCCAGTAAGTGTTACTACACCAGGTGATGGACGTCAGCCAGTCAGGAAAGCAGTAAGCCTCCAGGTTGAGGAAGTAAACTCTGAAATGTCCCTTACATGGTGCATAAGCATTCAGCTTGGAGTAGAGGTAGAATGCATTCCTTATGGTCTCACCAGCATGACTAGAATAGTTGCAGCTGATCTTATGTCATTCCTACTATAAGTTTGTTTGAGGACATTATGAGGTTAGGAGATAAAATGGAAAATAAATAAAGCATTTTGGAAAATGCCAGAGCATATCTTGGAGGCTTTGTCTGTCCCAATTACACATGATTAATTCTGCATCTCTTTTCTTTCTGTAGCTAACCTTTAGTAAAGACACGGCCTGTTTGGGGGTTGACTTTTCTAATAGTATTTTGTAATGACTGTACAGGATCAACTGTTCATTGTCAATGTGTACCGTGGGAGAAACTGACCTCCTGATTAGGGTGTTACAGCTTCCAAATAAATTATTGGTTTTCTTTTTTTTTTTTTTTTTCCTCCTGAAGATATAGACTTGTTGCCCTTATAAGATCCTTATGAGTACTAGTTGTATGATTAAAATATATGAGAGCTGTAACTGTTGGGATCAATCTTGCCATTGAAATGTCTAGAATAATGTAATATGGTTTTCTGAGCTGGAGGTTCATCATCTATACATTTGTGGCTGCTGTTCTTTATGGTTTATGGTCTCATCTGGTGCTTAGCAGAAAAGAGCCTAATTTCCTCATGCTTATCCCCAGTGCAACCGCCTCCTGTGCTGAGAGTCAACAACGTAGCACAAGCAGGCTTGCAGCAAGCAGTCTTGGCTTTCATTGCTATAGGCAAGTACTACCATGTAGGACTGCCTGTAAATGCAGAGATAAGGCCACAAGTCAAAAACAGGAAATGATTCTTTAAAATAAATATATATGTTTATTAAAAATGGTGAGGCACATATCACTGCCATGTTACAAGCTGGTTCTAGTGTGGTTGGGTATCGCTGGACAGCTTTGTTTTGCTGCCTGCGCTTTGGGCTGTCTCATGGAAGTCTGCTGGCTGGCTTTAAGCTGGTAGTAATACTGATGTTCCTACTCCCACTGCATAGCTCAGAGGGCACATTGACCATCTATGGCCTGCAAGGAAAAGGGGAGCAAGAGGCTGCAATGAGCCAGTTGAAAAAAAACAGGCAATTCAGAATTGTCCCCTGGTTGACAGCAAAATAGCAAATGGCACGGTACAAAGGAGGGTTGCTGTTGCTGTGTGAGGATGTAGGGATGTGAAACTGTTTAGAGCCATGGAGCAATTTAGCCTTAAAGTGATGCCTGGAGACCATCTGGGCCAAGACCAGTCTCAAAGCAGGGCCAGTGTGTCAGGGACTCAGGGCTGTGACAGATGAGTTTTAAGTATTGGCAAGGACAGAGACTGCACCACCTCTCTTGATGACCTTCAGGGGCCCCAAATGAAATGAATGACAGTCAATTAACTTCTTTAAAAATCATGGATTGGGACTTGAAAGAACATGAAACTGTCTTATTAACCTGAATATTTTTTTTTAATCATTAACAAATTCATTTTAGGCTATCTTTCTTTGTAGAATTTGAAGCTCTGGTTTACAGTCACTTTCACTTCTGCTGAAGTCTGCTGATTTTGTTACATTCTCTTGCTCCTTGGAGCTTGAGCTTTAAATATAACATCAAGGATAAAATTCTCAGTGCTGTCGTTGTTAGAATGTGCCTTAATTATCACTTAAACTTTCTGCAGAGTCAGGCAGGTATCTGCCATCACTGCACATTCATTTCACGGGTTCACATTTCTTAAGAAGGATTTTTTTTCTTCGTCTGACTTACATTTCTGGGAGGAGAATCACTGTTTCATATGTTTTACAAGTTTGATTCTTTAGCATGCAGGAAAACATTCAAGCTTCACTGCAGGAGTACTGTTAAGTGACACAAGTTAACGGGTTTTGGAGCAGGGCTGTCCTCTCTGTCCTGGCTGGTTTAGTGCTGAAGTAAAGAAACCAGTCATCACTACGTGCAGTTAAAGAAACTTGCAAAAAAAAAAAAAAGTCAAAATGGAAAAATATATATCTAAAGTGAATATGTGGAATCAGTTCTGGAAATTTCCCTAACACTCTTTTTATTGATTAATGAACCACTGCTCCTAAATTCAATACAAGATTAAAGGTACTCAATACAGTTAATGAGCTCCAAAGGAACTGTTACTTTGGACTGTAATTACAGCTTCTGCTGCCTGACTCTGCATCTCACTAGCATTTTATTACTAATGATTTGTTATGTCAGAGGGGAGGATGAGTTTTGTGATTCATTAGCATTTTCACAGGTTTTGCCACGAAATTATGGGAGCTCATACTTTCAGTTGTTTACTTGTCCATGCTAGAATACAGATTCCTTTATTCTGCATCGCATGGTTTAAAAAACAAAAACAAAACCAAAAAAAAACTAAACCAAACTGCTCCCCAGGATTAAGAAGCTGCTAAGGTGGCTGCTGCTCTGTTGTCCTCACTTTCTTCAGTTCCGTTCCAGGACTCCTGATTTTTAAACAGTGTCACTGCAAAAAAGTTTTTTGCTTATAGTTTTAAAAAGTCAGGTCTTCCAGTGAAGAACACAAAACCTTATTTTACTGTTCTCAAAAAAAAAAAAACCTCATATAATCTGTTGGATAGGCAAAATGATGCTTTTTCCCTGAAGGCTGTACGATGCCAGATTTAATTTATTTTGGGAAGAAAGAAAAACTATTCTGTGGAATGTGCTTGCCACTTGTGAAGTGGAAGTGTCAGCAGGAAGTGTGAAGATATCCTGCAGAACAGAGTTTACACAGAATGAGAAGAGTTTATAGAAAGAGGCAAAACTACTGTACCTCTTTATATTTAGCATAAAATAAATGGATAGAAGGGATTTCAAGATGTCACACACGGCCAAGAGTAGATCAGCTGTGCTCAGACTATGGGTTCAGAAAGTTTGCTTTTCTAATCCCAGCTCTCTTCAAAGCTAGATTTAGCTGTGCTGGTCTCTCTGGCCCTGCTGTGCAGGGAAGGTGGTGAGAAAGAAGAGACCCCGAGGTTGCGGTGCGTGATGCTGTGCCCAGCAGAGCTACAGGGCATGTGGGAAAGGGGCTCTGGGTTGACGTGGCACAGAGCACCTCACTTGCAATGCAATTTAAATGCACAATTTCAGCTGATATTAGTAATTCAGAAAACTTATAAATAATTTAAATGGTGATGGTTGGACAATTTCATTCCATGTGGATACAGGACTTTCACATGTACTTATTTTCCACAGCGTATTGTTTCTTTGTGTCTTTTGCAACTTCAGAGAATGAAGTCTAGTAATGTCAGATCATTTCTGGTATTGTTCCTTCATAGCTTTGTCTGGAAATGCTGCTCCCTATTCCTACAGATGACTGGATGCCCAGTGTGGATATTTGTGGTGATACTGAAAAGTACTCTGCATTAGGCAATGAGGCCCAGTCAGAAGGAGGGGAAGCAGATGTGCTGCAGAGATGTCTGCATCCCACACCTAGGAATGCATGCGCTATGCTAAGAAGGCTAATAGAGGGTGTCCCCTTCTGCCATGTGATAAATCCATCTCTTTGCTGTCAAAAGTAGCTGAAGAATGGGAGCTTTGGGATTTTTCTCCACTGAAATGGTCTAGTCTCCTTTATTTCCTTTCCCCTTTGTATATTGGCATATTCCTTCTCTGCAAGTATTTATCCAAAGTCTTTACTTGGCGTGTCAGACTAAAGGTCATATCCATTTTTTTCTCCTCTCCTTTTTTTTCCCCTCTAGTCTCTCTGTTTTGAAATATGTCAAACTAGATAACGGATGATTTCTTCTGGTGCCAGAAGGCCTTCACAAAATGCATATTAGGGTTTAGCATTTGTTTTGTTTTTTGTTGATTTTTTTCCCCCCTGTATCTCAGTGTTTTCAATTTGTACGCAGAGCCATCCTCTTACCATGAACTCCTATGTCCAGAGCTGAGGATTATGTTCTTAACCAACATATGTACTTAGCCTGAAATACTAAATCTGTACTACTAGAGGAATAGAAAGACGTTATGGCTAAAGGAGCTATGTCAAAGTAACCAGTCAGATCAAACTATAAATTGTTTCTGGTGAGAGGCAGGATGAAGATACTCACTGAATGTTTGAATCCCCTACTGGTACTAACTCATACATTTAAATATTGTTATTCTGATTGTGAGGTATGAAACAAGTATATTCTTTTGCTTAAAAAAAAATAAAAATCAATTTTGTGACAGTGATGGAGGAGTCCCTGTGGATGCCATTTTCCAAGGCTTGGAGAGGTTAGCAGTGGCCAAATTTTGGGAGCTTGTAGCACAGGGACTGTAGAAACAGAGGGTGGCAGTGGCATAGTGAATGTGGGCTATTCCCCACCCCTTCACTCATCCCTGGTAGCCCAGGAGAAGTACCTGCAGGGCTCAACCTACTGGTGTCCCTGTCCTGAGCTGTCCCTGTTACAACAGCCACGTTTGGGTAAGAGGAGGAGAGGGCACAGAATACCGCACCTGGCTTTGTAACTCCCCCCATAGTATGCCAGGAATTGCCTGCTGATGTTGGCTGTTGGCATATACAGGTGCACCACAAGGATGGCTTCAGCACAGTGGTGGTGGGAACCTGCCTGGGAGGACCCCTCTGCCTGTATGTCCCAGTCTTACCTACCCATGTGCCACACCAAAGCAGGCTTGCTAACATCACCTTGCTAACAGAGCTCCTCCATGCCTGCAGTTCTGCTGAGGAGAACGGTGCTCTGTCTTCATGTTTGCAGAGAAAGATGCAGCTTTTCTATCTGGAGGCAAGGTGGCAACACCATGCTTTCAGTTGGTTCTTTCTCTTTGAGGTCATTTGAGGGAATGGGCTCAAGTTGCACAAGAGGAGGTTCAGGTTGGAAATGAGGAGACATTTATTCTCAGAAAAAGCAGTCAGGCATTGGAACAGGTTGTCCATGGAGGTGGTGGAGTCATCATCCCTGGGGGTGTTTAAGGAAAGGTTGGACCTGGTGCTTAGGGACATGGGTTAGTGGGTAATATTGGTGGTAGGGGGATGGTTGGACCAGATGATCTTGCAGGTCTTTTCCAACCTTAATGAGTATATGATTTGTCAGGAGGAAGCAGATGCTGTGTCCTCCTTGGCAGTGTGACTGACCTGTGCTTGTGCATCCGTCTCTGATATGCAGCCAGTGCCAGCCATAGAGGAACTGCTATGGTACCTCAGCTCAGACGTTTTCTGAGGGCTTGCGTTACAGTTCACATTGTCACATCATCATACCAGTGTTGACTGGTACCAACGACGCTGGTGGGGAGCTTAACAAAGGATAACCAGCAGGCTAATCTTGTGAAAGCAGGGCTCTGTGCTGGAGGGGAAGAGGAAGAGCAGCATCTTGTTTGAGGGTTAAAAATAAGTCCTAAGAAAATGCAAAAACAATGAATCTTTTCCTTTCTGTTTCTCTCATGAATTAAATACTATTTTTTTTTTTACAGTAATGGCAGAGTGTGTGGATGTTTTATTTATTAATGCTGTGCAAAAAAATAGTGTGAAGGATGGGTCTTCTGAATGCTTGAGAAGTAAAACAACAACTTGAATTGACCAACAAAATATATTTTGTAGTTCTTGTTAAGACAGAAAAGCCCAGGCAGCTTCCCAGCAAATACTTCATTTCTCCAGAAAGAACACTTCAACCCCAAGCTTTCAGCCCTCTTTACGTATAAGAAAAATAGAGGGAGGAATGGTCAGATGTGTTTGTTTTTTTCAAAGAATAAAATGCTAGCCAATTTCTCACACTTATCTTTTCTAGTGTTTGTCCCCTGGCTATTGTTTCCTCGTCCTCTTTCCTCTCCAGCCTGCTTCTTACCCTTCTACTTCACCTGTGCTCTCCTCCCACGCTGCTCAGTGATGGTTCCCTTCCACTGGCACTTCACCCTGCTGGAGTCTACAGGGCTCCAGCATTGAACGCACCCTCCTCAGCTCACTGGCAGCACCACCTCTCTGAAGTATTTTGCTTTCCTCTCGAAGTATGTGAAGTTATATTTCTCCACGAAACATTTTGGCTTGCATTTTTGTAACATTTGTAGGAAAGGGTTTTCTACGCCATTTGCAGGCATTTAGCAGAGCTCAGTAGTTAACTTCCAGTGGAATGCTAAATAGTCACAAAAAGACTATGATTACATGAAAAGACTGTTTTAGTGAAAATAGCTACTATTCAAATAGAGATCAGATTTCATAGGAAAAAAGTGGGCCAATTACTCTGCTTAGTCACCTACACTGTGAATTCAAATGAACCTCATCAAAAGCTATGGTGTTACACTGATTTTACCAAATACAACTAAAACCAACACTAGTCCTTGTGACTTTCAGCTCAGCTGGCCATAGCTATGCCAGGGTTATTTCTCTTAAAAAATATTGTATTATAATATTAAAAAAAATGGGGCTTCAAATCCTTTTAAAATTATTATTATTATTATTATTTTTTAATTTCTTTCACCTTTTCTTGGAAAGCATTTAACAGAAGTTTGTTGGGGTCTTTTTTTGTCTGAATTACACACATTCCTTCCATTAATCATACTCCGGGCTTTCTGGCAGATAAATTAGTCTTCTTCTAACCCAGGACAGCTTGATGGCCCATAAAATAGATTTCCTAGGACTATTGCTGTGGCTTTACGATTTACATCAGGACTCCCACTAAATTCTATACCCATAATTACTAACAGTGTTGCTTCCACAGAACATATTGGGATTTAATCTGTCACATTATTAGGAAACAGCAGTGCTTTCTCCGGAAGGTTTTTGTTTTTCTTGTTTTTGAATATCACTATTATAAGTTCATATACTTTTGCTAGAAAACTAGTCAATTCACCATTTTGTGAAAGCAAATAGCTAATGAACTAGAACCACAGAAGCCTGTTTTGTGCAGCGTGTCTTCAAAAGATCTCACTGGAGGTTCCTAGTCTATAGATGGAGAGCTGGTGGGTTGGCACAGGCTCTCGTGTAAAAGGAATTGAATGATATATGTAAGCTACAGCTGCAGGGTGGTGGAGGGCCCTTTCCAAGGGAGATGTCCCTCTCATGGCACATAATCTCTGTGCCATCACTGGTGTGTGCCATGCAGGCGGTGCAGCTGGGCTGGTGGTTTTGGTAGAGTGTTAGGTGACATAGGTCATGTAGTAGCAGAAAGGGTCTGAGATGAAGCAAGGCACAATAGGACAAATGAGCAAGCCTCAGGTGGAGATGCTATAAGTCACGTAGCTTTGCAGCTATTTCTTCTTTTTGCTTTCTGAAATTTTGTCCCGGCACATTTACACTGTTTTGTGAATCTTCCTGAGTTTCTGGATGTCTGCTAGTCAGGCTGGATGCTGCTTGTAGGAGCTACTAGGGCTCTGGAGATTTCTATAAGCAGTGGGTCCAGCTTCCTCAGTGTGGGGGTGGCTGCTTGTGTGCAGGATGACTTACAGAGTTGAGAAGAAAATGTTGCCTTTATGCTTCTGAATACATCAGGAAGCATTGCAAATACCTTCAAAAGGATCTGTGCATGTGTTTCTGCACAAGTCCAGCAGTGCAGTTTCTTTAGTCCTGAGCAGTAATATGACTGCAGGTGGACCAGCGAAGCAGTAGCTTGCTTCCATGGAAATTTGTCACTCTTTCCACTATATTTGCATGTATAAATGTGGTGGGACTGTGAACAGACAAGGGCCTTTTCCTCCCAGCACCTGTTTGCAAGTGTAGACCTCAGCTGAGCACAGTACATAAGGCTGGAATGTATGACTTCAACAAAGTGACCCATATCACAAGTCCTGGGGACGTTGTTAGCTACTTCGCTAAAGAGGGGTGGGAACACTTGCTCTCTTGAATGGCGATTTTTACTTCAGACTGTCTTGCAGGCCTCAGAGCTGACTTGGGTATTGACTGCAAGAATGGCTTTGTGATGAAGATAGTGGTTTCCAAAATACAGCCTCCATGATGACATCACCTTGTGTTTAGTAGCAGCACTTATTACAGTGATGTTAACTCTTAGGTTCACCTGGCTCTTGTTGCTTCATCCTAACATCCTGGGGCTGACTGTACCAAAGACTGCTGCAAGTCCTCTGTGCATCGTTATCAGCGATGTCTCTTTTTTCAATTATTATTATTTTATTTTTCTAAAAAACACACATATAGATAACTTTGCTCCCCCGAATGAGCGGGAGGCAGGTGTACGGTAATTTGAAGTTTCAGATATGTTTCATCTTGTGAGTATTTCAACACGTCTTACATAGTTGGTTTGTGGGAAGTCTTAGGAAGGTTATTGGGAAAAATGGGTTCTGCATCAGTGAAGGGCTTTATAGTCCTGTCCTGAAATTAGTGATGTAATTGTGTGCTGGGACTACTGCCTTTCACATACTGTAACAGATTTTCTTGGTTATCTTTGTGAGTGGGGAATAAGGATAGCCAGTAAAGGATGGTGGAAATTTTGTTGAAGACCAGACCAATTTTACCCATGGGAGTTCTTTCACATTCTTGTCATTTCAAGAACTGATTCATCACTGAGTAAGAGTGTTCTAAGTGCATGGCATTTGTCAGTTGAAGAAGAGTCTGGAGTTGAAACACGTTTGAAATATCTGCTATTATTTAGTAAATAAAGCAACATAAACTACAAGCATTCATTTGGTCAGCGAACTGATTCCTATTATATTCCTGCATTGACACAGCCTGAGCACTCAGAATATCACTGCTATAGAAGATCTGTAGGGCTCTTAAATGGTTTGACAGCGATACTACTGTAAAACCTTGCTTGACTGCACTTTGGTGAAGTACGGTTTTGCACTGGAAGTAGTTATTTTTAGGTTCATACTTCAACAAAGACAGGAAGTTCAGATTACCATGGGACAAAGGATAATTAAATCCTGGCACCTAAAGGTACTGAGAGGGGTAGAGAGAATTAGCACTAGTGTTCATGTACTTGTTAATGTCTATCTCATCTCTATAGGAAAATGAAAATTAACAATGCAGTATTTTATATTGTAATGGTTCTATACCTGCATTTAATTGCAGATTGTAAACCATAAATCTTATCTTCCTGTAATTAATACAGAAATGAAGATAATGAGTTATATTTTCTAGTTGTTTTTTTATAATAGATGTACACATCCTTTCAAAACAGTTTATCCATAATTGATTTAAAAAAAATCTTTCTCATATTAGTCCGTACATTTTTTAGATGTGTAAGGTGGGTCCCAGAAAGGATGTGTTCACAGAGAGGTTGGGATCTAGCTGCAATTCATATCTATACAGCTCACCTGGCATATATTTCTGAAACCTGCCCATGTCATGCACAATGCACTTGCAGAGAGGGAAATAGGATCCGGGAGAGAGAACTGCTGCCTGTGCTGGCTACAGGAATGAGTCAATCAATGAATACAGACCAAATTTCAGTCACAAGTAATGCATTAACATTGGTATTATTCCATCAGCATTGCCCTTCTGCAGTAAAACTAAAGGAAGTTCACCTTTTTAATTGTATTCAGATTTATAATTGAGCATTTTTAGTGATGGCTTCATCTACTGCAAGCAAGGGGAAGTGATTTACAATGTATGTCAGCAGAACATTGTTGTATGAGGAAAGATTAACAATCATAATTTCAGGCTCAACAATATTTATAATTCTAAATTGTCTGTTTTGATGCAAATATTCTGTCTTAAATACTGTGCTCTGTCTTGATTAGATAAAATAATCCTTCCTTGCTTGGGTAGCTCAGTGAATTAGTAACTGGCCCAACATCTGCAGGATCATGCTCCTGCATTGCTTAATCTATATTGATTGTAAAAACTAAAAAAGAAAAAAAGAGGAGAAACTGTTATTTTACATATGCAGCACGAGCAGTGTAGGTTCAATTTTGAATTTTGCCATCTGGCTTTGTTTCCACTTATTCATTTCATGAGGCTTCAGAAGGCTTGGATGAGACTTTCCCTGTCTGAGTGGAGGTCCAGCCAGCCTCTTAGACTGCCATAAGCAGAGTATAGCTTCTGAACTGCGCTTTTTGGGAATTTAGAAATGCCCTTTAGAAAGAGTGCACATGGAGAGCTAGCCTGTGAAGCTTCAGCCTGACCCAATGCACCAGAGACCAAACGAATTGAGCAGGTTCACACAAGTGGGGGCAAGGTCTGGGACTGCGTGTCCCCGCGCTGGTAGCAATTACTCACTGGCCCTTTGGCTGGATAGGCCTGCAGTGCAATCTGGAGATGTGATTACATCTGAGGTACTTCTTCCTAAATCTGTTTTAGTCTAATCGGGTCAGCTACTGCTAGCAGCAGAGCTGCCGTGATGCAGGCTGCACTCGCTGCGTGTGCAGCCATGGAGCAGTCTGCACAGAAAAATGGTGTTTCCATGGCTCCGGAGCTGGCAGGCGCGGGGCCAAGCTGCCTCTCGCATGTGTAATCCTGTTAAACTCAGTGGGACTGCTTCCACGAGCAGAAAGCATCAGAATTGGTCTGCGTGCAGCATAACCATATTAAAATTGTTTGCCAATGAAGCGCAGCTGCATTTGCAATGGGAAAGCCTGGGAGCAATGGATAAGCAGCCTGTGTTGGCATCAGGTCTTCTCGTCACAGATGGAGAAACTGCTTTCTGGTACCTCTCCATGGCAGCTGAGGCTTGTGTTGGGGGGAGAGAGATGTTTTGCCCCATAGTAGCCATTTAGGACGTGTACTTTGCTGTCCAGTCAGTGGAGGGGAGGGTATTGCTCGTCCCAGATGCTGAATATAGGCGCTAAGGTGCGATAACTTACCCTTCAGACCCGGCCATCCCAGTCCAGATAGCACAAATCCAACTTGCTTAGACCAGATTCCCAAAATTTGATTTATTAGAGATGGAGATGGGATGAATCCAGCAACAAAACTGGAGGTGTTCTGGTTCTGGTCAGCCCCTGGCATCTGGGATCACTTCTGTGGCCAGGTTTCCGTGCCCTGCTGACTCCTCTGGCCCATGTGACAGCATGGGGAGAAGGTATCTGGGACCACAGAGACCACATTAAAACGTTGAAAGTTTCCTTTCATCCTTGAATACAGAATTTCAAATGAAATTTCATTTAAAAGCTTTCTGTTACCTGGAAAAGTGAGGACTATGGTGTTTCTAGCAGTATATGACAAGACCTTTGGGGGCTTTTTGTACTTCAAAAAATCATGACATTTTGAGTATTGACAACAACTTCAAACTTCATTAACACAAAATTGCTTCTTGGATTTTGATATGTGGTGCTGAAAGGATGGATGTCTGGAAACATTCTACCTTCATTTTTCCCCATTGTGCAAGAAAAAGCTTCCAGCTGTTGGAGAGAAGGGTTATTAGTATTTTCTGAATGCCAGTTTTCTTCCCCTGTCATTTTTGTTTCTGCCCCCTTTAATACAAGGAGAAATAAATGATTGCATTCTGTGTCAGTCTACAGCATTGCCAAAACCTGAGGTTGGATTTGCACAGAGTTCAGAGCTGATATTAGAACGTTTTCTTTAATATTTATTAAGCACCACAGTGAAACTTGCCTAGCCTCTGGTTTCGCTGTGATTTTGAAACTCATGTTAGACTTGTTGGATGTTGTAACTGAAGTTCATATCTCTTAAATGCACCTTTCAGGCTGTGTATGAGTTTATACTGCAGAAAGCAGATGAATTTCACTATCTCTTGTTCATGAAAGCTTCTGGGTAATTTCAGCAGTTTTGAATGAAGTCATTTGGACTAAGGTTTTCAAAGCCCTTTGTGAGATTTAGAAGAACATTAATGGAAGGTGAATATTAAAGTTTCAGCCCAATTTTTTAAATCCAGAATTAACTTCTGCTTCCTTTTATAGTCAGGATTTCACTCTGAAGTCTTAGTGATGATGACTGAAATCTAATTGCTCTTATTTCCCTTCTGTATGTTATGAGTTGAACCAAGAAAACCTGGATGAAACAAAGAAATTCACGTTAGTGACTTTCCACTTAGTTTTTTGGATGCACAGAAGAGTTTGGCCAACACTTTTGGATAGTGTTTCCATTTCAATGAGCACTTATTCTCTTATTAGTTGTAAAAATACTGAAAAAGCATGAGAAACAATTCTCTTGCTAGTAGGAGAAACTGCCTTGAATTGCATAAATTTGTGTGTCCGAACTATTAGTCCAGAGAGTCTGAAGAGGCATACAAACTCTGAGTTGCTTATCTAACCTATTAAAAGGATTGTCCTTCTTATATCAATACCCTTTAATCTTTTGCATCCAAGAACAAGGCTTTCTTGTGAAGAAGAAAAAAAGTCTGACAGCCTGTGTCTGGGATATGTTATAATGTACCTATTCAAGCTGTGTTTACATTACTTGTCTAGAAGTAAACAGAGGGGGGCTGTCACACTCCTGATGTCCCTATTCTCTCCAAAATATTTAAAACCTTAACATGTGAACTTTTTTTTTTTTTTTTTAAATCTAACTTGATTTTTAGAGGTGATATAAAGCCAAGTGATTACTCAACTCTGACTATGTAAAACATTGCCTGCATTGGATTCTCAGTATTGCAAAACAAGAGCATAAGACTTGGCATGCAATTACAAGGTAATTTAATATATAAGATTCCAATGTTTGGATCTCCACAAAGCGTAAAGGTTTCACAAATAATTGGTATTGTTCATTGTATTGTTGTCTATAGAATCTTCTTGTACTTAACTGCACAGAACTAATCAAGAAAATGTCAATTGTTTTGGTAACTGGTTGATTAGATATCTCTACAATTTTTTACTTGGTGTTGTCCACAGAACACTTCAGAATTGGCACAGAGATGTCATGTTAAGTTGTAGTAGAAACAGTAATACCATCAGTTCCTTCTGTGCTTTGTCTGGTCATTAAAAATTAATGTCATATGAAAATGTATTGATAAAGCATCCTCCTTATTGCTAGTAAATTTAAATATGAACTCCAGAAGAAAAATCAGCTTTAAAGTGCTTTCTTTTTCATCTGTGTATTTACTTAGGTGCTTCATGCAGCTCACAGTGAAACTGCATTGTTTCACTTCATATTCCCTGCTGCTTTCCATTTAGTAACTTTAATTGAGTTCATTTACTTTTTTGATTCTCATGATTTAACGTGCTGTTGTGGCAGTTCGTTTATACAGAAGAAATTGTGTTTTTCTTGTTCATGTGTTTTTGTTGTGTTCTTTAAATGTAATCGATGTTCCTAAAATATTTGTGTTCATGTCAAGCTGCATAATGTTTTTCTTGTTCTCTGACTTTGTTACTGTTGCCATTGTTTTATAAACCACAGATTTCAGACTCAAAGAAATTGATACACACCCTTTGAAAGGCTGAAATTAGTCTGTGAAATGCCATGTGATATGGACTTGACAGCTCTTTGAAAGAAACAAAGCTCGAGATGTAGCTTTCACAAATCCTCCTGGATGCAATCCGCTTCTTGTGCCTTGGTTGCAGGGAAGTGGGTCAGCAGACTGTGCCAGCGGATAAGATATGTGGATAAGATTCTTTGGCTGCTTTGTTTTGGGGAATGGGACAGATCTGGTTTTCTTCTCTTTTGTCACAGGCAATTTTATTTTCTAGATTACTGGTTTAGGCTTCTTAATCCTTTTTCAAATCAAAATAACACATTGCTTTTATTACAAGCTGTACTTACTATATGTATTGATATACATGCAGTAAGAAATATAGATAAAATAGTGTGGGTACAAAAAAAAACCACTCTCAAGTACTGCTTGATAATTAAACATATGTCAAGACCCGTAAGCTGTTAAATTTCATGAAGTAATGCCTGAATCCTATGGTAATATGAATTAAAAAAATAAATAAATCTTGAATAACCTGAGTGGCTAGGAATGTTTTTTCTCTCTTCAGAACTGAATAATAGCAGCAGTAAATGAATAATAGCTAATACCCATGTGAATATTTCAATTTCAGCTGCCAATCTTGCACTCCTTTACAGAAAGGAATAAGTAGCATTTATCACTGGGTTTATTGGAGGGAGCTTGCATACATACCGTGTGGTTGGTTATAATTTTTAGGGCCATCACTCAGTTTGGCTTGATAGTAATTTAGCGCATGGGAATCCTTCTCACTTATGTTGCTCTTCCCTTTCCTAACATCAGAAATAAAGAACTGTGTGACTGACTCCAGAACATCATTTATATGGAAAAGGCCACGTTTCCTTCCTGCCCCATGCTTCTACCCTCCACCATTGTTGCACCTCTGGGCAGACAGAGCTGTAGCTGCTTACCAGGGTGGTGAAAACTGGACTTGTCCCAGGGATGGGTAAGTGAAGTGCTTCTTCTGCCAGTCCAACCTCCACCTCTGCTGAGGCTGCTGTTCATGCTGCAGTCCCCTGTTTTTTCAGGACCAACCTTATGCCCACATGTCCCAGGCAGGCTTATCTACTGCCACCAGAAGGCAACGACATTTGCTCTCTGGTGACCTTGGGGCTGGATTAAGTAGTGACCTATAAAAGTGTCTGTAAATTCGCTTTCCCATCTCTTAAAGCCATTTATTCTGATTAATGCAACTTTTTTGGCATTGATTTATTTGCACTTGGTGAGTTAAGATCATTATCCAGATGCAGTGAAATTAATTCAGAAAAGAATGTGCAAAGGCAATAACATATGCTAATCCCAGGGAATTACTTTTTCATGGTTCAAATGAAAGCTGCCGCCTCCTCTTTTTTTTTCTTCCCTTCTGCCTTTTAGCTTACTTTTATGACTGCAATTTGAAATTTTAGGCCCTCATTTTTACTTAGAGTAAGAACAGTTTACGTGTTTCACTGGTGAGCGCAGTGCATTAGTGTGACCATATCTGCACCTATTCAGAGAGGTGTTAAGAGACCTCTGGTAGGTGTCCTGGTGCTACCAGAAGGAAATATTAAACAGGGTGCAAGTGCATATGGCATGAATATTGTAACTGCTTTGTCTTTATTTTTTTTTTTATTGGTTGTTTGGTTATGGTTCCCGTTTCTTGCTTTCTTTGCAGAAATCTGTGGTTTTGTAATTAGCAAGACAAGTTAGTGTCCAAATCTCTTGATTTACTATTGATATAGCTGCTGAGGTTTGTAAATACAAGTGGAGTGAGGGAACAGTAAAAATAGCTGACTTAAGAAAATATAGGAGAATCAAAGATGTATCTCAGATCAAAAGCTGAGTAATGTATGGGGTCCTATAGGACCTCAGAGCAGATAATCGAGTTTCATGGCTTTTAAGACTATTGCTCCATTTAGAACGTTTTGTTGCTTCATGGAGCACCAGCAAAATTTTATTTCAGCTTCAGGACAGAGGCATCTGTGACTCTGGTTTTACAAAAACCCAGCCCCATCACTATGAGGTGTCACACTGTAATACAGTGCCAAATCCTTTTTATCTCACTTGTGTTTACATATTGAGGCGGTGAGAGTAAACATTTCAGCACCTTGGAATTCTTCTTGTTACTTGCTGTTTAATGCTTTTATCAGCCAAACTGTAAATAAGAGTGTAATTAATTATTCTCTACTTACATGACAAGTTATGTATAAGTTCCACCCCCCAGAGAGCCTGTTGTTTACTTGATTGTGAGGGGAAATTACTGCAGGGTTATCTGGAGAATACCTGGAAGATAAACATGAGTTTTGCATTCAGTAATTTGTACATCATTTCATACCTAATAACTACATTTTGCTAAAGAGTCAATGCAAAGAAGGAAGGACATCAACTCTTACAGTTACAGCTGGCTCATTTTCACTTGCCTGGAAGAATTAACATATGATGTTTTCTTTATTCCTAGCTAAATTTTCTGCATAAAAAAGCTGTCAAAATCATACTTCGGGGTATGAAAAATCCTTGTGTTTATGCACACTGAAGATGCTGCTAAAAGTAACGCCAATTCCATACGCTGGAGGTCTGCCCTGGTGGGCACTTTCCTGGGGTGAATCAAGTACTCTGTGTCCATTGCAAGATCCTCTACTTACTCCTGCTGTTCTGTTGGGAAAGAAGTGCTCTCATTTTGGCCCTTCTGCTTTCTAGTGTCCTCTTAAAAAAAAAAAAAAGAAAAAAAGAAAAAAAAACAACTGTTTCAGCCGTAAAAGTGTAAGTGACAAAATCGTAGCTAGTGAGAAAATTCCTCCAAAAAGTGAGATGAGGAAGACATTAAGACACTTGCAAAAAGGGTACTAATTAACCTTTTGTTGTCCTTTTTATCTTTCCCTCAAAATTTTGTGCATCTTCCAAATTTCAAAACAAATTTCTAATGCATGAATAGATACAAAATATTTGTCCCTTCCCCTGCACTGGAACTTTAATCTTTTGAAAAAACAACAATCGTGACTGACTTCATTTCTCTTATAGTACAGTAAATTGGATGTGATTATGTAGAAACCATAGAAATCTTAATTAGATTCCTCATTAAGAACTGCTGTAACCTTTATAAATGCTGTAGGATGACCCAAGTGTTCACTAAGTAAACCTTTTGTTAAAACTTTTCCCAAGTGAAGTTGGTGAGAGCTTTCCCATTGATTTCACAAGAGGTAATGCTGTAGCTTTTTAATATGCAATCAGTCTAATTCAAGGTCATGTGACATAATGATTTTTCTTATCTTCCTCCAGCTATTCTCTCTGTTTTGTAATTACCTACTGCTTCTTCAGGCACTGGAAATAAGATCACACTTCTAACAAATGTTGGGAAATTTGGGGCTTTTCTTAATAGACTGTAGTAAGACACTTCTGTTAATAGTACCTGGTAATCTGAAAATGCTCTTTTTTAGCTTTTTTAGAAATGGACTTTAAAAGCTTCTAAACAGTCTCCATTTCAATCAGTTGGGCTTCATCTAAAAAAATCTTGTTAGATAAGACTGGCTCTTAACTGGAATTGTCATTTTGGTTTTCATTTGTGAAGCAAGGAGGCTCACTGGCCATCCCACTTGATATCAAAATTACCTTTCTTGCTATCCAAACACAACGGTCTTCAGATTTTGGATGACAGAAGCATTAGCTTCTCATTTTCTCACTTCTAACACCTCATTACAGAGGATGCAAAAGATGCATGGATTCTGTTTTTTATCCACCTGAATCACTCAGTTCAGTTGTGGGATTTCTCTTCCACTTTCTGGTTAATTTCTGGAGGTCACTACTTATTGCAGGGAAGCTGTTTAGTTCTGGTCTGCTGTTCAGCTTAGCAAAGAGTCTGGCAGCTCCTTTACCAGACAATGGGACTGTTCTGAATTAAATGTAAGGATGATGTAGAGCCAAAAATCCTTTAGAAGACTGAAACAGAAACTGGAAAGCAGCACAAGGCAGAAGGATGGAAAAAGAGTGGAGTTTGATCTGTACTCTTGAATGATGACATGGTAGATTATATAATAGCCTAAGGCTATCCATATGGAAACCGCATGCTGCATGTTGTCTTTGTCAATAGCTTTCTCATTTCCGTTGTTAGCTAGGATGTGATGTTTCCCTGATATTTCAGCTGTACAGTGGAGGATTAAAACCATTTTGGAAATGATTTCTAGGACAGAGGGATGTGCAACGTCCATCTTTCAAAGTAGTCTGGTACTATTCTGTTCTACTTGATCATCTATCTTCGACAGCTCAAGTAAGTGCTCTTCAGAGAAGGCTCTGTCAGAACCAAACAGTATGGCAAAGGTACTTTCTCCACTCTACCTTTACCAATTTTCCAGTTCTTTCTATTCAGAGAGTGAACTGGATATTCACCTATCAGAAACTATGGAGTTTTCACTGATTGTCTCAGTATTGCAAATATTACACATTCAAAAAAAAAAAAAAGGCAAATCTGAATGCTGCTTGAAAGGAAGAGTTAGATGAAGTAGAAAGAAATGCCTTACAGAACAGAAATCAGCTAAAAAAAAAAGTGGCTTAATTCAGTAACCAATTGCCCGAAGCTAGTTTTAACTGTGAAGAGGTTTGTCAGTTCAGCTTAGAATAAAACCATTTTTTCAAAAAGACAGAATGGTTTAGGCTTCAAGGGTGAGGAGAGAGCTGTAAGACTGCAGCAAACCAACACATTTACACTGCACTGTGTAGCAGGAAGCAGTCAGAATAGCATTCCTCATTTATCTGCATGCCAGGCCATGATACTCACTACAGTTTTCAAAGTTTATGGGAAATAAGTCCTCAGATCTCATTGCAATTCAATTGGAGCTGGCTGTCTAATTTCCTCCCCAAGTATCTCATTTTATATGAAGCATGCTGCCACAAATGGCCAAAAGCAGCATCCCTCAGGTAACAGCACTGTGTGAGGTGCTCTGTGCTCAGAAGTGCACCCTAAGAGCAATTGTGGCTTAAACTGACAGTACCAACAGGGATGTGACAACAAGGCTGTATTATTATTTAAGGTTGTCATTTTAATAGTAATTTCCACAAAACAAAATTTTGTGAGGGAGAGAGTAATATTTTGCATAGGAAAGGGAAAACCACTGAATGAAAATGCTAAATTCCCATCAACCCTTCAGCTGTGAAAAGACATATTAGAAGCTTCAAAGTTCTCTGTTATTGTATATGAATTTGCATAAATCTCGCATCCCAGAAATGAAAATACCAAATGCCGTAAGCCAGAAAATACTTTCAGTGTATTTCTGACTTTACTGTAACAAAAAAGCACTGGAAATCTCAAGGAGACGAGAGTGTGGTCTTCTGGGACTCTACTCTGATTTCCCTTAGAAGTTGTAGCACATAGGTGTAAAATGGCTCCATATGAAATGTTTCATGCAGTAATACAAAAACTGGTGACAGAGATATCTCCAACCCGTAGTCCTATGATGTAGATTAGAATTACCCAGCATTCAGAAGTAAACTTGCCTTTTTCCATGCATTAGTTCATATGCTCTATGACCTTAACTTTCATACTTCAGTGACCAGAGACTCACATTCTCTTTACACCATAGTTGGGTATTCTCTTGACTTACACCCATTTCCTCTATTTCAGTCCACTAAATGGCCTTCAACTTCTTGTGAAGGCCAGGAATATGAACGTAATTGCAATAAAATATCATTTTTCAAAATTTGCTTTTTTATTTCCATTAAATCTTGCAGTAACTGCTAAGAAGAAGAGATCATAAATATTACTGGGCACTTTTAATTACAGTAAAGTGCAATTCTAAGTAATATTATGCTTTCCTTATCTAGACTCATGCTGAATATTCCTGACATATAGTATAATATTGAGCCCTGTCAATATAGTATTATCTGAAATCGTATACCAATTGAAGCCAAATCATGTTTGCTTTCAAATCCAGGTAGTCCTATCAACATCAATATCAGGTAAGTGAAAGGAATGTGACATTTGCTTTTTTGGGCATGAAGTGAACAATGCAAATTGCTATAATTTACAGCTTATAAATATTCACAAGGAAAAGCTTAGAATCTGTGACACAAGTGAAAACTGTGTTGTTTGTTTTGTTGATTTTATTTATTTATTTATTTATATCACACTCTGGGAAAATTCAGTTAAAGTAAGACTCAAAAATCAGAACTGCAAAATTGGTTTTATCAGTGATTTGTCTCCAAGGCAGTGTGGCATCTATTCGTATTCTTTGGGTCAGAGCCTGGTGTTTATGTATTAACTTGACTTGTGTTTAAACTGCTAAAGTGACAAGCTTGGACTCCTGTTTTACTGACCCAGTTCTCTCATTAGAAAATCTTCCCCTGCAGAGTGAGCAATGAGGCTGTGGCAGGGTAAGCCCCATGCTCAGCTCCTTAGATGTGTGATTAGAATTAGGATATTTTTTTTTTTGCATACCTTCATTTTCAAGCCACTTATGATGTGATTCTTTTTTCTGCTTCTCTGCTATGTGCGTTTATCCATAGACTGACTTATTTCTTGGCATTACCAGTACTTACCTGCTGCTTCACAGACTGATTTCTCATGCACAAAAACAGAATAAAGCCTGGCAGAGTTTTGAGCGAAAGGTAAGCAGGTAGCTAGAAATTAGCAGTTACATGCCTACCCTGGGCTATGAGAAAGGCAAGGAGGAAGTAATTGCTAAGAAAGACTGTTACTCTGCTCCTTGCAACCCCACTCACTCACTCAGTGTTGCTGGGGTGTTTCATTAAAATGACTTGTTCTTCGTTAAATCCTGGCTTTCAGCAGTGACGTGTATAGAGTCCTGGAGGTAGGTACAACTTTAGGAATCGCTGGCATAGCTGACTATGAGTCATAACAAGATGATGTGCACATGAGAAACATTTCTCATCTATTGGCAATCATTACATCTCAGTGAAATCAGCAGACTAGCAAGAGGTTTGACTTACAAGAGGGAAGGGCTGAAAGAAAACTACTCTTAGATATGCTGGAAAATAGGCCAGCCTTGGCACTATCGTTTGTTTTCATACTCCTTTTACATTACATGGGACTGGCCATATCTACCATAATTTTCAAGTGTAGGTCCAAACTGTTTTTGAGTTCAGTTTTGTTTAACATGTTTATTTGTTTATGCAGAAGCACAAGGATAGGAGGGGTCTGGGCTGAGCTCTTGTGCTCACCCAAAGCAGACAGCTAAAGCCATCCCATGCCAGAGCCTGAGCCACAGTTGCCACCCTCGCGGTATGGGCAAAGTGGCCCATAAATAGGGGTGCAAGTGAGGAGAAGCACTGTCTTTCGAAGGAGTTTTTTGTCTGGAATATGAGGTTTGACTCCCCTCGTCTGTGTGAAAGGGAACCTTACTTTTCCTCTTCTTCCTCTCAGTCACTCCCGATCTTCCCCTACCAGACAGGGGCAAGTCAGGAAGACTGTATTCAGAGCCACTGACATGTCTGGCAGGCATTTATCGAGTTCCAAATAGCAGGATGTTTAATATGTTAAATGTAAATGTTGTCTGCTCTCCTTTATGCCCTCAAAAATCAGTGTTATGGGCTTAAAGATAATATTTTAGCTCACGTCCCCATTGGCAAAAAATAACTGGGGAATTTCTTAGGGGAAAGGGTACAAAAAAGGTACTTCAGAAGGGAAACTGAATCTTCATGCTAGTCCCAGTGAAGTAAATGGGAGCTCTTTACTGACTTCACTGTATTCAGCCAGGATGCATAAGAGCATTTGTGTACATGCGGAAGCACAAAAGGAGGTGAGCAATCTGTTTGTGTCAGCTTTGCTGCTACTGAAGATACATATGTAGCTTTTTTTTTTTTTTTAACAAGGGTATACACCCTGGGGGTGGCAAAAAGAGAGAGAAAGAAAAAAAAGTATTTTATCTGGAAATCTTTGTTATGGGTTCATTCTCTTGCTCATTAAAAAACCCACTGAAATGTGAAGATTTTCAGCCATCTCATTTCATTTATCTGTGCGCATCCGGACTCCACGCTGAGGTCATTAGTATCTCAGGTGTATTACCTCACCACACTGTGTGTTGCTATGGAAATAGCTCCAAGCATCTTCAGAGCCTTGGCTGTGTACTGCACATGCATCTTGGAAAGAAAGGCTGCATACAAGGGAGCAAGCTTTAATTTTAAAATGTAGTGATACAAATTTAAATATTTACAGGATTTCGAATTCTTTACCTGCATGTAAATTCACCAACACTTGGTGGGGATTTTACATGAACATGTTTCCATCTGGCTTGCTGATTTTTGTCCCTTCCTTTGGCCTGAAAGTGCCAATAAAGAAAATGTGGCCTATAAAGAAAATACTAATTGTATAAAGAAAAGAATGTTTTTTCTTCTGTCTTTCAGATCCCTGTACTTTCTTAAGGGTTTATCACAGTGATATATCTATATAAACACTTCATCTAATACACTACTGTATTTAATAACAGATCAAGCTGCAGGTAGCGTCACATTCTCTCTGAATTTACTGTTTTGACTTATTATCTTCATACTGTATTGGTAATTATCAGCTGGATTCAACATAGTTATTCATCCAGACTGTTTTGCACCTTTAGTCTGAAGCGCTTCAAGACCTTTATACAAGTTAAGACTGAATTAATCTGCTTTTGCCTCTCTGAGGTAATGCAGAAGAACTGTCACCATGTTCAATTTGTTCCAGCTGTAGGCTGTTCCTGACTCTGTAGTCTAACACAAGCACCCCTGGCTTAAAGAAGAGTGGAGCATTTTATGTGTATACCTGAGTATGTGTTGTGCCCTCAGAATGGCTAGGAAGGGTGGCAGACCAGGGTGGTTGGTGGTGTTGGCTGCCACGTGTCCCTTGGAGTTTTATTTGCAATTGGATTCAAAAGAAAGGTAGTTGTGAGGGCCAAACTCTACTTTCTTGAAAGTGGAAATGCTCTCCTTCCTTTCACAAGCTTCAAGGCTGCTGACATAAAACGGTTTTGTTTTTTTTCCTTTCCGCTCCTCACTTTAACTATGAAATCACATTCTTCCAGTTTGAAGCTTTAACTCAGCAATGAAAGTTTCAGTTGTTTTTACTAGAGCAGAATAGCCACCTCTTATCCATAGGAAGGAAGCTAAGGCATCAGCAGAAGCATCTTCTCTGTAGGAGAGGTGTGGAGCTTGTCTGTGACCTGTGTACTGTCTTTGGCTTTCTCTTCTCACTAAAATTTTGAAGCCCTTTATTTTTGCTCTAAAATGGGTTTCAGAAAATCCCAGGCAATGCCATGAGCAAGATATATGCAGCTTCTGGTTGGTACAATCCTCTAGGGACCTGCCAGCAGCTATCTAATAAATTCTGTAATCCTGACTCCCAGACTCAAGAGTGTGGGCTGGATTGTGCTTCCACCTACTCCTCAAAATCTGATCATTTCCAATGGGGTTGGATTGGATAGGTGTAACAGACAGATGAATTTCATCCATGCAACATGACGGACCTTGCAAGGCTCTGGTGTGAAACCTGTGTTTGTGTGAAACCATGGGTGAGCTGAATTAGTATGACAAACATTTTCCTAGTACACCTGCATGGCTCTTCATATAGGTAATTGGCCCATCTAAGTCAGCAGGCTGGCTCAAGCATCATCTGTGCAGCCTGATATGGTATAAAAGCCCACAGAGCACAGGATTGTTTGATAACATAGCAGGCAGGGTGGGAGAGCTCATTGAATTTCTCTCTAGCTCTTGCCTGTGATAGACTTAAGCTTTGAAGCCATGCAATTTTTTTTATTACCTCATGCTCTTTTCCCCCTCTTCATGCACCGAATGCACATATGCTTTTACACAATTCTCTTAGGCATAGTTGGCTAGGAGAGGGGTGTTAAGGATGAAGGGGCAGCAGTAACACAGAATCTCTCTGCTCTGCAACATCCAAGATCTTGCTGTTATCCAAGCATATATTTTATGTTTGTACTTAAAAGAGAAGTCTTTTTCAATCTTTAAGATTCCCTAGAGAAGGGAATGCTGTTTTTTTGTTATTTTATTATTGCCTTCTTTCATTCATCATTTTTAAGATGTGCAGTAATGGAACTCTAGGTGAGATTGCCTGATGGTAGCTGGCTGTGCTCCGCTGACTTTGAAGAGTCTCTGCCAAGTTACACCTAATATAATCAGGCCAATTTTGGAAGGAATTCTGCAAACAAATTACCATGGAGTGAGATGTCAGAGTTTGTGAGAATATATAATTTGCGCCTAATATTTAGCAACGAAATTTGGCTTGGTATTTGGTGTTGTTGCTGGGCAGGGTATCTGGTATGATGGAAATTTATACCAACTTTAGAAAGTTTAAGAAATGTACTTTTGAATTAATTCTGGTGGCTGCTACCTTCATTTCCTGATCTTGTCAGTGGGAGGCAGAGTTTTTACAGGGAACGTAAATAAAAGGCATTGGTATCATGCTTATTGTGGTTGATGATGCTATACACAGCACCAAAGGACAGTTAACCCACCACCCTCCAAAAAAAAGAAAAACTAAATGAGAAAGGACAGTCTTTGCTCCCCAAAATGCTGATTGTAAAGCCCTTTGTTATAGACCAGAACAATGCATTAAAAGGAATTCCTTCTATAAGGAATCATACCCTCCCTGGGCCATGTCACACTGCCGGGTTCTTCTGGTGAATGAAAGAGACAGGCAGCGATGGAGGGGAGACTTGCCAGGATGGAATAACTGCATTCATTTGTTGATGAAACCCTGTTTAGGAAGAAATCAGCATGAGTTTGGCTCTAAAGTTTGTGAGCACCAGGGCATCATGACTTCTTCCACGAACTTTTGTGTTGATGTAGAAACCTGCAACTCTGGCAAATAAAACTTTTTTTTTTTTTTGAGGGTATGGCAGGGAGATGCTGACTATTGCAAGTACCACTAATATTGATTAATAGCAATGATGGAGACATGGAGCACAGGCAAAAAAGACCATCTCCTAGCACCTTTACCTTTGCAGTTATTTCATTGAGCTTTAAAGGATTATAGTGAGTACCTAGAGGACACTGTCGTGCCAAGGTCCTGCTGGTAGTATTGCCAGTGAAACTGCACCATTGTAGTAAATGGTGGGCGATCCTTTTCAGCAAAAATCTCTTGCACAGACAGGCTCTATTTACAGAGATTATAGAAAAAAATACATTTAGAACAGACTAGAATGAGAAAGGTTTGCCACCAAGAATTTGTGAAGCCCGTGTATTAGTGGTTTTACTGACAAAGACATTAAGAAGTGACAACTGACTTTGGGCAAATTAATTTTGGATCTTCAAATGGAGATGATTTTAAAGCTAGCAACACACAAGGATTAAGCACTGAACACATTATAATGATGTGGACATCTATTACTCTTCTGTTCATGTCTGCAGCTTACTATGTGCTTGCCACTTTCTAGTCATACTGGTGTATCCCACGCAAATCCGTACCTGAGAAAAGCTATGTGTAAGAGAGAGAAAATAACAGAATGAATATGCTGTCTCCAATGTCAAATGTCTCGGAAATTGATCCATCTGATTCTATTTTTATTCTATGTTTAAAATGTGTTATATTTACTTACAGAGCTATACTGTATTTCTCTTCTTTTTGACACAGAAGGAAAGCCAAGGTCTAAAAAAAGAGTTTAATGAATGGGGGGGAAAATCTCCCTTCTTCCCTAGCACTGTAAATTCCAATTACAGCAGTGTAGGCAGTTCAAGTGCTTGAACCTTTTTTGTTTCTTTTTTTCCTTCAGCTGCCAGTTTTGCAGTTTTTTGTTTATACTCACTAGAGATAAAAAATGCATACATTTTTAAGTACTTGGTATAAAATTCTCATGTATCAGTTCCAATCCCATTTTTTTTACATCAAAATTTTCACTGAAGGCATGAGGACAAAGAAGACCTCAGAATCAGGCCCATAGCCAGAAATATGTGAGAACTTAAAAGCCAAGCAGAATAATTGGATCTCTGCTAACAAACTGACAGTAACTGTCATAGATAATCAGATTAACATGGCAGAAAGCCCTGACAACAGGGACAAAGTAATGTTCATTTCTCACCCACAGGAAACTTTGAATTTAACAAGCCAAAGAACAGGCTAGCTGTGCATAATGTCATTATCAAAGCCAAAGAGATGTTCGTTGTCACACCTATACCTATTTCTTCAATGTTTTGAAGAAATTGAACAACTAAATGTACTTTCAGAAGGCCCTCGTTATTGTGCCCATCGTGATTCCACCCTGTATGCCTTCTGCCTGCTCACTTGCAGTTTTACAAAGGAGCCCATGCACCCCAATTGCAGACAGAGCTGGATGGCAGTGAAAGATGACAGCCACGTTAGCCCATTCTTAGAGCAGCATATGCTGAATTAACTGTAAAAATGAACAAGTGTTTAATCAGTATTTTTAGCAGGTCTGTGTGTGCTGGAGAAGCACTCTCACAGAGCTGTTGTCTGCTGATAAGATACGTATGCAAAAGACTTGCATGACCTATTTGATTGTGACTTTCATAGTCAAAATTGAGATATGCTAAGAAAGAAAAAAAGGGTAAAAGAAAGAAAAGTGGTAGAAAGACAAGCATAAGCCTGTTTCTAAATCTTCCTTCTTTAAATATCCTATATACTGATAGCAAAATCCTAATTCTCAAAATGTGCATTTGGAGGCTTTTAATGTGTGAAGAGACTTCTTTTTAAGCCTGGGCTTTGTGGAAACCTGCGTTCAGTTTCATCAAATTGCATCTGTTGTCTTAGGCGAATCACTTTAATCTTCAACTGCTTTAAATCTTTATAGTGTAGCCCAGATAGATTAAGTTTACTGCAGCTATCCAAATTATCAATGGCGTAAACCCTCCAGGAAAAGCCTCCTTTGATCTTGCGGTAAGAAGAGTCCTACTGAAGCTAATGAGACTGAACACGCAGGATAAGTGCTGGTGTAGGTATAATAAAGCTACCACAGAGGCTGGAGGGAGAGTAGTTCTCTCTGCATCTAGGTTGCATTTGTTGCTGGAGGAAAGCTGCAAATCCAAGTGGATCTAGGTTTGTGTCTCTGAAATTTCAGCGCATTTTTGCCAGGCTACTTATGAAGACATTGCTCTTGCCCTGCATTCCTTGTGAGCATGTAGGCCATCCTCCTTGGTGACCCAGCTATGAGTAATTACCTCTCCTCCACATGGTTTAATTCTGCTGGTATTTTACATGGCAAAGCTGTGTTGAGCTTCCTCTTGCTGAAATTAAATGTGCCTTGTGGTTTCCTCCTCCAAAAGGGCCGATCCTGCACGGTGTAACCTGTCCTCCCCCCTGAGAAGGGCCAGCTGCTGCTCCGAGTGATACCTCCCAGCTGATTTGCCTGTTGTTGTGCTGGATCCAAAAATGCGTTGTGTGAAACCTGTGGCCTGTGCTGGGCAGGAGGTCAGATGAGGGGGTCAGAGTGCCTCTACAATAACCCATCCATGCGGCCCTTGCACCAAGGCGTTTGGGATCGTCCAGACTGATGCTGGAATTCCACATAATAAAGATGATTCCTGCAAAATGGCAGTTGGGGTGGAGAGCATTCACTGTATTCGTGAAGTTGCAGGCTGTTGTCAGCTGTATTCGTTTTGCTAGCTCTGTTGTCAGTCTGTCTACATGATTTTGATTTTTGAACATTTGTAAAGAGCTGCTTTTCTTCCATTTGTTGTGCTTTATTTATATTTCACCAGAGCGCCGTAAGACTGCAGTAGTAGTCCTGTTAGTAGGTAGTAGTGTTGCTTAGTGTTGCTACACTAAGCATATGGCCATATCCTTTCATTATAGTTAGGCATGCTGTTCAAAAACAATCCCTGAGACGAAAAATGTTGTGATATAATTTTATTTTCTAGTTTCTCTATACCATTACTCTTACAGCACCTTAGAATAATTTGAACTTGAAGGGATCTCTGGATGTCATTAGGTCCAAGCCCCCACTCATGGCAGGGCATAGTAACTTGTGGAAATAATGAATATTTGGTTAAATATCAGAAACGCAACTTTGAGGATGTTCTTTAACTATTCTTCTCAGCCCTGGGTTTCTTTCAGTAATCTCAGTCATATTGTTTATAGTAAAATACCTAAAGCTATTTTATTATCATTGTGGTTTAACCTGGCAGAGAGCTAAACACCACACACCCATTTGTTCACTCCCCCACCCGTGGGATAGGGGAGGGAATAAAAATAAATAAATAAAAAGAAGTAAAACGATAAAACTTGTGGGTTGAGATAAAGACAGTTTAATAGGACAGAAAAAGAAGGGAAAATAATAATAATATACACACAAAACAAATGATGCACAATACGATTGCTCACCATCCACCAAATGATGCAGTCCCCAGGCAGGGGCCACAATTGCCCCCCCCCCCCCACCTTGGCCAAATCTCCCAGTTTTTATTTGTTTGCATGATACCACATGGTATGGGACATCCCTTTGGTAAGCTGGGTCAGCTGTCCTGGCTGTGTTCCTTCCCAGCTTCTGGTGCATCCCCAGCCTCCTCACTGGCAGGGCAGCACAAGAAGCAGAAAAATCCTTGGCTCTGTGTAAGCACTGCTCTGTAACAACTAAAACATCAGTGTGTTATCAGCATTATTTTTCTTCTAAATCCAAAACATGATATGTACCAGCCACTATGAAGAAAAGTAGCTCTATCCCAGCTGAAACTAGGACAATTATCTAAGTCCTTTTATATTGTTTACTACTTTGCTCAGTGTTGTGGTTTAACCCGGCTGGCAGCTAAACACCACACAGCCGTTCGCTCACCCTCCCCCCTCCCTCTCTGGGATGGGGGAGAGAAACGGGAAAGTGAAGCCTGTGAGTTGAGATAAAGACAGTTTATTAAGACAGGAAAATAATAATAACAATAATAATAATAATAGTGATAATGGTAATAGTATTAACAATAATAATGTGTAAGAAAACAAGTGATGCACAATGCAATTGCTCACCACCCGCTGACCGATGCCCAGCCTATTCCCGAGCAGCCGGCCCCCCCACCCCGGCCAGCCACCCCTATATATTGTTTAGCATGACGTCAGATGGTATGGAATACCCCTTTGGCCAGTTTGGGTCAGCTGTCCTGGGTCTGTCCCCTCCCAGCTCCTGCTGCACCCCCAGCCTGCTCGCTGGCAGGACAGAGCGAGAAGCCGAAAAGTCCTTGGCCTGGTGTAAACACTGCTCTGCAACAATTAAAACATCAGCATGTTATCAGCGCTCTTCTCATCCTAATCCAAAACATAGCACCCTACCAGCTACTATGAGCTACTTAACTCTGTCCTAACTGGAACCAGGACAGATATCCACCCCTTATTCCATACCATTTATGTCATGCTCAGGTTACACTCTGTCCAATACATTCTAATTAATCACCATTTTCATCTATGATATATAGCAATCATGGTAGTGATGACATACATTATTATATAATAATTAACATACTACAATTCAACTCATGGGCTATTCTCACCCAGTATCAAATCCCCTTGAGGTACACACCGGACCTCCCCATTCTTTTGCATTACCCACCAAGTGCATCCAGGTCCCTGAGCAAAAGCAATTCCACGAATGGGTTTGCCTTTTCCTGAGGCAGGAGTAGCCCAGACTGTTTTACCCAGCATGTTTCTTACGTGCACTACAGGAACTTTATCCCCTTCTACAGTGCGTAACAGGTTTGATTGGGCAGGTCCAGCTCGGTTGGCAGATCCCCTGGTATTGACTAACCAGGTGGCCTTTGCCAAATGTGTATCCCAGTTTTTGAATGTCCCAGCACCCATTGCTTTCAGTGTAGTCTTCAACAGTCCATTGTATCGTTCAACTTTCCCAGAGGCTGGTGCCTGATAGGGGATGTGATACACCCACTCAATACCATGTTCTTTGGCCCAAGTGTCTATAAGGTTGTTTCGGAAATGAGTCCCGTTGTCTGACTCAATTCTCTCTGGGGTGCCATGTCGCCGTAAGACTTGCTTTTCAAGGCCCAGGATAGTGTTCCGGGCGGTGGCATGGGGCACAGGATATGTTTCCAGCCATCCGGTGGTTGCTTCCACCATTGTAAGTACGTGGCGCTTGCCGTTGCGGGTTTGAGGGAGTGTGATGTAATCAATCTGCCAGGCCTCTCCATATTTATATTTCAGCCATCGTCCTCCATACCAAAGAGGTTTTGACCGTTTGGCTTGCTTGATTGCAGCACATGTTTCACAGTCATGAATAACCTGTGCTATAGTGTCCATGGTCAGGTCCACCCCTCGATCACGAGCCCATCTGTAGGTTGCATCTCTACCTTGATGGCCTGAGGTGTCATGGGCCCATCGGGCTATAAATAATTCACCTTTATGTTGCCAGTCCAGGTCCACCTGAGCCACTTCAATCTTAGCAGCCTGATCCACCTGCTGGTTGTTTTGGTGTTCTTCAGTAGCCCGATTCTTGGGCACATGAGCATCTACATGGCGTACCTTTACAACCAGGTTCTCTACCCGGGCAGCAATATCTTGCCACAATGCCGCAGCCCAAATGGGCTTGCCCCTGCGCTGCCAGTTGTTCTGCTTCCATTGCTGTAACCACCCCCACAGGGCATTTGCTACCATCCATGAATCAGTATAGAGATAGAGAACTGGCCACTTTTCTCGTTCAGCAATATCTAAAGCCAGCTGAATGGCTTTTACTTCTGCAAACTGACTCGATTCACCTTCTCCCTCAGCAGCTTCTGCAACTCGTCGTGTAGGACTCCATACAGCAGCTTTCCATCTCCGATGCTTTCCCACAATACGACAGGACCCGTCAGTGAACAAGGCATATTTCTTCTCATTTTCCGGTAGCTTGTTGTACAGGGGGGCTTCTTCAGCACGAACCACCTCCTCCTCTGGTGATATCCCAAAGTATTTGCCTTCTGGCCAGTCCATAATCACCTCCAAGATTCCTGGGCGACTGGGGTTTCCTATTCGAGCCCGCTGAGTAATCAGTGCAACCCACTTGCTCCATGTAGCATCAGTTGCATGATGTGTAGAGGGGACCCTTCCTTTGAACATCCAGCCTAGTACCGGCAGTCGGGGTGCCAGGAGGAGCTGCGCTTCAGTACCGACCACTTCCGAAGCAGATCGAACTCCTTCATATGCTGCCAATATCTCCTTTTCAGTTGGAGTATAGCGGGCTTCAGATCCTCTGTATCCCCGACTCCAAAACCCCAGGGGTCGACCTCGAGTTTCCCCAGGTTCTTTCTGCCAGAGGCTCCAGGTGGGACCATTCTCTCCGGCTGCGGTGTAGAGCACATTCTTTACATCTGGTCCTGTTCGGACTGGCCCGAGGGCTACTGCATGAACTATTTCCTGCTTAATTTGTTCAAAGGCTTGTCGTTGCTCAGGGCCCCATTCAAAAGCATTCTTCTTACGGGTTACTTGGTAGAGCGGGTTTACAATCAGACTGTAATTTGGAATATGCATTCTCCAAAACCCCACGACACCTAGGAAAGTTTGTGTTTCGTTTTTGCTAGTTGGTGGAGACATAGCTGTTATCTTGTTGATCACATCCATTGGGATTTGACGGCGTCCATCTTGCCATTTTATTCCTAAAAACTGGATCTCTCGTGCAGGTCCTTTAACTTTATTCTGTTTTATGGCAAAACCGGCCTTCAGAAGGATTTGGACTATTTTCTTCCCTTTCTCGAAAACTTCTTCTGCAGTGTCACCCCACACAATGATGTCATCGATGTACTGCAGGTGTTCAGGAGCTTCCCCCTGCTCCAGCGCAGACTGGATCAGTCCATGGCAAATGGTAGGGCTGTGTTTCCACCCCTGGGGCAGCCGATTCCAAGTATATTGGACTCCCCTCCCAGTGAAAGCAAACTGTGGCCTGCACTCTTCTGCTAGAGGGATGGAGAAAAATGCATTAGCGATATCAATTGTGGCATACCACTTGGCTGCCTTTGATTCCAGTTCATACTGGAGTTCTAGCATGTCCGGCACTGCAGCACTCAGTGGTGGCGTGACTTCGTTCAGGCCACGATAGTCCACTGTTAGTCTCCACTCACCATTAGACTTTCGCACTGGCCATATGGGACTATTAAAAGGTGAATGAGTCTTGCTGATCACTCCTTGGCTCTCCAGTTGACGAATTAGCTTATGGATGGGACTCAGGGAGTCTCGGTTGGTGCGATATTGCCGCCGGTGCACAGTTGTGGTAGCGATCGGCACTTGCTGTTCTTCAACCCTCAGCAACCCCACAACAGAAGGGTCCTCTGAGAGACCAGGCAAGGTAGACAACTGTTTAATGTCCTCTGTCTCCAAAGCAGCTATGCCAAAAGCCCAGCGGAACCCTTTTGGGTCCTTGAAATATCCTCTTCTAAGATAGTCTATGCCAAGGATGCACGGAGCATCTGGGCCAGTCACAATACGGTGCTTTTGCCACTCATTTCCGGTTAGACTCACTTCAGCCTCCAATACAGTTAACTGCTGGGATCCCCCCGTCACACCATAAATACAGATGGGCTCTGGCCCTTTATAGCTTGATGGCATTAGAGTACATTGTGCACCGGTGTCTACCAAAGCCTTATACTTCTGTGCGTCTGACGTGCCAGGCCATCGAATCCACACAGTCCAATAAACTCGATTGTCCCTTTCCTCCCCCTGGCTGGAGGCAGGGCCCCTCTAGTCCTGGTCAGAATCTTCATTTCTGTGTTTAAAGGACTGCCTGCTGGAAGTTGGAGCAGCAAACCTTTCAGAGAACTCCTTTTTCCCAATTGTTTTCCTTTGCAATTCACGTACCCGTGCCTCTAGGGTCGCAGTAGATTTTCCATCCCATTTTCTCATGTCCTCTCCATGGTCACGTAGGTAAAACCACAGGGTGGCGCGGTGTGTGTGCCCACCATATTGTCTTCCTTGCATAGATGAACGTTTACCCCTAATAGCTGAGACACTGGTTTGTACAGGTGGGGAGGAAAATAATCTCTCTTCAAGTTGGTGGATCTTTTCAGAAAGTTTCTCCAAGGTATTCTCTTTTAGCTGGTGGACACTAGTTCGTTCAGGTGAAGGGGAAGATAATCTTTCTTCAAGTTGGTGGATCTTTTCAGAAAGTTTCTCCAAAGCATTCTCTTTTAGCTGGTGGACACTGGTTCGTTCAGGTGAAGGGGAAGATAATCTTTCTTCAAGTTGGTGGATCTTTTCAGAAAGTTTCTCTAAAGCATTCTCTTTTAGCTGGTGGACACTGGTTCGTTCAGGTGGAGGGGAAGATAAATTCTCTTTAAGTTGGTGGACCTCTTCAGAGAGTTTCTCCACAGCTGAGACACAGGCCTTTAGGGAAGAGGAGAGATTTCCTTCGTACTGCCGGAGTATTTTAGTCACTTCATTCACTGTGGGATTCTCCTCCGTTTTCCAGGCTAGTATTGCCAATGAGTTGGCATATGATGATGGGGCACTCTGTACAAACTTCCGCCACATGGGTAGTGTACACCGGACTGCATCTGGATCTGCGGATGTTTGTGCGTCGTCTAGGTCCTTATAAATTACTTCCCATATGGCCAATTCCCTCAGGTACTGAATTCCCTTCTCCATGGTGGTCCATTTGCTTGGTAAACATACAAGTTCTTCCTTGAAGAGATACCTTTCCTTCACAGCTGACAGGAGACGCCTCCAGAGGCTGTGAGATCATGCTCCATCTCCAATTGCTTTGTCAATGCATGCGTCCCTAGCAAGGGATCCCAGCCGCCTGGCTTCCTTGCCCTCCAATTCCACATAATTGGCTCCCGTGTCCCAGCACCGGAGCAGCCAGGTGACAAGCTGCTCGCCTATACAGCGACCAAAATCTTTTCGCACATCTCGTAGCTCACGCTGGTATAGAGTCCGGGTAATTACTGTTGATTTTTCGACATCCTCATCCTCATCTTCAGTCTTCTGCACCTTTGATGGCCGGTGTAGAGTCCGGGTAGTTACTGTTGATTTTCCGACATCCTCATCCTCATCTTCAGTCTCCTGCACCTTTGATGGCTGGTATGGAGTCCGGGTAGTTACTGTTGATTTTTCGCCATCCTCATCCTCATCTTCAGTCTCCTGCACCTTTGATGGCCCAGCCTCGTCTTCACTACGCCCAGACTTAGCAGAAGACTGTCTGCGTTTTAAACGACCTGAGCCTCTATACCATTTTTTCACCTTGTCTACAGGGGCAACTTGCACTGCTACAGCTCATTTCTCTGACCCAGACACAGGGTCTGCCACAGGGGTTGGAATACCCTCTGCGGGGTCAACTTGCACTGCTACAGCTCGTTTCTCTGACCCAGACACAGGGTCTGCCACAGGGGTTGGAATACCCTCTGCGGGGTCAACTTGCACTGCTACAGCTCGTTTCTCTGACCCAGACACAGGGTCTGCCACAGGGGTTGGAATACCCTCTGCGGGGTCAACTTGCACTGCTACAGCTCGTTTCTCTGACCCAGCCACAGGAGTGGGAGCAGCTGCAGGAGCTGGGGCAGCTGCAGGAGCTGGAGCAGCTGCAGGGGCTGGAGCTGGAGCGGCTGCAGGGGCTGGAGCTGGAGCGGCTGCAGGGGCTGGAGCTGGAGCGGCTGCAGGAGCCGGAACGGCTGCAGGAGCTGGAGCGGCTGCAGGAGCTGGAGCTGGATTAGCTGCAGGAGCTGGAACTGGAGCGGCTGCAGGGGCTGGAGCTGGAGCGGCTGCAGGAGCCGGAACGGCTGCAGGAGCTGGAGCGGCTGCAGGAGCTGGAGCGGCTGCAGGAGCTGGAGCTGGATTAGCTGCAGGAGCTGGAACTGGAGCGGCTGCAGGGGCTGGAGCTGGAGCGGCTGCAGGAGCCGGAACGGCTGCAGGAGCTGGAGCGGCTGCAGGAGCTGGAGCGGCTGCAGGAGCTGGAGCTGGATTAGCTGCAGGAGCTGGAACTGGAGCGGCTGCAGGAGCTGGAGCGGCTGCAGGAGCTGGAACTGGAACGGCTGCAGGAGCTGGAGCTGGAGCGGCTGCAGGAGCTGGAGCGGCTGCAGGAGCTGGAGCTGGAGTAGCTGCAGGAGCTGGAACTGGAGCGGCTGCAGGAGCTGGAGCTGGAGCGGCTGCAGGGGCTGGAGCTGGAGCGGCTGCAGGAGCTGGAGCTGGAGTGGCTGCAGGGGCTGGAGCGGCTGCAGGAGCTGGAGCTGGAGCGGCTGCAGGAGCTGGAGCTGGAGCGGCTGCAGGGGCTGGAGCTGGAGCGGCTGCAGGAGCTGGAGCTGGAGCGGCTGCAGGAGCTGGAGCTGGAGCGGCTGCAGGAGCTGGAGCGGCTGCAGGAGCTGGAGCGGCTGCAGGAGCTGCAGCTGGAACGGCTGCAGGAGCTGGAGCTGGGTTGCTAGTAGCATCAATTGCAGCTCGATAGGCACAAGCCAGACCCCAGCACGCTACAGTGATTTGTGTCACTTTGGAACTGCCAGAGTCATGACACCTTTTTTTCAAGCATTCTGCCAGCTTTTTAGGATTTTGCAGTTGTTCAGGGGTGAATGTCCAAAACACTGGAGGTGACCACTGCTCTAGAAGCCTGCCCATATCCTCCCACACTCCCTGCCACTCGCAACTATCCCGCCTCAAGACAGATCTCCGGATGAGATTCCTAAGTAGTTGTTTAACCCTCCACAAAATCTGAAGCGCATTCAGGAGACATAACAACAAGAGCAGGCTGGTCTGAGTATCCCAAGGATATTCAACATCTCGGAGAACCACCGTAACTAGCTCGGGGGATAAGAGGGTGGTGGTGAAGGAGAAAGGGAGAGTGAACAGGTAGGGAAACATGTCTTCCCCTGTCCCCTTCACAGATTGGCTCCCTAACAAAAACAGGCAATAGGTGTAATTGCTAATAGTTTCCGAGATATGGGTTCCAAAGTATAGAGTCGACGTCAGTGCTGAGTACAAATACCAGGTTAAAGTCGTGACCAGATATTTCATCATTTCATAAGCCATTGCTACACCGCACAGTACCATAACAATCTTAAACCAGGGCCCGGAAAGGATAAACAGTGCAACAGGGAGCACATACAGAAAGTAACGCACCATAAAACTCAATTTGGAATACAGGTACAGCAGACTGGAGATTAAGGCAATCAACATCGTGACTAGCAACTATTAAGCAGGTCCAATACTTATACCAATTTTAGTTTAACACACTCTGGTCAGATTTGTCGATATCTCAACCCTTCGGGCCCCACGTTGGGCGCCAAAAAGACTGTTGTGGTTTAACCCGGCTGGCAGCTAAACACCACACAGCCGTTCGCTCACCCTCCCCCCTCCCTCTCTGGGATGGGGGAGAGAAACGGGAAAGTGAAGCCTGTGAGTTGAGATAAAGACAGTTTATTAAGACAGGAAAATAATAATAACAATAATAATAATAATAGTGATAATGGTAATAGTATTAACAATAATAATGTGTAAGAAAACAAGTGATGCACAATGCAATTGCTCACCACCCGCTGACCGATGCCCAGCCTATCCCTGAGCAGCTGCCCCCCCCACCCCGGCCAGCCACCCCTATATATTGTTTAGCATGACGTCAGATGGTATGGAATACCCCTTTGGCCAGTTTGGGTCAGCTGTCCTGGGTCTGTCCCCTCCCAGCTCCTGCTGCACCCCCAGCCTGCTCGCTGGCAGGACAGAGCGAGAAGCCGAAAAGTCCTTGGCCTGGTGTAAACACTGCTCTGCAACAATTAAAACATCAGCATGTTATCAGCGCTCTTCTCATCCTAATCCAAAACATAGCACCCTACCAGCTACTATGAGCTACTTAACTCTGTCCTAACTGGAACCAGGACACTCAGCTAACTCTTACTTTTTCCACCTTTTGTTCTTTTTTTTTTTTTTTTTAATAATCAAACTCCTTTATGGAAAGGACTACTTTGTACAACATCAAGTGCATTGGAATCCTGGTTGTGGTTACATTATAATAGCAATAATCATCAAACAAAATGACACCACCACATCTAGAGAGGTGTTTCACAAAGATACTAGATACTAATTTTCTATGGCAGGGCTGTAGTACAGGGTGTCCAGTGTCAGTCAGAAAATGTTCTTTCTTGAAGCAATGAACTTTGATAATATATTAGTCACAACTGTCTTCTGTACATGAAAGAAAATTAATGTTAATCATTGTCGTGAATAATGACCCCTGGAAGGATCTTATGGAAGCAAATGTATGCTATTTTGTCATCTTCAATAATAGTCATATTTGCCTCAATAACAAAATAGCACAAAATAAGTCTGCTCTTAGGTGCTTGTTTACTACCTATCAGTGGTTCATTACTTTGTTGTGGTTGTCTTATGTGCAAAAGTATTTATATACCATATTGGATCCGTATGCTGAATACTTAAATGAAAAAGTGGGTGCCATGACAACTACAAGGAGTTTATCAGGGTGAGGTAAAGCCCCCTTTAAACATGTACAGGTTCCAACAAACTTTTTTTAATAAGAAAGCTTTTGTAATTGCAATTTTTGCTGGCAAGTGATCTGTTCCTTTGCAAATAGGGTTGCCTCTAGGAATTGCTCTGTGGACCACGCATCTTTTGCTCTAGGCTTGTCTTGTGTGAAGGTCACTAAGCTCAAACAAGGAGTCATAGTATCGATGCTGCTTCCTCTGTTTGACCCAATATGTTCCAGAATCGGCAGAAATTCAGTTATCAGAGACCTGTGGGATGACCCTCATATTCAGAAGTTCAGCTAGCATGGTTGCTATGTTGATATGTCCTATACAATAGCATAAAGGTTTGCAGAATAAATTGACAATGCCAAAGGTTTGAAAATACCCTTTTAAGCAATCCTACCCAATACCACAGGCTGAAGGCTTACAGTTAAGGGCTGTGAGCTATTTTGATTTTTTTTAAATAGTATGGATTGTTAATGCAGTATGTCAAAAGTTGTGCAGGCTTTTGTTTTGATAAAGTTTTACTTCTGTACTCTGAAATTACTTCTGCTTTGGACTTGTGTGTAGCACAGGTCAGAACTAGCTGGGGTTGGACCTTATAAGGCTATGCCTGCAGCAGAAAAAATGTTTTAAATAAATAATTTAAAAAAATCATATGTAATCCTTCTGTGGTTTCAGATTTTGGATGATTCTTACATGCATGCAGTTTAGGTACTTAAATGGGTGAACATGTGCTGACTGTTGTTCAAACATACATACAGAGGTTCATTCTGCCTCAGAGACCTACCTAGGCAAAGTCAGGCTGCTTGATCAGCAGTATTACAGCTGCAGGTGGTTGAAGACAGAGTGATGCAGTGATAGGTGCTGACAGTGTTAAGCAGATGTGCACCATAGTTTAACTATTGGATGCAGTGGGAGAACAGCGTATGTCACCAACATGAATATCTATTACCATAAAATCTGAGAACAAGAGAGGATAGCAAAACAAAACCAAAAGCAAGGAATACATAGAACCAGTATGTGAATGTCATTTTTTTTTCCCTTTATTTTCCTTTATTATTTTATTTTTATTTTACTTATTTTATTTGTTTAAGAGTCAAAGACTTGATAGAATGCTTCATCTTTCTTCCTACACAGACAGCTGTGTGTGGACATGCCTCAAATTTAGCTTTATTTTAAAAATCTTTTCTTCAGCTAGCTTTTTGTACCTTCATCAGAACTCTACAGAGGCATGTATCAATTTCAAGGAGACTTTCACTAGAAAACTTGACTGGGTGCCAAAAGAAATGTGTAGTTTTAAAGATAGACTGATTCTGGAAGAGGGCAGCATTTTAAAGATCCAAGCATTCAGCTGGGATGTGCAACCCTCAGGTCCTCTGCCTGTTTCAGCAGGCTGCCACTTTACAGAGAAACACCCTAAATAACTAATAATTTCAGGATGGCTTTCTCTAGCCTTTCAGGTTGGAGCTGCCACAATCTGTGTACACAATATTAATTGCACTAAAGTTAGAATGAATGATTTTGTAGCCTGGGGATCAAACTTATTTTCTGGGATGCTGTGAGCAGAGGGACAGAAACACTGATTTCCCACCACTCAGAAAGTGCACAGAAAGTAATGTCTCCAGCAGATGAAACATATGGAAACTACTCCAAAATACCAAGTTCAACTGCAGTTAAAGTGGAGCAGAACAGGAACTTGTCAGGTATGAATGTCTTACCTTCCTATCTCTTTTCCTTTCTTTTAATCTGATTTTTCCTCCTTTTCCTGCTCACCTCCCATCCTGTGTTTCTTGTCTTCCACGGAAAACTACAAATTCTGCTTCATCTCAGTGAAGAACAGGGAAAAAGTAATCCCAATTCTTTTCTGCAAGATGAAAAAACAATGTCCCATAACTTCTATTCATGTTTGAGATCTCCTTATGAAGGGCCACGAAGATGATCAAGGGGCTGGAGCGCCTCCTCTATAAAGAAAGGCTGAGAGAGCTGGGGATGTTCAGCCTGGAGAAGAGAAGATTCCAGGGAGATCTCATTGCAACCTTTCAGAACATAAAGGGGGCTTGCAGGAGAGATGGAGAGTGACATTTCAGATGGGCAGATAGTGATAGGAAAGGGGGAATGGTTTCAAAATGAAAGAGGGGAGATTTAGATTCATTATTAGGAGAAAATGCTTCACTCAGAGGGTGGTGAGGCGCTGGCACAGGTTGCCCAGAGAAGCTGTGGCTGTCCCATCCCTGGAGGTGTTCAAGGCCAGGCTGGATGGGGCACTGGGCAACCTGATCTAGTGGGTGGCACCCCTGCCTATGGCAGGGGAGTTGAAACTTGATGGTCTTTAAGGTCTCTTCCAACCCAAACCCTTCTGTGATTCTATGATATGTTTGAGTCAGACTGGCAAAAAATAAAGAACATATTTAGAAATTAAAACAGATTGTAATTGGTACTCCCACAAGATGCAATAATCTTTAAATGCTGCCAAGCAGTGCTTAGCAAGGTGAGAAATTCTTTCCTAACACTTGTGGATGAAAAACTAAGGAAATAATTCTTTGTGTGATGCTTGTGAAAATGTCCACTAGGATCAGTAAGAGTGGAGGGAGCACGAGGGAAGAAAAAGAGCACAGAAGAAAAATAACCTTGTAGAAAGGAAGATATGATTATGCCTCTTAGCAGTGTCAGTGCTGGCTTAATAAGCAGGTGTAGGACCTGGCTTGTGAGTGGTTAGTACAGACACAGTATTTGCTTTGTAGCAAGTCTGATTTCTTACCGATGACTGATTAATGCTCCCACTCTCTTTGCAGAGGTGGAAGCAGCTGCACAATCCTCCACCAGCAGAGATGGGTGAAAAGTAGGAAATGGGTTTCAGGGAAAAGAACTGCAGAAAGAGTGAATTATTAAATCAGCAAACTTTTGTATAAGGTGGTAGTTTCAGTTTCTCCTTTGGTGCTTGCTAGAGCAGTGCTAGGAAAGCGGCCTCCTTTCGCCCTCCCACAATATTCCCTACTTGTTTTCCACCTACCTACACCCCTATGCCATTCTGTGCCCATATTTTCATTTTTTGTGGGACTTGTGAGATTGAAGAAGTGTCCAGTTGGAAATAACCACTCTGAACATGATGTGCTAATGCTGTGTCTGCTGTCCACAGCATGGTCTCTTTGTTTCTCACCATCACTGGTATAATTGTAACTTATGCCACAAAAGAAAAGGCCTCCTCATATCCAACCTCTGCCCTTCTCCAAGTGCCTGAATAATATGTCCCTGGAGCAACCACCCAGCTCAACTTCAGAAATCCTACTATAAGCTTGTGGAGTCCGCTAACTAAATGTTTCCTCAGAGAAGAATATTAGGGGTATGTCCAGGTCTGTCTGGCTTTATTTCAAGTCTATCGTACCCTTAAACCTCAGGCACATCTAGTAACCAACTCTTCAGAGAAGCAGCTCATCATCTTTCATAAACCCATGCTGACTGGGCCTGATCGCTTGCTTGCCCTGCAAGTCTTATGAGGAGCGGCTGAGGGAGCTGGGCTTGTTCAGCCTGGAGAAGAGGAGGCTCAGGGGCGACCTTATCGCTCTCTACAGTTACCTTAAAGGAGGCTGTAGAGAGGTGGGGGTTGGTCTGTTCTCCCACGTGCCTGGTGACAGGACGAGGGGGAATGGGCGAAAGTTGCGACAGGGGAGTTTTAGGTTGGATGTTAGGAAGTACTTCTTTACCGAAAGGGTTATTAAGCATTGGAATGGGCTGCCCAGGGAGGTGGTGGAGTCACCATCCCTGGAGGTCTTTAAAAGACGTTTAGATGTAGAGCTTAGCGATATGGTTTAGTGGAGTACTTAGTGTTAGGTCGGAGGTTGGACTCGATGATCTTGAGGTCTCTTCCAACCTAGAAATCTGTGATACTGTGATACTGTGATCTTTCCCACTAGATGTGACTTAAAGTTCCTATTCACAGCAGGACAGTGCAGTTACAGAGAAGATGCCACGTGGTGGGTAGGAAGACTAAGAGGGCTTCTTTGGGTCTGAAGACTGTGAAAGGCTTGGATCATGGTTCCTGGGAAATGTCTGCCTGGGTTAGATCAAAGCAAATGAGTAACAAATAGAGTCCCTGAAATGTCAGGAGACCATCCCTTCTCTCTCCAAGCAGCCACTGAAAACCTAAAGCCCTCAGTTCTTTCTTGTCTCAGCATATGCTTTTGGAACCCCCTTTTCTCCCCCCTGCCTCGCAGTACTGCGGCACAAAGGGTGTGAGCATGACCAACGTGTTCTCTGCTTTACTGAGGCATTAAATGCAGCACCCTAAGAAGGCAAGGCAGCCAGGGTTTCTACAGAAGCACTGAAATTAGTTTGCAAGTGTGTCAGTTCATGCATTTTTTAACAGGTGTCAGAAAGGGTGGCTGACGTTTCCAAAGGCATTTAATTGGAGTTCCAGTTTGTCTTTTTTTTAATTGCACAAAAATGCAGTGAGAAGGAAAACTGTGAGTGGGAGATTAAATAAGACAGACTGTCTGTAATAAAATGGAGTTTCCTTAATTAAATCTGCTCAGAAGTTGCTAAAATTTTGTCATTCCGTTTGTCTCACCATTTAGTTTCTGGAAAGAGAAAAAGCATGTATGTTCATATAAAAATAATTTATTAGTATCTCCTTTTGTACATGTATAACAGGCTGGTGTTATGTTAGAAATCCTGGCAAAGAAGGATTGAATCACAAAAGCTTTGAGTTTGCTGAGAACTTTTGCAAATTAAATTCAGGACTTTGAATGGTCAGCATATACATCTGCATCACAGTAGGGACCTGTGAAACGTGCCTGCTATTTAACAGCACAAAGCAAGACTGTAAACACTGATGAACATGAACCTAGTCCCTGGCCGATACAATGATTTATCCCCTACTGTCTGAAACACATAGACCTATGACTCACCATTTCACATAGTACATGTGGATTTTAATATAGCTAACTGCACAGTGTAGGGTTGATGCTGCCAGTCCATGGGAATTCATGTTTTAATGCTTAATTTTTAATTAGTGAAGCCCTTTTACTTACCTGTTAGGAGTTCCCATGTAGCTACTCTATACAGCTTTTAATCATTTTTCTGGTTCAGATTTTTCTGGTTCAGATATTTCTGGTTCAGAATTTGCTTTCTGCAAAATATTTTCTCACATTAGCTAAAATATGATTTTTCCAAACTCCCTTTTCAGAAACTTCAGATCTTTGCTGAAATATGAAATAGCTACAGTAACATTTAAAACACATGCTTAATTAAAAAAAAAAAAAAGTATACACCCCTAGGAAATACTGTAGGATATTTGTCCCTCTGTAATTCACCCCTTACTAAAGTGAGACATCAACTCAATTTCTTTTAATAAAAAGTTTGACATTAGCTACAGCAAAGTAATTGCTAATGACACATTATTTGTACCCATCTCTCAACCCTGAGGAAATACATACTGAAAACTGTCCTTTTCTTAGGAATGTAAATAGAGAAGATGAGCACAGAGAAACATAAAGAAGCATAGCTTCTGGCAGATAGCAGTGAGCTAGTTTTAAGCCTTTGCTTTTAGTGGAGTTGCTTTAGCACTTAGCTTATATTGCCTGTATTTTCTTTCCTCAGCAATTCACAGAGGATGTTTGTTAGACAGAATATGAATGCATCTGTTGAAATCTGCCTGGGATTTTGCTCTGGGCACCTGGCTAGTTATGAAAAGTTGCAGCTTTCCAGCCACCAGCAGGCTGTCTGCTCCACAGAGCCAACCCCTGCTCCAGGCATGCTAGCTCCTTATCAGAGTCATTCTTGAACTGCCTCACCTCGTGCTGCAATTTGAGCCAAGGCCCAAATTACTCTCCAGATGGGACCAGCCCTTTGGGTTCCCCATCTGATAGGTGCAGTATTCCAAACTCTGAGCCTTGTCGATAAATAAAAAAGCACTTCTCGTTGTTTAGGGCCAAACCCTGAGCTCCAGCAGCAAGTCTTTCACTTGTAGCATGACATTGGGGAGATTGATGCCCCCGTCAGGTTATTTGCTTTTGCCTCTGGGGAGTGGATTTCTTCCAGTTCATTCTTTTACCTGGACCGTGGTGTTTACTCTTCTGTTTAAAGAAACCTGTGAATGCAGGTGAAATTTCCATAGCCCTTACCCGACAAATGGCACATAATGAGTTGGGTTAATGATACTGCTTTCTGGGGAGCAAATTGGAGACTTTAGCTGCTGCAGTTGGTAATTAGGGATTTCAGCTGTTCTGTGTGGAATGAAGTTGAGCTGACAAAAAGGTAATTACGCTGCAGCAAGTTAAAAAGCAGGTACTGTGCATATAATTACTGGAGACTTTGAGTGCGTGTGTGTGTTTTCTTAACTTCGTTTTCATCCCCTAACAACAGAACCAGGGAAGGCTGGCACAAGGTGCTGCCAAGGAAAGCAAATTAGGAGGGTTATTACAAACCAATGTTTTCATGTGTTCAAAGCCAAACTTAACATAATGCTCACTTACTCCTGAAAGGAAGAGGAGGAGTGAGGAACAGAAAAAGAGCTGGAGAGTTGAATTTCTGAAAGAGATTAAAGTAGTGTGTTCGTGTCTGTGCAGTTCTGTTCTACTAATGCTTAAACTGCTGCTAATGCCACAGCAAAATGGCAGCATGTGAAGGAGTCTTATAAAACTATCAATGATTATCTGCATGATAATGATTTGTCTGCTGTACAGTGGCCATTTCTGCAGAGCCAGGCTGGAGCACCAGTAGCAATTGCATTAGTACCTTGAGCTGTAGAAGCAAAACTGGGTATCCCTTGCCTGGTGGCTGTGCCACCTTTTCATAGTGTCCCTCTGCTGTAGGCATCAGCCCACCAGTATTACAGAGACAGATTCTGTTAGATACCAGCAGTGCTCTTCTCTCTTATGGCCTTTTGTTTTTGGCATGCAATCTATTCAAGCTGAAGTTTGTATTGGACCTTCCCTTTATCATTTGGTATATGCTGTCCGATTTCTTTCTCTGTGTCACATCCCCAGCTCCTGCAGAACAGCAACCCCTCACTTTGTCTGTAAATGGCCAGCCCTTCTCCCACTGCCCACAGGGACAATTCCTTTTTCCCTTCTCCTTCTTTCTATTCCCATCTCTTCTGAGAGTCAGGAACATGACAGGAGCTCTTTCCACCTCTGAGACTATTTACATGTGGAGTGCTCTTGTCCATGTGGAGTTTCTGGCACAGCTGAGGGGATAGGCCATCTGTATCAACACCAATGGTCATTTATTGTGAAGATTAATTTGGAGGTTCCCATTGACAGGATCCCTTTGCTGGCCTGGGTGGCTGCCAGCAGTGGGGCGGTGTGGCAGCAGTCCAATGACTTCACCTCCTGGTGCAGCCAGAGCTGCTGCCCCTTGCCATCAGCCTGTGTCCCCCCTGCTCAGCCTGTGCATAGCCCATCTCCCAAGTTGTTAAATTGCTCAGACAGTCAAGCTAGAGATTGGTTTGATGGAGAAATTCATGGCATGTATAAGCAGAACTGTATATATGTTTTCTTGCAGAGCAGAGTGGTGTGGTTTATCAGGACATGTGGAAAGGTCAGCAGCTCTGGATTTGGTTTCCTTACCACTGTGATCACTGACCTGAAGCCACCTCTTGAAGTTTTCATTTAGAGATTTATAAATTCAGGAGGTTAAACACTGTTAAAGGAGACCGGCTGGTGGCAAAGGGGTGCTCCAGGCAGTTGTTCCAGTGTCATCAGCAGGATGCCAGGCACTGGGGCCTCCCCAGCCAAGACAGCATGTGCTTCATCTCTCAGCCGGAAGGGGAGGAGGGAGAAATGTCCTCTGCACTTCCTCAGGCTTTCCGTGTGCATACAGAGATGATCTATGAGTCTCTGCATCTAAATTAGATGCAAAAGTCGTGATAAGTTGAGGGTATTAGACCTTGGAGATTGCAGCTTGTATTATTCATTCTCTTTGATCATACAGATGTGTTTTTAGGTGTAAAGGTGAAACAGAGGGTCAGTCTTCAAAGACACCATGCATGGCTGAATGGGAAGAAATTGTATTTCTCAAGCATATGTGTAGGATAAAGTTTTCCTTTCCAATATGAGGGAAAAAAATGGTGATGCCAACATTCTGCATCTATATTGGAAAAGCTGTTAAAGATTTTATTTTTTTTTTCCTCCATGAATGCAAAGAGAAAAGTAAATACTAATACAGTGCCTTAGAAAGAAATTTCTTTCCATACGCAATACACACTCAGTTACTGAGAAAATAATGGACTAGTGGGATGCTTGCTTGGCAGTATCCATCAAGCTGCTCCAGAAAGCTAAAAGACAAAGATGTTGTTTATAGACTCAAAGAAAATAATGATGAACAGTGTGCTACAACATAAAAATATGTGAAAAGTTTTCACGATATAAATACAAGTGTAAAATTAAATTATCTTCTATGTAGCCAAACACATCATGAAGAGGTGAATATAATAATCTGCTGTGGATACATGAACCTCTCTCAGGGAGAGTAATTTCCACCTAATGACAGAGCAGCACTTTTCCTTAGCAAAACAAGAGTAACAGTGACTGCAAATGAACTCCACTTTTTACTGAAGGTCCAAATTGTGAGTCTGCTGCTGCAGTCATGGCTGAGGGAAAGGGCAGTGAGCATTCCCTCAGAGCAAGGATCCCTGAACTGCCTGCTGAGAAGGTGGCACCAAGAATAAGGAAATTCTGCTTATGCTTCACATCCTACATTGTTAATCTGGCTTCTCCTGCCAGGGTAAAATGATTTGTAAAATTATTTCTGAGGTCTTGGGGCAAGCAGGTTTGCTCTATCACTGGAAAAACCTCAGTTTCTTTAATGTTCTTCTTTCCATACCCCTCCTAAAAACCCTCAAAACCTTAGAGATTTTTGTAACTGGCACTAATAATCTATTGTGAGTTGTGCTTCCTTGGTTAAAAAGCAGTTACAGAGTAATTCCATGGCTCCTCTAACTTAAGTCCTTTGTATACCAGTCAGCATTGTCTCTTATTTTGAATCCAGTTTGCACATGCTTGGATATAACATTGCCCAAAAGCAAGACAACTGGAAATCGGATCCTTAATATAGCAAAATGCTTACAGCAGGATAACTAAGATTATATCTGCAGTTATTACTGTAGACCTTACATCTTATAAATGGAGGAATCATTGCTGATACAAGTGCCGTTGTCAGGTTTGTGGAGATGCTGTTTACAGTATCAGGCATAATTATCTGAAAACTATTCAAAAACTTAAGTGTAGCATAACATAATGCTTCCTATTGCACCTTGACAATCCTGTTGTCATTAGACAGGAGGGAACAATGTGATGCTGATGAAATTCCTCCCTATCAATAGGTCCAAGGATAAATATTGCCATGAGATCTGTCATTTCAGGGTCTCTGCACACACAGGTAGCAGGCATTGCATTGATTCTTCTCTAGTCATGTTCTCAAATGTTTCCTGATCCTGAGAGTTTTGAAAATTTTTCTCTCAAAGCTTAGCTTTTAGTGCATTTCTATAACTGTAGCTGACATTGTGATGTGTCTAGAGCCAAAACACCTTGCCATTGTCCATCAGCAGATTTAGTTCAAAGGACTTAGGGAGTGAAGAAGTACAGAATTTCAAACACTTGTCGTAATGAACTGCTACCAGCTCCTCTTGGTTTTTACTTTGCTTTCTTGTTGCTACCACAGTGTAACCAGAGCATTAGTTACCACAACTCTGATGCTACGGTGTTTAAATCCTGTTTGAAATTCTGTTTGAAATCTGTTTGTTTTCAAACGTACATCTGATTGCATGGTATTCTGCAATCTGAATAAAGCTGCCCAGAGCTTGCCCTAAAAGCAGCTTTGAGGACCTGAGCCCCCTGTGTGCCACTGTCCCCTGCTGCTGCTGGTGGTTCAGTGCCAGAAATACAATGGCATTGACGGCAAGGGCTGCAGCTGCTGTGTGGTGCAGTGGTGAATGCCCTCTGCCTGGGATGGGAGGGTCACTGGGATCTGGCATCATGTTAAATGCGTGGAGCCTGGAGAAAGGTTAAAATTAGACACCTGCTTGCCTGCCTGGGTTGAGACCACTGATGCAGCAGTGCTTGCAGCAATGTGACTGTAGACCTGTACCTGGGGGGAGAGAGTGGCAAGAGACATTGGGCTGCCCCAGGCTTGTGCCACATGCTGGCTATGTATTATGATGACCCCATTACTACTTGTGCCTGGATGCAAAACTCCTACTTTCCCCTAAATGGCTGCTGATTTTCCCCACGAAAGTTCATCCCAGGAGCTTTCATAGGCTTGTTTTATGTGGACATTAGTGCTGTCTGAGACAGAACAGAAGGAGATCAAATTGGCTTTTCCTGTTCCTTATTGTAGAAATACTTCCAGTCAAGCAACCTTGAATCTGTCCTATGAGTAAGAAACATTTATGTTTAACATTTGTATAAAAGAATAAGTATTCACCACCAAAGGCAGTATAGAAAGAGGCAACTTCCACTCAATAAGAGCTGGTTTAAACAAACTGGTCTTTACTAATTGTGAATTTCTACAGGGATGGATTTTCACCCTTCAGAAAACATGTTAAAAAGATAATATTATACAAAACAAACTTTCTTAATAGCTCTAGTTCTTTCTATATCTCTTTCTGCTGTCTCTGGGTGATTTTATGTTCATTTCTGTTGGAGATCTCCATTAAAGGTTATAGGGTTCCTTTGCTACAGACAAATGCTATTTCACCGATAATTTTAGCTCTGGGCTAACAAAACCCAGCTTCTGCTGGATCCTGTAATGACATCCAACTGCCTGGTCTTATGACTCTGCGGGCTGTTTCCAAGCTGTGTTTTTTATATCTCTTCAAAAAGCTGCCATAGATTTGGAAAAGGCTACGTAAAATGGCATGAAATCAATGTGAAACCTGGGGAACATACCACACAGTGGGAGATTAAAGAAGGTCGGTCTAGTTAGTTTATCCGTAGGATGGGAAGGAGTCAATTTGCTTATAGTCTAGAAGAACCAACATGGGTCCGTTGAACTCCATATTTTTTGTTCTGTTAGATCAGAGGATTTGATGCTGAGTTTAATATGAAAAAAATATATGTATGTTATGGGTAATTAATCTCTGTAGCAAGTTAAGGAAGCAATGGCTTCTTCCTCACTTGTAAGACTTTACTTCAGTAATACTTACCTCTTGTATACAGTTTTTTCTTTATTATAAGGCAAAGATAGGTTGATGGTGATACCAAGACTGGGAATCTACGTAAGTGTTTATTATGGCTGAAACAGATTTTTTAAGCTCGATTTAAGAGAAATTGGCTTGATGCTCTTTGGTCTGGGTTACATGAAAGGTCAGAATAACCATATTGATGCTTTCTTGCCTTAAAAAAAAAAAAAAAAAAAAGAATCCAGGAATATATCTGATGATCAGCTACTAAAATAGGCTGTTATGAATGAAGGAATGCTACTAAGTAAAGAAATACATAGTCAGCATGAACAATAGAAGAGAAGTGACCAAATCAGGGATTTTCTTAGGAGAAATATACCTGTCTCATTTCCTTCCATCTTTAGCAAATCTTGTCAATTTGAATGACGGATGGTATTGAACTGATAATGGTCAATCATGCTTTATTGGCTCAATTAACATGTGATAGTTGTGCAGAGGTAAGGTTCAGAGGCTGGTGCTAGATATCCCGTCAGTGAACAGCCAATCAGCCCAACGAATCTACAGAGATTGATTAAGCAATAGTCTTGACAAGGCTGGCGATGTTGTTGCAAAATAATCAGACCTCTGGGAACTTTTAAGATTACCATCATAAGCCTTTCGTTCCCTTGGGTGTATTTATCACATGGGATCCTCACCATAGAGTGGCTATTAATGCCCAGTTGTTTTCCTTAGAAATATTTTGCTGCTACTGATCATGTCCCTTGGAAGATTCATCTGGTCTGTTTGATTCACTATCAATAAACCAGTAAAGCCACACTGCAGACTTTAAACCTTCACTTCTTATACTTAATACTGCTCCTTGTCTGCTTCCAGGTACAAATAAAAGTCCCTTTGCTCCTCAGATTTATACTGGGAAGGGTGGGACAGAAGCCTTGGCTCCAGCAGTAGGGCTCTTATGATTTGGTGGCCTAGCACTGTCAGCAGGTGAGGAGTTCTGCTATAAACAGCCTGTGTACACTGATGTACCCTGTCAGTGTCAGCTTGTTTCCCTTGCTCTGCCACAGACAAGAGGTTTGAAGTGCAAGTCTTTTTTTTTTTTTTTAATTATTATTTTCATTTTTTAAAAATCAGCCTGTTTCTTGCATGACAGAGGAAAAAATAAAGTCTTCTCTACCTCTCTACTTCTGCTTATGCCTTCATGCAGGTCTGTCATCTATGCAGCCATGTTGCTACTCTCTTTACTCTTCATGCTCAGCTTGTGCCTGGTTTTCCAGTCTATTCTATGCTGTTGTCTGAGAGATGATCAAGCTCAGCTTTGTTACTGAAAAGTTCACGTGCTGCCAGAGTCCAGCTTCTCTGCTCACTTTTAAACCTTTCTACAGCAGAAGAAGATAGCAGATGTGAAGCCATCATCGTTCATACAGGCTGATGACATGTTGCACAAGGAATGTTCTTGGCAGAGCCGTATTGGCACAGGATCATGTTAACGACAGCTCTGTGGCTCCTGAATGAAGCTAGGCTATGTGCAGGCAGCCCAAAGCAGGGGCAAACAATTTCCCATCCATTTGCAAAAAGCCCTGTGGATATACCCCGAGTGACTCAATCTCTTTCCATTAAAAATATAATCGCGTCTAGCAATTAGCTCTTTATTTCAAGAGGCTTCAGTAGAGGTTGAAGGCATGTCCACATGCAGTACCTGGGAGATACCTGAAATAGGAATGAGCTGCTCTCAGCAGCCCTAGTGAGGCTCAGCAAAGCACTGCTCTGACATGGCTGCACTGCTTTGTTCCCCAGGTGGGCTTGGTCAGAGCTCATGAAGGCACTCAGTGCATGGACCTGTTTCCTGTTTTGTTCTGGATTGTGTAGGTGTTTCCTGGAGTGCAGTGCAGGAAATAAAAACCCCTACATAAGTAGTCCTCAGTCATGCAAATAATGCCAGTCATCGCTGAAATAATTTACATGTTGTAAAACTAGAGGTTTGATCAGTTGTTTCTCCTAATTTAGGACTTTTTTTTTTTTTTTTTTAACTCTTACAGGAATTTCCAGATTATACATTGGGAGGAATGGAACAGGAACAATGGTAGTTTATTAAATTTTATAGTACCCCCTATATGAGAGTGGTCTTTCCAAAGCCAGCTAAAGTGTTATCCACTGACTAATGATGCAGTGAGCAACTATTGCTTTTGTGCCGTAGTATCCATTAGATTAAATAACTTCTGCATCAGTCATTTTGCATAGCTCAAAATATCATTTAAATAAAACAGTGACATGGGATTAATAATGCCTGCTTTGAAAATTAACTATATTTGCCTTGTACTGCTTGCTGGATCTTGAGATGAGAAAGCAGGCAGAGAATGTTCAGAGGGATATAAAAAGTGAATCAAAATGTGTTTCAGTAGTAGTATCAAAGCATCCAACATTAAAGAGCTTGCTGTCCTAAGACAATGTTCAACTTCTCTGAGACTATCTTAAGTCTATCTAAATGAATCATTTACAGGTTTGCTAGACCCATATACACACTCATGCATGTACACACATACATACGTTTCCATGAAGACATACTGTGATGTGAAACTGTCTCAAGTAACTGTCTAACAAAGCACATAAAACTATCAGTGTGCATATAAAACTAACAGCATTCATCATGGTGGATGCAAGTTGTATTCAGTATTTTAAAGCGCATGGTGGAGTTGTTTTCTAAGGAGAAGATGTTGAATGAGGTAGTATCTAATAGAAACAGTAAGATGTGGGACCTTGACCAAATGTGTTCAGGCTTTCAGAGAATAAGTTCAAAAGTTCCTCATAAATCCAAATTTAGATAGTGATATGAGTTTCAAACTATATCCCCTCCAGTTTTCATGGGTCAGTTCAACCCATATCAACAACATTTTGCACTTTGATCTATCCTAGGTTTTAAGGAATGTGATTCTACCATTTGTTCAAAATATATAGAAAACGGAGAAAGGATTGAAGCTGGTCAGCAGAACAGGCATTATTCTGGCACAATATTACATGCTGAATCTAAACACAGTGAGAAGACACTCTCAAATCACATGTATGCATCTCAGTGAGATAGGTCCAATGAGTTTATAAGTCAAGTGGTTGTATCACAAGTAGTAAAAAAGGTTTTTAGACATACACCATGTTGCCACCATCACTGCCAAACAAGTGACTTCTTATGGGCTCCCTTTTTATAACTGGACTCCGCAAGTCAGTATCTCACACTGCTGAAGCTAAAACTACCAATAAGATTAATTTCTGGGTTAGATAACTTAATGAGAAAAATGTGGGGGAGGATAACCTAGAAACTGGATACAGAAATATGGTACTTAAAAAAACACACTTTCTCTAAATTGCTGTAAATTTATAGCTCTGCAGGATAATGGGAACTGAATGCAGACATGAAGCTTGGTGAAAGAGAGAAACAGAGGAATAGCACAGTCATGGATTAAAAAAAAAACAAACTGCAGGAGAAAGGAGTGAATTATTATTATTAAAGCAACATATATCCTATTTTTCTTTTTCTTTTTTTTTCTGTTTTTCACAATGTCTAAGTGATATTTTCTGTCTTGAACTGACAATATATCCTTAAATACTTAAATGAATTCTTAAATTTCATCAGTCTTTTTTTTTTTTTCTCTTGGTAACAAGTATTGCTCTGTTTTGGATAGGCCAGTGTGTATTTCGAACCGTGATGATTTCTCTGAATGCTGCTTCATGTCACCTCTTTCTCCTCAAAGTCTCTAACCCTCATCATCAACAAGTAGGTTCATTTATTTGGAAATCGCATTAGTAGTTTGTGTTTTTACATGACTGTGAAATCTGCAGGTATGTTAACCAATTTTAAAATAAATTCAGGCAGAGAATTTCAGGAAGGTAAATCATGAGCAGGGATGTACATTCAAGCATCTGAGTAGTGGTACTGATTAGTGAAAAGTTAAAGCATAATTAGTGCTCAAATTTAGTCAGTCTATAACACCTTACCAGTCTGATGTTGTATTTTGTATGTGTACACACGTGTGTATGTATATATACAGTAACATATCATGCACATCAGGAAGTGTACCTGTGTCACTAAAGTCCTTATAAACTTAGCAAACTTAGGACCTCAATTGTAATTATAAAGAAGTAAAACAAATGGTAGAAACAGGAATTAAATCTGGATTTTTGGTTCTCCATCCCCAGATGAGCACACCAAAATAGTCTACATCTGCTAATACATTCCAAGTTTGAAGAAAAGAGGTAACCTACAGCAGTGGAGTCCTTGCTAAGGCAATGCGTTACTTCGATGTCACTTTTTTTTCCACTTTGGTTTGGGTAAGGAGTGGAAAATACGGACGTTCCTCTGTAATCAGTGCAGAGATGGAGATCCTTAGTTCGCTATTTCTGTGTGACAACACTTTTGGATATTGCTTTCTTTCTTTAAAAACGTATAGCTCTCTGGCATTGCTTTTATTTAGGCATTGCATTCAGAACAGAAGTGAGCTGAAATAGAGCAAGAGCAGAGTAATAGAACTTTTTTCAACTTGGTATTTGTTGTGAGAATCTTAATGGAAGGCTTGTTTTCGTTGTTGGGATCATCTCTCAATAGATTTTCTCATCTCTGTAGAGGACCAAAAGTAGAATTAATGTTGAAAACTGCCTGAGGAAGCAGAGCACATGGTATGCACTTTCCCTCCTCAGAAACTCAGTTCTAATTCCAGAAAAGGAAGCCTGAAAAGCTTGTGTTATTTCTGTGCTCATCACTGCTCTCAACATGTCAGTGGGATGAAAGATTCTATAGAAATGTAAGATTGTTATTATCATTCTTGTTTTCCTCAGTATGGAGTGGAAAAGGGGTCATGGGAAATGATGCTAATGAAAATGAGGCGCGAAGGGTGAGTAAAGCATAGATAGATGACTTCTAATGAACATTTTGATGGATTAGATTGGAAACAAGATATCAAATATTTCCTTGCTCTGACTGAAGTCACTTCTGCTTGCAGCACCGCAATTAGGAACGGAGAAATGGAAGTGCTGGGCAGACTAGTGGCCCATGCAGCTCTCTTAATCCTGATCTTGTTTGGCAGTGTAGCAATAAAATGTATTTTAAAACAAAAAAATGGAGTAGGGCAGATGCTGTTTTTTTTTTTTTTTTTTTTTTTCTGTTCCATTTTCATTGCTTTTATACACCTGTGACTTCAGTGAGATCCCTGGGGTCACATCTGCTTCTTGCTGCTGTCAGCTTGGAGCAGAGCAGGGGGGCCGACAGAAGGGGCTGCCAGCATGGGCTCTCCCCCCACACCAGCCGCCAGCTTGAGCTGTGACCTTGCACTATCTCATCGGTCTCCCTGTGCTGGCTTTCCTGGTTGTGGAAAAAAAAAAAAAAAAAAAAGAATGATTGCGAATTACCCTACAAGGCTATTGGAAGTCTTAATGAATATTCGCAGAACACTTTGAGACCCTTGAATGAAAGAAGCTATAAAAATGCATGATGTTATTATTTATTTATTAAGGTCCTCTGGGTTTTGGCCAACAGCATGAATTGTTGACATTTAATTATTGAAACAGTATGCCTATCAGACCTCTTATGGTAGGAAGAGATAAATAATGCAGAAGACTCCAGAAAACCTGGTCAATACCCTCTTGAGATGTGAAGCAAATATACCAGACACGTAGCTCAAGCCTAAAAAGAACTGAATAATTAAACCAAGGAATGAGATCAGTTGTTCTGAATGCTCTTTATAGTTCGTGCACAATGTTCTACAAGTTACTTATTATTAGTCCATTACTTACAAGCATCTTTTTCTAAATAAATACCATATAGCACTCTTATAATGGTCTCTTTATTGTGTGAATATATGAAGGACTGGTGAAAATGTATGAGCATTTTAAGATATTTGAGTAATTACGATGTTTCTTCCTGATATCTTCAAGATTTTTTTTTTTAAACCTGATCATAGAACTGATTAATACCTTTAAATATGCAATCAGTCATCTTTATATGAAAAGAAAAAAGGATTTAGTTGCTCCAAATGCTTTTGAAGAAGCTGCTTAAAAAGAAGGGAAAGTGTGTGCAGTCACATTAACTACACACTGTACTTTGGATGATATTTTTCATCCAAGCATTGCAAAGTTTTTACAACTGTTGAGGCTTAATGTCAGTGCAAGGCAAAGTACATAATTTACAGTACTGATGGATAAACTGAGATACTGATGTGGTATAAGAGCCTGTGACAGGATTTTGGGTGCACAAGAAAGTGCTGTTCCTCCTCTTTAGGGAATACTTCATCCTCTCCAAACTTTAGCTCTATATAAATCATATTATCATTTACAAAGGGCTGCTAGAAGGGAGATACACTTTCAGGAATCTAGCAAATACACCACCTTTTGCCCTGTGTACTCAATTGCTTACTCATTTTAGCATCTGGATATGATGGTACAAAAATTAATAAATAGGTGTAGTAGGCTAACTCTAGGAAGTCACTGTTTACTTGATTCCAAGCTGCAGGCTGAGTAAATTCAGGATTTGAACTCCTCCATCTACATGACAATGCAGTGGTGTGTGGATACAATGCTAAATGAAACCCCTGACTGAGCAATGGGATTTTAGCATTGATTTGAACAGAGATGTTTTTTTTGCCAGCTCTGTCAAGACATTATGTCAGGAATTTGGCTATTGTGAAAGATCATAGCGATTTTGCCTATCTTAGAGCTCCTCATTAAATTATTGTACTCTGACTGTCATTTCAAGTAGAAGCAATATTTCTTCATTTCCAGCTCCATGGCAATTATATCACAGCTCACCATACTGAAGGAACGATGCTCTGTGCAGAATTGTGCAAAGTGTAATTTGCTGTCCACTGATTAACTGGCATCGTCTCCATGGCATCTCACCTCTTCCTGGCTGTCTCTTGTTAAAGTACTGACTGTGTCTGACCCTGTCTCAGTTATCAGATATGACAAGCTCACAGCCTTAGGTGGTGTGACTCAGAAATAGTTGGGGAAAGAGAGAACAGGATTTCAGGCCAATTTCTGTGATGGCTGTAGAAGAGGATTAGTAACTTCCACAGATGTGAATGATTCCTTCAAGCATTGCAGTTATTGCTGCAGACCTACCAAGTACTGAAAGAAAGTAATAATTCAGACTCCTCTGGCTGGAGCACACAGTGCTGCTGGATGCTACTACTTATCTGAGTTGGGGCTGAAAGGATGAAAAACAATATTCTTCTTCACTTTTCTTAATTTCTTTTTTTATTCCCCTCTTTAAAGTACCCAGTTTCTTACCTGGTGTATTACAGTGTAGCTGTTGTACATGCATAACTGAGGATATTTCCAATATATTTGCAACATTTTGGAAATAGAAGTGAAAGGTAATATTTCATCTGACACCAAAGGAAAAAAAAAAAAGAATGATTGTCCTCAAACTGTTACTTTGGATTTACTCCAGGAAAAATTAAAGGGGTTTCCTTTACTTCATATCTATTATAAAAAAGCCACAGATAAATGAACAGATTTTTAAGTGCCTATTGTTACATTTGGCTCAACTCTTGTAATCAAGCTTTCAAAACATGTGTGGTGATATTTAAGTCATAGGCATTTCATACACCGAAAGTGTATGGTATTTTGGAAGAGTCCATCTATAGCATTGTTAAGTATGCCTTCCATTTGACTATGCTGCAGATAAGCACAACAGTTAGCACGAAATCTGGGAATTAAATTGCTTGTGCCATAAGCCAGGGTAGTAGAATGATGAAAACGGAGTTCATACCCAAAACTACATCCTGTGCTTAAAAAGTCCAGTGTCTTTTAGGATCCCTGTCAGAGTGGAGAAATGTTCATGTGATCAATGCCTTTTTCTAGAGATACTTGTTAATTGTCTTAAAGCTTAAAGGGAATTTGAGGGGGGTGGGAAAAAAAAAAAAAAAAGGTTGTTTGGGTGCTGAAAAAAATGTCCTGGAAGATCTGGAGTCAATCTGTGGCTGAGGCATTGACTTAGCTTAGTGATGCTGAATAAATCAGTCTCTCTTCCTTTGCCTTGATTTATTCATTGAGAAGGAGGAATGAGGATTTCTGTACTTGTCTAATTAGATGATGTGCAGTCTGGGACAGGGAATGTGTGACTGCACAGTGCTCAGTACAGTGGTTCCTGCAGCTTGAATAATGATGTGCATTCAACACAAGCTTTAGGAGTGCTTTAGGAGTCCTGCAGCATGGGGCATGGCAAAGTAGAGAGAAAAGGTTTGGGATATTAAAACTATTGTAGGTTTTGAGAACAAGAGTCTTGTATTAATTTTTCTGTCATTAACTTTCCTTGTCTTACCAATATTTTCTGTAGGATGTGAAGTCATATCTAATATTGATTGCTGCGTAGTCTGAAGTACAGATAAGTGTCAGCTTGCATTAAGCTGTAGCTAGACCTCTCCTTCCCCGCAGCCCTCCTCCTCCCGCTTAGTGCTTTAATGCTGTAAGTAGGTCATCGCAGAACTGGAAGCTGTATTTTTTCCTTCTCCCCATGTGGTTGCTGGAATACATTTAATTGCAAAGCAGAGCATCAAAGCTGGAGTAGCCAAGCTCACCTCCGAAAGATAATTAGCGAATCTCTGTTTCTGTGCTGTGCGCTGGAGGGGGAGCTACAATTAGGTGTGGATAAATACTCAAGCATTTGTAGTCCTTGCATTTTTTAAAACAATTCCTGTCTGAGACATCAAGAGATTTGCATTTCATTGGACCAAAGCAGTACTGAGATTCCCAGTTGAAAATCAGTGATGGGTATATAGTCAGGTAACAGTGATGTGGGTGACTTCGGTGCTGCATTTTGGAGACTCAGGAAAAAAATAAAACAGAAGTAGCAGACTGAGACTGAGAAGGAGAGAAATGAGGTTTTACTTGAAACTGTGTCCAGTGAAGCGCAAAGGGCCACTTTCCAGGAACCCTGTGGTGAAGCAGTAATCCAGCCAGTGATAGTCGGTGTGCTTTTGGGTGCTTTGGTGTCAACTCTATTGCTGTGAATATACAAGGATAGATGTTTGAAAATACCTCCCTCCCTTCCCTCCCTCCTTCCTCCCTCCTTCCTCCCTCCCTCCCTCCCTCCCTCCCTCCCTCCCTCCCTTCCTTCCTTCCTTCCTTCCTTCCTTCCTTCCTTCCTTCCTTCCTTCCTTCCTTCCTTTTTTCCCCATTTTGTTTAAAGCAGGGTAAGCTTCCTCATTTTGGTCACGTAAGTTGTCTTAATAACTGGACAGTTCAATGATGGAAGTTTTATCCAGAATTCTCTGGCGGCCATAAATACACATGTTGTCATTCATCACTGGAAAGGACTAAATCTGAAGGGACTACCTGTCACAATTTAATAACACTAATTACATTTCATTGGCAGCTATAGCCAGAAGATATTAATCCAGATGGCCTCCTTTCAGTTTAGGGAAAAAAAAAAAGAAAAAAAAAAGCATAGCCCTAAAATTCAAAAACCTAACTCTTATCTATACACAGTACATAGAGACCTCATGTGACAACCAAATGAGAGATTAGTGAGGAGTGTTTTTTTTTCTTTTTTTTTGGGGGGGGGGGGGGCGTAGCTGGGAAATTCTGAATGGGCCTTGACTTTTCTCAGGATGAGATTTTCAGAGGAGAAAATGACCCTGAGCTGAGCAGACCCAGGGGAGCTGCAGCCATGTGAGACATCAGTAGTCCTCACTGGCATTGAGCATCTTGGCCTGTGGACCAGAGGAGAGAACTTGGCTCTGCAGACCAGATTTGAAGTGGTGGGTCAAGTTCAGAACTGTGAGGTGAGACTCCTCTGAAGTTGTGCCAAGCTGGAAGTGGCCTTATGTGTTGTAACTCTCTGTAGCAGTTACATTAAGGGTCTTTTTATGGGTCTTTTTTATATCCAGCCTTGGAATGAAGGTGCGTGCTGGCACTGTGCTGCTGGCTCTTGACTGCTAGACTTTGCTGCTTTTCTGAAATAGTGTAATACAGCTAATTTTGTATGTGCTTTTTGTCGTGGACTGCCTTGACAAAAGTAAGACTACTTCGTTCCTTTTCAGTTGAAACTAGATTGACAAATGCAGGGAATATGTTATCTCACAGTACAAGACAACTCTGCTCCAGTGGCAAATGTTTTATACGTGTAAACTCTTCGCTCCTTTTGCCATCAGATCGTTCTGGTCATTCTGCTTTTATTTGGTCATAAAATTTTAAGGCATCCAGTTTCTGAGTTTTCTGAATCATTTTTTTTTCTATAGTTCTCTAATCTGTGCTAAGTCCTTGTGGATGTGTTTTTTCTTGCCCTTTATATAGACCTTTGGATCTACTGCTTGCTCTGCTGGTTACATTTTCCTTTTTGTGCCTTAATTTGTGGAACAGGATAATGCTACTTCCTTCCTTTGTAAAACCATTGAAGCTGAAAAGAAAGCTTGGTGTCATTATTATTATTATTATAATTATTACTACTATTATTATTATTTTTCTGTATGGGAAGCTCCTTTCCTGTTTCAGAAGTAATGACATTCACTCTTCATTAATTTAAATTACAAATCAAAAGTTCGTATTTTCTCTACAAAGACACTGACAACATCATAGCTCTAAAGTGCAGCATGCCAAGCCAGACCCTCAGCTGATATAGCTCAGCATAATCCACTGGCAGTAATGAAGCTGTGATTTACAGCAGATAAGAATCTCCAATATCTTTAAAAGCCCTCTCCACAATCTGTCACCTTCTGTTGTAGGCTCAGCAGCAGGATGAAATAATAGGGAAGAGAAGGAATTATGGAAAGGCTAGTTTTTTTCTAACACAGGAAAAGGAATTTGATGAGGAAAGCAAGCCATGAGTGGGTCCTCCAGGGAGCACTTCTTCCAGACCCTATCCAATACCTGTCTTGGTCCTCTCATGTTTTGCCAGAGTTGCAGGGCCAAATTTCCATGTGAACATCTCAGATACTGGTTAATGCAAAGATTCATGTGAAAAAGTGCACTAAAATGAGTTCCCAGAGTCTGCGGCAATCAGAGTGCAGCCACCATTAACTGCGGCATTAGGATAGCTCTATCCCATCTCTTCTGGCTGTAGTGTTCAGGCCACCACCACAGGGTGCAGCCTGTCTTTGTCCCTTGCCCCCGCTCCATAGGAGCATGCCAGCAGCTGCAGGATGGGCAGAGGAAGCTGCCTTCATAGGCTCTGCGCTAGCTGGGAAAAACCTGCAGCTGCCTTAGCTCTGCACACAGTTGGAGTGATGCAAAAAGAGCAGACGGCATTAAATAATTTGGCCCATGCTATCTTCATTGTTCATTGCACTGTAGAGTTTTTGCCTAAAATCTGCAGTTTGGCACTTTCTATAGCTTTCTAAATGAATAACATGCAATACTTGCAAAAAGAAAATATTGAAGAGACAGCTTTTTTATATTCTTGATGTCTCTTGGAATTGAGATGTACCAGCTAGTTTTCACTGGAATTTTCAAACTATACTTGTGTTTTTTTTTATGAGGTACTGAGTTTAACAAGTGATAGCTTTTCAGTTTTCATCAACTACCTTTAATTAGAAGCCTACAACCTCTGTGTTTTTAGGTGTTGGCTTTTTTGAAAAAATGATAAACGTATGTTTTTTTCCTTTAAAAGCATTTTTTTCCCCAAAGGTCAGAAAAACTAGTTTTCATTTATGATAAAAGACAGAAAATATTGAATGAAAATAATCAGCAAGAAAACGGCATGACAAGATATTACTTTCTGAAGCTGTCATTCTTTGTTTTCAATTATTTTTGAGTGGCCCTGGAAATTGTTTGGTTATACTGGCTGAGATGTGTAAAATAACACTGACAAAAAAAGTGATATTCCCATTTCAGTTGGCTTCAAACAGACACTTCATGAGTCCAATCTAGCACCTCATATAACTAATTTCCTGCCAGATATTTTGTTTCTTTAATTCAGACTATAAAAATAACACAGTTTTTCCATGTGCTTGTTCTTTCAGGCATCTTCTACTCAGCTGACAGGTCTCTATTTCATAAAATTAGAGATGATATAAAAAGCTGTGGATTTCAGATCTTTCTCTTCAGCGAACTGTCTCCTGGGCCATGAAGATAAAATTGAAAATGATGTATTTCCTGTAAAGGATAATTAGGACGCTTTGAGGAAATTCCATAATGAAATATGATCTTGAGTTAGTGTACAAAAACACATTAGGTGTTTCCCTTCAGCTTGCTTTGTTTTGTCTTTGAAGCACAGAAAATTAATATTATGTGGCAGCTGATAGTATGGTTCTTTCTGTCATTATCTTCTTTCTGAGGTCTCATGGCTAGGGCTGAGCTAAACAGTCTGAAGAAAATAAGGAATTGCCTCTTTATTCCTGCAAATAAATCTTGCCCAATTTTAAACATGAACTTTTTCTGGACATAGAATTTTTTGGATGAGTTGTTTTCTGTGCTTGATATTGATTCAGGACAGGAAGGGAATTACCAGAAATATAATAGGAAATTTGGACAAGGATTTCTAATAGTAGAATAAGTATTTCAGGGTGCTAGCTGAAGATTCATTATTCCCCACTTTAAGTCCAAAATGACATAAATTTGAAAATGGATTTTGATCCTCAGCCTACTTAGATGTGCAGAAATGTGTTTAAATAGAATCTTTAAGTGATTGTCATACATATATATGACATCATTTAAATAAGATTCATGAATTTTCTGAACTGGGAGTGAGATTAGCTCTAGGCTTTTTTTTTTTTTTCTGATCTTGACATAAAATATTATATTTTTTTTACTATTACATTTCACATTCCTGAATAATCTTGAGCTATGCATCTAAAAGGACTTTCTTTTATGGGTATTAAAAATGTGAACAGATTCTCATAGTTTTTTCCCTCAGCAGTTTCTAAGGAACATAAGCCCTTCTGAGGTCAGCTTAAACACCGAAGTCCTGCCTTTAGTATGTGTAGAAGAAAAATAGTAGAGGTACTAACATATCTCTGACAACTTTAAGTGTCACCCTTGACACTTACAGGGGCACTGAGGCCCATTCTGAGACACAAAGAGCCACGTGTACCAAAATTCAACAGAAAATTATGTCTGATTTTTATACAAGCTCAGACATTCCCACCAAAATAAACCTAACCTATTGAAGCAGTGTATATAATGTAGATACAAGGACCAAGGTTTGAACAGCGGGTTTTATGATCATTTAGAGAAAGTTTGCTCCAGGTTTCCTACCTTTGGGGCACAAAACTCTTTAATACTGTGCTGATGCTTTAAATTTCACTTTGTTGTCTGTGAACTCCATGTCTTGATAGGGAGGTAGGATGGATGGGAGGAAATGTTCCTCACTAATATGAAATGCAAAACATTTAAAATGGAAACCCACTTCCCTCTTTCTTCCTGCTGGAGGACTAGGAAGGTACTGAGGGGACTGGCAGTCTGTTGTTCAATTTTTGGAAATGTGATTTCTTCTTATTAACTTTTCACTTCTGAAGCCTTCCATTGTAATTTATGGGCTCCCTTCGAGTACGCAGCTGGGGTTTGAGATGTTGGTTAATGCTGGTCTCTAACTGACCAGTTGGGGCATTACTGACCTTTTGACTGCTTCACTTTGGTGCTAAGTACTGAGCTTTCCTATCAAACAGTTTCAATGTTGTTTGCCTTCTTTTCTCATCAAATAAATAAACAAAAACTGGACTACATCTGCTGGATGCTGGTGGTATCTATTTTTCATAACAGTTAAAGAAATGTGTTTTTTACAAAATGAAATAAAATTGGTGCTCCTTTTGGTCCTCTGAGGAGTAAAACAAGAATGCATCAGTCCCTAACAGCAGTGATTTACTCTAACCTCAACACTCACTTCGTTTTGATTTTCCTATTTACTCCCTGCACACAGTATAAAGTACTGTAAGCTCTGCAGTCAGGTTCACTACAGTTAGTGCCTTTAATCTGTATGGCACACCCTTGCTCAAATTACTTCATACTCTATTTTTTATGGATGCCTCGTTGTCATAACAAGCTTGACTGGGTTAGGTCTGTACTCCAGGTATTTATGTTCCCTTCTGAATACAGATTCCACTGCAGATTATTTTCCTCTCTATATATCTATTAAAAATATAGCATTATAAAGCCTTGGCTGGCAAAGCCCCTTATTTAATTGTCCAAGAGGTATGGGATCTACAGTCACAGTGCATTTTTTGAAGCTGTAGCATGAGGAAGTGTAACCGTCAGACAAACAAAGGTTCACAAAAGCTGAGTGCAGACACCAGTGGATAGCAAACCCTGACCTAGATTGTCAGTTTACACTTTTTCAGTCACATAACTTACATTTTTAGCTGGTAAGACCTTTTTCTGTCAAATTTTTGGGGACTTGAGGATTCACATTTATTTTGAACTAGTCATTTACATGCTCTTTGTGGTTTTGGGGGGATGTGCACACACAAATCTTGACATATTTACTAGGTTATAGCATATACTCAATTTTATGCTTTTTTGTGTCTTCTGTGGTACATCTTGTTTTGTTCTGTGTCACACAGAATAAATTGGAGATGATAGTAAACAACACACCTGACGTAGTACCTTGTACCTGATCTGAGGGCGATGTTGATTCTACCCTTCAAGGATTTCCCTCAAGATCTGTACCTCCACCTCAGATGTGGCAGGGGTAGGAGATGCTTCTGTCAGAGTTCAGTCCCTTTGCAGAATAAAACTCTACAGTACAGTTACACACTTGCAGCAAACTGTGTTAGAAATGAAAGTCTGCTCCCAGTGAAATTTTAAAGCAAAGTACCAAATACACTTCCAGTTACAGAAATGCATCCTCCCAACCCTCCTGCAAAGGGAATCTCCCCTTGCAGGAATGAATTACTACCATCATCTTTTACTCTGTTATTATCATATGCGTGCAAAATGATAGAGCTGTATCTTATCCTGTTGCATCTGCATACACCTTTTCCCTGCTCTTTGTGGCTGGTACAAATGCCTGAACGAGATGGAAAATGAATAAATAGGTGCAAGGAACAAGGGATTCAGTCTTTTTGTGATCTTATGAGGCCTCACTGTATGTCTTAATAACTACTGATGGCCTGTGGGTCATTGCAGAACTGTGGGAGGAGCATTGCAACTTTAATATGTGGGAAAATAGGGAACAACAGGGCTCACTCAAATACTGTATTTTGATTGCCATGATGTCTCAGAGCACCATTTACAGTGACATGCATACAGGTGAAAGCCTAATCTATGCTACAAGTCACCTATAAACACTTGGCAAGCTGTGGAGACACTGGGAGCTAGTGCTGTCCTAAGGCAGGCATCAAAAGCCAGCTGGTGTGAGAGAGGGGAGTGGAGCAAGGCTGAGAGCATTGCAGCAGGCCTTGCTCAGGCACCATGGAGCTCCTGCTCACCTGTGGTTGGCATAATGCTCTGCAGCATCCCTCTCTTCCCCTTCTGTGGAGGAAAGGGCCTATTTGTGCTTTGAGGGGTCCAGAAATGGGAGGCAAGGCTTGGTGCTGCACAGCTTCTGGAGAAAATGTGTGCCTTTTCGTAGGGAGCTGCAACATTGGGACTCACCGCTCAGGTTATGTTTTTCCTCCCAGTTGCGTACTGAGTGTCCTGTCATGTGCTGTGGTAGCGCTTCATTCATTGGGCCAGGAGTGTTACTTTTGGTCTTGTAATAAAACTTTTTTTGCTTACTATAAGGTTCTGACCTTACTATGATTTGAGCTCAGTTTCTATACAGTCCCATTCATGCAGTAGCATAAAGGAATGAATATTAACTGAGGCTGATGCATAATAATTATGTGAGGCTGACAGATAATTTCCATCGAGGAGCAGGACTGTGTGCAATTAACTTGCTGAAGGAATTACATGGACAATTATCGTATATTTTGGGTAATGAAGAAATGCCAACTCACTAAATGGATGTCTTCTGAGTAAACAGTTATGTTCAGTTCAAACCTCATTTATATAATGAATGATATTCAAACTGCATTTGGACTATAATTGATATAGTTCAGGTCACTAGTTAATTTAAAATACATACAAATAACAAAACTTGCACATGTCATTAGTGGAACAGACCAAATTTGGAGCCTCTGGTCTTCAAAATGGGAGCCTTAAGTTCAGAAACACTAGTAGACTCATCTGGAAAACCACTGCAAAGCTTCACCCAGCCTTTTGCAGGTCAAAGGAGTAGGCTATTGTTCCCACCACACAAGAGTTCTCCACCCCCTTTCCCTACCTCCTTAACCCAGAAGTGTCTCTCTCTTTCCTCCTCTGAAATACCGTAGGGTCCTAAGGTAATTTCTTTCCCCCAGAAAGTTATTAACTCTTGAGAATAGGGGCCATTCCTATTTTAACTCCATCAGGCGTTTCATGAGAACACTGCATTTTCCAAATTGTACCCTGCTACAAATAGAGATAAATCCTTTCAGGAACCCTTTCAGTCTGTACAAAGTGGCCATCTCCCAGACAGTCCATGACTGACTGATTCCAGTGCACAGCAGTTAGTCTCAGGTTGTCTCTCAGTGATCGTACGACCTTTGCCATCATTTTTTTTTCTTAGCTTGTCATTGATTAACCATCCTTAGGGAGTGAATGGCTAATAGGAGAGGGCAATGCTCTTTTGTTGAAACATGCAAGCAGAAGCATTTTCAGATGTTTTTCCCACCATTTCGACTGTAATTTTTGGGAGTGTCAGAATGTTTTTATAAGAAAAAAGAAACAGAATGCATGTATGCAGAGCATTTGCAGCACAGCAGACCAGACTAAGATAGAAACATTTTTAATGCTGAAGTTTTTAATTCAGTCTTTTAATTACTGCAGGCAAGACTCAAATGCATCGCTCAATTTCTTGAAGCTTCAGTGTACTTTTTGGATTGTCAATGGCAGAGAATAGATATTTTTTGATTTAAATCAAACTTTGCAGACTTGAATTCTTAGCAGTCCAAACAACATACCGAAACTTATAATGATTAGAACGGCTTAAAGTTCAGACAGATTCTAGCCACAGAATCTGCTCTAGGTCTCGCATATTGAGCAATTTTGAGTTATTAAGATCCAGGTTTAAAGAGGAGCCATTCAAAAAGATGGGAGGCAAGTGTGAGTTTCAGTGTGGGTTTGGGAAAAGTGGTATTTTCATGGATATGTTATCCCCTAACTTCATAGATTAAAAGCTTTTAATTAGTATTTATGGCACTGAACCACAATCAAAATATATATATATATTATTTACAATTTTGTATTCTTTTATTACTGATATTTAGTTAGTAGTTGAAACTCCTGGGGCTCAACTGAAGCCTAGGAAGCTACTCTCTTCTTCTTTCCTCCCACATTGATAATAGGAAGCACTTTACCTCCTCTTTTACCTCCTTTCTTTGCTTTGGAACAGCAGTGCAGTTTCTGGGTATCTCTCCTTCACTTACACCCTGTTTCAGCGCTCTCACCTCTGAACTGCAGAAAAAATTGCCTTCCCTGTGTTGGCTGAGTTCCACCACATCAACCATCATGTATGCAGGAAAGAGAGAAACTGCTGTGAAGTGGGTGGCTTGATCCAACTTTCTTGATTCCACTGAGACTAGGCTAAATAAACTAGTTACTCTGGTTCCAGCTTTATTATTTAATTTCTATGGGGCCTTTAACTATTAGGTTATGTTAGCTTACAGACAGGCATTAGCTCACCTACCCATTCTCTAAGATAGCAGAAAGCTACACAAACCGGGGCTAACCCCATGCTAATATACTTGGCCTCTCATCGGTGTGTATGCCCACTGCATCTTATTTATCTCAATTACACAGCATCTGTCTGGCTCACAGTTCCTGTAAAGTACCGTGTAAACAAATCCTTTGTGTGTCTTCGTTATTACTCTGTCTGCAGAACCTCTTAAACGGGTAATTGCCACAGGAGTAGAGTGAACACTCTGAAATAACTGAGGGCTTTTCAGGAACTCAGTATTAGTAGTTAATTAAGCTAAGTAAAGATGCGTTTTAGTTAAGGGTATAGGTAAGTTTAAGAGATTATATATTGGTTTTTCTCTTGCTTCATAATTAAAGTAAATTCCCACAGAGAATCCTCACCTATTGGATCCATATCCAGCCCCAGCAAAGTTTCTTCTCTTTTATATGCTGCTGACCTGGTATGGAAGCTGCTTATACATTGTTTTAAAGTCTGTTTTTATGTTAGATGAACACTCTACGTTTTTCACAAGAACTATGGTGCTCCTGCTTTGCAAGGCAGCATGCAATGGGAGGGTTGTGGTAAGCAAGGAATGTCTCTCTCTGCCTGAATCTCTCAAGCCAGAGTCAGCCTTGAGACAGATTGACTCCTGAACACATAGAGATTGCTATTTTGGCTAAGTTCTCTACAGAGGAATTTGCCTGAATGCTGCTCTGCCACTCTTGTTCAAACCACAGTGTAGGTGATGTAAAATTAATAAGCTGCATGAGTCATATACACATGATATTGTATTTATAGCATTCTTGTGAGGTCTCATTAACATGTATTAGAACAGTGCTTTGAAATTCTCCAGTGAAAGGTATCATATCACAGAAATACAGAGCATTTTCCAACCTAGATGTGGGCTTTAATCTGCTCTTCAATTTAAATTGTCTAAATCTGAACTTCAGTTTGGGATACTCTGCCTCAGGGTGGCAGGAAGGTTAAAAAACTGAAATTCTCCCAGATTTCTGGAAGAATTGACTGAAGATCCAAGAAGTTTATAGCTTGGGATTGTCCCACATTACATTTGTACTATAAACCATGCAGATTTTCCCTAGTCTTCTCCATTCAGCTGCAATATCAACAGTAGAACCACATAATTAACCAAGAAATATTCTTTCATCACTACTTTGTTAACATAATATCTGAGGATTTATGCTCAGATAGATAACCAAAACATATTATTTTGCTGCTGAATTTGAAGTGGGCGGAAGCGTGGGGCTGGGGAGAGGACATGAGTACAAACTGCCTTTTCTCCTCCGTGCTCATTTGTTCTCAGTACAGGGCGGGCTTACTGCCTTCTGAAGGGGAGGGAGGCAGAAGCAGGGAGTGAAGGGAACAAATTGGGATTAGTCACTGCAGCGATCATGCATAGAAGGATATATGATTATTTCAGGCTGACTTTTCTTGGTCTCTTGTCGAAAAGCACATTTTCTGTGCACAGAGGGATTGAAAGCTGAGCAGGATTTTCTGTGCTGCCATTGCTGCCATTAGAACACAGTTTCTTAACTGAAAGCTTGTCAAACAACATTATTGGTAGGACTGTCATGTTAGTTCAGGGCAGAATCTTGCACATTGAGGGTGATATCCTGCACAGAACAGAGATACAAAACCTCTTGGGGAGCAAAGCAACAGTGATTAAAATAGATTCATTATCCCAAGCACCTAATTGTGTTCAGCTTGCTGCTGCTAGACTTGAGGGGGAGCCAGGCTTTGCTGAGAAGGTCCATCTACATGATGCACGTGACTAATGAGGAACTCACATCTCCTGGAGGCCTCTCTTGCTCTGGACCTGCACCAGCAGTTTGTCTGGCTTACGCTGTAAGTGGAGGGACATGCAAGCTGGTGTTGGGAAGCACTGGCTCTATGTTTTCCCAGTTATGCTGCTTCAGTTGCAGGTGTAGGTCCTGGCCTGATGCGGTGACTATGTATAACATCATCCTGAACTGAAGGGGGTTGCTTTCTTGGGAATCTCTGCAGTGGGGTGCCTTAAAGTAGCACTCTTGAAGTGGGGTGCCTGGCTGGATGCCTGCCATGCGGAGTGACAGAGCAGGGGGAGCTCCAGGAGGAGCTCCAGGTAAGACTAGGAACCCATTGGCCTACACTGGATTATGTACCCGTCTTGGTCTCCAAAGGAGCATCATCAATCCACAGCAGTCAGGAGCAATAAAAAAAAAAAAAAAAAAAAAAAAAAAAGATACAGCAAAAAGATACAGCAAAAGAGAGATTGCAGAATGCAATACACAGACAAATCAGATATGCAGAACACTTGTGTTTCTAATCTACTGTTTTGTTGTGCATTTTATTCTTTTTATTTATTTATTTATTTTAAAGGTGAGGAGTGTGGGAGCAAACCACATGCTAGTTGTATATAAAATGTATTTCCTGTGTATATAATGTCTAAATATATACATAAAGCAAATTGGCAGAAGCTGTCAAAATATCTTACAAACCTCTATAAAAATGAGATATTCTGGCATATTTATGCCAAGACAATGTCATGTAAAGGGAGCAATAAGGAAAGAAGCAGAAGTAGGTACTTAACATCTCCTGTTAGTGACAGAACAGCAGGCATGTAACAATACAAAAAGACTAGAATCACATAACATTTTCAAAAGTCATTGTTGGAAAAGGACAAAAAATTAGTCTGTGTGGGATAATCAGTGAAAGGATTCAATAAGGAAGCTGACATCATCAAAACACACAGGAAACATTTTAAATATTGTGTTCAATTCAACACTCAGTTATTAAGGATAACAGGATCTGGGATAAACGAAAGGCAGTGCTAATAAAACATTTATGAACAAGGCTCTAAGAATATGTGCAACACATTTACCTTGAAAACTTATAAAGTTTTCTGTGAATTTCTAGTGAATAGGTATAATCTTGAACTGGAGCCAGCGGAGTGGGGAAGAGCATGAATGAGCTGTGCTGTGCATCTGTCCTTACGTGGCAGCCAGCCAGCCTGGGGAAGAGCACAGCCGAGATAATGAGAGCTTCAACATCTGCCCATACCCAGAGCTGTGTGGATGGAGCCCCTGAATTTGATCACCCAATGTCTAGTAACACTTCTGACTCGCATCGGCTCTAGGGGTTTATTATTCAGAGCAAATCATGCTGTGTCAAGCCCTTATGTTTCTCCACTTTCTAACATGACACACAGCCACTAAAATATTCCTTGCTCTTATGAAACGTGCTGCTCCCACAGTGGAACAGCCCCTCATTCTGTTAATTGAGACACAGAGAAAGAAATGTCTGTAGCTTCTCAAATTACCGAATCTTATTTTTTCCCTCCTCCCTCCCAACTTCCTTGCTTCCTCCTTCTGCTGGAGATCACTGTTGCAGGAAAGAAGTAAAACAGCACACTTACTGCACATAATTACTTCCTGGATGGTATCATTTTTCTTTTGGATATGCTGCCTGACAGTTAAAATCTTAAGGAAAAAAAAAAAAAAAAAGGAAAGAAAAAAATCTGAGAGGTATTTAATTAAATCCCTCTTTTCAAAAAAAAAAAAAAAATCTGTCTTACCAGGACAAAATCCTTCTTATCATTTTTTTTTCTGTATGTAGAATCAATTAGTTATCAGAATTGTAACTTCTTCTGCCCTTTGAAGAGTTTTGTTTGAATAAGAATCATTGTTCTATTTATGCTCTTGGTCTTTCTCCCTAGACCCTTGATCAGAGCTGCTTTTGCAAAAGCATGCTGTAATTTCTTGGAAAAGCTAATACAAGAAGCCTTACAATGAAAAAAAAAATCCACCACATAAGATGTGAATATCAAATGTTCTTAATGACTTTTTAAAACAGAAGTTTCAATAAAATAATACATAAGTTTTCCAGCATTAGATCAATATCAGAATTCTCTTAGCAGAGACCAATGAAATGCACATAACAATGAGCTAACCTCGTTCTGTAGGAAGAATGACAAAGACTGTGGTATTGAAATCATACAGGACAGATTTTTAGGTCTGTGAAGATACAGGTTGGTGCCAGTGGGATTTTCATAAGCAAAACTTTAAGTCCTGTGTCTTTAAAAATCTCTAAGAGAGTGCTTTTTCACCTGGTGCAAAAAACTCTGCTAATATTTTGCCAAGCGATGAGGCCAGATAGAGTAATGTTGGCATTAGCCATGGCAAGGAATGGCACTTTTCTGAGACCACGTGTTGAGATCACAGCTTTCCTGGAGTTAAATAAGTAAGGATGATCTTGCCTTTAATGCAACAGGCTAGGACACAAGAGGAACAGCCTGGATTCAAATTTGAATGATAAAGGTGGTTTTGTTTCCATCTTCACAACTTAAATTAGCAAACTGGGCTGTGGCAGGTGAGGATGAGAACTGAACATAGCTTTGATTCCAAGCTAGATTGGATGCCAGATTGGATAACTATTTTTTCTGACCTGCAACTGAATGATAGCTACTGGCTTTTCTAGGACAGCTTAATAAAACAGCATGGTCTTTGCTCTACAGCTTCTGTCTTACCATGTGTAGAAGCAGACTGCTTTTTGCTGGCATAGACATGATTTTCTGTTATTTGGAGCTGTTTATAATATGATTTTAGCAGGAGATTTCACTCCAAAACAGGGCCTGCTTGTTATAGGAAGCACAATTTTTTCTTTTGTCATTATTCAGTTTTGTATGGATGAAGGGATTGCTTTGTTAGCAGTTAAAACATACAGATAAACAGAGAGTTATGAGCTGAACAGTCTCCACTGCGCTGTTCTGCACCAGGCTCAACACTGGGCCCGGTTTTATTTGTCTGAGATGCAAGAGGAGAAAGCTTTGGTTATAGTGTGAAACAGGGATAACCTTTAATCTCATTTTGGATCTCAAAATCTCTGTTCCTCCACAGATTTCTCATTGGATTAGGGGACTGGCAACAGGGATAACACCATCTTGGTGAAGATGAAAATTTTGAGGAGCTCAGGTGTACCAGTATGAGGCACAAAGCCTCATCTTAGAGAATGAAATTGTTATTTGTTCATAAAGATCATTCTGAATTACAAAGCTCTCCAGGACTATAAAGATGTAGATCCATTTTGGTTTTGCTTCTGTGTGCCTTGGTAGCTATTGATGTGGGGTGAGTTTTGATTTCACACTTGCTAATTGCTGTATGTTTCAGGAGGACATGTCAGTTTTGTTTCACAGCAAGAGCCTTAATCGTGAGTGACTCCTTGTCACTATTGTGCACTTTCAACTCTGTTCTAGGTTAGTCAAACAAGCCACACATTTTGATAGCATGAAGCACTCAGAAAGATGTCTGTCTTTATGACACGGGTAAAGAAGTACACCAAGGCAGGGTGGATTGAGAGAATAATAGATCTCCCAAATCTGTATTCATCTGCACATGTTACTTTGTACATAATGGGACTTTGATCTGGCTGAAGAAATACAGGGAAAATTATTTTACAAGGATGATATGTCCTTGTACTGTTTCTCCAGAGAATTGGACACAAATAGGTCTTCCATTAACATCACTCATGCATGTCTTTTTCCCCCTTTCAAGTACAGAAAAGTAGGGGAAAAAAAATCCAACTTTTTTCCAGCTTTTGTTTTTACTAAGACCAATACTAAGACGTCTCTGCTCTTTGGAGCATGGTCTCTAGTGTTTGGGTCTAATCTTTCCTATTTATGCAGACTTTCTGCACTTCTGTGAAGAAATTGATGTTTTCCTCTTGCTGTATTTTTGGTATGCAAAGTGTGAGAAATAAATGAAGAGCTTACAGGGCTAATGAGTAAGAATACTTTCAAATGGATTATAGTTTATTCATAAACATGCAAATACTGGAAGTATGAATGTTCACTCTTTAACACACATACTAGGAGATGTATTCACCACAGCAGGGATAAGCAAAGCACAGCCAATTCCGTCACCATAGATGAATACATTCATCTGTGCTGAGCTGTAGTAATTGATTGTGTTTATGGTCCAAATCTTTGGGGTTATTTAAGCCAATCATTTTTACCTCGTGCTTGAAGCAAACTCAGAGCATGCACCCAGTCTGTTAGTGCTGGTGTTTCATTAAGCTGTGGAGAAGATGCTGCTTGCAAATGACTTTTGGTGCTGGGAGATGTAGGGAGGTAGGGAGTTCAGAGTGACGGTGGGTCATGAGTTTCTCCTTTGAAGTCTGGGGGTATGACAGAAAACACAATGAAAACACTAAGTCATAGCCTTCTTCCCTATGCTCTCAGTACAACTGAAGAAATCGTCACAAGAATGTGCCTGGTGTTGCAACGCAATAAACCAACCCACCCACTCCTACCACCCCATCCCACACCCTAAAAAAAAGAAAAAAATAACAACAACAACAAGAGAAAAAAAACAACAACCAACCAACCAACCAAGCAAAAACCAAAATGAAACAAAAAGAAAACAACAAACCCTCAACCTTCTGACTTTTCTGCTACTTTAAATTCATGATGGGAAACAGCTTGGGCAGGAGCAAACTTCTGTCTGTTGACTCTCCTGGCACCTGAGTAAGTTGGCTAAAGTCATGTCGGGAATAAATCTTAGCTGAGAAACAAACATGTAGTCTGAAAGTAAAGGGAGCTCATTGCTTCATGGATGTGTTCCTGTGGGAGTTGAGGAAAAAAATGAAAGATCTCAGTAAGGACCTGGTGGAAAATAAGAGTGTATTTAAATTTTTGAAATGCTATAAATAACTAACAGAAACCACCCATTTGGCTTGGTTACCAAGCCGCTCCCATTGCCACGGGGGCTGAACACTGCCAGTGTGCATGTTCTTGCATCTTTCTGGTGGGTAGGTTGTGTATGTACATGTGCAGAGAGGACCATGCTATGGATATTGAGAGATTTAAATGTGCACACTTCACTTTTTTTAAAGAACGTCTTGGTGCCAAGCTCTGATCAAAAGACCTTGTAGGTACGTAGTGACACCTACATACATTTACAAAGCAGATCATGGTGACTTTTCATGGTCACGCATGTGAAAGAACAACCTCAGTTTTGGTACTCTCAAGTACAGGCAGGTGTGCTCGAAGGTGGATCATGAAAAAATGTTTTGGTTCAGTCAAAGCATTGGGAAGAGCCTAGGCAATATATTTATTGCTTGAATTTTGAGTGCAGGAATTGTGGAATTAAGAGAGATTTGTATATTTGCATTGCTGTTACTGACAATTGACCATACTGAGAATGACAAATGGCACCCAGCCAACTAGACTAGTATATTTTTTGCTTGGATTAGTGCAACAGAAAATGACCAACGTTTATTTATAAAAGCACCACTTGCTGTGGATTAAAGAAATGTCAATAAATTCCATGTCATCATCTCCATCCTTCCCTTTCACTGTTGACAAAAATACTTCATAAAATATATGAAGCAAACAGTGACATAAACCAGTACATGTTGAACTCATACCTAGAAGCTAACTAGGAAGGAAAATCATTATCACTTTTAAACTGTGCATATTTTTGTATGTCACGATGATAATATTATATATTGCATTGTCTAGTGACCTAAAAGCTTTTCATATCAACAGTGAGTTAATGCCTATGAAATAAAGCTCAGTAAATATTTACCAGGGTGTATGTCTGGAAGAGGTCATGTGACTCATTTAAGGTCATGCTCTTTATAAAATCATCCTTTCCAGAAGAGACAATAAAGCATTAGAATCCTGAACTGAAATGAAGCAATAATGTTCTAAGATCACCTATTTTCGTTTTACAATCCATTCTAGTTTAGGGAACAGACTTCCCATGGAAGATTTCCACACACACTTTTCTCAGCTGACTTTCATCTCTAAGTGTATTAAGCCTTATCTTGACAGGCTAGCCATTGTCATACTCTGTCAGGTATTAAAGGAGAAATATACAAAAAAAGCCTAATGACTAAAGTTTATTTCTGTAAATTCTTCATTCAAAGGGCTTGTATTTGCCAAACCAGCTAGAAGTTTAATCTGTATGCTCTCCGTACTATTGCTGCTGAGCTACTTCAGCCTAAGAACCAGGCAGATGAATGTATTTATAAAGGTTTGCTGCATCCCTGATCACTGAATGACTGCCAAGTAGAGGAAAAGAAAAAAGAAAAAAAAAAAAGCCAGCAAAGAATAATTGTATGAAGAGAATACCAGAATATCAAACTGGCAGAAGAGGGATCTCAGCTTCACCCAATGAGCCAATACTTTTATTATGCTTTGAATGACTTTTTAGTAACCTCACTTCATAGAAGACACAAAACAAACTGGAAGTTGCAGGGGTTTATTGCTCTTTGACAGCTCAGGAAGAGTGACCTTGATCTCCTGATTGATTCTCGCACACGGGGCCGGCCTCTGGCACCTAGGCAATGGATTGATGAACATGCTTATGTCTTTTGCTGAGTAGGACCTTTTGTGTGCTTAAAGTTATGTGCCTTGCTAAGTCATGATCATTGTGTACTTTTATACTGCTAGAAACGAGAATAGCAAAACAAAATTAAAACCTTGCAGAATCAATTTAAACAAAGAAGTTTAGCAGCCATAATACATAACAATTGCAATACAAATACAAGTTACAGCTGCCATCATACCACAGATAGCTGCTGATTCTGGTCTCATCTGACTCTGTGTTTAAAAGGAAGGTGCAAAGAAAGCAAAAAGCATTGGCAGAAGGCAGTTTGTTTAATCTTAAGTGGGTAAATTAAATTCTTCTGATCCATCTCTCCCTACAGAGTACAGAGGGGGCCTTTATGATGGGATTAAACTGGGTGCCCATTTTTTTAGACTGATAAATTTAAGCCAGAGGAATCCCACACCATGTATAGAAGTCTCAGCTTTAAAGTTCAGATCAAGACATCATTAAGTATCCTCACTTTGAAGGTAACAGGAAACTCTAGGTATACACACAGAAGTACATGGAATATTTCAGCAAGTTCTGTTGGTAGTACACAAGTGGATCGCAATGAAGGACAAATTTGTTGGCTGTATATTAGAGTAGAAGTAGAAGGAATTTTTCTTTCCCTGATCTGATAAACACAGTTGCAGACATTTCTGTTTTGCAAGTTAGAATCACAGAATCACAGAATCATAGAATATCCCGAGTTGGAAGGGACCCATAAGGATCATCGAGTCCAACTCTTGGCACCACACAGGTCTGCCCAAAAGTTCAGACCATATGACTAAGTGCACAGTCCAAGCGCTTCTTAAACTCCGACAGGCTTGGTGCTGTGACTACGTCCCCGGGGAGCCTATTCCAGTGTGCGACCACCCTCTGATATCCGACCTGAACCTCCCCTGCCTCAGCTTTACTCCATTCCCGCAGGTCCTATCACTGGTCACTAAAGAGAACAGATCAACACCTGCCCCTCTGCTCCCCCTCGTGAGGAAGCTGTAGGCCACGATGAGGTCCCCCCTCAGCCTCCTCTTATCCAGGCTGAACAGGCCAAGTGCCCTCAGCCGCTCCTCGTATGTCTTCCCCTCTAGGCCCTTCACCATCTTTGTCGCCCTCCTATGGACACTCTCCAACAGTTTCATGTCCTTTTCGTACTGTGGTACCCAGAACTGCACACAGGACTCAAGGTGAGGCCACACCAGTGCAGAGTAGAGCAGGACAATCCCTTCCCTCGACCGACTCGCGATGCCGTGCTTGATGCACCCCAGGATACGGTTGGCCCTCCTGGCTGCCAGGGCACACTGCTGGCTCGTATTCAGCTTGCTGTCAACCACAACCCCCAGATACCTCTCCGCAGGGCTGCTCTCCAGTGTCTCATCGCCCAGTCTGTACGTATAGCCAAGGTTGCCCCATCCCAGGTGCAGGACCCAGCACTTGCTCTTGTTAAACTTCATGGGGTTGGTGATTGCCCAGCTCTCCAATCTGTCCAGATTTCCCTGCTAGGCCTTTCCATCCTCAACAGAATCAACAACTCCTCCAAGTTTAGTGTCATCAGCAAATTTGTTCAAAACATCTTCTAGTCCTACATCCAAATTGTTTATAAAAACATTGAAGAGGACTGGCCGTAAAATGGAGCCTTGGGGGAGCTGAAGCCCTTTGCCAGAAATGCATTTGCAATTACCCTGATAAGAAGAGAACATTGTAGCAGAATTACATCTTTCGTGAAAGCCATATGACACTCAATAAGGTGGACTGCCATCCCTCTGGTAGGTAACACCTGTCATTCTCCCTTGACCCGTCTGTTCCTCTGGGCAGGTGGAGCAACATGTGTCACATCTGAAAGTACCTTACCCTTCAGCTGAGAATCCTAACTCCGTTTCCAAAACTCTTTGTATTAGCTCCTCTCCTTTACTTCCTTCTAGGCCACCTGTGGCAGCTGTACTAAATACTAAGCACTTGATGCACTACAGCCAAATAAATCTTGCTGGAGTTATCCCTGATGGGGAAGGTGACAGTGACAAGCCATGAGTTTTTGCAGCGTTAGAGGTTTTGGTAGTGTTCATGACCACCAAGCAGTGTGTTGCTAGTAGTAATGTGATGGAGAAATCTTCTGTGGGTAGGAATTTATCAAATGAGTACAAATATCTGAGCTGAGCCTAAAGCCATCCTAGAAATGAATTCAAGATCAGGCACTAGTAACAATTGAAATGTTCTGTGTGGATTTGCAATTGACCCTGTGCTGTATGGAGAATTACAGAGTTCATCTCTTTCTTGCAAGTAATCAGGGGAATGGCACTGGGTGCTTGTCTCTGAGCACAGGTTGGGAAAAGCAAAATAAAACTGCACATCAAATACTTTAGCAAGAAAGAAAACATTCAGCTGTAGGAACTATGAATAAATAACATGAAAAATCTCAGCAGGTGATCTCAAATCAGCCTTTCCCGTTTAGAGAACACATCAGCACAACAGGGTAGTCAAAGGGCCTAATACCAAGTTCCACTTGGATCAGAAAACAAAATAAACCTGTGCTTGAACCTAAATAAGCAGTCTTCCAAGGGAGGGAGTGCACTCTGTGGTTATGGCTTTGGGCAGAAAGGTAGTAAGTATTTTAGAGCGCAGAATAAGAAGACTGGTGATCTGGATTTAGATTCTCTTTTTCTTTTTTAACCTTACTATGCCAGGTCTCCTGTGAGACTTCTGATGAAAAGGTGGTGGTGTTTGGGGATTTTTTTCTTGGGGAGGCAGGAAGTAAGATTAAAATGAGTGGCAATAAAGCAGACAACTCATTCTGCTTGTCTAAACTGAGCTCCAGAGCAAACTAAAGTCAGCAGCTTAGATGGAGAAAAAACTTACCTACATCTGCTTCTGAATTCCTCATGTTCTTTTGATAACACGGGAAGAGAATGAATGTATGCTTCACAGTTTCAGTCAGGAAGAGCAGAGTTAACTGCTTAATATATTTAATTGAAATCTGGAGCAGTTTTTCACAGCCTATACTGCAGTGTAAATAATTTTATAGATGTTTAGTTTTATCTCAAGTCGTACCAGAGGAGGTTTAGATTGTAGATTAGGAAGGATTTCTTCACAGAGAGTGTGGTCAAGCAATGGATCAGCCTGCTCAGGGAAGTGGTGGAGTCCTTACTGCTGGAGGTGTTTAAGAGATGTGTGGATGTGCCACTGAGGGACATGGGGGAACTTGGTAGGTCAGGTTGATGGTTGGGTTTGATGATTTTGAGGGCCTTTTCCAACCTAGATGCTTTTATGATTCTATGATCCTGTGTCAGTGCTATTCAAGGTTAGTAAGAGCCTATAGTGTCAATCAGATTGACTGTTGTACATTTTAATAAATTGCAGTGCCAGAAACCAGAAAACTCGAAACAGAAAATGATTTTTTTCTATCAATTCCTTCTCATTTCAAATTTCCAAACCTCTCTAGTAGTCTCAGAATATATTTGAAGAGATGGAGTATTTGAAAATCCTTAATAGAACTTTAATCCCTTATTCCCATTAAAATGACTTGGAGTTAAGGAAGAAGGTGATAGGGGCTATTCCAGGAGCGTATCTAGAAGTTTATTCATCAGAGCCTTGTCTGTTCTTGTATTATAGATTAACACCACAGGGAACAAGAAGTCTTCTCTCTTCCCCCATTTCCTGCTAATTTGCTTTTTGATTTCAAATGAATTGGAAAAACACTTTAGTCTCCAGATTCTCAGATAAAAGAAGACTATAATGTCCTCCCAGCTGTGTGCTCTTTGTAGTTATTGCAAATAGCAATGCATTGCATTGTGTTTTAAGAACTAGTTCACTTGTGCACATAATGGGCATATATACACCCCATCAATCTAAAATGAAGGCATTTTGAGTTTTATAGTACCCATAAGACTGTGTCTTTACACCTTTGTCATACGCTCTGCCAGAGTATGTAAAATGAAGTTCGGCTGACACCAGTCCAGTTTTTCTCAGCTGCACAGCAGCTCCATGCTCCATCATGGATCATGTCATGGTCACAGCTTTCTTATGGTCCAACATCAGTCTTCACATTCTTTTGAGCATCAGGAATTTTCTGCATGACTTTCATATTTCAACATCAGTAGCTGTTTGGAAGCTTATATTACAGACTTTGGTCATTTGCACAGGTGAATCCACCGTTTTAGGAGTAGAAGGACTAAATAACATAGATGAATTTGTCCTATATCATCTAGAAAATGTCTCCTCCAGTATTCCAGGAGAAGCCTTGAGGCTTCCCATCTCCCATTGGGCACTTTGAAATGAAAAATACCCTAAAGCTTGTTTGATTTGATTCCATGGAAAGAGATGTGTTTTTGTAATCCAAGTTTTTCAAAATCCAATATAGATTAATTTCTCACTCTGCCTTCTTGGTCATCATTTTCCTGAGTTGACCCATTCTGTATTATTTCCTCTCTGTTGGAGAGGGAACTGAAGCATAGTTGGCTGTGTTTTGACTTGTAGACAGTGTGCTGAATCTCCACTGATGGGCAGTATGTGCATGCTTGGGATGATGTATATGTGGAGCACACTGCACAGTGAACTCCCATTCCTATAAAGTAATCTTTCTTTTCCTTTCTACCTAACTTACCCATTTCAGAATTTAACAAGAGCTACCTAATGACCTCATCTTCCAATCTGGCCTAAGTACACCTCTGATCATTTTACAGTTGTGCAGGTACAAATTTGTTTTAGCTGTTTACCCAAAGACAGAGAACAAATGTCGACTGGAGAAGATCACTTCAAAGGCCAGTCTGATAGAGTTAAGGGAATTGTTGAGGCAATCGAATATGTTTCCTGTGCCCATTTTTGTTTTCTATTGTTCACATAAAGGCTCAAGAAGGAAGATTCATTTTAGTTAAAGCAGCTGGTTCATCTGGCATCCGTGTGTGTTTGGGTACATCCACAAGGAACGATTAAACTTTAAATGTGGATGCTCCGTAAAAGTCTGAGGGGATAGATGACAGTGTTAGTAGTTGGGAAAGGGGAACAAATTCATATTTTATTTCAGGACAATTATTCTTTTTGACATAATTTTAGTACTAGAGAGAAGCTTAAAATCTAGAGTGGAGAGAAACCAAACTATAGTGTCTGCCTAAGTGTGAATTCCTGTCATAGTTGGGGCGTATACAGGCAGTCAGGATCAGGCAGTAGGGAGAAATGCCATCCATGAAGCTCTGACCTAGTTTTAAACTATGTCAACATCAGGGCCTCTGGATTGCTATGCTTGGGTTTTGCCTTCTCCAGTTTGCACTGGAAAGATAGGATAGAAGCATATATTTAGAAATATTTTTTTGAATATTGGATGCATTAACAAGATGATACATAAATGTATTATCATTACTGAATGCAAAGATTTGTCTTCATGTATTTAGCATTCCAGCATTTACTTAACGTTATTGTAATAGCAGCTGATAGTGTCAAGAAAGATTTCATTCCAATGGCTTTAAAGTATATTATTAACCTTAGAATAGTAGCAAAATATGGTAGAGTGTACATAGCATATTGACATTTGCTGGATTAAAAAAAAAAAAAAAAAGCCCTCATATTCCCAAGTTCATATTCCCCAAAAAAGGGGAAAAAAACCCACCAACTGTTCCTTTAAAACTGTCTTTCAGAACAAAGAAATGTTAGAGCTCATTTATAAAATATGACTAGCAGATTGTTATTGCTGGCTTTTTAAGACTGAGAATAGCAACAGTGCTGAGGACACTATTCATAGAGCAGAATGCCAAAAATGGTTTGTAAACCTAAATAAAATATAAATTATTGAGAACTGCTCCTTTTGCTATCTTTTCACTTTTTAAAATTTTCCTTTCTGCATGGAAAATCTTGAAGATAAGATTTTCCATTTCTTTCATGAACTATTTATTCTAAGAAATGTTTATTAAGGGAACTTCCCTGTACAACCTGTAGAAGTGTTGTGCAAAATCTGTAGGAATAAATATCCCTTCTTTTACAAAGTCTTATCTGAACATTTTTGTTCATATTCTTGAAGTCCATTTCAAACAATCCTTTCCTCTTGTGGTCAATACTTGTGAAATCTATGCCTGCTCCAGAATTCACTGTATCATGAGAAAACCTTAGGACGTAATTCCTTCCCCATATGCTATAAGAATGACTTGACTTTTTTATTAAATTTATAGGACCTAATAATGATAGCTAGCAGTTCCAAAGAAGCCTCAATATTGTGCAATTTCCACTCAGTCCTTATCTGTGCTCAGAGAGGATCTTTCTTCGGTAATGGCTATAGGAACGGCTTTTTCTGAGACTGCTTACATCTTTCTGTAAAACTGAATCGGTTTCAGTCACATGAAACGTTTTATTGAGGAACTTTGAGACAGGAGTAAAGAGACTGGGTATGGAACGTAGTCTAAGGTTTGATGTTGTAATACTTAGCATAAAATACAAGTGTTTTCCTGCTTTATCCTGTGAAGAGTATAGGAAGAGCGCTGTGAAACTGAGAAAGATGTGTTATTGAGCCGAGCCAGGAAGATATTGCAGTAATGACTGAGGCAAAGTGGGAATCTGAAAGATCGGCTAAAGATTTAAGTATTAATTTTTACTTGGAAATGCATTCAAATTGCTTGAAACTGTTATTGCAGTTACATATGACTCTGTTATTGCAACAGCAAGGTGTTTCAGGGACTCCTTTCTCCTAGCCATAAAAGATCAGAAGGTGCCTGGGATCCTCCTGTGGAGACCTGTGGAGTCTCCAGCCTGCAGAGACAGGGTGGGATAAATTTTACAAAATAGAGAAAATGACCGGAATGGTTTAAATAGGCCAGATTTTGATTCTTTTCCCTGTACAGTAACTCAAGTAAAGCAATAAATTTTCAACAAGTGTGTAGCAGATTTATTGGATATGAGTTTCTGATTTCTGAATAAAAATGAATGTTTACCATTTTTATTGTAATTGCTGTTCCATATCATTTGTCACCATCAGTGGATAATGACATTAATGCAACATACATTAGGAAGTTGGTGCAGAAATACTGTGACATGACTTTTATATGTGATTTGCAATGCTATTTATTTTATGAAATTTATGTGCCTTCCGTGGAGGTACAGCCGTAAGCATGTAACAGGGGCCAGGATATGAAAGTCTGGATTCCAGCCCTCTTTTTGTTACGAGGCTGGAACTAACTGTGCCCATCAACAGAGGACTGGAGGAATCTTGCTGAGCCAGGAGCACAGACCCTTTGGCTGGTCAGTGCACTTTCAAAGGTAATTCAGATCTCAGATGAATCCAGAAGTACTCTGTCTGAAAAGGTCATCTTGGCTCTCAGTCATTTCACTTAAGTACCTAAAATTAAATAAGAGGAATCTTGGCTAGAACAAGTCATCACGTGACTTAGAATAAAATTAGCATTATTGGCCACAGGAACAAAATATATATGAGTATAGTAGAATTACTCACAAAAAATAGTATTTCAGCCAGGAGGTCTGGATAATAGTGCAAGTACTATCTTGTAATACTTGCAGTGATGTTATTTTTGACCAGCATTATGAAGTAGATGATCATAATGGTACCTTTGGCCAGAGAAGTAGGCCCCCATAGCTTCAAAATGTACTCTGGCTTTGGGATTTCATATACCTGCTTTGAAAACTCCGTGGTACTCACAAAAGGCTGTAAGAATTGACAGAAGTCATATTTGTTCACAGCCCTAGTTCCACTTCTCTAGTGTTAGAGAACATGATGCAGTTCCCGGTATCTTAAGCTCACTTATTTTTGGAGTTGATGAACATCCGTGCCTCCTGAAGTCAACAGGACATTTAACTATTCGCACTTTTAATAATCAGGTCCAGGCCCAATGTGTTTCAGAGTGAGACATTCAAAAGCTAAAATACATAAAATTAATAACTGTTTTGCAACTTTGATCACTTCCTCATGTGTAAAGCTCAGACTGTTATGGGGGAATAAACTGAAGATGTAGACTTCTAGAAAGAGAACTCTGAGGTCTGCTGCACACAATTTATTTTCCTATTACTCTTTCAATATTGTTGATTTGACATGTCATATATCTTCTTGCCTCCCCCTCCTTTTTATTTTAATTGTGACCTGGTTATTGGCTGGAAATTCCACTAGCATGACTCATCCCCACTCTGAAAATGACTGTGAACAGGCATCACATTGTGGCTTCCCCCTGCTTTTTTTTTTTTTTCCCCTAAGTGCTTTAGCGTGGCACGAGCTTGTAATAATAAACTAGGAAGGAAGTTGGAGCTAATCATTTGGTTCTGAATGCACAAGCCCTGCCAAATTTCCCCACAGGCATGAAGCAGCCGCTCAAGCTGTGACACCAGCAAATTAAATCCTGGAGGTAGCTGACCAGAAGTAATGAAATGTGTATTTACCATACTGATGCTGTCAGTCCTAAGACACACTGGATTTATGATCTAGTTAAGTGGGGCGTGTTTGTCACTTCCAGTGGTGCTTGGAAAAAATACCCAGGTTTGTTCCTAGCCTTCTTTCCAAAATCACAAGCACACCTTATATAACATGAAGAAGAAGATGCCTGGAATGGTCTGTTCTTTTAAAATGTTGCCAAAGTGAAATCCATATCACAAAGGAGATAAGTTGTGCAGTCCTATGACATGTTAATTGCCAAACCTTCTTATTCATCCCTTATCTGCTGCTTCATTCTCTAAATCAAACCTTAGAGCTGAAACGAAAGAACAAAAAATACTTCAGGAGCCAATGGATAAAATACAACAGATGCCTCCCAGAAATGATGTGTCCCATGCATGCATCAGCTTCAGATCCTGGGCACATACAGGTGTGGGAAAGAGGGCCATGTAATCACTGAGTAATCACAGAGTAGGTACCACTCAAGGAAGGTATGCATTACGCAGGTGGGAGCAGGCATACAAAGGAGAGAGACATTCATTTCACAATCCCCACATATTTAGGTAGTAAAGGACTCAAAAAAAAGTTATTTTCCCTGGTCAGGTCTTGTCATAAGTAACGAAAGCATGTGTCTGTGAGTTTTTATGTATTTAGCTAGCACAGGCACATTATGTTAATTGTGCGAGAGCTATTTAAGGTGAGGTTAACAGATCATCTGCTGAGTGGTACTTGCTGTGAATTCAAGAAAACATTATGAGGGGAAAACTAAAAGTGTGCAGTCTTCAACGTGGTTAATACAATACCCATGGAAGAACCAAAGAATAAAATCACACCCCATATGAGCAGTCTGAAAGCATCTAATTATATCCAAGGAATGTCTATAACTCTGCAATTATATGCTTAATTTCCAGCTGTACTTGATTAGATCACAAATGATTTATAATACCACCAAATACAAGGAACTTGCTTTGAACTGTTTGTTGGAATGTATAAAATTTCGTGTCTCTTTTGTCTGGTGTTTTTTTTTTTTTTTTCATAGCAAGGTAGGTACACTGAGTTAGTACCACGCAACCCAGCAGCAAAGTCAAAGGAAGACTAGACTCATTTAAGAGAGAACATTCTTCTCTCTCCACTAGTGAAGCATTCAAGTGCAAGTCTATGGAAGGTCAAAACCCACCAACTTCTGTGGGATTATATAGGCTGGGTATATGTGGGTATTGCTGGATGAAAAACTGAATATGAACTGGCAATGTGCACTTGCAGACTAGAAATTGTAATTGTATCTTGGGCTACATCAAAAGAAGTGTAGCTAGAGGGAGGTGATTCTCACCCCTACTCCACCTTTGTGAGACACCACCTGGAGCACTGCATTCAGATCTGGGACCTGCAACATAAGAAGGATACAGCCCTGCTAAAGTGGGTCCAGAGGAGGCCACAAGGCTGATCAGAGGGCTGGAGCGCCTCTCCTATTAAGACAGGATGAGGGCGTTGAGGTTGTTCAACCTGGACAAGAGAAGGTTCCAGAGAGTAGCCTTTCAGTACCTAAAGGGGACTACAGGAAAGATGGGAAGGGACTCTTTATCAGGGTGTGTAGTGATAGGACAAGGGGTAATGGTTTTGTACTGAAATAGGGTAGATTTAGATTAGACATTAGGAAGAAATTCCTTACTCAGAGGCTGGTGAGGTACTGAAACAGGTTGCCCAGAGAATCTGTGGCTGCCCCATCCCTTGAAGTATTCAAGGCCAGGTTGGACAGGGCTTTGGGTGACATGGTCTAGTGGGAGCTGTCCCCCCCTACCCATGGCAGTGGGGTTGCAACTAGATGCTCTTTAAGGTCACTTCAAACCCAAACCATTCTATGGTTATATGAGTGTACTTAAATCTTAATACGCGGTAGTAACCTTGCTGAATCCATTCTATTTTTCTTGTGTTGGTCTTGGAGAAAATCATGCTTTCTGTGATATGGTAGTGCACACACCTCTGATAGCAGGTCTGTGGGTGCATCCCTCTCCCATCTCCCCACATCAGGAGAGCTGAAATAGTAGTCCTTTGACGTTTTCTTAGTGAGGAGAGAATGGGGAGGAAGAAGGATAAAAGGACTCCCTTATTTTTTATTTTTTTTTGCCTGGATCTAAATATAATCCTCAGTTAAAGATTTGAGTCTGTGCTGATCCTAAGTGCTGTATCAGGATTTAAGGCAAAATACAAACACTTGGAATGTGGTATTTTGATCTACTCAAGGCTAAGCCTGTTGAATTCAGCCAATGTTAAGGCAAACACATGTAAGCTTTTGCATAATTGTGGTCTTATATTGTAAGCTGTTTGGAGCAATTGCTTTGCCATCTGTGAGAAATTACCCAGACTACGAAGGTATTCATCCACTGGTAACTTTGACTTACATCATTTTCATTTTGGCTTATATCAACTTTAAGTCTTCTTTTTTTTTTTTTTAATAGACTAAAGAAAACTGCAAATCAACAGCTGAAATTGTGTTGCCTCTATTTGTATTCTGAAGCTCAAAGCTATTTAGATGGGTTATCTCGTTCAGGATGAATTTACTATATGCTTGTTACCTTGTTCTCATGTTGGGTCACGTGAGTGAGTTTTCTTAGGTCCTTTGTTCTGAAGCCTATAGTTTTGTCTTGCAGTACTCAATATGATTTTCTTAATTAATTAAATTTATTTTTAGTTTAATTTTAATGACAGGAGCTGGCAATACCATATGTGTAAATTCCAGATAGGGAGCCTGGCTCCTGCAGTATAAATCCAAAAATGATTAGTTTTATGGAAGAATCCCCACTAAACAAAACTACAAAAAGATAGGAGGTAGTCAAGCTGCTAGCAATAAACTCTGAATGAGTTGTCTAGCTCTAGTACATGAACAACTAGACTGGCTGAATAATCTGCAAACTAGGCATGGTTGCCCACCCTGTCCTCCAAACAGAGCTCTCAACCTGTGAAATACAAGGGAGTATTAGATACTATGGAGCTGGGAATTTAAAATATCATATATTTCAGTTTTCATTGGGGATAAAAAAATAAAATCTAACCACCAGTGTGGCTTAATAAATAAAAAGGCAACTCTAATGTGAGCTTGAACTTTTCCTTCTCATTAATTACTGTGAATCTGTTTTGAAATTCCTGTAGAGAACAAGTGCTACTTGCTGACAGCTGGTTTGCAATTAATAAAAAGGAAAGTGTTTTCAGCTGGCAACAGCTTAACATGCTCATGATATATGAAAAGGTTAAATTGCTCCTTTCTCTCTACTACTTGTAAAAGAAATATTGAAAATGAAACGATACAGCTTAGGAAATGAAAAGTGCTACCCAAAGCCATGGACATAGTGCTGAGAGCTGCTGATCAGCTGGTACTTGCTGGAATGGGCATATTTGTAAATGTTTAGCAAGTGCCAAAAATTATTCTTCAGTTGCAGGCTTTTAGAATATATTGCATTCAAGATAATCCTGTTTCTGTAAGATAAAAGAGTCTTGATTTAATCACCTTATATATATATATATATATTTGTTACTGTTACATTTTATAGCCTTATTAGAAATCCTCTTGCCACTGATACCGTTTTTCATCTTACCATTCTTCTGCACTATGCCACTCTCCATCAGGAAAGGATGGGAGAGGTTTGTTCCTCTGGTTGTAAAGTATGGAGTAGCCAGGACATCGGCAACATAAAAGCACGTGGCAGGAACCAGCCTCTGCCTCAGAGGGAATGGCCTGGTAATCAGATGCCTGTGGACTTCATCTATTAATTGCATTATGAAAAACATTCTAGAATTTAATGTTAATGATCTTGCAGAGTATGAAATGTTACCTTATTACAAAGATAACGTGACCATTCTATGGTCTAGTACCAAAGGAAATGGGTACATGTGAAATAATGTTTACTTCAATTAAATCTTTTTATTCTTGTCTTGCAGAATGCAGAGCCATTCCAAGTTACTGTCCGAGAAGACAATTGTATCATTGTCTCCCTGGAATCACCTGATGTGGTGAGCTCATCCTCTGTATATGTTGTGAAGATAGCTGGAGAATCCAAGAACTACTTTTTCCAGTTCGAAGAATTCAATAGCACTTTACCTGCCCCTGTGATTTTTAATGCCAAATACCATGGCCTATATTACATAGTAACTCTGTTGGTAGTGAACTCAAACATGGTTTCCAAGTCAGCAAGATCAATCACTGTGTTAACCAGTAAGTAATACCTTCTTCTTTTTTCTTGTTTCTTCTCTTTGTGTGTTTTCTGTTGGTGGTATTGTGTTTGTTTCTTTGTTTGTTTTCAGAAGTTTTTCTTGTGGAGAAGGTTTTTTTCATTCTTTTTTAATAGGTTTTCCTTGTGTGTAGGATGAACCCTTGTGTGAGAACAGTAAAGCAAATGTGTTGAGAAGGCTTGTGAGAGAAAATTCACAAGGTCTGGGCAGGAAGAAGAGGACAGCTGTGGGTTTCCCCCGGGTGACCCTTCCTTATCAATGACTGGAGAGGTTTGACATACTGGGCCCCACATAAGTGGGGTGCGTGAACCTCCTCCCTAGGTGTTCATCCTAAACACTGTGAACCAGGAGTTCTGAAATTCTAGTGGAAGGCACGAAAAGTGTTGTCTGACATTTCAGTGTAAACGCTCCTGTTGAGGTACCTGGTGAGGTATATTCTGTTTTAGATGCCATGACAATGTTCTTTGGTTGCTAATACACTGAAGCAGTACTAAACCTGGAAAGCAGACATTAGTCGCCAAGACAATGTGTTTCTGCCAGTAGAGCTGAAGATTTCTATGGTGGAGACCATAGCTCTTGTACTCTGTCTCTTACTACCCCCATATGCATTGATCTTGGGGGAAAGATGTGGTTTGGTTTGTTGTATTGTGATGCGAAGCGCAGCAGGTTCCTGTGTAATTTCTGCCATGTTTCTGGCTCTCTGCTGTCATTCTAATGCTGCTTCCCCATGCCCACCAGAAATAAATGTATAGAATATAAAAAGAGTTCTTCATCTGCAAAAGTGATTTAATGAATGACAAACACAAAATTACTTGGATGAGACAAACCCAGTTTCTAGTTCTTGTTCTGTTATACACTGAGGATTAACCTTATTCACAATCAGATTTCCGTGGTGAATTATTGTCGTATGCACACCAATACAGACATGCATATTCTTTTCCATCGTTTGATGGGAGGTTAGTTAATGTCTACTCTAACCAAGTGTGGAGGCCCTGAGGGGAACTTCTTGATAGTGAGTGAATTTTTTGCTTAAATGGCACCTTGGAATCTATAGGTAAATTTATTTGGTTTGTAGATGAGGAATGAGATGTGTAGATGAGGATTTTGCATACTTATATTATTTTGTCAGTGAGGAAATGCCATCCGCTGTAATAACATTCCCAAAGAATATCATCATAGCCTTTTGTGTTGCAGAGTGAGGTGCTTGAAACTTAGGAGTTACCAGATTTTATACCATCCATATGGTCTTCATCCTCCCCATGTGTGCTCAAGTTGTGCACTAATGAGGACAACCATGAAGGGTCGCATAGGAAAAATGTGTAGTGAACAACATAAGGCTTCGTAGGTAGATTGGATTTCTTTCTCTTTTTTTTTTTTTTTTTGGACTGTTTTAACTTTGCAGCCAAAGTAATAATTCTAATCCAATTTCCTATTTAAATGTTTTTGTACATTTGTTTCTTAAAAAAAAAAAAAAGAAGGAATCATATACAACTGAACAAATGCCTCACCAAGTATTTTCAGTACGTTTTGAGTGCCTTACTTGCAGTAATGCAGTAGGACTAATTGCTGCCTGATTTCCAGAGCCCATGAGGTCACTGTTAGCAGGGAAGGGTGTGATCCAGGATGGCAGATGGAGCATGCACTCCTATGCAGGAAATCTCTGAAGAAAGAAGGGATTCAGTGGCACCCAGCCTATCAAAGCCAGCCCCCGACTGCCATTTCTGGCTCAGGGGGTTTCCATGAGGTGTTCCCAAACAAGTGCGAGGCTGCAGGCTCCAAGGAGCCTAGCCCAAATCACTTTCACTTCTCCACGGCTCAACAGGGTCCTTTCTGATGGAAAGGAGCCCACCCCTTTTCACCACCTGTCTTAAAGGGGTGCTCTGGCAGCTTCCCAGAGTTTCCTGCTGTGGCCTCTGCTGCTCACCCAGACCTTGGAAGGACCAGTGACTTTGGCAGTTGGCCAGTGCTGCTTGGGGAACTGATGTGATGAAAAGGGAACAGTTTGTCTCAGCAGAAAGATAATCAGGTTCACGGGGGGGGGGAGGCATTTCTGTATATGCAGCATTGAAGGATGCTGTACTAAGCATTATAGGTACAATGTAATTTGTGAGCTTCCCAGCGTAAAGGACCCAATATCCTTCCTAATATTTTCTATTAGGCTGACTAATGAGTGCTAGCTCTCCTGTTGCATCTTTGGCTACTAATGTAGCTTATTTTTTCAGGTATAAGGGTAAAGGAATGAAAATAAATTTGGAATTAGAAGTTCATGGTATTTCAATACGGTGTGTTTAAGAAAACATCTTTAAACTCTTTTTATGACCACTGGCTTCTCTACAAAACTTCATTAGACCACAGTTGTTCCCCCCCACACACATCTTTTTTTTTTCTTTTTCTTTTTATTGTACGCTGACTGTTTTACATCTTTTTTTCTTTTTTTTCTGATTATTAATTAACTTGAAATTTTGGCAGATAATAGTGATAATAGATTTATATTTTTCTTCATGCTATGTACTATTTCTGCCTGTTTAACATCCTTAGTTTATTTTAAAGGTGTAAAGACACACAACTATCCAATTTATCTATATCTTACACATAAAAAAAAATGTCACATTGTGACTAGCATCCAGGACGAAATTAATTCCTGTTCTAATTTCATGGGTATCAGGAGAGCTTTTCTAGTTGTAGGCCCCATTCATTAGCCTGTCAGAAGTTAAATCAAATAGGATAGCCAGTGATGCCAACGTGGTAATTCCCAAACCAATACTTAAATATTTCACAATAGTTTTCTGGGATCTCCAGACATCTGCAAAGGATTCAGTGCAGGGAGATGGAGTCTTTCAGCTTGGCCATATGCTGGAATCCTGAGCATCACACACAGCGGTGTATAACCAAATTGTGCATGTCAAACTGACAGTAAGGTCCTTCAAGCAGATTGCTTATCTATAAATTCAGTAAGAGTCATGATAGAACTCTGCTCACTAATAGTATATTGTGATGACCTTTCCTTTTTCCTATTCACATACTTCAGTGATGTGCTGCTTCTCAGCATGTTTGCAAGAAAAAGGTATGTCTCTTTGCAACTTTTGTTTTAAAAAGTTATTCCTCAAGAGAAAGATGATGTCAAAGCTAACAAAATATATATTTTATATATGGGTGTACATGTAATTATATATGTGAATTTGTAAATATTATATACATATGTACTTATAATTATGTACAAAATAAATCTACAAATTATATAAATATATATATGCATGTATGTATGCTATCATTTGAGGTATCTGTTGTTAACTTGGGCCTTCTATACAAGACTGAAGAATTTATTTTCTGCTTGTCTCTGACTGCAATAATTTCAGGGTTTTCTCAGGTTAATCAAAACCACACAAACTGTAGAGTTTTCTGTATTCTGGATTGTTGTAACACTGCGTGTGACCTACTTGTTGCAATATTTTTTCTCAGAGCCTAAGGGTGTTGTCAGCTTGAGCATAGCCCACATCCTCATATTACTTCCTGAGCTGGAACTTCTAGAAGCATGAGATGATCAGGGCACATTCAAGTCCTAGGCAGGAAACATGTAAAATGAAGTTTGAGTACAAAATAGCACTTTTTCTTCTGATTCTGTAACAAAGTGGTGTTCAGAGAATTGGGCTCGGTACTTCACTTGAAGGAGAAAACATTAAACTGACACCTTGACCACTTGCTGTTAAAGATCCCTCTGATGGATTTCAAAAGAATAGGTGTATTAATCTTGCCATCTAGGCCAGATTCCTGTGTGTGCAATTGTGTTGTGCATATCTATATGACCTTCCTTCCAGTTTTCAATCTAGACAAGGTTAGAAGTAGCTCTGGTATCAAACAGAGTTATTTTCAGTCTGCCTTCTTATGCTCTTAGAGTTTGGGGTTGTCAACAGGATTGAAGTAACTCCAGAATTTATATCATTAATTTAGTGTTTTGAAACACTTGAAAGAAAGTTAAAAGCCATAAAGGTTACTCCTAATATGCTTTAAAGTAGTTTATGAGAAAAATAAGGAGTATGGATCCAAAATCAGTGCTTAAAATTTTCACTCATCCTACATTTTCCCAGCTTGAAGTCTTGTTTTATTCTTTCCAGGGTGACTCACACCAATATGTTTGTTTGTTTTAGAAAAAAAAAAGTTCACTGTAAATTTTTCTTTTTGTTGGGGAAAAAATCTTTTTACATTTAAAGGAATGGAGAATGTGGTACATTGTAAAGCTATTGTGTGCTGTAGAAAAAAATATCTCTGCTGGGAATTGGAAAAATTGGGATCTGGGAGGGTAAGTAAGAAGAGTTCTGGCTGACTTTTATTTTAGCTTGTGATTAGGAGTTTTCAGTGGTAAATATCTTATTGTCTCAAAAGCCTATGATTCCTTACATAAATCACTGTAGAATATATTCCCTTTGGGGAGAATTCTGCCTCACTCTTCTACCAAAAAATATTCTCCTCAAGAGACCAACAAGGCCTGCTGCTGGGGACTATGATCTCTTCCGCTCTTAGAAAGTAATTGGTATTAGACCTAGTTAATGCTCAGCTGTCATTGTGCCAGATGCTGCAGGAAGTGATTCAGCAGGTCAAATCCATGCCTTCAGCTCATTAATGGATCAGGGCTGCTGAAGTAAGAGCTTCAGAGTGTTTTGTTTTTTTTTTCCTGATAAAATTTAGAACTGAAGCCCTTCATGTTTATCTTTCTTAAAGGATGATGTGGAACTTCTTTAAAAAGGCTGTTTTTTCATGGGAGCCTTAATTTTGAAATATAACTTCAAAGAATATCTATATCCCCTAGTGCTCTGGTCTCCCCAGCAAACAAGTCATGCTATCCCCTTTTTAAGGCCAAATCAGAATCAAAGAAAGAAAAAAAAAAACTGCAACCAGATGAATATTTTTTTCCTGCAATAATTTCTCTTGGAAGGCTGATTTAAAGTATTGTTCTAAATCTGTTCAAGATTAACTGATATACCTTTGTTCTTATGCCAACATTTTTGTTTGTTTGTGCAGTCTTTATATTTGTCAATTTATGTGGGCATCTAGAAACTGCAGTATACATCAGCATTGCTCAGATACTGCCTGCACTTACATTCCCCTTGCATAAGCAGTTGCACACAGTATCCTCTATTACGTATCATAAACTTGAACATTATGTTCCTAAGGTATTAAACAGAAGCTATTAAATCTCAAAAATAGTTGCTTTTTAGCAAGAGATAAAATGATCCCTAAGGTTTATAGCATAATGAAAACATTAACCTGGCTATGACTTATTCCCAGTAGCAATACAGATGAGAAAATAGTGTCATATTTGGGAGGAAGTTACATAGTTCACAACTTCTTCATGTGAATATAAAGGGGATTAGCCATAGGAGTTACATCACTCTATTAATGGGGCTTCTTATTTAGGTAAGTTGTAATATGAAGGTAAATCATGATTAATCTGTTTCTGAGTGTGAGAAGCAAGAGAGTTGATCTGAGTCCCATTTCAACCATCCATGTGTAATACTACATCTAACCTACCAAGGTAATCAATCATTAATTCAATCTGTGGAGTGGCCAGGTCTATGAATATTAAAAATAAATTGATTTGGACTGGAATATGGCACTTATTTTCAATGTTCTTTTTTTTTCCCCATGAACTGTAAAAGCCACCTAAAACATTGATGTGTCTGGCGCAGATTTAATGCGTTTATGGAGGATTTAACCTCCAGAATTTTCAGGGCATTTGAGGAAGAGGTTAGCAGCATTTATTATGCTATCTTGTTGTTTGCATAATGCAAGGTATGTGCTAAATGCAAAATGCAGTAGAGTCCAGTATAAATGCAGAAGTTAAATTTTCCACAATATAATTGGAAAGCAGTTGCTACAGGAGCAGGAGAATCTGAGACACTAAGGAAAAAAAAAAAGTGAAATTTTGGTCTTGATCCTGCAAGCTTGTCTATGTGACTTTAATATAACCCAGAAGCCTGAAAATAAAGGCATTGTACATAAAAAGTGCCTTAAACATCCTAGTAAAGGAATACTGAAGTCCTCTAATTCCCTTCTGCAGTATGTCTTCAAACATTAATATTATGCCACATGTTTAGAAGGCTCTAAGTTTTCTGATGTATTACATTACACCTTATTTAGGCTATTTCTTAGGAATCATTGGAATCTGTGAAAAGCTGGATCCTAAATGCTACAAATTGAATAATGAAAAAGAGCAAACTGTTTATGCTCTGAATTATAAATGGTGAAGAGTGACATTTTGCATATTGTTTAAGCTTTTATAATCCTAGGAGCAGTTGGTAAGTGAAAAACAGAGTATGATTTTTATCTGCTGAGTGTCCTTTTAATTTCACAGTGTGCAAATAGCTTTTGATGTGAATATTTGGTGCTGAAGGAAGTAAGATAATGGAAGAACCTTTAAATTGCATTATATCACTCAAACTACTCTGCTAACATCAGCCATGAGCAAGGAAAGGCTAGTAAGCGGAAGATAACAACAAGAAAGAGACTCTGTGGTGATTACCACTTAATTCAATTATTGGTTAATTAAATCAAAACATCAGGAGGAAAAATCATTTGGATTAAAAATGAATATAGCTTCCATCCTTTATTTGATTTGTTGTAGGAAGGAATAAATGGGCTAATTTGATCACTGACATATGAAAGTTTCAATCATTCTTTAAGAAATTAGGAGACCCAGATCTAAATGAGATAGCAGAAGCAAGCCCAGGGCATACCCGCTAACATGAAAGATGAGTATGTAAGAGTTGTGCTATTTAGAGGTTGTTATTGACATTTTAACTACTATCGTGTGCTGCGTGAGCTGTGATATGAAGCGTCTGGTCATGTGGATTTTCAGATCGACTGTTTATTTCAGAATAAGTAATGGGAAAAGACTCAGCAGAAAGAAAAGGGTAGGCTTTGTTTCCTGTGATCTGCTTTACTCCCATTTATTTCTAGGCTATCGCAAATTGTCAGCAAAATTTTCACAGATTCTGTCATTGCAGTGCCTGTTGGTATCCATGAGCTTTGGAGTTTCTATTTGTCAGTGGTTAACATACAAATATGCTGATATTTATCTGAAACTAACAAAAAAATCTTTACCATGAGACATAAATTAAAAGCTACACAATGTCATATTCCCGCGCTCTGACAAAGTTGAAAATGACAACGCAACTTCTTGTTAAGACCTGGGGAGAGATTTTTTTTTTGTATCTATTGCTTTTGTTTTTAATTGTTTTTTCTTCACTTCTCATTACAAATGGAAATTTAGTGGTTTGGTGAAAATACTGTGCTAGTAAATGAGATTTAATTTTTGCTTACACTACAGGTTGCTTTTCCACCTATGATTAACCTATTGAACCTTCTGTGGGATAATTCCGCTTTTGAAGCTGATACTGCTGTCCTTTTCGTCTACCTTTTCTCTCGTCTGTCATGACTGTGTGCTCTTTGGGGAAATTTGTTTTATTAGTTTTTCTCCAGGGTCTACTGAAACAGAACTTTGTACTCAAATGTGTCCCAAAAGTGTGTAGTAAGACCATGCTAATGAACAGTTTGAATTTTTTCAATCTGTTCTCTACAGTGTGCAAGAACTAAATCAACATGATAATACTGAAAAAGATCTGGGCATAATAACTGACAGTTGAGCATAACTTACCTCTATTAAAATATGTTAATATGACAAATTCTGTCTAAAACTATAACCCTGTTTTGAATATCTGCTTGGCCCTCTTAACCAATATATAGTTGCTATCATTTCTTCCTTGCTGATGACAGCGTCAAGCAGAAGGCTATTTATTCATTAATTTATTGTGGATAAAGGAGGCTGAATAAAACTGTGACTCTATTATTGTTGGTAACAATAAATATTTTTAGTGACTCTCAGCTGCAGTAAATTGACACAGCCTTCTTTAGCTGATGAAGCTACACTGATCTATATGCCACATCAAAGGACACAGGCTACTTTCCATAGACCACATAGGTCAGATTTTAAAGCACTAGATTGGCAGTTCTGTACTTATCTCCCTTCTGTGTGCAGGCTTTCCCCATACCTGTGAGTAAACCATTTTAATCCTCTGTACCTCAGCTTTTCATCTGAAAAGAACAGTAATGGCACCACTATATTTTTGTAGAAGTTTGGTGTGGATAAGTACTTTGGAGATAGTGGGCCTCTCAGATATGGTAGAAATGCGTGATTACCCATGAAATAAATAAATTAATATGTATAAAAATAGAAAATCTTCATTCAGATGTTTTCCTCTGGTCATTGTACTGATAAACTTCTCAGCTAATTTTAAAAGTTCAGATTTATGCCAACATTATGAGCAATTTCAAGTGTTCTGTTGTTTTTGTCAGGGCACTTTTACTTGATTGGCAAGAATTAAAGATGAAAGTCTTGCTGGGGTGATGACTGTGAGTGCTTAAGCAATAACTGTGATTTCAACCTTGGTTTTTGTGCCTACTCCTCTGCAAATAGGGACATTTTTCAGGTAAAGTATAAGCATCAAGTGAACATGTTCTGTGGGAGAACATACAAACCTAGGCTTTGATGGTGTCTCAAATGGCTTTGCCCCAGACCTCTCTGAAGCCCCAGATATCATCTGGGAGATTTAAGAGCCCCTGTGCCATACCTAGCAAAACCATTTCTTTCTTGGGCGTATATGTGTGAAGAACTCATATTTGCCTATTAATCTGCTTCTTTCTTCTTTTTTTTTTTCCTTTTATTTGTATATCCTTTAGAACCCCTTCCTGTGAGCAGTGTTTCTATCTATGATTACAAACCATCTCCAGAAACAGGAGTGTTGTTTGAAATTCAGTACCCAGAGAAGTACAATGTTTTTACCAGAGTAAATATAAGCTATTGGGAAGGAAAAGACTACCGAACAATGCTGTACAAAGGTAGGAAGAAACTATGCCACTAAAACTTAATGTTAACTCTACTGGAAATGTAGAAGCAGTGGTTTTGGCATGTACTGGTTATAATGATTTATATTTCTGGTAAGCTGTATATAATAACTTTTATATCATGAATTAAGAAATCAGTATTCAAATGGAGTTGGTGGATCAGTTTGGATTTAAACCTCTTTCCCATCTCAGTCTTAGTGGTGCTTCCTTTCTTTTGGATTTTCAAGGAGGATGAAGATTGGGTCATTTTTCTTTTTTTTTTTTTAATAAGCACACATGAAAACTTTCCACTTTTTTTTTATTTGTTTGCTGCAGCTGTGTAGTGCCTCCCTCAAAAAAAATAAGGGGGGGGGGGAGGGGCAAAAAACTCAATAGGAAGGGCAGAGATATGCTTTGGCTTCCTAGATGTAGTTGTTGAAATCCCTGGATTACATTCTGTCTCAGTTGAAAGCATCAATAGCATTCCCATTTTCTTTCTTCCGGCCAAGATTTCTCTTTGGTGAATAGCTGACAGTGCTCAGGGATGCACCAGATCTGGGAAAGCCATTCAGTATGTTTGATTCCTGGCAAAGGGTTTGAACCTGGTACCTCTCTATCGCTGTAAAGTCACGCAGTGCTAGTAGCACTATGCTATATATTATTGTATAGTACCGTATTGTTTTGTGTTGTCCCTGAGCTAATAAACCCCTGCTGCATTTTATCAATTTCATCCTTCTTAAAACAATTTAACCCTAGGGCAGCCGATCTAACAATCTAGACAGTCAATCTAAACGATTTAACAATCAAACCAACCATCTAAACAGTCTAACAATGGCAAATTCTGCTTTCTTTTTTATTTTTTTTAAATCTGAACTCCCTTTTGTCCTCCAGTATATCTAAAGCATAGCATTTATCTGAAAGATGTAAATGGGACTGTCCTATGGAAAGTATCCTAAGAGGTGAGAAAGGCATCACATATCTTGCAGGACCTAAAACCCACCTGGTTAAGTATTGCATGGTGGCAGTAAAATTTCTTTGAGCAACCTAGTAGGTGCTGAATTGAACTTTAGGTGTGTAAGAATCCTGATGTAGAAGCCTGGTCACTGTAAGCCCTATGTGGAGTCAGCAGAGAGAGATACCTCGAGAAGGAAGCTGGAAAACTTTGATATCTCTTTACTACAGTACAGAGGTGGGGGACTAGAATCACATTTGCATGACTGTGAAATGCCAGGAGTTGAGAATGGTGATTCTGGATCATAGCACTAAATACAGGTGGATCATAGCACTAAATACAGGTGACCTTCTTCCAGAGAACGAAGGTTATACTAGCAGTAATTTTTGTCTTTCCCAGCTAGTACACAGTTTCTGGGGCTGTAATGCCACTGCTGCAGCTGCTGAGAGATTAAAAAAGTCAATCTGAGTTAAGGGATTCGCTGATCAACTAGCATACTCCTTCCCTTTGCTAAATAGCCATAAGCAACTTCTCTTCAGCTCACACATGTACTGATGTTGGACGTGAGCTTAGCGCTCAGGACTGAGGCTTGTGCCCAGCTGCATTGTGGGCTGCCCTTTGAGCATCACCCCTGAATATTGTAACTCAGTCAGCAAAAGACCAAAGAGGTTTTTGCGTGCAACAGTTAAAGGTCTGTGGAAACCGTCAGATGCTCTTTGAGATGTTCAGTGTCACATGGAGCAGGTTGCCAGATTCCGTTTGCATTCCTGTGAAATGTAGTTCATGTTTCTCTTGCTGGGCTTTTTTTTGTAGCAAAGTGGCTTTGACAGCCAAATAAAATATTGGCAAACTGAATTATTAGAATTTCATGTCTTAGACCAGGCTGAGCACCATTTAAACATCTGAAACACTGCCAGTTCAGCATGTGTAGCTGCATTATCAGAAAGTGAACATTTGATGCGTTTTTCTCTTTTTTCATTTTTTTTAACTTTTATTTTTAAACCTTCTGCAGATTTCTTTAAAGGTAAAACAGTTTTCAATCACTGGCTGCCAGGAATATGCTACAGTAACATCACATTTCAGTTGGTATCCGAAGCGACCTTCAACAAAAGCACGCTAGTGGAATACAGTGGAGTCAGGCATGAGCCCAAGCAGCACAGAACAGGTGAAGAAAATGGTTGTGTACCATTTGATCCAAGTCTGTGTGTCTGCTTTTCTTTCTGTCATGGGAGGAGATTGTTCCCACCCAGACCCCCCTCACTGCAATCAACCATGGGATCTACTCCTGGCCAGGAGCATGGGAGCTGTGGCTGGTATTGGGGAGGCAGGTTTATGTGTGCAATACAGTACAAAGGGAAATTTGTATGAATGTTTCTACTATAAAGCTGGTTTCTTAGGGCATAAATTCTGCTCTACGTGAGACAACCTCAGCCTTATGTTCAGAATTAATTTTTAAACCACAAGAATGCCACACCAAGCATACTATTGATCTAGCCATTTCAGTCTGTCTCCTCTTGCAGTGAATAATAGCAATACTGCTGGAGAATGGCTTCCTCATTGTGCAGTCTTCTGTCATGGAGAAGAATGTCACAGTCACCCCACTTGGCAGCCAGTTTATGCCCTGAAGCATGAACTTTTAATTTCCAAGACAGCAATGTTGCAAAAGCTGAAAATTGCATTTGTTCAGTTTCCAGAACTAGTTTAATTTGGTCCTGGGACCTTGTCCCAAACTTTCCAGCTAATCTGTTGGAGCATAGACATTTTCCAGGGTCCAAAGTGAAATGAACCAGTGGTAAAATTAAAAGGCCAAATCTTCAGATGAATACACTGATGTTGGTCCATAGCTTTGTACAGAGCAAAGCCAACTGATGCCAGCTGAGTTATGTCTCGAGGATCCTAAAGGTAGTTATTGAGATACTAAACCTTAAGAATGCAACCCACAGGATTATATTTTCTTCTTTCCTGCTGCCTTCCTATCCCTCATTCTGCACATGAAATGCAATCAGATTGTCGTGTCAGTTTTTGTATCGGTGGCTGTGGCTGGGACAGGAGGAGATGAACAAATTGGTATGTTTTAAGGTGCCAGCTTAAAATGTATCATACAAAATCCTTGCATAGGCTACTCATGTTTATCACAAGTTAAGGGCATATAGGCAAGCAATTACAGTGAGTCAGACACAGTGCTCTGTGTGATCATTTCTACAATGCCTGCTGCCATAAGTAGAAATAACTTTGCAAGCTAGAACCTTGTCTTCTGGAAACCAAAATTTGAGATCAAGCTTTCACAAATATTGAAATTTAAACTGATCTTTAATACTTGTGAAAAGGTGGCTGCTAAAAGCATATGAAAAGCCCTATGGCAACGTGAAGGTCATACTTTTGAAATATGAGCTATGCCATATGCTAGTTGTGCAGGTGCTTTTCAATTCATTTCTGCAGAGGTATTTTCCCATGATCGTAAGATTGCGGGAGACATAATACATGAAAATCCACACTTTCAAATTCACACTTAAGTAGTATTGCTGCTGTAGTAGCACTGAAGTCTGATTTACTGTGATTTCATGTGTATTCTACATCCTGTTATAAAAAGTACTGACTTTTTCTATGAATTTACACTAAGCATGATTCCACCAGAGTCTTTTCTGGTATAAATTTTTGTAAGAGAAGGAAGAGTCTTAATAAGAATAGGTCATTTCAAAATATCCCTAGATACAATGGTTTTCTGCAAACAATATTTCCCTAGGGATTTAACATATCGTAAAGGTACACAGAACATACCTATTAAAAGATTAACCCTTGCTTCTCTTTTAGTTCCTTACCCACCTCGAAACATTTCTGTTCAGATTGTGCCAATCAACAGAAACAACTGGGAAGAGCACAGTGGGAATTTTCCTGAAGAACCATTCATGGAACCACAAAAAATCACAGGCAAAGAAAAGCTTAGCCGTTTTTCTGGTGAGCCACCTGTAATTCCAGCAGTGAACACATCTGCAGCCTGGCCAGATTACCGCTCTAACAGCACTGAGTATGAAGCCACGTCACAGCCACATTGGTGGCCTAACGAAGCTGAATCATCAGAGGGTGAAGAGGAGTTTGTCAATGCAGTTCCCAGTGATTACGAGGTCAATGAAGTCAACACATCTGGAAAACTCACACCAGAGCCTGCCCCTTTCCTTCCTGTACAAATGGTGCTAACTTGGTTACCACCCAAGCCGCCAACTGCCTTTGATGGTTTCCATATCAATATTGAAAGGGAAGGTAAATCACAGCCTTATACCCTTCTCATAACCCATTTCTATAATTCCATTGGAGGGTTTGTCTTTTCTACAAATTATTAATTACCTAGTACTGTGTCTCAGAGGACTTTATTAGATCTCTCGTGTTTCTCAAGAAGTTTCTTGCATTGAATAGTGTGTATTTCTGACTGGGCTTCAAAAAGTAAGGGAGGAGGGGTAAATCATGGTTTGCAATTCTCTTTTGTGAAACAAGATTTACCCTGGTGTGCATGTTGTTGCACTGTTTACACTGCAGTTATTGTAAATCCATTCTGGTATCAGAGAAAAGAGAAACAAGCTGATAGAAATTTGAGATGAAGAAGGTACATTATATTATGTATCTTCGTCAGCCGCTGAGAAAGGTTCTCAGGGGGATCTTGAATGGAGGAGAACAGAGAAAAGTCATTCTACAGTCAGATTAACAGTTGTCTCAGAGGACAGCAACTGAACGTATTCTTTAGACCACAAAGAAGCTGTGGTGGAGAATGGAGAGACTTTTCAGATGGTGGAGCTACAATAGAATAGCTGTGTAACAGACTTCCTGTTTTAGAATCTTTTTTCTCCAAATGAATTTTATTTCCTGACAAGCAGTTTTCTTAAGATTCCCCACACTTAGGGCTAATACATTTTTTGGCAGAATAAGAAGGCAATAGACAGAAAATTGGAAGCTCATTTTCACTTGCACAGCCACGGCAACCCTATTTTATCATCCCTACTATTGAATGAAATTTTGGTCTGGGCTTATTTTTCCTGTACACTTATACTGCAGTCTTGGTCATTAATTACTATTGTGCTGATGGCAAAAAATAAAAATACCCACATAAATCCAGTCCTTTTGGATACCTTTTGATCCCACAGCAGAAACTGTATTAGCGTTTCTGATATAAATAATTTTCTCAGTAGCTGGAACCTCTCAAATTTCAATTAATCCATGCTATTTTCCCCCCTTGATTTAGAGAACTCCACGGAATTTCTGACAGTAAGTGAGGACACTCACAAATTTGTTGCTGAACTGAAAGAACCCGGAAAATATAAGTTGTCTGTAACAACATTTAGCTCCTCTGGCTCTTGTGAAGTTCGGGGAAGTCAATCAGCAAAAACACTCAGCTTTTACATCAGTAAGTATCTCAATTAATCTGTATCTCCCAGACCAACATAATATTAATGCACAGGGAGTTTGACCACTAACACACTGTAGCAGCTGTGGCATCTGCTGCAGTATCAGAAAAGTCCAGTCTCTTCCAAAACAGAGTCTCCTTTTGCATCTTCTAAAAAGAGGATTTATTTCACAGAATTAAATCAGTGGTTGTAGAGATTCTTGAAAATAGTTAACTACCTTACTCCTGGAGGCTGTGTGTACTGTGTTACAGATGAAGGGCTTCTCAGGTTGAGAGTGTGGGAATTGCACAATTAAACACTGAACTCTGAAATTAAATGGTCTCTGAGAGCACACAGGGCAAATTAAGGTAGATGAAATAGTTCAGCCTGCTAAATTCAGAGGAGAAGTAGTAATTTATTTTTTCCCTATAGGATTCCAGGGTTTCCCAACTGAAGATTTAGTTAAAGACACAGTCATAATAAAGTACTTAGTAAACTAAGATCAATATTGACGATTAGATCAACACGTGAGACAGGTGTAGGTGAATTCAGACTATTGTCCTTCTGAAGGCTGTGGTCATCTTTGAAGAAACAAGGGAATGAGAAGCCTGAATAAGTATATCAGTCAACACACATATACAGTGTCTTGTAGTACAAGGGGGAGTAAATATAGCCTACAGAGTGCCCATAAAGTGAAAACAGCTTGCAGCACTACACAGTTTTGCATGCAAGAGGGTAGTGTCTCCCCCACATCATGGATGCTGCAGCAGGACATGGTTGCTGAGGCTCACAGAAATACTCATATCAAAAGGAAATATACTTAAGTATTTAAGTACTAATAAAAAATATGTTAAGTAGCTCATAACGTTTACAAATACTATTTAAGCTTAAATTCATCATAATGGTTAACTGCGTGTAACTGAATTCCTCTATTGCTCCTATATTTTTAACAGCTTTACAGTTGAAAGAAACTGTGTTTGGAAGACAAAGAAAGTAAGCAGCTCATGAGAGAAACGGTCTCTGGTGCTGTAATTTCTCTGTATTCTGATTTTCTTTACCAGTAGTTAGTAGGCATCTTCATTATATGAAAACATTGAAGTATATAAAAGTATACAAATAAATCCAAGTATACATTAATAATGCAGCATTTCTATTAATACAAAATATTATTCCATCTTAAAAAGTGTGATTCATTTCTATTAAGCAACATACAATGTGTCCTCCATGAAGTTTATCAACTAGGGACAGCAACCTCTCGGAAAATGAGAAAAAGTTAATCGAAAAGTATAGCTATATGAATTGCTAGATTAAGGATGAACTTGAATTTCATTGGTTATAAAGTATTAAGTTGTTAACAGGAATGTAATGACTATTTTTGTGTTACATGTAATACATGAGTATGTTCCTTTTTTCGTATTATTTATTTATTTATTTTGATGAAGTATGTCTGTTAGGTTTGTGGGCTTTTAGACCCACATGAAGATTCTTGATAGTTGACCTATTTATTCTGACTAACTCAAGAACCTTAGTATCTTAGGTAGATTTTATATGGATTACTGACAGTATGTCAAATCTGAGATATGCACAAGTACTCTTAAGGTGAAATTGGTTTTCCGTTCCTCTTTATTAGCCTTGTATGGTGACTACATCTTTGGGCCCTGATATGAGGATGGAGCCCTGACATAAGAGAGCTTAGTTGCCTTATTGCCAATGTTGAAACAATTTCTGAATAGAAACAGCTACACGTATATCCACAGAGACTAATCTAATGATTAAATTCCTCTTTTTGCCAGAGTTGGTGTGGGTCTGCTCTCATGAATAAATTTTGCTCACAGCTTCAGCCTTATCCTTGTAGCATTCAGTCAGTGAATCATCCTGTTGAATTCCTGGCTCGTGTTACTCAACATTTTTGTTGGACCCAAATGGCAGTTTGGATCGTCAAATATTATAGGCTGATCTTACACAAAATTCTTGCTCCGGCATTTGTTTTATTTTCTCAATAAACCTAAAGTACTATTAGAATTGTGTGGAGAAAAGGAAGAATGTCAAGGAAAGAGCTGTCAAAAGCGTCACTTAAAACTGAAAAGAAAAGCTCACAATTGTCATGAAATTTGACCAAGTCTAGCTAAAGTTATTTTCCAAATTGCTCTTTTATTTATATTTATTTATTTATTTATATATATATATATATATATATATATATATAAACAAGTGCTTCAAATAGCCTGATGGATAATGAGGTTTTTCACTATGGTAATTTCTGTGAACTCAATTTTCATACTTCAGGGACATGGTGCACTTGGGTATTTTGGTGGGTGTAGAAGGGGAAAAAAAAAAGTGTGCTTATCCTTATTTGTAATGGATCTGTACATTATTGGATATCACTGGGTTTGAAATATTCCATTGGAGCACAACTGATATTGCTGGGTGGTTTCTGGTAAGCAACAGAGAATACTGTAATCAAATTTTCAAAACACTTACGTTTCTCTTGTCATCTCCTGCTCTGCTGCAAGTGAAATTGCAATGACTGCAGGCTGTTTCCCATCTTTGCTTTGTGGAGATGGACAGCCATCAGTCCAGCCTCATCCCTAGTAGTAAGTAATCTTGTGAAAGAAGGATGTTTTAACATGAGTGCCTTAAATGTGTAGAGTGGCTTGCTCACACATGCTTTTTGGCATGTCCCAGGCCCCACAGGTGAATGGATAGAAGAGCTCACGGAAAAGCCCCAGCATGTGACAGTGACAGTGCTCAGCTCCACTACTGCCCTGACATCCTGGACAGCCTCACAAGAGAGTGGTGGCAACAGCACAATTGTGTCTGTGGTCTCCCTGACATGTCAGAAGCAAAAGGAAAGTCAAAGGCTTGAAAAACATTACTGCACAGAGGTAAGAGGCAGAGGGTGGAACCTGTTCAAGCACAGGAAAAAATTGCTTATCATCCTGCTGTTTGTTATCACAATGCCCAGGGCCCCATCAAGCTAAGGGCTGCAGAGTACAGTGGGAGATGCTCTGTCTTGCAGAGTAAAGAGAGTTACAGAGTGGAGGGCAGAGCACAGCATACAGGAATGACAGCATGCACTAAACCATGTTAGTTTTAAAACTGTATTTTTGCTGCACTGGCTGTGTCCAATTCTTTGTTCAAGCTTTTGAGTTATGTTACACCCTTGGAGACATGGTTGTGGCAGTGAGAAATGGTGCAATATCATAATAACACTCAGGCATATGCTACAATCATGTTGTTTGTTAAGAAAAGTTATCACATTCATGATTATCATTTGACTTGCATAAATTATTTCTTAGATTTCCTACATATGAATACAGAACCTGAGCCTAAACGTTCTGGAAGTGTGGGTTCATCAGAAGTCATCTTTTCTTTTCAACCACAGAAGAGATTTAAAAACTGGGGAGTAAATAATAATCCAGACCACCTGTGATAAAGATGGGCAATTCTTTAGGGCTGCCATATGGGACATGTTTATGATGATCAGGAGTCCTGAAACTCAAAATAAGGCAGTTTTATATTACCTGAAACCCATGGTGAGTGCAACCCCAGGTCAGGTCCTATGATTCTGATGGATCAGTGCCACATGGCTTCAATTAGAAAGAGGTTTTAGTCCACATCTGTTTCCTTCCCATGATGCTGACAAGTTGCTTTTCTGAGCAGCGTGACAACTTCTGTCTAACTCCTTAAGCACGTGTGACTAAGGAGCCCGAAAATGGCTGCAGTGTTGCCATGTACTGCACCCTCAGCACACCCACGGGAATGGGAGAACAGAGCCAGTGCTCCCTGTGAATCTCCACCTCCTTCAACTTTGTGATTAGCCTGATAAATTACGTAGTACAGGGAGTTCTGCATCCTTTAAAAATCTATTTTTATATGGAGCTTTGTCAAAATATATTGTTTTATTTCAATAATAGCCATGCACTTGCACATTGGGAAGTGTCTTTTGAAGACAATTTGAGAATTGTTTCTCAGAACCAGTTTGTAATCTCCTTGAGTTATATTCCTTCCATTTATTAAAAATGCATTCATCTAATCAGGAAGCAAAGCAATATAATAGATGATTATAAGCCATGGATAGCAAGTATATACATATATGATTAAAGTAAATATTACAGGATTCATCTACAAACTCAAATGCAAACACCTAGAGCCAATCTGTGGATAAACAAGATATCTGTAAAAGTAAATGTGTTCCTTGAAAGTAGTTGAAAGGTCTACGTAGTTATTTGTTTCTTTTTATCACTACAGATATTCATACTGCCTCTAATCAAATTTTATCAGATTATTATACCTGGGATTATTAATGGCTGTTGGTTTGAATTCTCCTTGACAAGCTGAAAAGGGCAAAATTCAGTGCAGAGTTCTACTCATTTCTACAATCATGCATGAATTCAGTGATTAGCTCTTGAAAGCAGCTGTTAAAGACAAATTCCATTCCTCACTAAACCTGTGCTTACTGTGATGCACATAAATACATCAGTGTAAATCAAATGTGACTGTGATACAGATTGTGGAAATGTTGCAGAGAAAATATTAGTAGGAAATATCAGCCTGCAGTTCTAGAAGGAGTGCATGACGTCTCTTCCTCAAAACTCCTAGCTGTCTCTTCAGAAGAGTTTTCATACTGTACCAGACCAGGGATCACCTGGTTAGGTACTCTTACTCTAGCTCTGGCCAATACCTGGGGTGCCACAGCAGCAGTTTGAATGCCAGTGTTTCAATCAGAAAAGAAAAATCAGAAGGTCTCTTCATCAGTTTTTGTAGTGCTGTGCAAAAGAGGCAAAAGAGAGTAATTCCTCCCTGATTTCAGCATTCGGTCATTTAACACTTGCATTTAGAAGACAGATTTCCCATAACACTGCTTGTTTACATAGCTGCAGATGAATTGGATGTCTGATGAAAAACCTCAGGCTTTTATTGAAAATACACTGTCTAAATACTCTAGCCTGGATAATATCACATGTATATGGATAATATAGCCTGAATATTTCAATAAGCCTTGGCACTAGGAGAGAGTGGCTCAAGTGGGTCTGCGGTGTCACAGCAGACCTTACACAGCAACGTAAGTGTGATTCTCTGAGCCAGATCATTTGTGAATCCAGTCCTGACCACTGTCAGAGTTTTGTCATTTTGGGCTTAATTGAATAGGGTTTTAGCCACTGGCACATCATGCCTTCAGTTAACTGAAGCAGTTCAACTACAGCCTCAATATTCTTTTAACTGACCAAATAAATACTTCACATCTGATGTGTTCCCACACTCTTAGGTGAATTCAAGCAGCAGCCTCATTGAGAATCTTGTTCCTGGTGCCCAGTACCAAGTTGTGGTTTACTTACGGAAAGGACCATTGGTTGGACCACCTTCTGATCCTGTTACATTTTCCATTGGCAAGTCCTGTATTTACTGTTTGAAATGTTTCCCTTTTCCCTTTTTTTTCCCTTTTCCCTTTTTTTTCCCTTTTCCCTTTTTTTTTCCCTTTTCCCTTTTTTTTTCCCTTTTCCCTTTTTTTCCCTTTTCCCTTTTTTTTCCCTTTTCCCTTTTTTTTCCCTTTTCCCTAATATACGTAGTATATTTATTAAGCTGTGAAGCCCATGAAGGAGTACAGAAAAAATTGTCACGTTGGTTATTTCAAATGTAATGAACTCTTATTGAGAGTATTTGTTTTTCTTGTGTTGTCTAGCTCATTAACAAGGTGGGGAAAAGCTCCTTCGGCGAGAGATGGATATTTCATATTTAGACAATAGATTATTACAAAACCTAACTAGACAAAAATTATGGATTCACATACACAGGACCCTATGTAAGGAACTATCTTCACTTTTGGCCACATATATGTTCATCTCTAACAGTGCTCGTGCTCTGTCATTTAGGGTGGGAGTCACCTCACTTAGGTATGGCCAGCCTAAGCTGCAGTTAGTCTGTGACCAGTTAAGAAGTGTGGGCACCTCTTAGAGGGGAACCACTCCTACTGTCTCGTGAAATGTATGAGACTGCTGTTAAGACATTTGTAGCAAATTGCTGTTAAGACATTTGTAGCAAATGTGCTTTATGAAGAATGTAATGTGATCCAGTCTGAAGGCCATGGTGCTAAAAGTCAAGAGAACTGGATTATCTTCTCCAGTACTATGACCAAACCTGATTTTCTTGAGTTAAGCCATGTATCTCAGTGTTCTCTGCTTGGAGATTTGAAGATAAAAAGAACCCTCTAAGAATGAGAGTGACATTTTCAAGAATGTGGTTTCATGACCTACATGCAGAGCTTCTCTCCCTGTGCCTGTAATTCGAGATTCCATCAAGCTCCGAACTAAAGAGTGACTTAGGATAGGGTTTAGTATCTTTTAGCTGCAGTGTCATTTATTTTTTTAAGGTTATCACTTTAACAAAATGTAATGAGAAAGGGCAAAGAGAAAGATCCAGAGTATAGAATTAAATTTACAGAGAAATATTTAACCTTTAGTCTCACAGCTTCTCCTTTTGACAAATGGTTTGCCTTGTGGGAGAGCAGGTGGCTGAAAATTAGAGATCTTCAGTATTTGTCACTCTACTTCTTCTCTGTGATGTGGGGAAGAAAGCAAAACAGAAAACAAGCAAAAAAAGTTAACCTGTTAAGAGGTGAATTCTGTAAATAAAAGTAGATATGTGGACTAGTAAATATGGTGAGAGCCTTTTCATTTTAGGCAATCTGCTCAAGTATTTACATAAGCTGGGTCCAAATAAAAATTTGAAAAGATAATACAATATAGTTCAGTAAAAAAAACAAAAAAGGTAAGTTAGTAAATATATAACCTTATTATTAAAAACTGTACCATTGAACAATTTTTAGAAAAGCTTTGGATTTTATTTCTCCCTGTATTTACTTCAGAAATCTGTAAGTTTCTATTTTCATTTGGGAAAGTGAAACCATATATTCCCAAAATAAATAACTTTCCTCATTTTCTCCACTTCTCTGCCTCATCACAATCATGAGCAGTTCTTATTCAACTAGAAATGGCAATCAATTTCTAAATAGAGTGTGTCATAGGTTTCTAATTATAAAGAGGATATTTTCTGAAGTAAAACAACAGTTGTACGAGTTTTCATTTCATTACAGAATATTGAATTTGATATTAAAATAGTAGAAATGCAAAACAAACTGTTCTGTGAAATTATCAGTGATGGTTAATGATGAATGAAGCGGAAATACAGTAAAATACACTTTAAAAGTATTCAGTTCTGCATGTATTTATCATAACCTTCACTCTAACTCTGTGAGTATTAACAGTTTATGGAAAGGAAAAAAAAGATCAAGTAAATGGCAACCGATTTTTGAAAGGAAATCCAATCACGTGCCAACATGGGCTGAAGTACTCTGGGTGTTCTTGACTTTGACCCTGCATGCAATAGCTGGGGCTCTGCAACCCCAGCAAATGCTAGCAAAGTACTTATTTAAGTAGCCTCACTGAAGTCATGAAAAATGATTGCTTTCTAGACAAGTAAGGGTTGCAGAACTTGACCCTTATGTGACATATTTCAAATCATTTGACTTCTCTTTCCCAGTTTCATCATCTATGAGGCAAGAATAGCAATTCATGACAGCACCTCTAGGTTCCCCAGGGAAGGAAGGATAGACATAAAAACTGTTTCCTTCTTGTGGCCTTTATCTTCCAAAGTATTGTGGCTTTTGATGCTTTTGTTTTTGAGAATTCAACCTGAAATATCTCCTAAACAGCCTGATTTTCAAAGTCAATGGAAGCCTCTAGTCATTTTGGAAAAAGTAGACATAAGAAACAAGTTGTTGTTGTTGTTAGGAATTCAAATCAGGAACAAATCAGAAACAGACAGAACTTAGTTAATGAAAGATATATATATTTTTTAAGTGTAATTAATAACAAAAAAACATTATTAACCACGATTTCTGGTTTGTAGTGCCCACTGGAATAAAGGATCTGACGCTTTACCCTTTGGGACCTACTGCTGTAGTTCTGAGCTGGAACAGACCTTTTCTTGGCGTGTTCAGGAAATATGTTGTAGAAATGTTTTACTTCAACCCATCAACGATGACCTCTGAGTGGACAACCTACTATGAAATTGCAGCAACCATCTCCCTAACTGCCTCCGTGGTAAAGTGACCATTACTGACTATTGCTTTCCCATGCATATGTGATACTGGCACACTGGGGCTTTTCCTTGTCCAGCCTTTCCCCCATGAATATGTATACATGCCTTTAAAACTGGAACACTTTTTTCCAGGCAAAGTAGAGAAAATGTCCAGGATGCTAGAGGCATTTACTTTCCTCAAGTGGGGGAATGCAGCTGAATGATGCTAAAAGTTAAGCAGAATAAGGAGGTAGAAGATGAGCCTCTCTTTTGTTGACAAATGGGCACGTTCAGCAATTCCAGAGGCAGCTTCAGTTTGTGGGTCAGTTTGTCAGTCAAGGCTTTAACCAATTCCAGCATCTCCTCAGGGGGAGTAGTCCAAAGCCTTATCTGCATAATGAATATTGATAATATGGATTTGGAGCTTGCAGGCTAGACTTGCAGTGAGCTATCTGGAGCGCATAGCTGCAGAGATGCTCTTGTGAAAATAGCCTTCATATTTTTGAAGATGCAAAGACATACACCAGCTTTTCACCTAGGCACAGATCATTTTCTAGAAGAACATGCACACAAATCTTTGCAAGATTGAGTATTCAACAGAAATTCCATGAAATTTTCCTCTTACTTTCCATATTTTTCTAGAGAAGATGAACAGGTTTTATTCAGGCTTTGCCATTGCACAAGACAGTGAGCAGTTTTAGCTGAAATTAGTTGTTATGAGTATGCAAAAAGGATAGCAATAACTTTTGCTGCTTGTAAGAGCCATAGTCATTTACCATAATTCATTTGATAATACTATTTGTGTACTAATTTCGGCTACAGCGGCTTAACAGTAATTGGGTACGTGAGTGTAAATCTAGCACATAAATCTCTAAGGAAATTAAAAACAAAAATAACTTACTAAAGGAGTAATTAATATCTTGTAATCATGACACAGCACAATTAGATTAATACCTGAGTGATCCAAGTCATCTTCAAAATAATACCATCTTCCAGAGTAAATGTAGTTCATTAGAAAATGACATGATATTGCCCATTACCGTTGCAAATCCTGTTCGTGGAAGCTAAGGGAAGTTGGCTTCCTTTTCAACTCCTTTGAATTTTTTAAAAGAGTTACCCTGAATTAGAGAAGGAGCATCTTCCCATTGTGTTATGGCATTTAACATATAAGTAAGTATTGCTGAACTTTTACTTGGGATCACTAGCAGTGCTCGAGAATCCCACCCGTCCCACAGTTTCCCATACGGTCAGTAAATCATTTGATATCTCTGATAGTGGACTCTGAAGCAACAGTGCCAAGTCCAGTGAGGAGGCAGGGGATCAAAAATCAAGCTGATAGATTAGATTAGATAAAAAAAACTAAAAAAGATAGATTAGATAAAAAAAAAAAAAAGATAGATTAGATTAAAAAAAAAAGATAGATTAGATAAAAAAACAATTTCCTGAAGGGGTTATCACTTGGTCAGAAGTGTTGGAACTGAATCGGCCTTTCAGTCCATTTAGTTGCTTCATTTATTTTTTACTCTGAAGATTATTTTAATGTTATCAAAATAATGTTGGTATTACCAATATTACATCAGGAGCATGTCAGAAGAAGACCAAGTAGCTTCAAGGTCTCGGTGTTAATTGGATATAATTGTTTCTAAAAATCATAAAGAGAATAAGCATCAAACCCTGTATGTGGATTGCCTTGTAGCATCTGAAAAAAAGACCACTGCAAACAGCAGAGATTTGTGAAAAAAGCAGTTTCTAAGTTGTTGAATTTTTTTTGTTCTTATTTCCTATTTCCTTTTATTTTGAATTACAAAATATCATTAGGATTTTCATTTAAATAATTTTTTTCTCTGCTGGCATTGGAAGTATTTGAATTTTAACTTAAATAACACAAATGATATTGCAATATAAAATACATTGTATTTTATACTTCATTTATATCTCATTTGTATTTATATATATAATTTATGTCTCATTTATAAGTCATGTTTCATATTTCATTTATAATAAATGATAAAACAATATGAAATACACTTCAAAAATCTGAAAAGAAAAAAAAAAGTCCTTTGAAGTGATGACATCTGAGTCAAAAACATTGTTTCTAGTTCGCCTCGAAAGTCCATTTAATCAAAAAAGAAGAACCCATGTTTCAATGGGAGGTTCCCATGGTGGGTAGACCTGTGACCATGTGCCCGTGGATAAGCAGCAGTGCTATCACAACCATGTTCGGTCTCACTGCACAGATTTTTGAATAAATCCAAATGCCACAGAACAGTGGTTACCACTGGAGCAAGAAGTGCTTCCTTAGTAAAATGGTGCCATGTGTGGGCACTAGGTTTATAAACATTGTCTCATTTTATAAGTCATGTCTTGTGCTGATGAATTTTCTGCTGAGCTGCTCTTTGTCTTTTCTCGCTCTGCAGAGAATAGCTAACCTGTTGCCTGCTTGGTATTATAATTTCCGGGTCACCATGGTGACCTGGGGGGACCCAGAGCTGAGCTGCTGTGACAGCTCCACCATCAGCTTCATTACAGGTAAGCAGCCTTCTGAAAAGACTGTGGAAATGATGCCAGGAGCAGGAGTGCTGAGAAAGTCTAACACGGATGCTATGTTTCACCAGCAGACACTTGCAAGTTAGGGTATTTAATAGCTAAGGGGGTTTTGTTCTTGTTTGTGTTTTAAGGAAAGCTCTGATGACTGCTTTGGTATATATAATTTTCCTGTGCAAAGCACAGTGTTTAACTGCTCTGTTCCAGTCGTCTTTCAGCTGAAGGCATGGCTCCAGAGAGAGCCAGTGATCCTGCTTGTCTTCTATGACACTGTACGTTTTACCCACTGAGAAGTTTATAGATAAACAAATAACGTGAGTTTGGAGGTTTGTTAATATTGTGAAAAAAGTCCTTATATTTACACTGTTTCCAAATGTTTTTCTCCCCTTTCCTCCTCCCAGTAATCCACAGATCAGACCGTGACTGTGGCAGCTTAGCTAACGAGCAGTAGAGTTCTGTGCCCTTAACGCAGATCGAGGCAGGTAGTATGTTTAGCAGCATGTTTTTCTTGTGCTCCAATCTTGCCCTTCCTGCTGGGTGCATTTTGTTTGCACACCATGAGGAGAGAAGGGTGCTTCTGTGACCAAGGCATCACACCTGTGCTTGGTATGTTGGCGTTGTGAAGCTGTGGTGCTGGCCATCTTTATTGTCCACGATATAGATTCTCAGCTGAAGCAAATTGATACAATCCCACTGATAGCCCTCTCCCAGCTGGGACTGGTTTTGCATTTAGCACACTCCCTGTCTTCTGTCAGACAGTTTGGGCTCAAGTCTTCCATATGTAAAATGAATGCTGTTCCCTCTCTGGCTAATCCAAGACCTCCTGTAAGCTCATTGCCAAGTGTTTCTAGCATCCAGGCTGCTTAAGTCAAGGTTTGCTATCGAACCGTTTTGCTTTTACCACCATGTAGCTCACCTTGCAGAAGTACAGCTGATTGAAAGCAGTAAATAATTCAGATGTGCTATGAGAGGAAATAAGTATGACTCATTCTTCTTTTCCAGCTGTAGAAATCACATTATGAGGGAAATCAGGCTATGATTTCCAGCTACTCCCTCCTAAACAGATACTAGCCTAGACACAGATTTTCTGTTTGGTGAAAGTCTCAGAGGATGTAACTGGGGAAGGGAACTGAATACAACCCCTTTGTACTGATGATTAATATAGTTCCTGTGCCTGACAGAACCATGAAGGAAAAATGATCATTGTGTTGGTTGAGTCCTAGCTCCCCTGAAGTCAGCTGAAACCTCCAATCCTGAAATACCTGATCCCAGCGTATACTGGGACAAATCCTGGTGCTTGCTCTGTCTATCAGAAACTCGCAGCACCCACTGGGGCCCCGTGACAAGTCTTCAGTGACATGCAGTGTCCTTTGGCATCAGTCATCTTTTCTGTTTCACTCTAAGGAAGTAATTTTCCAGATGGCTGGCTGCTGTATATAGGGGGAAATGTCTTTTCCAACTGATTTGGGTACCAGGTTCAGCATTTTGGAGTGGAAATGTTCCAGTGGGGCCCTCACACTTTATGTCATGTCTTTAGAAACCTGCAGCAAAACTTAGGAAGATGAAGGTTATTCTAAAATATAAGGATTCATCAGGATCATTTTGCATCTCTGTATGGGGAAAGGACTTTTACTGCTATCAGATGAAAAATGTATCAGTTTCTTACCTTGCAGACATAGACAAAATCAGAAATGGATGAAGATACCAGATAATATCATCCATTTGTGATTAGCAAAACCCCTTTTCAGAAAAATCATCTGGTGTTACAGTGAAAATATCCAGAGGGGGAGAGGCCACCAATCCCCTCGAAAGTTGTATTTAATTTCTCTTATTATCAAAGATTTATCTTTTGCTGCTTATCTGAATTTTCCTATTTTTAATATCTAGTCTATGATTCTTTTTACACTTTTCACTTATTGACTGAAGAGCCACAAATCTTTTTTCTTTTTTAAACCTTTGCACTGAATTTAGCTTCGCTCTTTTCTGTTGATAAATTGCATCCATTGAGCTCTTCAGGTGCTCTCTCAGTAAGATATTTTCTCATGCTGCTTTTTTTCCCCAACTCTGCCTTGCTAATTTTTACTGTCTTTACCAAAGTACATGAAAACCTGCACCTAAAATTGTAGTACCAGCCTGCTGAATGCTCCCAAAGAGGCAAAATCAGCTCTCTATTCAGTTCTCTCCTGTTTGTGCATCTCAGTGATTACATTTTCTATGGCTTCACACTGGAGGTCTGTGTGATTTGCTTCTATTTTGTCCCTTCTAAATCCTTCCTAGAGTAGCTGCTTTCCAGAACATACCATCTGAGAAGTGCTGCCAGCGTTCCTTTTTCCTAAAGATTTGACTTTGCACCTGACAGTCCCAAATACACTTTGTTTGAACAGGCCCAGTGTAGGGGCCAACAATTCAAACCACAGCCCTGTCCAGATTCTCTCCTCTGCCAGTCGCTGTGCTACTTGCGTGGTTCATCAGCTATGCTTTTAGTTATAGAGTATTGATGAAAATGTTGAATACCAGTGAGCCAGATTTCAAGGGAAGAATCCTGATAAATAAATCCAGATTGATCAAATTACAAGGGTTTATCAATATACAATCACCATTGAATGTGAGCATTAAATACTCTCCTGCCCTCTGATTACCTTATTAGTTGAATACTCTTCATTTTTATCCTGGGACTACTGTCAGGCTAACTTGCCAGACAGAGGCATGCCAGTTTTTCATGTCTGCAGATTTGAAATGTTTATCCCCAGTAGATGCACTTTTACACTGTTTCAAGTTGTGAGGAGACTGCAAACTTCTTTATCACCCTCAGCCTGTTTCTTTCCAGAGCGGGGGCAAGCAGATGTTTTTATGGAGCATTTGGTCCCTTTCTGCATCGTTCCGAATAACACTACCTCCCCTGCACAGCCTGAGAAGGTTGCCAAGAATTTAAAAAAGAAAAACAAAAAGGCCAAAACTAAACTTTAAAATACTAAATAGCAGGTTTTGTGATCTTCTTGACAGTACACCATCTGTCAGTTCTTCTGTGTATTGCTGGGAAGCTAACCTCTGTACCTGGAACATAAGCCTGATTTTTAAAACACAGCAGAAGGATCACCTGGGAGTTTGGGACCACACCTTGCAGCAAGCTCAGGGCAGACAAACCATTTCCCTAGCGCAGAGTCCCACTGCTCACATGGAGCCTATAGCTAGGCAGGGGCCCTACTGAACCACAGTACCTGGAATAAAGAGTATTAGAAGAGACTGGGTGATGTATAGCTCTCTCCCACACCAACTGTTTTGATGTCTCCAGAAGAGTGTGGAGGGAGGCCTGGGGGCCCCAGACTGCTCGTAAGTAAACACTTGCCAGAAACAGCATTTGCTCTCTCAGGCTCCTGCAGGAACAGTTGCGTGATGTTGTATTAACAGAAGGAGAAATTGTGGCACTGCTGGTGTTGCTGAGGTGACTAATGAGTTTTTAATGCCACCTGCTGTAAACAGCTGGATTTAAAGCAATCATAAGCAAGGGCACTTTAGACCACCAACATTTTTGTTTACTATGAGAATGCTTTTAGCTTTGGAGAAGCAAAAAAAATGGAAAGAAAGGCAGGCAGACTGTCAGTGTTGCTGAGTACAACTGCATCTGTCCTTACTGTGAAGCTCTTGTCTTTCAGTCCAGTGGATGCTTTCAGCTGTCGCTTCCGCCAGACAGGCAATGAGCTGTAATTTCCTACTGTCTTTCTGTGCCACTCAGCTCCCAGTGGACAATGGTGCCAAGGGAGTTGGGCACATCAGTCCTGGCCCGTAGTCTCATTTCATATACCCTGCAGGTTCTGTTGCTAAATATTTAAGACTTTGAGCTACGTGAGCTTTAGGAGGGCAAGCATGACATCAATTTCTAGGTATATTAGGAAATTAGTAGTAGTATATGAGATTCATGCTGGTAGTGACCTTAGATTGTAAAGAATACACAATCCATGATAGGGATGGTCTGGAGACTATAGAAATTAAAAGAAACATTGCTTTAAAGATTTTACAATAAATAAGTCTGCTTCCTCTCAACACCATAAAAGGGTGTTTTCAAGATGAATTTGAGAGGAGAGTCTTACTAAACGTTTCTAAATGGCTCTAAATTGTTCATGCATTGCATTTTCTGCCTTTCAGTAACTACTTCAGTAAATCTCTGTTCTCTGACAACTGTCTCAGTGTAGAAGTCAGAAGCCTTCTTGAAAGCAGCAGTGACACCTTGTGGCCCCGTCGATCAGTCCCCTGCTCCCAGCCCATCCTGCCTTCATGTGGCTGCTGGCACCTAGGGCTCTGCCAGGGAGCAGGGCAATGGCTGGCTCTGCAATTAATAGAGAGAAGCATCTCCAGGGGGAAATTCTCTTCCTCCCATTAAATACTTACTTTAGCAGGAAAGCTCTGGAGGTTGTATGGTTGTCTTTCTCCTTTGGCTTCACAGGGAACCAAAATTTTGCTGGCCTGATGGCAGTTTCAGGGAGCGACCCACCATAAGCCAAGCCTTAGAACAGGCTCACAGGGTTGTGGTGGAGCGTACAGAGGAAGAGGAGGCACAACAGCTACTTTGCCTACTACCTAATGACATAGTCAAAAAGTTGCCAAATGCCTGTAGACTAGACACTTGACGCTTAGATGTCTGTCAGCTGACTGCTGCCTTCTCTGATGGTGGGACTTTCACACTGGGAGCCAAAACTTTTCATGCAAAAAGATGTTCTTTGGCGAAGTGCAGGTTTGGGACATTTCCTCCTAGGAAGATGCAAACTCAGTGAAGAGGTATTTATTTTTTTCCTGTGGAAAAACTATCCAAATTATTCAGTGTGACAATTCTTATTTATTTCTCATTGAATATCACTGCTTTTCAGTGCTGTAACACAGTGAAGCAATGTCTGAGGCTTCTAATTTGACTTTGAATTCCATTTATAGATGTTAAATCAAAAAGTGGTTTGTATCAGTCACTAGCTTCATGCTTTTTTTTTCTTAACTGAAGGACTGCAAACAAAAATATACTCCTGTTCCAAACGTTCCTAAAGGAAAATGCTATTTTTCAGTTCTTTCAGTTACTACTCAGGTGCCTGCATAAAATGCAGATGACTTTACTAATATGTTTCTGCTCTCTTCATGACGCTCTCTTCCCAACAGTATCCTTTTGGCAGAATTTTATTATTGGACTTGGTGATCAGTTGTGCCAGAGCCTGTCTGTAATATATTTGTCCTCTTCCTTCAGCACCAGTGGCACCCGAGATTACCTCAATAGAATATTACAACCACCTTTTGTACGTCACCTGGACCTATGGAGGAGACGGTACTGACCTCTCTCATTCCAGGATGCTGCATTGGATGGTCATTGCGGAAGGGAAGAAAAAAATCAAGAAGAGCGTAAGTGTGACTGGGAAAACTGTCGTTCTCTTACTGTTTTGTTTTGTTTTGTTTTTCCTCAGTTGATAATTTCATATTACACAGTTTGAGCAAGATTGATAGAAGCCTGGTCAGTTGAAGTTATTTCAGAGTGCGAACACGCACTTCTAAAGACTCAAGTTCTCAAAATAGCCAGTGGGCAAAATGCTTCTATTGTGATCCTACACAAATTTTGATGATTTAGGTTAGAATTTAGAAATGGCTTATTAAACTTCTGAACTGCAGACAATAGAATGTAAAGAGTGTTTTTGTAGAAAACAGAGTCCTTTCAATTTCTAGTTAATAATAACCTAGACTACACTAGTGGCTGAGGGTTTTTTTAGTTCATTCATACCAATTGCTATAACTTCCCTTTTTCTATTTGAATACAAGTTCCACTAACTGATGAGATGAGAACTTCACCCAGAATTTATGCACTTGTTAGAAAACTTGCCAGATGTTATGAAGTTCTTCTGAACTCTTTCAGCCAATTTAAAAATCACTTAGGAAAAGAAATCTGGGTTTTCCAATTATGGATTGAAGTCACGCTTTAGCAGGGTGCTGAGGTGCATGTTTGAACTGAAGGAAAAGAGCAGCTCCTGGACATATAGTGAGATATGTTTGAAATATTGGTGGAGTGCTGCAGCACAGGAGCATATTTACAGCAGCACAGCTTCATGCAGCCTGTGACCATCTTCAACCCCATTATTGAACTTTTAATCATAGACAGGTAGAAAAAGTGTTTGGTCTTTTCCTAAGAAAGGTTTCCCTTCTACAGCTGAAGGACTCACCAGATGCTGAATTGGAAGTGGATTTTCAGCATAAGTGCAAGTTCATCACCAATTTTTATTTGAGTTTAGATGGAACACTGTAGAATTCATTGGATTCCTAGTGGCTGCAAGAGTGCACCCATCTGGAGCTTGTTGCACCATGAATCTAATTACATGATTAGTGGAACTGTTCAAAAACATGACATTTCAGAACGGCAGAAACGTCCAATATTTGGATCTTTGTTTCAAATGAGGAAGAAAACTCCACATCTTATTTTTTCCCCCCTAATAAAGTATTCTAACAATTTAATTCTAAACAATTTTGCTGTGATTTCCCTCCCCTCCCTTCCAAAAGTCACGTTCTCAGTAAGATAATTATTCTTTCAAGAAAAAAATCTGACTCCTGTGACACAATTTCTGATAAAATAGATTTGAATAGAAAATTCTTAGATTAAATAAATATAAAATAAACATTGAATATGAAATTAAATGAAAATGAATATTGAACATGAAATCCTTAGTTTAAACAAAAGACTAAATATAGAGAGTATCTACAATACAGGGTGTCTACAATAAAACTTCAAAACTGTCTTGAGGAATATTTGTCTTTCTGTTATCTTCAGGAGAAGAGAACCCAGCAAGTACACTTCAGGAAATTCCTACAACAACATAACTCTTATGGTACCTTGCTAAATTTTATGGTACTGCTTATATTTGTAAATATGGATGCATCATGCTTGCAGGCTTAAGGGTGTACCTGTTCTCCTAAGCTCTGTTAGTCACTTTCAGAAATAGTTTCCTTTATTTATTTAGGCTACTTATTTATTACAGTTAAGGTTGCCATTATGATTGTTTTTTCTTCTAGAATTATTAAAATTTATAGATAACAATCAGGTGATTATGACTTCTTTCTGTTGTTTGTATATTTCTGAAGACTCTGGAGAAGTTGGTTAGTTTTTATATAAGTTACTAAAATAATGTGGATAGCTCTGTTAGTATTCATTTAGAACTGTCCATCCCTCCTGGATCTGAAAACTTCAGACTGAAAATTAAGTGACCAGTATGAGATCGTGAATGTACCCTTTGTAGTTACACTACACATCCTCTGAAGACAGTCTGTTGCAGTGTCTGAGTTCTGCATCTTATTCCATGGCCTTGGAGAAATTGGTAGCTTACTCACACCTACAATAAGAAGAAGGTATTCACATTATTCACATATTTGAACCTTAGCTCAGTCTTGGATCATATCTGGTTTCAAATTTGTAGGTGACTCAGGTCAGTGCTCATCTTACCCCATCTGTCGTCAGACCCTGGGTTCTACTGTCAAGTGAGTGGGTCTCCAGATAGGTGTTAGACTTGCCCAGACAAATTTAATTTGCAGGTCCTTAGGATATATACAGGCTTGCCTATAAGTATCTTGTGTACTCTTCTTAGGAGTTTAAATTCCTTTAACATTGCAACAGACTCAACTCAATGGTTTGGTAAGATTTTTGCAGAACTCGAAAAATCTAGATGCAAGTGTATTCTCAGATATGTGAGAGAGATTTTATTTATACATTTAATTTTCACTGGTCATGTAGAAAATACAGCCTAAGATTGTTTTCTGTCTGCATCGTGGTATTCTTCTGAGCATTATGGCTTTCTATTGTTGGTGTCAGTGGGAACTGGGTCATGTAACAAATCTAAAGTATGCAGAAGAAATCTGATGATTTGCGTAGAACTTTCTTTATCCTGCATTAAAGTGACCAGATTAATTTTAGAAGAAGGATGTCTGGTTTGGGTTGTATTTAACAATTGGTGTCTATAATTATTGTAGGTAACACGCAGTGTGATGACTGCAGTATTGAGCTTGCCTCCAGGGGATATTTACAACCTTTCAGTGACTGCTTGTACTGAAAGAGGCAGCAATACTTCCCTGCCCCAGCTTGTGAAATTGGGTAAGAAATGTATGCTTGTTTGTAAGTTGTGAACTGGCTCTTTCTCACATTAAACTCCAGAAGTAACTGTGTCAGCAAATTCAGCATCTTCCTCATTTCGGAGTCAAGTACCTGTGACTGAAATTCTTTTGGAAAGCTGTAATTTTTGCCTCACCTTGCTGTGAAGATTGTCTCATTCCCGTATGTGACCCTACTTCCTAAAATAGTATTACTCACAAAGAGCAAGAGTAGCAGAATCTAACTGTAAATGGAAGTAGGAGTCAGTGCCTTTCTGGGAGAACTACTCTGTTCCATATTTATTTTCCTAACATTTGAGCACACGCAGATTTTGGGAACAGAGACTTGAGATTCACAGCTGAACTTTTCAATACAAAGAAGAACATTTGTTGGTTTTGGTAAGCCTATTTCTCAGTTTGTTTTCTGCCTCCTGGTCAGGTTTCCCTTTTCCTTTCCTCTCTCCCTGGACTTCTCCAACACCAATGTGCATCTTTAAATACAAATCAATTAGATTTTTTTTTTACTAAATAGATTAATTACAATTCATGGCTGTGGACTCAACGTCTTTCTAGGAGAAAATTGTGTAACCTACTCTAAGAAACAAACAAACAAAAAAGACATTCCTTTCCCTCTGAGGAAGACTGGACAGTACACCATTGTACCTGAGAGAGTTTTCTTCACTTTTGCACACACATAGACTTGTAGAGCCCTAGATGCCTAAAGCTGTGAAATGTTGAAGCATGTTTTACTGCTTTTACAGGCATTAACTCCATTTTCAAACTGGATTATCTTCTCTACACACATAGTAAACCTTTCCTGAGTGACAATGAAAGGAATGATTTTAAAGGTTTCCATAATTTCTAATTGAATTTGTGGTCTTTGAGTAATCATTGTCTATTTATTTTTTTCCATAGCTCTCTTTTACTCAGATCCCTAAAACAGTGCTGGGACAAATAGTACAACCACAAGAATCTGAATTCCTTCCACATCTTTTCATCAAAGGGAATATTTGAAAGATGTAAACAAATTCCATGGATTTTCCCTTCCTGTGCAAGTCCTGTCCACTGTCCATGTCCTCCATGGCTGTGCCTGTGCACAGTTATGTGAGTGTGTTCATTCCCAACGGGAGATAAGTATATCCCCCCACTACCATTATCCAGATATTTTTAGGAGGAGTATTTCAAAATATCAGCTAGCTTTATCTTTCAGACAGGTCCGTAAGTGCCATTTATTACTAATGTTGCACACCCTGGAGCCTAGCTGTGTATTCCTTTATTTATTTATTTATTTATGAACAGGGAAAACAGCAACTAGCAAGTGCAGGCAGACTCTTATTGAACTGTTATGGTTATTTTGCTCTTGCTTTTTCATTACCAACAAGAAGGTGGAAAGAATTCAGTTTTGATAAATCACTTCTAGACTTCTGTGTGTGCGGTTTTTGTTTTTTTCCCCCTTTATCCTTTTTACACTTTGAATAGACAATAGCAAGGATATTTTACCAGAGGTTTTCTTTCTCTCTGTTTCTGAGGGAGAGCAATGAGAGTTGTAATTAGCAGTAGTGGGAACTGATTCTAAGTGATAGACGACTCAGCATTTGGCAGTCACTTAAGCACTCCTGCCAAATGTTCTTCCCTCCATGATGTTTGCTTCATTCTGGCAACTTTCCACCTGCAGAAAAATCAAGCCATTTGCTGGAGGCAGAAGGAGGATTTGCTTGGGATGATGTCCAAATGTAAAGCTCATGTTTTAACTGAGACCATTTTTACCTGGAGTGGGGGATGGAATGTATTTCTGAATCCAGGAGCAGATATATGGGTGTAATTATAGGAGAGGGATACTTTCTTATGTCCTTCTGGAACAATATCTACACTGCAGTCCTCATGATACAGAAGCAGCCACGTGACTGTGCCTCAGTCCCTACCCTGCTCTTCTCAACTCTTTTGCTATTGCCAATATAATCTTGGCAGCTTCCAACCTTAGAACACTGATCTGATTGTCTGAGGAGCAGATACTCTCCAAAATATCTATAACCACTTCAGCAAGTCCTGTGCCAGGTTTTTTAGTTGTTGTTTTGGTTTCGTTTGGTTTTGTTTTTGGTAGAAAATGTTCTTTGGTAGAAAATCAGGCTCCTGTGACAGCATCACATGGAATAAGAATAACAAATTATTAGTGAAGGGAAGAGATAAGAGCAAAATGTTGTTGTACATAGTGTGTCAGGATCCTGGAATTGGGTCATTGTTGGAGACTGACAACTTTCATCAAACAGCTGTAGATTAGTAAATCTCATAGCCCCGGAGAAGAGCTTGGAAATGTGAATCCTAAACTTTGTACTCTCTGATGGCAAACCGTAGGAGCCCGGCATGCCTGAGTCTTGAAGATTGACAGTATTGACAGTAGTCATTGTATGAAGTCATTGGGATGAAAATCGGGATCAAAATTTGGTCTTTAAATAATTTTGGAAAATGTATATAGCATCTCAACAGCAAAACCACTCTCCCGTCCTCTCAGTACCCTGCCGCGATCCCGGCAGGCGATGCAGTGGAGGGCGACCTCCACTGGAGGTCAGTGTGGCCTCCGCTGCCAGAGCCTACGTGGTGCTGGTGGGCAAAAAAGAGGGCCCTCGAGGAGGGTTTCTATCCCTGGAGGCTTTCCAGGACTTCATGTCTTAAGTAGTGTTTTTCCTTTACGACATTTTATCTTTTTCCTCCCCATGCTTTGCTCTTTTTCCACCCGTTTCTAAAGCAGCCTTCATTTTTTAGTCACTTTGTTCGTCCCTGCTGCCCATGCTGCATGATAAGTGTAGTAAAGCCTAAAGAATGGCAAAATGAGGCCTTGGATACACAGCAAATGGCTGAGGAAATAATAGCTTCAGTGGGCAGTGTTTGCAGTGCACTCCTGTGCTCTTGTACATTTCATCGGGGAATGTAGTGATAGGAACAAGGGGTAATGCTTTTAAACTAACAGAGGGTAGATTTAGATTAAATATTAGGAAGAAATGCTTCACTTGGAGGCTGGTGAGGCACTGGAACAAGTTGCCCAGAGAAGTTGTGGATGCCCAGTCCCTGGAAGTGTTCAAGGCCAGGCTGGATGGGGTCTTGGCAAACCTGATCAAGTGGGTGGTGTCCCTGCCGGTGGCAGCGGTGGGGTGGAACTTGGTGGCCTTTAAGGTGGTCTTTCCAACCCAAACCATTCAATGATTCTATGATTACCATGCCACCCAGCAGTTTACAGTCTTCAGTCTGTTGCCCTGGGGATGGCGATAGCCCTCCTTTCACACAGATCATCTCCTTGCCACATAGAAAACCCAATCCCTTGTATATGTTTGCATATTGCCAGGTCACACCCCACAACAGCAATAAATACCAAAGCAATAAATTAAAGACCTCTGAGATCTGAGCCTGTGCATTCAGTGAGAAAAGAAAACTTATTCTGCAGCTAACTGAAATAAGTGCAGATCCAACGGCCCTTAAATATTAACATTGAAATAAGATTTAAAAAAAAAAAATACAAGATGTTTTTAAACTGCCAAATGACTATTTCCTCTCCTACAACTAAGTGAACCTAAACAGAGTTCACTTGTGGGAGGCTGTTTCATTATCATCTCCTGGTTCAGGCCTTGCAATGTAAAACTTCCTTAGGCCAAGTGTGTTGCTAACAGGTGGACAGCTGTTTTCTCAAAAAGTTTCTGTTAACATTTTCCTATTAATAGAATATGCTGATTGTTCTCAAGCAAAGACTCGGCGCAAAAGGGAAGTGAAGTAATTATCCAACTTTCCAAATAGAGAACAGTTTAAATAGAGAAGAAAAACACTTCATCATCTTCCCATTTTACATTGGTCACTTATCATCGTGTGAGGCAGTGCTTTATGCTGGCAGACTATCTGAAAGAAACGAAAGATAGAAGGGCAGCAGGCATTGCATTTATTTTTGTTTGATGCTGCTTCTTCTTGGTGGTATAGAGACTTAGAGATAAGCTTAATAAAAGGAATTTTTCCCTTAACTAGAACCAGCCCCTCCAAAATCACTTTTTGCTGTCAACAAGACTCAGACCTCTGTGACTCTGCTGTGGGTGGAAGAAGGAGTGGCTGATTTCTTTGAAGTCTACTGCCAGCAGGCTGGATCTGTTCAGGAAACAAAAGTCCAGGTATGTGAGCACCTCTTTGCTTTTTGCTCTTCATTTCTGAAAGCGTGACTGGACCTTGCATCTTTCAGGTTTATTGTCTGCTGCTTAGCATCCATCTTATAAAGCCCAATGAAATTTTATGGTCGGTATACAGGTTTGGTCTTTCAACCAGATGTGGTAAGGTGGTCAACAATTAAACTCTTCAGAGCTGAGCTACTAAAGCATTTCAGATGCTAAATTTGTGGGTTCTTTTACAATATTAAGATTGGCTTCTGTCTTGCTGATGAGATTACTGCTGGTTCAACAAAAGCTATGTGCATCCAAGACATGCAGCAGAGTCTCAATCTTTGGTTAGTCACGAGATGAACTCTAATATACTCTGCAAAACATGAGAGGACACAAAATTAAGGGAACATCAATGGGCAGGAAGGGGAAAAGGGTCAGATAACTTGATTAGTAATGGGAAAAATACACATATTTAAATACCATGGGTCTGAGGTCTTTTATGCAGTATCTAATTATTTCTGGTTTACTTTTCCTTGGTACTGAGGCCAGTTAAGTGAAGTTCAGTAGGACCTTAACTGCTATTCAGATTTCTTTTATGTTGCAAGCGTTTCAAATGTTGCAAATATTGCTGCTTCTTGGGTGTTTTGTCTTCTAGGGTATTTCCTTCTAGGCTCACATTCTCAGCTTTACAAATGAACCTCTTTTTCCTCTGACCATTAAGGTACCTGTGCTCTGAGGTCACATAAACATTGATAAAGTTGTTCTGTGAAAAGGAGGATCAGTAGTAGTTTTGATTTGTTGCACATCAATGTTGTGCGACATCTGAGGATTACTTTGTGGTTTAGCTGATGGTCTGGTGAATCACTGTGATTACATGCCATGAAACATCATTCTCTCATTTGGGTTCACATGAAATGGGGAAAAAGTGAAAAATACCCACTCAGGCCAGTGATTATTCTGAAAGAGCCATACACGCTTTTTAACCCAATAGAAGAACCAGTCTGTGAATTATTTAATATTTTATTTATATCAAGAAAGGTATTGACTAAAAGAGAACATATTTAAATGCACTTTAATCTTTTGGATAGTTTGGATTCCACATCTAGATTCCTGCTTTTTCACTGTGAATAAAGAAAGATCAGGACGTCATTACATACTTAGCAGAGATTCAAAATAACGATGTGATTGGGCAAGGGAGGTACCACAGGATTTGCAGCTTTATTGCTGAACAGTTGTGTTTTAAGAACATGAGGAAAAGACTGCTCCATTTGGCAGGAACTTCAGTGGGTTTCTTATTTGTTGACGTGAACATCTGGCAGTGAAGGGGAAATGCACAGAGATTATCAGCTCACTTCTCATTAGATTCATCACTCTCTTTTCCGCCTCAATGTAAAAGGGGGAAGGGCTCCTTTTAGAACCTTAAAAAATTGATGTTTTCTTATTAGACTGATGAAAAGTCGTTATTTATTATTTTCCATGCTAATTACATGAATATTTTTGTACCTTTCCACTATTTTTAAATCAGCAAAATGAAAAGCATCAGCTTTTCACGTTTGAACATCTTTTGGTTGATTAATTTAAATTTTTTCCAGAGGGGAAAATAGAAAAAAAAAAAAAAAGTCATATCAAGTCCAATTTCCAAACTATGTTCCTTCCCTTCAGCTCAGGGAATAAAGCTCTCCTCCCCTACACTCATGTACGTATCATCTGTGTAATATAACTCAGAATTGCACTGCAACAGGAACCCTTGCTAGTCTAGAAGGAGCCCATGGCTGACAAAAGGACACTGAAAAAATCCAGTGCTCAGGGCTTATTGCAGGATCTTGCACTCTGTATCTGGAGTGAGTTCATTTGTGAAACTGCTCCTTGTTGCCTTTCTAAACCACTGGCTCAGCATCCCTGTTGTTGCATCTGCAACCCACCCCTGGCCCTGCTGGAGAGTACAGAAAAGCTTTTGAGGACCATAAGGACATGTATCTTTAAATCAATGCATGTGTGGTATTTGTTTTGTTTTGCCAGATCAGTATTTATAAAACCATGGATGTAGTAACTAAAACATTATATATAGATATTATGTAAAGAATTTCTGCTGGCTCAAAGAACAAGTGTGGAATATCCGATCATGGTTATTACCCAAAGGCTTTTCTCTAAATTTTTTTTTAATTTTTTTTTTTTTTGCGTTGGCCACTCAGAAGGCTCACAGCTCTGCTCTTCACACCCAGAGGAACAGCCTCTGACACAGATGTGACCTGTTTATACAAGGGTGTAGAGATTGTGACTACCTTAGCTGCACTTTGAATAAAAATAACTATTTTCCTCCTAATGTGTTTTAGTAACCAGAGCTCATGAGCTTCCTGCTGACCCTAGGAGAACTTCTGCTGACCTCTGGGGATGTCCTGGGGGATGCAGCACTTGACCCACCACACGTGTAACTGACCAACCCCCTACGAGGCACCCTTCTGCCCTCTCCAAGGGGCTCTGGGGCTCCCTGGGGTGCTTTGGGCTGTTCCCACTGCTGTTTTCACCCCTGTTTCTCTCCCCTCTTCTGCCAGATTACCTGCCTATTTTCAAGGCCCCAATTACCTTGTCTAGGTTTTGAATCTCTGCCTTTTTCACCAAACCTAACTTTACCAGGTCAAATAAGTGGGTGGAGAGGGGAGCAGTGATTGTGCTCTTGCATTTATGAGAGAGACAAACTTCTGTGTATTTTTCCCCATGTCTGTAGGAACCTGTCACTGTCTCTTCACACGTAGTGACCATTTCCAGCCTTACCCCTGCCACCTCTTACAACTGCAGTGTGACCACCTTCAGCCACAATAGCCCCAGTGTCCCCACTTTCATTGCGGTTTCTACCATGGGTAAGCAGCACTTTTCTGCTTTCTTCTTCTTCCTTCAGCGGCAACATCTGTTTCTCCTTGCTTTCTAAAGCTGCTCTCAGTAATGCTGGCACCACTGATTGTGTCATGGAAGGACTGCCAGATGTGGATGGGGAAGCAACTTCAAAAAGTTTTTATTAAAAAAACTGATTGGGGTTTGACTTGCAAAGTTACAAACTAGTGGCTCAGTTCTCTACTGGATTTTAGAAGTTAGGGACCTGGTTTGTGGTTTTGAGGCTGAACTGGTACAGCCTGATGACATTTATGGAGAAAAATGTCTCCTCAGCCAGCCCAGATGAAACGAGGAAAATCATATTGATGAGCTGCTAGGGAGAAAAATCACTTTCTGCTTTCAGTGAGGAATTGGAGACAGGGTGAGAGAGAAGGAGAAGGGAGAATAGGTTATCCTGAGCAGTCAAACCCCGAAGAGATAGCTCCTGATGCAGGTTTCCTGGGCATATAATGAAGTCTAGCTCTGTGAAGAAAGAAAATTAGTGTTAAACTGCCCTGAGCACTGGACTTTTCTTTAGTCTCCCATTCAGAATGATCAGTGTCATCTCTGCTTAGTTAGGGAGTCACATAGCTTTAGTCACTGGGTCCTATACATCAGACACTACTCCATCTCCATGATTTGTAGTCTAAAAAATGCTTCTTTAGGCAACCGCTGATGTAAAGTTATTCTGAGCAAGTAAAGCAGGCAGGTTTTCTTCTTATGTAATGAGCAGAATAGGGTATCTGGTCTCATGCTAGTAAAACTGTATTGAACAGAAATAAATCAAGGTTTTGTTATTGAGAGTTGATTCAAGATCTTAATTAAAACAGAATATACTGTTAAAATTTATTTGCCAATGTCATTCAATTAATTTCAACACAGTATATTAATGAAGCCTTGGCCTTTGGATCTGAGAAGATATTGATTATTACTGAAGAACATCTTCAGAATTGAAATGTGCTTTGGAGACATAGATGATGAAGAATATATGTATTTTATATTTCCTTCTGCCTTTTATCTTGTGTTAAGGATGTCAGTTAAAAGGAATATATACATATCTATATATATGTTTCAGGACATGCCAAAGTTTAACAAAATGCCACAGTGAAGTCATTTCCTCACAGAAATTTAGTAAGATCAATAACTAGTCAAAACCTCCATTTATCTATAGTGGTAGATTTTTCTCTTTGGAAAACTCCAGGCTGAACAGTACATAAAAATAACACTATCAACATACAGGGGTGGAGGTGGGGAACTGTTAGCTCTTCTGACCTGAATAACCAAGAGCTCTTCTTTGTATGTACAGTCACCGAGATGAATCCCAACATAGTGGTAATCTCTGTATTAGCCATCCTAAGTATCCTTCTGATTGGACTGCTGCTGGTGACTCTTGTTGTACTCAGGAGAAAACATCTACAAATGGCCAGGTAAGACCAGACTGATGTTAATTTCAAAACATTCAGACAACAACAAACACATTATGACATTAGTCGCAGCTTGTGTGCATGGGTGATGTTCGAGATGCTTGTGAATAGGATACCTTCAAAAAAGCAGTCTCGCTGCTCTTTAGGAGTATCAAGTCTTCTCCTTCTATTTTCATTTTGGACCTTAGCTATGAGCCTCAACCTTTGTCTCATTATGAGCTTTGCTGGATTGGGTAAATGAGAAGTGCAGTTATCTATTACAAAAGGTTTGTGTCAAGAACCTAAAGGGTGATTAGGGTCTGAGGCAACTAGGCATGGGCAGGACTTGAAGATGCTTTGCAAATCTTTCATATGGCTTGGAACAGATTTTCTGTGTCAACAGATAAGATGGTTAGTTAATCAGGCCCAGGACGCTGTATTTCAGGTGCCATGCAAGGCCTAAGCCCTGTCAACCTGGGAGAACTGTGGAGGATTCTCCAGACCCTCTGTACGTGTTTCGCCTCCTGGGTCTGGGAGGGTCCTGGAGTCTTCATTCTTTTTTTTATCTACATAGTAGAGTTTATATTAATTTACTCTGCTGTATAGAGAAAGAAAATGATTTCATGTAAAAAGCTTTTGTGAATAATCTTGGACTTGGCTACCTAGCAGAGTACATTTTGTGTGTTGTATCTTGGCTATATATTCCATGCTACAGATGACCACATAACAAAGACTTTTCAGGCCATATCTTTCAGTGGACAGTGTGTGTTTTGTTCCTTTTACATGTGACTTGCTCTGGGAAAATCCTGGCTAAATTAATTTTCTTTCCTATTGAATTACTGCACAGGCAGCCCAAAGATTTTTTCCCGTTTGTCACTGCTTCTAGTCAAAGAAGATAAAAAACCCAGGAGGAAATTAAAAGTAAATCCAATGAGAGGCTGCAAGCAACTGTTGGTTTAAATCAAGGAAACAAAAATAGTCAAGTCAGTGTATCATTTGTAGCAGAAAATAATGAATTTATGATAAATTTGCTGGGATATTACTCAGGAAATTCAGTATTTTTCATATTTATTATGTGAACTCAAAGTTACCACGTCTCTGTCAAATGGAGACAGTTATACATCTTCTCTTTATAGAAGGTGGGACTGTAAATATTTAGCGTAGAAAAGTAAATCTTTAGCAAGTGTCCTTAAGCCAGCAAGTAGTGGTAGTGCCAGGCTATAGAAAGCCCAAATATGAACAGAAGATGTGGTTTATTTCAGGTCTTTATTACCAATCTTTTCCTTTTTTTCAGCCTTTTTAAGGATTATTAAAGACCCTGGTCTTGGGTGGTGTTGAACATTTACTGGGTTGGAAGGACTATATTAAGGGATTTCAGTTGTGTTTATGACACATAATCTCAGACCTAGTCACAAATGTGAGTGCTCAGCACTTCCCAGAAATTTCTGGAATTCTCTCTTAAATCAAAATCATTGCAAGCATTGAAAATCCAAAAATGGTAACTTTATACCCAATTGTCTTCCTGAAACAGGGAGTGTGGGGCTGGAACCTTTGTCAACTTTGCGTCTTTAGAGAGAGATGGAAAGCTTCCATATAATTGGTGAGTGTTTTAAAGCAAAGCTTTTAATTATATTTTTCCCTACCTCTGCTTTTTGGCAAATATGATATTTAAATCTTAAAATCTTATTTGTATGTGATCACTGTCCCTGTTTAAGATAAAACCACTATTCGTGTTATTTTATTACTTTATTTCTTGAATGATGAATCAAGACTGTATACTGTCACGTGGTATTTTTAGTAGGGAATGATGTATACATGTCAACCAAGTTGCATACATGTGATTTTGGAGCATATATATAGAGAGATGAGGAAATATATATATATATATTACTTTTACTGAGACACATAATTCCTAAAATAACACAAGTGTAGAAACTTGATCTATAAGTCCATCAGCACTTCCATAGAAATGTACTTACACCAAGGAATAAGCTTTCCTGTAGATGATCAATTAGCAGCTGTCTTCATGCAATACCACTAGTTAATTTTTCCTTGGATTGCAAGACAAGGGCAAACCAACTCAAATATTTACTGTAAATGTATCAGAATGTATCACATGTATCAGAAATGTATCACATTTACTGTAAATTTTTGTTCAGTACAGTTGAAATGACTGGAAGAAAAACTTATTCTTCCTAGTCTAGAAAATCACCTTAAAGAGCTGCAGGCACTGACTATGGACTCCAAACCATCACTGACACTATCAGCTGAAGAGAAGTATTTGAACGTAGTCTTAGAATTAGCTTTTACAGAGGCAAAAAGTATCTAAAACCTACCTCACTGCTACCAGCATGGTCATTCACATCCCTATTTTGATTATCAAATGGGTGTTTACTGTTTCGTTATTAGCAATCTCTTCAAAAAAGTCCATGACTTTCAAGGCAAGTCCAAACACAGATATTTAAAAATATACTGTCAGCCCCCTGAAGCCTCATTCCAGTACGTAGGAAGAAGAAAATATGAGCCTTGTGTTTACACCCATGGTCAGCTTTGTTGATAGCTAAGTTGGAAAGAGGAGTTAGTGTGCTGGGAATTGGTTCCATGATCTCACGGGACACAACCTGCCAGCAAGGAGGACAGGACTAAATGGATTGACACAACACCACAACAAGTCTTTTGCTAATAAACGTGTAAACTGAACTAACAAGCCCAGCAAATCCTGTCAATACCGCTCTGTGCTGCTAATTAACTGGTTATTAAACAAGCTTGCTTGGTTTAGCTTTAATAGCAGCAGCTGTATGCAGCAGAAACTAATCTCTTTCAGCTTCTCATTCTTGGACTAAATAAATGGCAACAAAGGCAGAAGATCAAACACTCATGTTAATTAAATATCCAAGCCTGAATCAAATGATTAAAGTAGCAACAAATGTTATTAAAACCATAAAAAGCGTTTTTATGGGAAGAGGAATTAATTAATAGGTATGGATGTGTAAGTGAAGTTTCTCGTTGCTTGATTTAGTATATGTGCGTGTGTGTGTGTATATATGTATATATACATAAATTATGTTATAACAGTATAGATTTTGGAAAATATTCTGCTTAATATCTCTACAAATGTTTGGTATTTGAAGTCAGTGTGCCCTAAACTTATATTCCTGACTTCTCTGAGAGTTAGTAAAGATACCTTGTTCTGTGTGCCTCTGTTGTCTAATCTCAACTCCAGATTCACTGTCCATCCAGGCAGCCAAATGGGAACCATGGCCCCAAAGGCAGGTAAAAGGATTAAGAAACCCATTTTGCTTGGTGTCATTGTGAGGTCCTAGTAAGGGTGCTTGGGTGTATCACTGATTCCTAAGGAAATTTCAACTCAGCAGACTTTTCAGGACTTTGCTAATCTCTGCATCTCTCTCTTTTAATTAAATAAAATTCAAAATTCAGTACATCTGAGCAGTGGGTGAAAGACTGTATAATTCCAGAAAAACAAAGTTGTATTTATTGGGCAATTATGTATTTTTCATACATTGAACAAAATCAATTATTTTTTCATGTTGGCAGTTCCTAAATCTACATTGTGAATGATGTAAGCAGGTCTGCAAGCATACTAGCTTGTGATTTGGTAAAGTGTAGAAACTGCTTATGGTGATTTGACAATGAAAGAAGACACAAACTTTATTAATTTCTTCTGCCTCTGCAGACAAAAGGAAGTAAACACTCTGGAAAACCTCATTTGGGGTATCTCAAAGAAAAGATGACTATTTTGGCAGCATCGTCCCTTGTTTCTCCTAAGACTAATGAAAACGTCTCTGTGGTGCTAAAGATCTTCTTATGGAAGGCCAAGTTTTATCCTCAATCTAGTCCCATGGAAACCCTAATGGCAGATAGGCCCTAAAGCCCTGATCCTATAACTGCTATGGTAGATGATTATCTAGAAAGCTGAATTGCTCTGCTGTCTTCACTGGTGTTGTTCCCAAAGCACAGAGAAGTAATCCACATCACTGGTAATGTGACTGGTTTTGTTGGACATTTTTATGGGGAGAGTGGCTCTCCTGCAGAGGAGCTGGCAGAGGAGGAGCTCCCTTTCCAAGCTTTATGTAGGGCTCTTGCTTCTGGCCAACCCACGCTGCAATCCCCACCAACGTCTGGGGAAGTTATCTAGCATAAGCTGCACCACCCATTTTCTCCTTAGCAATAAAACCCATTTAAACGTATCTTGAAGTTTTCACTGTGTGGGCAGTTTTATATCCCTGGTTGGAAGATTGATATTAGAGGTTATTACAGTTTATATGACTTGCTTTTCAGGGAAAACAAAGTATATACCTACATCATAATAGCCAGGAGTATTGAGAAAAAAAAAAAAAAGGAAATTTCTCTTTGTGGTTCCCTAGAACTGTTGTGGAAGGATGGTATTACCTTTGGGACAGCAGACTTTCTGAAGAGGAGAAAAAAAAAGAGAGGGGAGTGTATTTGGCCAGAAGGCTTATTACTGTGGCATTTTTTGTTGAAGTATAATACGATTCTCACATCTGCAAGGTGCTTATATCCCCCTCAAGCACTAGGAAGAACAGGCCTTATTGTGTTCCATGAATTAATTTGGTAAACAGGTTGCAAATACAGAAGTTTGGTACTACTTTGTATTCAAATTTCCTTTAGCCACAATGAACCCTGCTGTGGGTAGTTATTCATAGGAACCATGGCTAGAGGAAGTTCAGGTGATATTTTGGTGAAAACCTAGAAGAGAATGTAAAGTACAGATAGGACTCTGCAAAATGCTGTGTGGATGTTTTCAGAAATCTGACTCAATGGAGAGTATTAGGAGATATTGGAATGATCTGCATTTAACTCTGATACAGGCGTTCCTACTGGTATCCACGAGATCACTTGCAGGATCAAATGTAGTAGATTATCATAGTCATATATGGTAAAAACAAACTATATCTGTCCTGCAATAGCTCAAAACATCAAAAAATAGATTTAGCACCACTTAAGTGGTGCTAAACCTGTGGATAAAACTCACAATCACTTTAATCTCTGAAAATCTGCCAGTTTATCAATTAATGCTGATTTAGAATAACAGACCTGAATTAATACCACAAAACACATTTATTCTGATCATATAGAATTTTATGTTGGATGGCTGAAAATCCTACATAGGGTATCAGGTTGAGGAGTAAAAATTCTATGGATGCTAATAATATTCTTATGAAGTAAGAAGAAGCCTTTATGGATTTAGCAGATTTTTAAAATAGAATTTGCTGATCTCCTGACTTCTGTTTGTCTTACTAACTCCTCACTTTTTCATCTTTATGTATGTTATTTATTAATGCTCACAGGCGTAGAAGTGTATTTGCTTTCCTAACTCTGCTACCCTCATGCCTTTGGACTGATTATCTTTTGGCATTTTATATTAATCCTTGGTAAGTGATTTACTTGTTTTTCCATATGCAATATGTAAACAATGTTAATTTCTATTACATGAAAGATGTGTGATTCTTTTGTTTTCAAATGTTCAAAGCTCTTGAAGTAACGTTTTTCTTGTACTATAACATGGATTGGAGAGGATGTGGGTATCAAAGTATTTGCTACCCTGCTTTATATATTTCATATCAGTTTATGCTCCAACCCATTTTGATATTAAAAAGCTAATTTTATGGTGATAATCATACTCATTTCATTGCTGTCTCTTTGCAGTTTTCACCATTTCATTATAAATCCTGGCATCTTCTGTCTGAGTTATTCATCTGTTCATTGCCTGGCATTGCCTTCTGCTGCTGCTGCTTTTCACATACTAAAATTTCTTAATATTGGCCCACTTCTCTGTTGTGTGATGTCAAATGCCTTTGTTTTTAAAGGTGTAGTTTTGCTCTACTGACATCAATAAAAGTTTTGCTTTTGGAGACAACAATTCACTGAGGGTCTGTACAAACTAGCATTCCCCAAGTGTAAAAATTTTGTCACTGTGTGCATGTCTGTGTGTGTGTATTTAATAGTTTTGTCTATAAATAGTTTATAAAACCTTAGTAAATTATTTATATATATATATATGTATTTAATACTTAACCAGCAAAGGCCCAGGGTCTATTTAGAAACAGAACTGTTTTATGAACTGTTTACATTATATATATATATATACATATATATGTATATATAAATGGGCTATGATCCAAAAATACTATTTTATTTACATAAAATAAACTTATGTTTCTGATGGTCTGGAGTCCAAGGGATAGTGGTGTACAAAAATGTGTTTGGTATCAAAATTAAGATTTACTTTTGACCAAATATTTTCGCTTATGTTACCACACAGCAACAATGCCCTGGGTAGGCAGTCATAGAAATTTTCAGCATAGAGATTTCTGAGACTGGTGTTCTTTGGGTCATGTTGACTCTGTAGAAGATACAAAGGGCCATCTCTCTCTTTCATCCCTTTGCCTCTTTTTGTTTAATATGTATTAATATGCATTAACTCACCTCTCCAGATGTGTATCGTTCTTCAGAGGTTTTCACTACAATGAAAAGCTACCTAGTTTAGTTTAGATGACCAACTTTCAAGGAGTTGAAGTTGAAAAGAGATAAGATGAATTGTTCTCTTTATATTTTAATCTGTAGCATAAATGAAAGAAAAGATGAAACGCTAGCTAACATTTTAAATGTGTTTGTTTTGCACACACATTGGTTTAAAACATTTATGAACATTCATGAAACAAATGCAGCACTAAGAAACAAAGGCCTCTTGAGGAGTCTCAAAGCACAAGAAATTGTTGATGAGAAATGGATGTCAATCATTTATTTTAGTTTTGAAATGTTCCTTGGAGAAGAATTCTTAGAAACAGTCCTGTCATAAACAGCACTCCGATTTTTTTTTTTTCTTCCAGAATGAATTCCAATCTACCCAACATTAAAGATTTATCATAGTCATAGGGGATAGGAAAGAAATGCATTGAGTAATTTAAGTAAATTAATTTTAAGATTTCTTTGGGAAACAAATCTTTGAAGATGTAGAATAAATACTAATAATGTATTTATATAGTACATATAAAGAGGTGACAAATAGATTACAGTATCTGTATAGTTAGCATTGTGGGCTGAAGAGGTATATAACAATGCTTTGCAAAGTAAGGTATTAAAGTAAAGTAATACTTTGCAAAACATTGTTATATACCTCCACATTAGTGTAAAATTGATATTGCCATAACTCCTGTTAACTCTGTAGGTAAAGCTTCACATCTAAATGCAAGTGTACATTGAAAAGATAAAAAAAATTACTATAGCTGTGGCTGCTCCAGAAACTGAGCATTCTGTAAAATTTAATTTTGGAAATTAATTTTTTAATTCAATTCTAAACTTGGAAGGGAAAAAAAAGAAAGAAAAATGTTCCACTTCTTAATATTTCTTTTTGTATCTTTGTTCATTGTTTTGGAATGAAAAGTCTTCACTTTTAATTTATCAATTGAAGCTATGACACATGTATCTATGACACATTATCATGAAATTAAAAATTGTATCATTATAATGTGGTTAATGAACATTATTTGATGCCCAGGAAAAAAAAAGAAAAAAAAGACACCGCTAGAATTCATTATGAGTAAGTGATAATCTACTCATGCTCTGTGTTTGGTTTAACGGAGAGGATCAATGTTTTCAAAACTTTATCCAAATTATTTGAAGTTTTTCACTTAGTGCATTTACTCTGATTAATTGGTTAATTAATTGTGGAACCAACAAAATGAACACACATACACACACCCTCCAAAAATCCACATGGTGGTGGTTAGTGTAGTGTAGTTCTTAAGTCAATTTCTCATGGGTTATACTGCTTTAACTCACACATAAGCTTGCTTTCACCTGTCACTAGTGAATTATCTCTCTTATAAATCATGTGAAGACAAGTGTTTTACATGACTAGCATAATTATCTCTAGCTGTTAAAGTCAATTAAAATTATCTAAGGTTTTAGCTTTAGTCCCGCTGAAGTCATTAGGATATATGCCATTGTCTTCATTGATCATCCTAAGCAGGTTATGCAATGGGTGAGAAATAGCATCAAAGCCCTTTCCTTTCTCCTTCACTGTTAACTGAATTTGCAAGTGGTCTTCTCTTCCCTTTGACACTTCTTGTCACTGGTTGCTCTCTAGCACCCATTTTCCCAGACCAATAGAACCAGAGTGGAGCAGCATGGGGCACATTGGTTCTCCATCCCCTGCAACAGCAGAGACCCTGCCAGGCTCGGCTGGGCTCAGGACTCAGCCCTGGCCCACATGAAGCCAGCATTGCAGTTGGGTCAGGATTGGCAGAGGACCCATTGTTTGTTGGAACAGGTTTTCACAAGGTGGTAGTTCACAGAGCCACCGAATGGAAAACACATCCCACTGGAATCAATGCAAATTTTGCAATCAGCTTTAAAATGTCCAGGATATTATCAGCAAGCTTATCCTGACTATTATGGTGACCAGTAAACATGCATTCTTAAATCAGTACTAATTATAAAGAATATATAGTAGTTTAATGAATGAAAAACACATTTATTTATTTATTTATTTTACAGGAGTAAAAATGGATTAAAGAAGAGGAAGCTGACCAAGTATGTAACTTCTTTGATATTTAATGAAGTTTAAAATAAATTTAAAAAAATCACCTTAAACTAAACATCTATTATGTAGTATATGGTATAATTATATTGCAATTACAGATATAGAAAGCTTCTTGGTTAACATCCTATGAAAGATGTCTGAAGGCAGAAAACAAATAGTAATTGGACAAAAGCAATTCTGCTCAACAGATAAATTGTGGTAAAACAGCTCCTCACTGATAGAAAATTAGTCATCAGGGAAATGATCAATTATCCAACTTACTAATTCCAATGGAGCTTATCCTTAGCTAGAAATGACAAATGATGAAAAACTGGAATGCATTTTTTTGTGGAGTTATTTCCCTCTTGACATGAGGCTCTCATTATATTTGTTGCTAGAACACAGAAATCATTAATGCTAACTGGTAAACAGGAGTAATTAAGTGGTGATAAGACAGGTTCCTCTGGGCATATTGCCTCAAAGTAAATGAAAAGATTACTGTGTACATGCTTCAGTAGCTTGTAAATTAAAGCGTGATAATTAGGTGAGGGAAGCTGTTCACCTGTGTTTCCCTATTCAGAGTGTTAGGCTAATTGTTTCTCCTTTATGTTCAGAGACTCTGCCTGTACTAAAGAAAAACCCTCACCTGGTGGAAAAATGTGTAGAATGATGAGTGTCACTAAATCAAAACAAATTTATACCTGCTGAAGCTCTGCGTAGTTTTATATGCCACTTGTTTCAGCCACCATCTTTCTGGGAGGATAATTTGACCTCTATTAACAAATACGTATAGTTCTCAAAGCCAGCAGAGAACGCTGTCGCTGCAGCGACATCAAAAATGCTGTTTTAACATTTTTTTCCAGGACCCTGTCAAAAATCAAAACCTATATGTGAAATCCATTTTTCTGTGTGAGCAGAGCTCAGATGAGTTTTTAAATTGTTTTGCCAGATGTTTTCCTTGTGTGAAAACAACCTTCTGCATGGCACAGAGACAACTTAAGTGGTGGCTGTCCTGGTGCCGGAAGCATGCTCTCAGGATGGCATGTAGAGTGCTCTGCACCGGAGTGCTGGATCTCCCCACTTACCACGGTGTCACCTGCACCCTGGGGACATATCTACATTAAATGTGGTTCAAGGAGCAGGGATTTGTAGGAAAGGTGCATGGCCATTCCCCCCAGCTCAGGCCAGTGGTTTACCTCATGTAGGAACAACTCCAACCCCCAACCCTTGTCAAACCCATCAGTGCCAGCAGCACTTGTATATAGTCTTCTGAGGGAAAATAAAAATGAAGCCTAGTACTTTTTTTTTTCTTTTTCTTAATTTATGTTTTTTTTTTTCTTTTTTTAAAGCCCTGTCCAATTGGATGATTTTGATGGCTACATCAAGGATATGGCCAAAGATTCTGATTATAAATTTTCTCTGCAATTTGAGGTAAATCTATGGCGACTCTGTCATCTCCTAGCTGCCATGACTAGATCAGCTTTTTCCAGATGTTAGGTTTGTGTGAAGTCTTCCTGTGCAACGACTGTGCAGTGTGCGCTGTTTCTAGGTGGGTCAGTTTCACTTCAAGTTCTGCAGAATTTAAAAGCAGGCCTTGGTACCATTAAAGAACATATTTAGTAAGCAGATTGGAGTGGGTCATCATGTGTAATTTAAGACAATTGTCAGATCAACACACTTCCTTTAAGTATAGGACATGCTGATGGCCTAAATTGAATTCAAGGTTTTTACAGTGTCTTTAATTTGAGGGGCAGCACTGGAATGACAAAGTAACATCAAAAATCTCTTGAAGATCAAGGAAGGCTCTTAAACAGCAGTTGAGATACATTATCTTCATTACCCTGCATTTAAAGTCAGTTTAGTAATATAAAAATAAAAAGCTCCAGTCCTGGAGCTAGCTCCCAAAGGCTTGAAGGGGGAACCAAGAGGACTGTCAGGGCATTACCACTGCTCTGGGTCCTCTGGTGTCCTTTGGTGCATCACATGTTAGATGTAACTACTGAAGGTAGTGACTGGAAAGATTTTTCAAGCATTCCCTAGTAGAAAGATCAAAAGCCACTTGAGGACCCAGTGGAAACACTTTAAGCGGGGTGGATGGCCACCACAGAATTTGTCAGCCCCTGTGATTTGACACTATTTTGGCTAACTACATGTGGGTGGAGAAGAGCAGGCTGTTGTCAGAGACTTGAATGGTGGCAGTGCATTGTCACCATCAGCAGATGAGACCACATTGTTGCTCTATGGCTGTTTGGAGCCAAATGTAGGGGCATCAGATAAGCAAAATCAGTGTAGTAATGCTGTCGGTTTATAGTGTTTTATGAACATTTTCAGTCTGGTACATAGCACAGGCATTCACTTCACAAAGAATCATTTTATGAACCTTGGAGAGTTTTACCTTGGCACTTTTCTTTCTCTTACCCCAGGAGCTAAAACTGATTGGGCTTGACATACCACACTTTGCTGCTGATCTTCCCATGAATCGCTGTAAAAATCGCTACACAAATATCCTGCCATGTAAGTACAGTACATGCAGGTGAATGATAAAGTCCCTTGAATGGGAAATAAGATTTTTAATAAGAGAATAAGGGAATGAAGACAGATTTTCTGACTGATAAAAGCCTGTTCTAAAGCTTGTCCTTAGAAAGAAGCAGGCAATAGGTGTTATATTGCTAGCTTTGAAGAGACATAGCTTTTGGGGGATGTTTGTGAAGACTGGAGTTTGGAGGTGGGAAACACAAGGTTGTTTCTACTACTGAGTAGTGGTACTATTTTTTTTTTCCTATGATTTTAATGAAACCTAGGGGAGCCCAAAGGGACAGCAATTGGAGGATATATTTTGCAGAACCACAGTGATGGTGCATCCATGTAGTATTTAGTGAAGCAAAGATTGTTCTCTGTTGGTGAATATGAGCATTCTTTATTTTTTTAATAGCTTTTTTTTTTCCAGTTTTTATAGGATACTTTTAATTTTTGGTGGTTGGAGTTGAGTGCTGTGCTTGATGGCCAAATGATTTCTCATTTCCTTTTACAGATGATTTTAGTCGTGTCCGGTTAGTCTCAATGAATGAAGAAGAGGGATCTGACTACATTAATGCCAACTATATTCCCGTGAGTAAGGACTCACTGGTCAATGTAAAGAATAGTGTCTTGCACAGCAGTTAGAGCACATGAGCTGCAAACAGCACAATATCTCCTGGTAGCTCAGTTACATTATCAGTATCTCCTTCAGCTTCCAGTACTTTGCCTACAGGGAACTGTGCTTTCCACCACCCACCAAAACAAAAGGAGGGTGGGGAGGGAATTTTCACCAGTTTTTCTCATAGTAGCACTGGGTGAGCTGTGAATCTTTGTGAAAATAATATTAGAGTGGTAGAAAAATGTGGAGGAAAGGTTAAGTGGTCCAGTGCCTTTTTAAGACAGCAAGGATAGCAATTAGAAACTTTTAAACTTGAAACCTTTCCGGGTTTCTAATGCACCTGGAAAAAGGATGATGCCAGATACTACAACACGCAAAAAGCATATAGCCCAGATGGCGTATAGGAAGCACTTCTGCTTTTCATTGCTTTTAGTCTTCCCAGGGTACCTCCTTCTGCCTGGCAATGTGCAGCTGTTTACCAGGGAAGAACACCCAGAGTTTTAGGATAACTGAAGTGAACCCAGAGCTGTAGCCAAATATTTTGACAATGGGGGTGGGCTAAAACCTCATCATCTCTTTCCACTGTCCCTGCCCAAAGGTTTGCCCTTGTTTTATCGCCCCCTTCTCCACTGCCCCTTTGCTGGGTCTCAGTGTGTGCTGTGTTCAGGGAGAGCAATGTGCACTGCCGTGCTCTGCATGGAGAGGCAGCAGGGCACTCCAGCATCCGTTTAGAAGAAGATGTTTCACTTGGGGACCATATACAGATGAGCAGTTCTGCACCCTTGCTGACAGAGTTAGCCCTAGCTGTGCTGGAGAGAGCTGAGTCAGGATTACGGAAAAGGGAGGAGCCCTCAAATGAGTCAGTGAAACCACTTCTTTGTCACTGTGGCATCGCCCGGGCATGTGCTGCTGAGTATGTTGCCTGTACTTAGCTTCTGTGTGGCAAGGGCCTGAACATAAACACTACAGCTGCATGTGTCTGAGCTTGTAGTGAATCAAGAAAGAAAAATGTTCCAGTCTTCAAAAGCATCATTCACAAATCAGGAAACTTCTATGACATTGGATTATGCATAATAGGATTGTATGTAGGCAGTCCTTTCTGGATTACCAAATTCTGTTTTTTATAGCTTACATCTGTTTGGTTTTACTTACAGCATAATGCTGCCCACAGAAATTGTCTTCCCAACAGGGACAGACACATCATCTTAATGCTTGTTTGTTCCTGAAGATTGCTTCTTTACCTCCTTCCAAACACTGACACCAGTGGTGATCTGTGTCTCCATGACAATAAGGATTCGCCATTTAGGCAGGACAAACAAACAAGGTTCTGTGTAACCGAAAAACTCAGACTACACTGACTTTTAGAGATGTCTAGAGGAAACTGTTTATGGAAAGTACTCCCAAAATGTCAGTATTTTTACAATCCACATACTGTAGTGGCACAAAAATTGCTTAACTTACATAGGATCATGCTGTGTGTTGAATGCATCTTTTTCTCTTTGGAGGAATATTAAATAACTTTCTAAATATGGTTTTGCTGATACAATCTCTTCAAATATGGTTATACCAGATGCTAAAATGTCCTTTTTATGTATCTTTTACATGGTCTTTATAACAGTCTTTTCTTTGTTGAGATGGGAAGGAGTCTTTTACAGTTAAAAGCACATTGATAGTGATAGGAGAAGAAATACACGGATGTGAAGTGTCTCGGTTCAATAAAACATAACAATTATAATCTGTTATAATCTTGACTGAGAACATTTTCTATTATTTTAAACAGAGTTCTAATTAATATTTTGCTAATTTAATTCCTTATGCTGTAAACACATTCATATACTCCTATTCATGGCTACCTTCCATTTACATCAGTTCTTGAAAATCACTACAGCAACTACTTTTATAATTGTTTTATGTCTATAACTAAACAAACACATAAATTACAAAATCTGGAAGAAGCTGGAACTTTGTTCAAGGATTCTCCTTATTTTTTTTTTTTAATCTTGCCTTTTCAGCTCTCAAGGCAAAGGGTTTGTAGAGTAATGGCTTCACCTCCCATCTTTCCTTCTAATTTGCTTACAGTTTGGGAGCACTAAAAATAGAGAAAGTTGTAATTTCAAAATAAATATAAAAAATCATTAAATAGTTTATGTTAGAGATCACTTTAAAAGTACAAATTGAACTTGAACAAGCTAAAAAATGCAAAAAAAAAAATACAGAGAAAAATAGGTGTTCTGAAGCATTAAGCATGTCAGTAAAAAGCATTTGTCTCTTTGTTTCTTAGGGTTATAATTCACCCCAGGAATACATTGCAACCCAAGGACCACTGCCAGAAACCAGAAATGATTTTTGGAAGATGGTTCTTCAGCAAAAATCTCAAATTATTGTTATGCTCACTCAGTGTAATGAAAAAAGAAGGGTATGTAATGAAATCTTTTACATCTTTGTTACATGTTTCTTGAAAGAAACTACCCAAAAACATTTATTTTCTGCTGGATGGATTTCTTTGTATTGTTTTTCATGAGGAAGCATCATAACCATTACTTGGCTATGCACTTCATTCGGTTATGGGAAGCATTTCAGGATGATTAAGGGACTGGGGCATCTTTCATTTGAGAGGAAGCTGAGGAAGCTGGGACTCTTCAGATAGGGGAAGAAAAGGTTCAGATGGTTCTTGTCGCTGTGTGTAAATATTTGATGGGAAGGAATGGAGATGAGGGAGTTCTTCTCAGTCATACCCGCTGACAGGACAAGAGGCAATGGGCACAAACTAAAACACATGAAATTCAATTTGAACACAGGAAAATGCTTTTTTACTGTGAGGGGTGGTGTGGGGTCAAACACTGTCACAGTTTGCCCAGAGAGGTTGTGGAGTCTCCCTCCTTGGAGATCTTCAAAAGCCACGTGCATGTGGTCCAGGGCAACCTGCTCTGGGTGGCCTTGCTTGAGCAAGGGTTGGACCAGATGGCCTCTGGAGGTCCTTTCCAACCTCAACCATTCTGTGTTTTTGTACTTTTAAGTTTACATAAAAATAAAATACAAGTATTAGGCTTTATATTTCCCTTGATATTATAATAGAATCATTTGAAAGATATGGGTTTTTTTAGTATATTCTTGTTCCTCATGTTTTGTTCCTCTTAGACCTCTTCTATGAGGGAAACAATCTATAAAGAAGCTATGTATTTTCATTCTTTGTTATGCTAATGCTCCCGTTCAGAAACCAGTGCGTACCCATATCTGTAGTTACACAGGCAGGAATGACCAAGCTGAAAGTCATTGCAGGAAGCACCTCTTATTGAAGCCTCAACCAAATAATTCTGTAGGCGTTTCTAAAACTGCAGCTTTAACCTTTGATTGTTTTGTCTTTTTTTAACATATGGATATATATGTATTTAAATACATTTCTCTTTCAGGTGAAATGTGATCATTACTGGCCTTTTACAGAAGATCCTGTTGCATATGGGGACATTACTGTGGAGATGCTGTCTGAGGAGGAGCACACAGATTGGGTTTATAGGAATTTCCGAATTTGCTATGTAAGCAAAACATGTCGCATGGCACTGCTAATGGGATGGGAGCTATGTTGGTCGACTTTTCTTTAACTTTTGTCCATTTCTGGCATTCAGTGGAAAGCACCTAAAAAAATGATCATGACCTTACCATCACTTCACACAAGCAAATGTCTAAACCACAAGATTTTCCTCTAGGATTGTCATCTCTGTGAACTTGTCAGAGACTGAAACAACAATAGTACCATGGTTCTGGACATTTCTGTGGTGCAGATGGTTACTGACAATGGACATATATGCCTTTTTTTTTTTTAATGTCAGGCATAACCTTATTGCTATAAACCATTCAAAACTTGAAAAAAATGTAGAAAGTGAGAATATTATTCAAAAGGGCAATTGTGCAATGTTCATAGCAAAGGTTTAGTGCATGTCTCAGACAGGATCTTGAGTAAAAGGTGTCCACACAGATGGTTCTCCACTCCCTACTGCTGCTGAAATAGAGCATTTTTCTGCTTTCATTTATCAAAGTAGAGGAAGTGGAAGAGCCTTGCAGCCCATTACAATCAGCCACGCATCCTGTGCAGCTGCTTCAATAAAGCATGCGAAAATACAGCAAGGAACTGGTATAAAACATGATGGGATCAACTCAGAGGTTGGGCTGTTGGTGTCTACTGAAAATAATTATCAGAGTGCAGTTTGCTGTTCAGGTAAACAGTCCTCTACCAAAACCAGGGCAGCTACTTCAGGGGCTTTTGTAATGATCTCATTTTTAACACCCTTTCCCTAATCACCTGCTGTTGTCTGTGACTGGAGAGGGATTACTAGAATAGGGGTATTTAGCCTGACCCAAAATGGCAAAACTAAAGGCATTGCTTGCTTGCCATGGGTTTTGATGATGAGACCCTCCCCTCCACACACTTTTAAGATCCTTTAAGTCTCAAAGACAACATGTGTTGGATTGAGGATCTTATTTCACCAAATCCACTAGAGGTTTTAGCATTATAAATGCTTTTGTTAATAATGGGTATTTTTTTAAGGAATTTCCTTCTCCATCTGGAAATGGTGATGTTGGGAGGTGATTTTTTCTTCCCTTTCAGTGACGTTTTTCTTTGAAACTTCAGAAGAAAAATTCTCATGAATCCAGTATTAACTGTTTGCCAACAGTGTTATTCTTTGTCCATGGCAGAAGAAGAAAGAGAGAGGAAATGGAATAGAAAGAGGAAGAAACCCTAAACTTGAAAAGTGCAACAGTGCTTGATTTAAAAGGGAAACGAAATGAAACAACCATTAGGAAAGAGAAGGAAAAAAAAATCCCACACAGAAACACGAGTTCATGCCTGATCTCCAATTTCCCCACTTTTAAAATCAAATATCATGTAAATACATTGCCACCTTTTTGGTGGACTTTATTTCTTAGGCTGTATTTGGATTTAAAAAAGCAACACAACAATAAAACCTCAGTCTGACTGAGCGTGACTGCACTGTTAAAACTCCTGTGAACATGCTGCTGTTGTGCTTTTCCCATTAGGCTGACGAGGTGCAAGACGTGATGCATTTTAACTACACTGCCTGGCCAGACCACGGTGTCCCCACAACCAATGCTGCCGAAAGCATCCTGCAGTTCGTGCAGATGGTCAGGCAGAAATCAGCAAAGAGCAAAGGCCCCATGATCATACACTGCAGGTAACACTTCAAGGCAATGGAGAGCTGAAGGAGGTACCTGGTTAGATGGGCTGGGGAACCACTGGGAGGTTCTGGGATTCTGTTCATCTCTTAGGTAAACCAAGGATGTTTTCCCTTGTTTTTAAGGGTAAAGGATTAGTCCCCTGCTTTGACTGCAGCAGGTCTGGGATTTCAGGCTGCACCCACAGGTGCAGCACTTCTGTCCAGAGTTGGGTCAGCTCTGGGGCTGTTAAAAACAAATTGCACAGCAGGCAATCCTGGTGTACAGCAGCTTCGAGTTGGCCCCTGCTTTCTCATTTCTGTGCCTTTGCAATACGGGTGGTGTAGTGTGTCTGAGGACATCCTCCTCCTCCTCCTCCTTCTCTTCCTCTGATTGCTCAGCTTTCGGAGAATTCAGAATGTGACATGAAGAGTATTATCCTGTGCTAGTAATAATCCCAGTATCCCATGATAAAAGTTACATGTGCTTTTTTCCTTTTTTTTTTTTTTGGAGGGAGGTTGTTTATACACTGACAGATTTCTCTTGTGTGTCATCTGGCCTGCTATTAATGCACTCGCTCCCTGGGCCCCACCGGGAGCAGCTGCCGTACTAGTGGTGATATCATATCAGATTGCTTCCTGACACAGCTCTCCCCACTGATTTCAAACCTCTTTGTGGCTTCTGGTGCAAGAGCCGCTCACGATAGATTTTCAGAGAGACGTAAATAACCAGGTTGCAATGGATGAGTATGTATACGTTATGGTGACATGCTCCAGAAGGAAGTCGAGGCTTGATGAGGTCCGTGTCTGCCAGCCCTGCGTCATCCACCTCACAGGCAGCATTTGCGTTGCTGCACAATGTGTCAGCACCCTCCAACGAGGTCTTTCCTGTTACTGGTCATCAATGTTTGTTCCTTGCGACACACTTTCAAGTGCTGCTGTCTAGAAAACAGTCTTGTAGAGTAATGTCTTCTCAAGTTTCCAGAAATGGCACCTAGTCTTCTACCAGAATGCAGAACAACACGGGCATCTGTAAAAGCATCAAGTCATGCAACCCTCCCCTACAACCTAACAGAGAAATTCATAGGGGATATTGTTTTGGGAGTCCTAATATCAAGAAGGGTGCTAGGAAGTCAGGGAAGAGATTTGAATGTAGGGCTGTGAAATTAAACTCTTTGTAAAACTTAATTGTTCTGGGAAGGAATAGGAGAAAGCATTAGAGAGCTGGATAACAACCAGCTTCTTTTTTATCTTCTTTTTAATATTCTTTTTAATCAGGATACTCATACCAGCAGAGAGAGAGTTTTTCAGACAAAATTTTAGCGTATACTGTACTTAGACTACATAGATTAAAAGTAGCAATGTTCTGAAATAAGTGGAAGGGGTGGAGAAAGAATGTATTGATAAACTCCTTCAGCAATTGTTCTGAAGCATTAAAGAATGCACAGAACAGACATTTTTACAACTTTTCCACTTGTTATTTATGAATATATCAATTAATGAATCTGTCAAATAAGTAGATCAAAAATTCCATTGTATTCCATTTGATATATTGACTTTTTTTAAACAAGCACAAGAAAACAACAACAAAAAAAACCTGTTGCAACTTTATTGCAAATGCTTCCAAGTCTTTTCTGAAAAATACAGCAAAACAGAAGAAAAAACTTAAGACACATGCTCCTCTCCTTAGTAGTAGAAACTGTGTCGTGACTCTGTATAAAACCGTACAAAACCTCTGAAACCACACCCATAATGAAATCAGACTTCAGTGTTACACATGAATTCACAATGCAAAGAAATATTTAAGTATTAGAAGCTATAAATCAACTCATTATGTGTTTGTTTTTCCAGTCGCTAAGCATCCCTGTATGAAAATGAAGATTTTTTCATCCATGTGGTTGCCATCTATTTCTATGTCATGCTCCCAAAGCAGAAGTCCTGGAGCAAAGCCTACTCTGGGTGGTTTGTCCTTTGAGGATGAACGCCAGTAGTGCAGTGCCTTTGCAAAGCCTCTAGTTCCCTGTACAGAGAGCTGTGGCATGGAATCATGCATTTCCTACCACAAATGCCTCCACATAGCAGTCACTGCAGAGCAGGGCACTCTGCACTTATGGCTGCAGCTCCTGTAGTGTGGGATTTCTCATGACTTTGAGAGGAGCAGTGAAAGTGGGATGAGCAGCCAGCTAAGGGTGGATGAGGTTATGCATGAGCATTCTGCACGTGAGAACGTGCAAGAGATGAGGAGTATAAGAAGGTGAAGTAATTGGAGAGCCATCCATCCCATACATTCTGCTTAAACAGTGCATGAAGGCTTGCATGGCATTATATCCCCCAAATTAACCAACTAGTCTGACCTCAGATTAGCTACATCCAAGATGCAGGACACCTGCTTTTTGCATTACCACTGATTTTCCTCCGTGTCCACACCTGAAAAGCCTAAATGTAGTGCCTGTCTATGTGTGTTGCAGTGCTGGAGTGGGACGAACAGGAACCTTCATAGCCCTGGACCGACTCTTACAGCACATCCGTGACCATGAGTTTGTAGATATATTGGGCCTGGTGTCTGACATGCGGTCCTACAGGATGTCCATGGTGCAAACAGAGGTAGGATGCCCTCTCAGTTCACTTCAATGTGAATGTATCATGAGACCTATCTCATGCTCCTCTGTAGCATGCTTGTGTCCAGTGACTGTTGTTCCCCCTTAATGCCTGGCAAAACAGCTATGAGTAGAGACAATTAAGTTTTCATCTTCATTGTAATATTGTCACATTATTAATCTGCTGAATAGGTGAGAGTCTGATAATATATCTTCAATCTCACTGATGTCTTCCAGGGGGGATGGGCTATTCTCACCTTCTGAGAAATGGACATGTAAAAATCCATTAGAAGAGATTAGCATTTGAAATTTTCAAACCATTTTGAAAAGTGTTGGACTTGCTGAAGGGATTAATGACTTATGACGTGATACCAGTATTGGACAGCTATTCACACTTTTTAAAAGGGTATCATATGGTCAAGTGTATGAAATAAGTTACATGATGGCAATACAAATACCCGAAGTGGAAGAGACAAAAGAACTGTAAGAGAGTCTGCCAGACACCATCCTGCCCCCTCTCCCTGCCCCTGTATCTACTGGGTATTTCTTTTTCTCTTTTTGAGAAAAATGTCAGAATAGTCATATCAGAATATTTGTATGGAAAAATATACAGAAACTCTTTTTCCAAAGCAGAAGGTTTTATGCATCTGAAAAGTTCCTGTTTCCTCTACTAACGGTGGAAAGATTTCATGTACGTTGTACTCTTCACTGGTTAGACACAGCACAAACTGGCAACCCCCACATAGCTGGAAGCACCACCAAAACTGTTAGCAGCCTGAGTCTGGCAGATAATCTGTTGCCAAGGATTGCTTATCCCAGAGCAAAGCAGAGAAGATTTAGCAGGGATGGGAGAGAAAAAGGGAAACCTGCAGGGACACCAGCTACTGCCTAGAAATGAATAAGGTCATTCTCAGACCATTCTGGATCATTCCCACCAACCTACCACTTTTTGTCACAATTCCCTAAATTAATCCAAAGGCACATCCTTATGTAAACACCAGAAAATCCTGGCGCTTTATTTCAGCTGCAGCTGCATTACCACTCCAGAGGTGATGTGATTTTTTTCTTTTTATTGTACAAACTCATTGCCTGCCTGGGGCTGATGTCAGGGACTAGGTTTTGGTGGTTGCTGAGCTCCTGCTACTCCTGGGAAGTGGCCTGAGCATCTTCTTACTGCCTGCTGCTGCCCCTCTTCTCACTGCCAAATGTGCAAACCCACATGTACAAATCATACCTCTTGTGCACACACACACACACGGTGAGAAGGCTTTCCTAATGCTTTAGCAAATTAGATCAGCATGAAAATGCTCCACGAACAGGTGCTAATATTCAGGATTAGATACCGGGGGCAGGATCAAACCTACATAGCCTGTCCATATTGGAGAGAGCAAGACCTACATCCTAAACTTGGTCAGCAAAGCTCGCTGTAATATATACAGGCAGAGGGGGGAAAAATATCCCTTCTCATGGGCATGTGTGGCCTGTCTGCAGTGGCCAACTGTGGCCTGGGGTTTAAATTTTGGGTTAGTGCAGCAGGGGGGCCTCAGCCCTGCCAAGCCTTGTGCCCAGGTCAGTAAGCGGCACTGACACCCAGGTGCAGGAAGGATCTCCATACAAAACCTGAAGGCACACACAGCTCACTTGGGTTCATGTTTCCTCACACGCTAGAAACTTGGCTGTGTCTGACAGAGAAGTTTTTAAAAAATGGCAGAAGCCCAAAAAGGGAGTTAGAGTAGAAAACACCCTGAATTGAAACCAGTCACTCCAAGTTAATGGGAGTGAGGAAATCCAGGCATTTCTGTGGTCCAAAACATGTTTCACGCTTATCCTGATACCTGCTGAGATCAGCTGACCACTGGGGACAAGGACTGAAATCCAGACTCAGGTTTTGGAGTTTGAAACTGCCTCTGTCTTGGTAGAGTCGTTTTTGTTTGAGAGCCACTTGGTCCCCGTGCATGGTGAACATAAAGATTACTGGAGGATTCATCAGGGTTTGCTTTCTCTGCTTGGAATAAACTCAAATGATGACTTAGATTTAAAATTGGAATACAGTGTTTCTCTGTATGATGATGGAATTCAGAAAAAGCAAACCATAACCAAACCTGAAGATAACCACAATCTTTTTGCATGGAAAATCTGTCCACAAATGTAATGGTACCTGTGATTTAATTAACTTGCTTTCAGAGTCATTTGCACAGTGGGTGATAACTCCCAAAATAATTAAGTGCTCTGTGAGCAAAATCAGATTTCAGCATTTTACTGATAAAGAAGTCAAGTGTTAGGGAACATGAAGCTTTTCAAAATATTTCAGGTGTATGTGCAGTATGGATATAATTTGTTGTACATAAAGCATTTGGGTACTTTTCTGGGAATTAATTCATTTTCAGGCAGTGTAATTATGCACTTCCTAGAGACCATATAGAGCCTGCAAGCTGAAGACCTGAGACCATGTAGTGTAAGTTACATCTCTACCACTAAAAGACATCAAGTGCTGGGTTACTGCACGCCACAGGTCCCTGTAGTTGGTTGCCCCTCTCTAACTGGTCAGGACCACAGGACTAACATTCCTTGTCCTGCAAAACTGCCACCACGGACTGTGTCAGAGACTGTGACAGTGAAGAGCTTCATTTCAAATTTAAATGGGAAAGATAAGTTGCGCGCACAGCAGTGCCATTTCTCAGGAGGAAGCGTGTGGCTCAACAGCGCTGCTTCCTCATGAGCATGTCACTTGCACTGTGGCTGCCATCTGTACAGCTGGCATGTGCTTGCACAGCCTCCTTGTAGCACTGATTAATTCACACTCTGCAGACAGTCAAAAGGGGAACTGTGAATGATAGCAACTTTTGTTTCTACAAGCAAGTAAGATTTCCAGTAAGCCAGGTTATAAATATGTCTGTAGTGCTTCTCCCACAGCATAGCTGTGACTTAACATAGAATATATCTAGTTCAGAGCTTAAAGTTACCACCAACAGCAGACCTCAGTCACAACTAGTGGTTAATCGTAGTTACCGGCAAAAACCCGTTCCTTATGCACAGTCACCCAGCTTCAACTTCCAGTCAGGTGATATCAGTACAGCCAACACTACAACACAGCGTTAATTCATCTGTCATCATTACACACACTGCAAATGATTACGATGCCAGGGCAGCTCAGGTAGATGTTGGTGCTTCCACTACCCTTATGTGCAACAGCAAAGGGCTATTATTTGGGGAGCAGAAATGTCACTGTACAATGAGGAGGGACAGAGAAGCTGTGCAAACTGTTAATATGAGCTATTGAACTGGTTCACTGTTTGGGTTTTTGTCAGGCTTTCTGGGTTGTGAAAATGCCCACTCATATGCTTCTTTCTTCCAGGAACAATACATTTTTATTCACCAGTGTGTGCAATTGATGTGGCAAAAGAAGAAGCAGCAGTTTTGCATCAGCGATGTCATATATGAGAACGTCAGCAAGTCCTAGTTTGGAGTTACAGGTGGTAAGTCAGGCAAGCCTAGCCTTGTGCTATGCTCACAGCTTAGCCTCTTAGCTGCTTGGTAGCAACCAGTGTCACAGGGGTTTGCTCCTCACACTGCAGGAGCTTTGCTTGGAGTTTGGAGCTTTCTGAGCTTCATCCTCCTCCGAGGTGATTTTGTGAGAGAGTGCAAGCAAAAGTCCTTCAGCCTCTTGCATTAAATAAGCCACCGTGCTTCCCATGGCAGTGTAAAAGTTTGTTGGCTCACTTGTTCAAAGAGTAAGAGCGTCATGACATCCTGAGTTAGTGTCTAATCTAAGCATTCCCACTAGTTGTCCTACCATGCTTTGCAAAGTGTAAAGGATTCAGGTAGAGGGAAGTTTTTTTTTACCATGGGTCATTCTCACGTCACTCCCCAGCTGCCAGGCTATCAAGGCCAGCAGCGGGTTTGGGCTGGGCGGCTAGTACAGCTGGCCTGTCAACAGAGCTTCTCGAAGAGCGAGATGGTAGCCCAAAAGCTCTGACAGGAACCCCTGGAGAACCAAGGAACAGGAGGCCTCTCAGACTGGTACCACCATTAGCCGCCATCGTGCTGATCCACACAGCCCAATTACTGACTCGGTGCGTGCAGCCAGCCCAGTCCCCAATTCAGCATAAAACACATTGCTCTAAACTACCAGGCCATGGTTTGGTGCCTTCTGTCTACAAAGCTCATGTAAGCAAGCCCGTTTCCTTGCCCAATGGGGACAAGCTGTGAGGAGGCGAGTCGCTGCTGCTTGAGCTAAAGCTGAGCTTTAGTTCATTAGGTGGCAGTAATAAGCCAGCCATAACCCTAACATTAGCTTTCAGGTGGAGCAGGAAACTGCACACTTTTAACATAAACTGGCTTCTCCGCTGGTGGAAAGCCATGCCATAGGCCCCAACACTAGCCATCTCCACTGGGTTTCTATGATGTTGCATACTTCATTCCACTACCCATAAACTGAACCATAACTTTTCCCCATGTCTATATAATTTACTGTCTAAACTGAGTCCCAGAGTCTAATTGTTCATATGGGTGAGCTGTTGTAAGGACGTCTGGCAGAAATGAATGCTAAGATCCTTATTTATTTCCGTATCTAACACATTCTGTCTGTGTTGTGCTGTTCCAGGTGAGACCATGAAGCACACCCATCTTCCCTTGCTTCCAATTTTTTCTTCTGATGGCTCGAACTGTCAGCTGTTCTGCCACGAGAGACCACTGCCTTGCAGTATGCGGACAATGAAAGAAAGAAACTTTAACTTTCAGAAGCACTGGGGAGACAAAGCCTTAACGAGCCTGCGGTGTCTTTTGAACTGTTTAATTTCCGGACATTTTTTAAAAATACTGGACCAAATTCAACCGAACAACATGAAGGAAAAGACACTATAACATGTGCATAAATATAGATTGCTCCAGAGCATTTGTTATGTTTGGTACTTTCAGTTATTTTTGTTTTCTGTGCAGGTTGGGCTTAAGGTTAAAGTAAGTGCAATATTTTTTAGTGGTTTAATGAAGAGCTTTCTTCATGTGTCACTGGTCTGTGCTAATGTCCATAGGAGAGCAGGCATTGTTAGTATCTAATAATACCTCATTAGTGAATAGCGAGGCATGAACATACATGAAGAAATCTGGAGATGGTGAAGAGAAAAGGGGGGTTGGGGTGCTGGGTACCTGGACTGGGCTGTTTCCTACAGCCCTGATGTTCTGTGCTTGGGGCCTGGGGAGACGCAAGACCTAAGGAATGGCTGGACCGTCAGAAATCCAAACCATGGCGCCGAAAGCTGAAACAGGCAGCCAATGCTGAGAAACGGGGTCATTTTGGTTCGTGACAGTGCAACTACTAATTAAGAAGAGGGATTGTTCTTTTCACCAACCTTTTCAGTAATGCTATTGATCAGGATTTTTTTTTTTTATATAAATCTAATCAAAATGCAGCTGAATTTTAAGCTGGGATATCTTAGACTCCATTACTATAGCATTTAACTGTTTGAGCAGTCGATGGTGCCTATGCCCCTCATTTGTTTATTATTTTTAATAAGTATTAAACCTGTGTAAAAATGTGAAGCTGATTCAGGTTGGGGAAAAAAAGGAAAAAAAAAGTGCTTTAATGGATGTAACTACTTCTCCGGGCTGGGAATTCATGGTGTTACACAAACAGTTGTTTTGGCATGTGAAGGGATGTTTATCGCTTTATTGCTACGAGGCTGCCAAAGTGTCAGCATGGATTCCTGCAGGGATGTCGGGTCAGGGCGAGGGGCTCTTTTCTTTTTTGCTGTCAATTTCAGTTCTAGTCAGAATAATTAGCTACATATTTTTTTGTCTTTGTATAATTCCGGTACATCATTGTGTATTGTGACATGGATGCTGTCAGAATGGATGTTTGATAGCATTTTATAGCCTGTTGCTTTGTGTCACCTCATTGGAAGTTAGCAGCAATGGTAAATCAATGTAAACAAAACAAACTTGAACTGAAAGTAAACACACTGGATTGCTTACCTGTGAAGAAGTCATTGTCAGCTGAAGCAGCAAGTGCACCTGCGTGTACTTCATTTTCTTTTTTTTTTTTTTTTTTTTTTTACCCCACAGCCTGCTATCACCTGTCAGTGTACCAGGGCGTAGTTTGGTAGCTCAGCCACTTCCAGGAGCCTGATAACATCCTTCGGATGACATCCAATTTATTCTGATTTTTTTCAAAGAATTATTCCTCCAGCTGGTAAATAGGTGTATATTCTTTTAATATCTACTCCATCACAGTAATGGTTATAATGGAAAACTTCATTTAAACTGTCCCATATATGCTATGCAAAACTGCGTAGACAACATAACCCTCAAATAAACCAGGTCCTTTTGAAGGGTGTTGAAAGAAACAGGACTCTATCACTGATTATTAAATGGGTATGAGATGAATTTCCCTCTTACATGCATACTTCTCTTTGCGTGCATCTGATATCGCTTTCAGAGTTTCCACTGAGCCCAGTCCTAAAGCAGAGCTGCCATACCTCTAAATAGGAAGCACAGAGATGGATACGAATGGGCAGAGAGCCCTATCTTCAGGGGGGGCAGATTGCTAACAATGTTATTTCACAAATGCACCTCAGCTGGAGGGCCTGCCATGTTATTAAGAATGGCAAAGATTTGCCCAGCCTAATTTGAAGAGAAGCCAATATTATAAAAGAGCACAGGACCATTCAGACCTTGCCTTCATCTTTTTGTTTGTTTATATTTCACAGTGCTATTGCATGTTTACTTCGAAAACACATTCACCCCTTCTAAATAACTTCTAGCAGGGGAAAAAAAAATGTTATTACTTTCTCATCTACTGCCTCTCCCCTGTTGTCCCTTGCCCACTGATCTACATTTATTATGTAGTATAGCCCAGAGAAGCCATGTTGCGTTTAAAACATGGATGCACACACAAAATACCACAGCGTGAGCTGTCTCTAACAGATCCTTGGCTGACCATGCCAGGGTATGAGGTTGCTGCAAAGATGCCAAAATCACAATGTTGCAAGCTATGCAGCCTGAATAGCCTGGTTTTATGTTTTTGAATGCATGTCAAAAAATGCTCCAATTACATGGTAACAGATGTATATTTTTCCTATAATAGTTACTTTGTCACAGAATCAGTTCTTATTAAAACAAAAACAACAAAAAAAAATCCTTCCTTCAGAAAAAAATATCCTTTCCTACCACTTATATTACCCAACCCTGCACACATGGGTGCGCTGGGATGGCAGTGGAAACCACCTCTCCTGGTGTTCAAAACACATCTAAAGAAACAGGATTGTCTGGGAGACAGTGTGGCTCAGAAGAAGCATGCAGAGCCTGTTAGCATGACTCAACACACAGACACTTGTCATGGTCAATGAAAGCCAGACCAAAAGAAGTATGTTTTGGAGTCATCCTGCATGTTGATGAGGTTTCAAGTATCTGTCAAAACAATTTTTTTTTTTAAAATGAATTTCTTGAATTATGGGGTTCATTCCTACAACTCTGCTGATACTATATATGGTCTATATCAATAGCTGTTGCATTTATAGCAGCTATGGACTCAAAGGTAGGTTACGAGGGCTCGGGGTTGAGCTTTCAATGTTGTGGCAGGCAACAGTGGTGACTAAGCAGTTTCCCCATTTTCTTTCATCTCCTGTTATTTTAATCTACAAATGTTAGCAAGAAATAGAAGTGCAAACTAATAGCCTGATACTGATTTTTGGTCTGGATGCTGGGGAATAAGTAAAAGGTCAAAGTTGCAACCTAAGCATGTAATTACAGGGAGACTAAAGAAAGATACTGAAGAACCAAAAGCAGTTAAAAAGGCACTTATTAGCTAAAACAACATAGGAACAGTAAAAAATTCAACACTTCAAAATATTTAAACACAGAACACAATGCATTCTTACAAAATTCCTCAGGTTTGCACTCCATGTACATAACTACTGCTTGTGGCAAAGCTGGGAGGCTGAGCACAGACACATTCTTTCAACCACGCTTGATGTGCCTGACTCACTACTCACACTGGGCTACTTGTTTTGTGTTTTAAACATTGCTCAGACTTCACAGTTGAGAAAATGATCATAGACAAACTGGTTCCTACAAAATGGTGGCTTGGCCAGGAGCACAGGTTTCCATTCATAATCACGTGTCCTTTATTCATGAGGTACAGCTCAGGAAAACAAGTGGAATATACCTGCTGGAACAAGGTATTCAGACTGTATCTTGGTCCTCTGTATGTCCTAAAAAAAAAAACCCTGGAAACTCAAAATGCATTCACTTCCTATTTAATAATAATAATAATTATTATTATTATTATTATTATTATTATTAGTTTCAAGTTTCTTAATCTACAGTTAATTAATTAATTAATTAATCTAATTAGTTTCAAGTTTCTTAATCTACATCATGCCAGTTATCATGAGTTTCTGTTCCCTAACACTGCCAGGAATGCTTTTAGTTTCCCAAATGCTGATGAATACACCTAAAGTCACAGGAAGTTCAGCATATTTCAGAGTAGCATATCATTTTGGATGCCTACTTTCACATAAAACATTGATTTCTGCACAAACAATACTGTGGACGTCTACACTTGTTTTCCGGGCTCCAAATAACACCAATCTCTCTATAACACAATGCTTTAGGGTAATAAAAGGGTGTGGAAAAATCTCACTCATAAATCAAAGTTTGTTTGAGGACAGCACTGTTTAGCATTTAATTAATAGATGGTAAGTAACCTTGTCTGTCCATGTGTCAATATTGGTTAGACGTGTTCTTTATTAATTAAATGTGAGGTTTCACAGTCTTTTTCTTTCCCCATGCTGTCTCAAGGGAGGAAGCAGACTAAAGGACTGGGAAGAAGTAACTTGCTGATGTTACATGGTATGTGCTTAGAAAGTATAAAATTGCTGAGTGAGCATAGGCTGCTGAAACTCTCTCCCTCCACCCAGTTAAAAAGGCAGCCTTGATGACAGCAAAATAGTGAAGCAGTTCTTATATTACTGAACAGGATTCCTCTTTTTTTTTTCACATCTAGTAAGGCGCTTTTTAAAAAAACTGTTTTGTTTCCTTCTCAAATGTACTTTACACACATTTCATCTTTCTGAAATATTAGTGTTAAAAACAAACAAAAAAACAAACAACTCACTGCTCAAATCTAAGGAAAACATTTGGAATGAAACACTGCATTTGACCATTGTTGATCATTCTCATTTAAGACACAGAATTTTGAAGAAAATGTTTTATTTTCATTTGGTTAACCCTAAATCAAATCTCCTTTTGATTTCTTGTAACTGCCAACAAGCTGCAAATCCAAAAGCTGCATAGTGGAGGCACCAAGCTCCCTACAGTGCTTTAAACCATCAAAGAAAACCCAGCAGAAAGGGAAATATCTGCCTTAATGGCACTCAGTTTTCCCAGTCTGTTACACAGAAATCATGCAGTCTAATTTAGTGTAAAATACAACTTTGAGCTGTAGTGGTATTACTATAATAGTAATAATAATAAAGCAACAACAACAACAAAAACTGCAGAAAATCAAAAAAACAGGGAAAAGATATTGTCCTCATCCCTAAAGTATAAGGAACGGATTTCTTGTTATCCTGCTGAGTATTTCCAAAGATGTCTCTGAGCATACTGCCTGCACTCAGATTCAAAAAAAAAAAAAAAAGAAAAAAAAAAAGAAAAACACACACACACACAAAACAACAACAACAAAAAACCAGCTGCAAAGTTACCTCTTTCCTCTCAGAGATGATAATATGGGTGCTTCTTCCAAGACCTCTGTGAACCAAACTCCAGAATGTCTAAAGAGTCTCAGATCTGGTGCCTCCTTTGGGCAAAAGCAACCATATGTTGAATGCAAGAATAAACTTGCAGTCAATACTTATATTGGCTTCATATTTTGGTAACTAACAAGGACAGAGAGGTACGAGTAACCACCACTATGGCTTTTATGGTATCAGATGTACTTTGCATGTGAAAAGAGAGTGACCCTAATTTTTAAGTGTAACTTTCAAAGATCTTTTAAAAAGTTTCTTACTCCTCTACTTGCAAGTTACGGAAGAACCTTTGTACGAATAGCTTCGGATTTTCCTTTATATGGTTAGTCTGAGGACTGTACTATACAACGAACATGCTTCAAGCTAGGTATGGACACTGTAGATAATAGACATAAGGTGCAGAAAAGACAATTTTAAACCTGGCTGAGATAATAGTTCCAATCTTTTGAGGACTGGCCTTGAGTTTTAATGATAGGACAGGCAGCAAGACAGACAATTTTCTCCCGTAAAGTTATGTGTATAGGTTGAATGGTTGTAGTTATGCAAGTTGTCCAGTTCAAATGTCTCCTGCAGGAAGAATGCAATTGGGAATTACCATTTCTTTAACTGGGTAAAAAAATAAATAAAAAAAATCCAATTCTTGGCAATTACTATGGTGTTTAGAATCTTCAGTTTGGGATTCCTCACTTCCTGACCCATTTCTGGGTAAGACCACATTTAAATGAGAAGTGTAGTACCAATGTACTTTTAACAGGTGTAAAGAATATATATAGAATGTAAAACTATAGCAGACACGTAACCAACACACAACAATATTTGTAAGGACATTTACAATAAATGGCACTAAACACCTTTATTAAGATTTTAATTTCTTTTATGAAAAAATGAATAGGATTCTTTTTTTCCTTCTATGCAGAAGAAGAGCAAACTAATGGCAAAAATCAAGAACACTTTCTTATTTCAATACCATCTTTGCAGCCATAAAGATACAACTATTTAACAGACAAGAAATACTGTTTATTGCAGACTAAGCTGATTCATGTGAAAAAGGCACTATGTAACTTAATCAAACCAGATGATTAAATTTGTCTAAATTAAGTGATATTATATATCATATATAATACATATATTATATATAAAATCACAAAACCATGTGAAGTAACAGAATATTTTTGTGAAAAAAATCATTGCATCTTCAAAAATAATATTTGCTGAAAAGGATGTTTTCTTTTCTCCCACTTTTGCCTCCAGGAATCCAATTTTCCAAAACATTAAATCTATAATGGAACAATAGCTTTTTACATATGGAAAACTGACATCTGGGATCAACACATAAAGTCTAGATTATACACTGTTCTTTTAACAGGTTAAGTTACAAACAAAAAATGCAAGTATATTTTTAAAAAAAAGTAACGCAAATTGTTTCTTAGCTACCAACAGCAGATCTGATCCCCTCTTTGAGCTGAGTTGTATTACTATTTTCTGTTCATTCCTTCTTGTGCAATATTATGGTTCATTATGAGTGAAGTATTGATAAAATCAAAGTACAGAGTATTATTTTGCTATAAACACCATCATTAGTAATAAAACATTTCGGGAGTGATGCAAGAAAGATTCAGTCTATGCTGGGCTGCTGTTCATGCCCTAAACGTTTCCTCTTTGATTGCTGGCATCAATGACTTAACTAAACATCGTGCAGCTGAATGCATGACAAGAAAGACTGAGCCAAAAAGACAAGAGTTGCAAAGCTGGCAATGGAATTCAGAACTGTATTATTACTGAAGGGTTCATATGCTTTTTATTGCTATCTCAGCTTTTCTAGGATGGATCAAAAACAAAGCCACATTCCAGTTTATCTGTCATGGAATGGTTAAAGCCAAGGCCCATCTTTGGGTGTAAGTGACTCAAGTCCTAATAGTTTCACCTGTCAGGAACTTCCATTGGATTTCTCAGCTGTTAATTTTTAATGATGGGAAGCCAGCAGCAGGTTCTTCTGGGGAGACTACTGTAAGTTTTCTTTATGGTGGCTAGTTATGTTTATGCTGTATTAAGACATTGCCCTTCACTGCTTCCTAAAGCAAAGCTGGATGGTATAATGCTATGGACAATGGAATTAAAGAAAAGAGGAAAGACTTTTAGTGACTGCTTCCTTCATCAAAGGACTCCACACCTGAATCTGAGGCAGCTGCGCTGATTTTTTCTTGTCTTCTTCTCATAATTTCTTGCAGTTCTGAACTACCACTGTTAGCCTATAAACAAATAAAAAAAAGAAAAACAGTTAATTTGAGTTTTTACACAGGATGAAGTTCTACTGACAGGGTTTTATTAATGTTTGAACTAGTTAAACACACCTTGCAGCTCCAAAACAAAAATGCACTAAGAATCTGGTTAAATAACATTGGGAATATGAAAGGATTTACACTATTCTTAAATGTGGACCAGAAAAGAGCCTGCAGACTGTTAAAAGTGCCAGCTTGACTTTTAACACTGCTGAGCATTTTTACTTCTCATGTGAGCCCCCATGTGTTGGATATTTAAGAGGTGAAATATAGCATCAGTAAATACAAAGTTAAAGTCCAACAGGTTTGCTAGGATTCCACCCTTGAGTACTTAAAAATCAGGACAATCATATTTAGAAATTAAAGCACATAAACTCATGAGGTTTTAGATTTATGTCAACACAAAATTCATGCGTGCACATGGGTTTGCACAGCCAATCCTAAATAAGGATTCGGATAGCTAATCTAAGCAACCCAAATTACACAAGGCTCCATCATGGCTTTGCTGTTAAGAGATGCACAGTCTTCAAACTCAGAACAGAGCAATAAGAACTGAATCATATTAGTGTATTAGCAATAGTGTTACCTGAGAACAATATTGTAGCTTTATGTCCTGGTTCCAGTTAGGACAGAGTTAATTTTCCTCATAGTAGCTAGTAGGGTGCTATGTTTTGGATTAGGATGAGAAGAGCGCTGATAACATGCTGATGTTTTAATTGTTGCAGAGCAGTGTTTACACCAGGCCAAGGACTTTTCGGCTTCTCGCTCTGTCCTGCCAGCGAGCAGGCTGGGGGTGCAGCAGGAGCTGGGAGGGGACAGACCCAGGACAGCTGACCCAAACTGGCCAAAGGGGTATTCCATACCATCTGACGTCATGCTAAACAATATATAGGGGTGGCTGGCCGGGGTGGGGGGGCCGGCTGCTCGGGGATAGGCTGGGCATCGGTCAGCGGGTGGTGAGCAATTGCATTGTGCATCACTTGTTTCTTACACATTATTATTATTAATACTATTATCATTATCACTATTATTATTATTGTTATTATTATATTCCTGTCTTAATAAACTGTCTTTATCTCAACTCACCGGCTTCACTTTCCCGTTTCTCTCCCCCATCCCAGAGAGGGAGGGGGGGGAGGGTGAGCGAACGGCTGTGTGGTGTTTAGCTGCCAGCCGGGTTAAACCACAACACTTTATTTCACATTTAGAGTGAAATAAAAAAGAAAAAGGTTCTTCTGAGCTACTGGCAAACGGATTTTTTTGTCAATGTAAATGAAGTTATTAACAAGGCTAGGACACATCCACTAGAGCAGAACTTTCCAAAGCATGCATGACTTTGAATAAGGCTAGAGGATTATAAAGCAAGATCCATAACAGCTACCGTGTCATTTGCCTGTAACATGACCTTCCAAGCTTCAACGCTAGCTTCCGAAATATCCTCTCGATAAGGAAGCAGAAACTGTTTTTGAAATTTGTAAAACAAATTTCAGGACAGTTATGGGGAAAAATCCTTCCATTGATTCTTCAGCTTCTTCAAAATCCTTCAACTCTTAAAATTTATCTCATGACATAAAGTTTAATTTAGATTTATCCTGTTAGATCCATTACAATGCATAATCTGATACTATTACCTGGCAGACAGGTTGAGCATCTACAGGGAGAGGGGCTTGTCCTAGCTAAATTACTATTGCTCTCTTCCCTTCTCCCTGGGTGGAAGGACAAAGCAAAGGGCATATAACTGACTCCTTGAAGGTGAGAGGGCACTTGTATTTGTCTTAATTCATCTTGTTCTTGCCCATGTGGTTTCAGATACAGAGCAGTAGTCACCCATTACTGAAATCATGCATAAAAAATGTTAGTAAGTACCTGGCAACGTGCTTTATCAAAGGTCATAAAGAAATATATATTCTGCAAAGGACTGAGCAGCCAAGGCTGAAACAGTTTACCTTCCTGATACTATCAGTAACAGCATGACTGATGGGCTTGAAATGCTGCTCAACTAAACAAACTGCAATATATCATGTGGCCCAACACAACAGGCACATCCTGCTGAGACAGTGTACAACATAGCTAAGTAGCCTAGGGCTGTTTTGGGGAATACAATTTTTGGAACAGACCGCTAGACCTTGGCTTCTGATCTACCCAACTTAGTCCCTAACCAGATCATGAGGTATCAGTAAGCCCCATCATTCAATCCCACTTCTACCTCTGTGTTTTTCCTTTTACCTAGGTGCAAAAGAGAATAAGCTATTTTTCCAGGCAATTTGATACACATACTAGATAAAAAACTATTTTGAAGTGTGCCCATGCTTTCCACTGATGGAATAGGAAAATAACAGTAATGTAGACCTGAAATTTTTGTCATGTCTAGAGATGACAAAGGTGGTGTTCAGGATATTCTATCTCTATGCTTATCTTCTGATTAATGTTTTTCAACACCAGAACTTGAAATGCTTAACAAAGGTTGAGGAAACGCACACAAAAAAATTCATAATAACTTTACAATGAAAAAGTAAATTCATACAGCTGACTAGCCAGGTTGCTAAAATGCCCTATATGTTGCATAGAAAGTGAACTGAAACACTCTGGAGCTCCTCAGAGGGGTAATCTGATCAGTACAACATGTGGTGCATCCTATCTTTCATCTTCCTGAGATGCTGCTGCTGCCACCACCATATCTTCTGACAGGAAAGAAGTGTTTGGCCCTGGCTATGGCCAGCTCCCTGCTGTCTGACATGCTGTTCTCGCACAGTTTTCCTTCTGCTTTTGCTTGGCCAGGCCTAGAAAGCTATTAAATGTCAAATACCTTCCCCATATTCACAGTCTGTTCCTTGGTCATGATTATACAGGTACAGCACAAAACTTCCTTTGATGTTTTATACTCCATTTTGATTCAGGATTGAATGGAGTTACCATGAAAGTAAAGTAAAAAAAATGAAGTAATGGTACCTATTCATTTTTTTTTCCCCTCAAAAAGGTAAAATTACTAAATTCCAGTAATGATTAGAACTGGAATTCCAATTTTAAAATACTAAATTCTTCTGCCTGAGGTAGAAGAACCTAAAAAATAATATGAATAACAAATTAAAAAAAATGCAGCTGCATAAAGGTGAAGATCTGTTTGTCAGTATTGGGGACTGCAGACCCAAATCCGAGAGGCAGCGATTGTATGAATTGAGATGGTATGAATCAAGAAAAATTTGTGGAAGATCCTAGGGAGAAATAGCAAGCAAAGACAAGGCAGGGAGTTCTGTAACGCTAAACAATGCATGGGTTTGTTCTGACTCCAGCTATTACTGTTATTTATGCTTAGCACCCAGGACATTTACAGAAATATGATGGCACAAGTACTACAGAAAGGATGTTGGAGCTACAAAACTTCATGAAAAGTCACTTTTAGGACAAGTTGTCACTTGTAGGACAATTGCTGTGGTCAAGCCCATAATCTAGTAACTACTTATAAAAAGCATTCAGTTATGCTTGATTGTACAACAGGTACAACAGGTATGTGTGCACTTAAATACTTCTGTAATTAGAAACATTTCTAGTTTGAGCAGTAAAACACAACCTTATTTGGAAGACACAAGCTCATGTATGCTGGGTAACATGTAGACATTTTGGCTATGACTGATGGTACTCATTCCTACAGATTCTTTTAAACATGGATAGCCTTCCTGAAACCTGTGACATGAAATACTGTATGGACAAAAAGCAAGATGTGTGTACATGTTCTGTGCAATGCAGCACACAAGCTAAAGCAATCAGGAATTGCTTCAGTTCTGAATTCATCAGTTAAACCTCAAACAGTTGAAGCAGAAATAAGGATTTGCACTACATTTTCACTAACGAAGTCCAACAACCTTGCTAAACTCTCAGGAACTGTTTATTAACACTTGTAGAGCATTTATTAGACGTTTCAACTGCTCAGTTTCCTGCAAAATAAGCCTAACTGAGGCAAGCAGAGAAACAGCACAGAGGAAAGAAGGACAGACCTCTACAGTCCTGTGGATCTCTGGTTTTCAACTTGACTTCCACCAGAAAGGTGACGAGTGCTTTCTTAGATATAGAAGCTGAAACCCACATACATGCCTAGCATAATCATGAAGTTAGCTTTACACCCTACTAGGACATCAATCAAGTCCTCTGGCAGGACGCACAGTTCTTAAAAGGAAATGTTCTTTCAGGTGCCATGTTAAAACTCTTATTTCTTTTATCTCCTCCAACAAGTCAGCATCTCTGAAGTACGGATTACATTTCTCTTTTAATGACATTCTGAAACACATTTGTAAGAATCATTCTATTTAAGAAAAATGAAAATAAGCCCTATTTTAAAGTTTTAAACCATAACATATTTACTTATGATGATATGGGTATAAAATTGTTTTTAAGCTATTTTAATAAGCATTTTCTTGTTTGTACTTCCATTTCAGTAAACAAGGCCTTCTTTATGAAACTGAAGATTGCTGACATTCCAGAAAAGTTGAAGAATACACATATATCTTCACTAGGAAGTGATGGATTGCATTGGACTGTAGTGACATATTCTTAAGAGTAAAAGTGAAAAATTTCTCCACTCCTCTCACAGGAAAAAAGGGTTTGAAGAAAGGAATAAAGAAAGTTTAACAGTGTTAGAAAGCAATTCTTTCTATTCTACACTAATCAGTAAACCGTAAAATATGCATAATTTTAAACTTATTTTTAAAAATAGGCCTGGCAGTTAAATCTTCAAATCAAGCAAGTTAGTCCTAGTTTTGTGAGGGGAGAAAGAGATATTTTAATATTTTTTCATGATTTTATTTTAAACAGGATGTGAAGATTATAGCTTCTTTGTGGGCTAGTCTCAGCTCCAGATATTATCTAGTCCATTTCTCCATTTACCACAGCAAGATTAAAATAAAAAATACTAGTATTTTCATGATTTTAAATTGATAAGCATTCTCCATAGCACAACTCTATATCAAAGATTTTAAGGTGTGTAAGGAACAATACCACTGCAATTAAAGAAAACTGTTGCAGAGCAATGAATACAGAAGCACTGTATATTTATCTATGGGTCAGTAATTCTGCTATCATAGCGTCAAATGTGTTTTGCTACTCTTAGGATCCACCAATAAAGATGCCTCAACTTTTGACCTGAAAGACCATGAGATTCAACAGTGTGCGCTCACTCTGTCGCTTTCACACACCTAATAAATCAAATCTCCCCTATGCAGATAGTGCAAAACTGACAGATCGCCACCAAAAGTACCTGGAGAACCTGTTTGTCCATGTATTGGGCTGAGCAAGAAGCAGAAAGAAAGGCATTTCATGCTCTCCTCTTGTTTTCCCTAAAGTCCCTTTTGGCTCATTTGTCTTCTTGTAACTGTAGGGAGCCTGACTACAACACTCGACCTCTTTTGCTTGAGTACCACTGTACACTTTTTCTAACACTTTGTGAACTCTTTTAGAAGAGGGCAGAGGTTCCAGCTGGTCTTTTTGAGGAATGCTGTTTCAATGCATTTATACCAAATAACCCAGGTAAAAAAATGCATATCAATGTGATGGGAACTGCATGAAGAGCTATTTACTTCTATACATTCAAAAATGGTGACTCAAATCCTATTTCTCAGATATCAGCAAGCCAGTATTAGGCCTAAGAAGGGTTATACATACCTCCAAAGCAGACTTTTGTACCGTAATTTGGCTGTAGACTCTAGACCCTTCTGGGCAAACAGTCTTCAGTTCGTCTTTATTGAGGGAGAAAAGCTGCGCACCCGTCAGCACACCAAGGCTGTTAACAGTCCTGAGGTCACAAGAAGGAGCAAGCAAGAAATAAGCAAAAATACAATGGGCTAAAGGGAAGAAGGAGGTTCTCTTCATCCCTCACTAGAGCAGAGCTACCAAATCAAGTCAAAACTGCAAACAAAAGGACTCTTGAAGTCAATTCAGCACCTGTCATAGCCAGTACCTTTTGGTGAAGGCTAATGTGCACTTTTTTTTTTTCCCAAAATATATCTATATATCTATAACCATGTAGAAATATATACAAATATATATATGCACTCGTATGTATATAAATATATATTTGCTAAAACAAATAATATTTTCCAAGAGTGCAGCTGACATGTCTTGATTTTCAGAAAGCTGCTTGATTTTAAAAAGCAGGCAGACCATACACAACTTACTGACAGGAAAATCATTTTTAGAAGCTTTCTTACATTTTTCCTCAAACTTACACAGGGTTGAATCCTTTGGACTGCAACCACGCTTTCACATCATCAGGAGAAGAGTCATAAGTGATGTTCACTACCGGGATGTTTGGCCGTGGCACGTGGAACTTCCTCTGGGCAGCGCTGCGGCCTATGGTGAGCCGGTGAACAAGTTCATCCTGCACCTCCTCCATCTGGGATTTCCTGCCTAGAGAGAGAAGTGCCCCACAGAAATTATTCTCAAGGGTGCTTTACCAAGGCCAGGTTATTTCTTACACTTTAACTTTTACACTTTTCACTTTAAATCTTAAACATTTTTTTTTCTTTAAAGATTTACTCAATGGCTCTAATTGAGTTATTATTTCCCTTGATCCCCTGGGAAGATTTCAATATTCCTAATCCCTTTGCAAAACAAAACAAGCTAAATAAACATATTCAAGTGAGACCCTAGAAAGAAGAGAGAAACTTGACGTTGCAGAAGTATGCAGAGCAGTCTAGCCCTCAAGCTGCACAGGAAAATGGGTACAGAGGGTTGTTCAATTGCCATAGTTTGAGTTTCTTCCAACAGAAATATGATATTTAAAAAATGAAAACAAAAACAAAAACAGAAGGAAGAAAATAAGATTCTTTCCACTGTGGAAAGTTTATTACTTTATTGCTCAAGTTTTTGGTGCAAATCAATGTAGGCAAAAAAAATTTCACTGCTACTGAAGCATACCACCTTACAGCTAACACATTAGTAGAGTAATAAAATTTTTCAAGGGATTTTAAGAAAAGACCACAAAAGATAATTTGAATTTACTTCAAGCCTCAGCAGTGCAGCGATGGTTGGCTGACTCAATGTCATGCTTCAATTTAAAAATAACAACAAAATAAGTAGCTGTCTGTCATATCAGAGACATTGGAACTGGGGCAAGAACTTTTTATTATTATTATTATTTATTTTTTAATTAAAACCAAATTATACAAATTTGCTTTCCCACAGAACCCCTTTGTCTGATGCATTCAGTTTTATGGCTGGCCACTAACAGACAACAAACTGAAATGCTTTTCATTCATTTCACAAAATCAATTATGATGATACTGACTTCTTTTAATGCATAAAAAATGTTCTGTGGATGATTTCACAAAAAATAGGTAGAACCTGGAAGGGTGTAAATATCTTCTCAGGCACAGAACATAATGATTTAACACCCTTAACCTCTCCATGCAGTAACTCTGGTCTTATTACAAAAATACTTTGACATGCAACTTTAAGTGAACTTGAAAATTCTCAGGATTTCCTTGTTTTTAGTTTCCTTTATTCAACATTCACATTTTCACACAGAAAGAGTAACTACATCATCTTCTCTGATGCATTCAGGTGGCAAAAGTCATTCTTTTCCTCCTGTTACACTGATAGGAACAGAGGAAAAAGACACAGCACCGTATGGAAAAACTGTAAGATATTAAAATTTTTCATTCTCTTTTTTCCTTTTATATTCTCCCAACACTTTTCCAAGGATCTACCTCTCTAGCCAGTTGGATCAATAAAAACAAGGCTTTTTTTTTTTTTTTTTTAAATAAAACCACCAAAAGAAGAAAAATCCTCATCTTAACCATTTTCTTTTTCTTTTCATAAAATAGCCCCAGGCTGAAAGTGGACAAAGTATCTCTAGCAAAGTATTTGAGGCATTCAGACCCCATCAGTAATTTTTTTCCAGAGTGTGAATTGGAAGCTAAAATGACATGTGCTCAGTGGTGCGTGAAGGTCTGAGAGGGGATATATGAATAAAACCTTTAGGCAATGTTAATGAAGCATGCACCAGTTATTTTCCCCAAACAGGAAGACAGAAAGAAAATTGCTATCGTCCTTCTATTTACACAGACTTTGAAAGACTTAGGTTTTATCCACACCAAGACTATATCAGAAGATAAATATTCAGCTGTTAGGTAACAGATCCTTACTATTGTTAGATACATTACCATAAACATACAAAATACACTCAGTATCTAGTGCTCGGTACCCTGATCTTTGCAGGGTGAGGTGGGTGCTCAGGAAGCAGCTGCAAAGCAAGAGCTGCCCATTACTGTCACAGAAGCAGTTATTTTCCAAGGACTCTGAGGCACCTGAAGTCCATTGAGTGGGTTTGAGTTAAAGCCCCCGGTGAGGGCACGAATCTCAGGCATGCCCCCTGGCCTCACTGGAACCTAAGGGTGACACAGAACATGTCTTGTAACCACTTGGTCCACACCTCTTTTATAACTGTTCTGGTTTCTGGTTTTTTTTGTTTGTTTGTTTGTTATTGTTGTTTGTTTGTTATTGTTGTTGTTTGTTTGTTTTTTAAAGTGTCAAATCACCCAACAGAGGACAAGGGCAGAAGCAGGCCCTACTGCTTCTTTGGGAAGCTGCAGCAAAGCGCATTCCTCCTGCAAGGCTCATCTCCAGTTATAATTACAAGCTTTAAAGTCTGTTGCATGAAAAAACTAAAAACGTCCCAGAGCCTTCCTGAGTTTAGAGCTTAGGAGAGAGCTGGTCTACCTCCAGGCAATGCCAGAGCAGGCATATCCAAGCAGGCGTGCTTCCCATCCACTGGTGATGGGGGGGAAAGAAGCCCTCTTCAGAAAGGATTACACTCAGTTCCAGTTTTTAGCTCAAGTGGAAGTGGGATTTTCTGATAAGGCAGGGGACTGGAAAAGCTGTCAACTCCTGAACTGCAAAAGCTCATTATTTTAACAGCTACTGTTTTAGTAGCTATAGCAAATGCTTGCGTAAAAGTTTCAGTTATTTTTAAGCTAGGTAATTTCAGTGCTTAAAGTACATTTAGGAGATAAGTTATTGGCTGATTAAATAAGTTATTTTAACCAAACTGCTTTTTAGTTGATACACAGTAGGAGCTTCAGCAGCAGCCATGTTTTAAAATTACAGGGATGTCTAAAGCAGATTATTTCATGACTGCCACACACTGCTGGATGCAGGTTACCATGTTTTTCCAGCTAAAGGGTTATGGATTACATTCTCTCATCCTCCTGAGACAAGGACACACTAATTTGTTCAGTGGCCCACCAGTTGCTGTTGCTTTGACCAAGCTGAGAGGTCCTAATTATAAAAGACAAGACTCCTACAACACCATCGCAGCATGGTTTCTATGCATCAGCCAGACCTGTAAGTCCTGTTGCAGGGCTCGGATACATGTTTCAGAAAGGTACAAATTCCCTAGAAACATGGATGACCACTGATGGAAGTGTAAAAACAGTCTAACTGGTTTCAAAAGCGATTTGGATTGTAATGCAGTAGCAATGATGCATTGCAGGCAGGCAATATACATTAGCCAGAATATCAGAATAGGCATATACAGTGTTGAAAACCACAGACTGAAGATCGTAAGTAGTCATAAAGGGAGAGGATGTACTGCTGTTTTAGGACTAGCGTAAGTGCAGAAGTGTTTTGCTCCTACTTACCATCATATTTGTATAGAGAACACTGTACTTAGAAAATCAGTATTTTAAATAGGGGGTTAAAGCTAAATATATCATAAACATTTATCTGAAACACAAGGTTTTCAGGAATTCAAGGATTAAGCAAAAGATGTAGGGATGGTAGAAGTAATTTTTTTTTCTTGCTTCTTAGACAAACTTACGATCCACAGGAACTTGTTTGTTCCTCTGGCTGTCTCGTGCAACACTACCACCACTGTCGCTAGAGGTGCTGCTTTGGCGGCTGATGGTTGCTGGCGCCTTGGGCACAGGAACCGGTATAGGTGCTGGTGTGCTTGGAGGGAGGGGGACAGCTGCGGGGACAGGAGCAGGCGTTGGAGGCGGCGAAGGAGTAGCAGGAACTGGATCAGGTTGTTTTGCGGCATAGTCTGTCCTTTGTTTCTGAAAAGATGCAGAGACTTGGTTCAACAACAAAACTTGGACAAGAAGTTGGACAAACTCAGGCTTCTGAAGAAAAAGCTGAGGTGCTTTGTACCAACTGATTTCATTTACTGCACAAAAACATCCAACTTGCCAGAAACAGTTTCAAAATTTGCCAGAGCTTGATTTGGTATCATTGTCAGACATAAAACTCAGAACAATCACATCACATGAAATGCATTTATTTCTTTCAAACAGATGATTTCTATAAATAAAATAGTTTTAAAATTCTGAACTTTATTATCTGGCACTTTTGAACAGCTTCCAAAATTTTTGAATTGTTGGGAGTTTATCAGTATAAAAACATATGTTTTATAGAAGTTATGTTAAAAATAGTGAAAAATGAACATGTCCAGCCACACCTAAGCCTGACTAATGATTTAACTTATGAACGTCACCAAAGTTGGAATAACACATTGTTTCTTGAGCTGCAGACACTTTTTAAGAGGTTCCTGCTCCTCCTACCTATTCAGTAGTGCCATTTCAACTATTTGTATGAGCACCAACAAGCCACCTCAATGCAACAATGCAATTAAACAAACTCCACAATTCTTGGAATAAATTCACCCCAAAACTTTTCTAACAGCATGCAAATTATCTTGCTGTTAATAGCTAGCTGGCAGATGCCTCAAAATAATTTGGGGGAATAATTTCTTCTCTCCTTTGCCTTTAGAATGGTGCCAGTTACGGGAAGAGACATGCATATTCGCAAAGTAGTCCCAACGACAGACAAGCCCAGAAGCTTGTAACTAGCTTATGTTACTTTTTTCTTTCCAACAATTCCAATTTCACAGCTCACTGTTTTAACACTGCTCCTTCTCTGCAGTTTTAGACTAACACAGCTTGAAAGTTTAATATTAAAATTTGCTTGCTCAGTACTGATGTCTCATTTCTTAGTTATGAGAAGTCTGCTTATTTTGGTATGAAAATAGATGAATACATTCCCCAGACTCATTGTTCCATCCCGAAATAAAATTTGCTATTTCCTTAGAGGCTGAGGGTTTATGGCAGATCAAGTAGAGAAATATTTGTAGGAGCCATATGTTAGAAACTGAACAGCACATCACTGCCCTGTCAACAAGCAAACCTTTATAAAATGTCAACAACTGCCCTTATGCAGTAATCCTCCACTTGGTGCATCTAACTGATGGGCGAGGCATTCTGTAGTGAGTGTGAACTGGGATTGTAAACACTAAGCACTGCAGGGTTACACCAACCAAAAATCTATCCCATCAGGTTCTATAAAGCCTAGGAAAAAAAATGTATTTTGCTTCCCTTAGATCATTTTTCACTTAAACTGTAGTAGTCAGCTACTGAAGCAAACATATGTCCTACAATACATTCTCCATTAAACCTTTTCAGTTTCTGTTCTTAGCATTTAAAAAGCGTTCATATGGACCATTTTGTGTTCATCTTGTGCAGTGCACAGTGGAGACATTTAAAAAAAAAATCATATAGCTGACTTTTCAGTATTCTACTATTTTGATGTGAAGACAATAAAACACTTTTTTAAATAAAATCTCAAATGCCAAAAAAAAGTGAAACGTGGAATATAAGAGAACAAGCAGAATGTTGTATATTTAAGAAATTTACATAGAGATTTACTATGATATATCCAAAATTATGTTAATGAATTTAAGAATTTCACAGATTTTAAAATATTCTAACAATATAAATAAAATCTACCTTTTGTTCACAGATTCATATTTCTAAGACTACTATCCCCACAATATACCACCATGCATGTCCCTGACCTTCTTAACCAACATGCAAAGAAAAAGCACCACTCTTTATGGTAGAGAGGATTCATTACAAACTAATGCATCAGCTGCGTATCACCACAGTCACAATCCAGAAGTGATAGCAAAACATCACATATAGCTCTCAACAGATGATACTAATGTAGGTTCTGAAACATGTAATCACAAACTGCAATCACAAGCCTCATCAAAACAACTTACTGCATGCTAGAGTGAAAATAACTAATCTGGAAACATCACTCAAATTCTAAATTTAAAGACGAAACAACATTGAAATACACTTCAATTTTTGCTGAACACTGCACAAAAGCCAATTATACACTTGAATCAATTTAACATTTTTTTTTTTTGACCACTTCTTTCTTTAATTCCAGATATTCTGAGGACATCCACAGATTCATCCCATCACTTCTATTCATTGCTACAAAGAAAACAAGCATGCACTATGGAATTTGGTAACTACATCATCTAAAAGAGTCATTTTTGAGGTTCAAATCAGAATAGTAATTTTGTTACCTCTGAAAGCTCTCCCAGCAATTGCTGTGAGGAAAATGGAGTAAATCATACCAAAGAGTATTGTTAGTAAGGTAAAAAGTAACCGCCTCACGCATCTCCTGAAATTTTACACACACTAGCAATTTAAAAACAAAACAACATCAGTGCTAATAATTACCTCTTCTTACTCACTAAGCAAGTCATATAATGAGCTATTCTCATTTTTTTCTTTCGGACCATGAATGGAGTACTGGCTACTTCAACACACATATGTGAAGCCATATCAGCAATGAGATCTTTTCAAAGCACCTATCCAGACAGACAGAAACTTTGGAATAGATTAAAAAAAAAAAAAAAAAAGATGAATGTGTATCTGTGACGATGCGAATGATGTCACAACTGTAGAATACTGAGAATTAAATCAGAACAGGTATGGGAAAAAAAGCTTATTTACTGGAGTTTAAAAATATTGAGTAGCTTACAAAACAAGGTAAAGATTGCTGCTGGCAGACATAGAATCATGCAGTCATATCATACCTTGAGTTGGGAGGGACCCACAAGAATCATCGAGTCCCATTCCTGGGTCCACACAGAACCACCCAAAAACCAGACCCTATGTCTTAGAGCGTTGCCTAAACGCTTCTTGAATGCTGCCGCGACCACTTCCCAGGGTAGCCTGTTCCAGTGCCTGACCAGCCTTTCGGTGCAGAACCTTTTCTTGACAGCTAACCTGAACCTCCCCTGTTGCAGCTCCATACTGTTCCCTTGGGTCCTATTGCTGGTCACCAGAAAGAATAGGCTTGTACCCCCTAATTTGCTAACAGCCATCAGAAGAATCCTGTGTTTTTTCCCCCTTCCTTACATTTTTTTAAAGAATAAATTTAACTCATTTAAATTGGAATAAATCCATTAAATTGTTTGGAACAGTGATGATGCATACTTACTAGAAGTCTGGATATGGTAGAGAAGCTTGCTAGAACTAGATTTTTATTTCATTTTTTTTTCCAGAAAATATTTTTATTTTACAGAAAAAAAAAAGAGGTCCCACAGCTCTTTTTCAACCTGCTACAGGCTTTACCTTGTCAAAAAAAAAAAAAAAAAGACAAAACATGATTTGATCTATTTTTAATGTAAACAAGACAATAAAACTGAGCAAAAGTGGTAACTGTATCAACCCTAGTTCTTAATCATTGTAAAAACAAAATATGGGAACAATGTATTTTCAAATACATTTTGACATCAAAAATGGGGAATGTGTGTGTTCAAACTATGACAAATTCACACTGCATTAAAGACTCACTGGATATAACCATAAGTAGCATTAGTGCTGGGAAATGCTCTCATTCAGATAACACAGAGCACCTTCCATTTACTTTCTTTCTGAACATTATAGTATTACATTCCCGTTGGCTGTGACAGAAGCTCACGAAGAGGGGTGCAGAGCATTCAGCTTTAGTTTCATCAATAGCATGGTTTTGTGGATATTTTCTTGAGACTCACACTGGGGGCTTCACAATTTCAGGGCACCTACCTCCTTCCTTAGGCTGTATTTATACAGACAAGGGAGAACCAACTGTCTGTCTACACTCAGAAGGGACAATGAAGTACCTAGGACTGGGAAAGGAAATTTCAAGTGAGGTCTTTTACTTGAGTTGCCTTTGGTGGGCTCAGTTATTACACAGAATCAGACAGAATTCTGTGTAATTCTATTACACAGAATTAATACTATTAATACTATTATGAGGCACCTGCTTTACACTTTGTGGGGCGTAAGGAATTTATGGTTTTACAGGATTTACAAACCCATCTTGCTAGAATCTTGCCAGAAGGAAAGAAGTAGATTAGAAGGAACAAATGAAAAATTTAGACAGAATTTACTTACACAGATTGTTATTAGCCAAGCTTAGTCCCCATTTCCTACAAATATATGTATATATTTGGGGAGCACTATGTGGACTTTTAATTTTTAGCAATCATGCCCTTTTTTACAATTATTCATTACATTTCTGTTTAATAAATGCCATCCCATAATTTGGGATTAGATCAATGTTGAATTGGACAGAAAACTACCTTTCTTCTAAAGCCATCAAAAAGCCTTGGTCTGATGGCGACTTTAAAGAGCGTTTAATATGAAACAAAATAAAAGAGATACTGGCTCATGATCAAAAATTGTGACATCTCTTTGGCCACAACAAAATGAGCACCTGGCAACTACATCTCTGCATTATCAAGCACTTCATGATCTGCGGGAAAGACACAAGTTGGCAAAAGATGAGTATGACACTATGACACTAACTTGGAGCACAAATGCTGTGCCTGAGAGAAAACAACTTCCCCCAGAGAGATATTTTCAGTGAGCTGCTAAACAAAGAGACTTGAAAGAAAGGTTTTGATGGTAGATCGCCAAGAAACCCAAAGGATGCTTGTCCCAAATGAAGTGGAGACTTTTATCTCAGTGTTTACATACCAAAAGCATGACTCATAAATATACTGTATCACTTCTATGGACAGTCAAGGTTTATTAAAATAAGACTAGAGGACTGCATTTGGCTTAACATTTACTGTCTGTGCCTCGAGATTTCATATACATCACTGAGAAAATAGCTGCCTCACCTCACAAAAGGTGTCATGAGATTAATTAGCACACCCAGCAAGATACAAACCTCTACCCTAATTATGGTTTCCATATTTCCTTTTGAAAAGCATTAAAAAATATTATAAAAGGCACAGAAAATAGGAAATACTGTGATTAATTATTTTGTCTGTTCTCTGGGAATACTTGTATATAAGGAGAAGTTCAAGTGCTTGGGAAACTGTTTATATTATCTGTAGAGGATGGTGAAGTATGACTGCTGTTCCACCATAAAGAAGCAGACTAAATGACCAACACCAAAGGAAACTGATAGTGTATAATTAACATTAGTGGAAGATATAAACAACCATCAAAAAGCTCTACTAAATCTACAAAAGTACTAAAAGCAAGGGTTTTACTGGAAATAATTCCAGACATTTTTTTTTTTTTTTTCTCCCCTGACCAGAACAACAATGTTACAGACTCTGACTCACAAAGACAATGAAATTACTAGGACATTGGTTACAATGGTCCTGCAAGTATCATCTGTAGGATCAGTTCATTGCTTTCAAGTAACTATCTGGGACCTGGATCCTGAAAGGGACTGAGAGAAGAATTAGGTTCTAATCTACCATGTGGACTCACAGAGGGCACAGAGCGAGAGTAAAACAAATATTGCAGCTCTGAGAAAAGTTGTGATAATCAGCATCCATCTCTCAGAGAAAGGGTGTCAGTCTGTAAAATGACTGAATGGAAAAATAATCCGTTTTATTATGAAGAAGAATCCTTCATAATAATCTGGAAACCTATTTTGGTCAGCTATGCTTTGAAGTCCATTATCCTGAAACGAAACACGCTTCTCTTGTGCGTCGCACTTATCTGCGACAAAGAGTGGACCAGGGTGCTCGACACAGCTAGCACACCACTTTGAAAATAGTCCTTTGAAAACCGAAGACAACTCAGCAGACTGGCAGAAATCTGGACAGCAACAGGCACTCAGAGCCTGCTTGTGTTCAGGGTCTCTCAAAGGCACTGATATGAACAGCTTCAATTCCCTGCTCTGCCCACAAGCTCTCCTGTTTGACCTTGGGTCAGGCAGTAATCCCTAGAATGCCTCATTTCTCTCTGAAATAGCAGCAATGTCTCTTGGCATTGTTATGAAAATAAATAGCGTTATGCAAAAAGGATCCCAAATGAACCATGTAGCTATCACAGAGAAAGAAATGAATGAGTACATGCAGCAGTCCTAAAATTATCATAATCAACATAATGTTGAGAACAACATTACTGACATGTCTTGGTAAAGACTTCCTTTATCCTATGTAATTCATTATATTCTTAAATACTTTTGCAGCATTTAAAACTCACATTTGAATATGATAAAGCTACAGCTGAAATAAACAATGGCTTGTAGGGAACAACCTGCCAGAGGGGAAAGAAAAAATTATCTTAAAAGTTGTTCTCTGTCCCCAATTTTCATGGCTTCATGGAGAATGCTTTGTGAAAATGATTATTTTACTACTTCCTATGCCATGTAATTATTTCAAATAGAAAACATCAAAACCTGCAGTGCATTAAAAAAAAAATAGTATAAGAACTTCTATTCAGTTCTATACTTTAGTCTGCTCAATATTTCTTGGCAAATTCCAAACACACAGAATTACATGCACTTAAAGAAAATAAGTCAGATCTTTAAACCAGGATTTGAAAAGCACTCTAGATGCATGCTTCACTTCACACAGAGCTAAAAAGCATAATCAATTTATAAAGAGCTCATACCTTATTGGCAAACAATTACGCATAGGAAAAACTCAGAAATGATCTGATTAAAGCCCAGCAAGCTCAGGATACATCCTCCACATGAGTGTGGGAGAAATAAGATAGGACCTGTTTATCAAGAGACTTTCCATATCCATGGAAAGACTGGAAACACTGCAAAAGCTGCAGCTTTCATGATAACTCTGCATACATAATTTGGCACAGTGACACCTGCAGCTGGAACTTTTAGATGAGTCTGCAATAAACTGTTAACAATAACATTATGGCATTTCTTGTTTTTCAGTCAACAGCTGGTGCATGTAGGCACAAGGAACAAATATTAGATTAAATAACATTTAATTCAACTTCAAGTTTCAACAGAAGTTTGGCTTCCATTTGGACTGAAAGTCTCATTTAGAGTCAGGCCTGGAATTTCTGCTTAATCTGAAATTGTTTGCCTAATTTTTCAAAATCATTAGATATAAGAGGGAAGAAACAGAACTTATAAAATATGATATTTTATTTTATGAGCCTCCAGACAACTTAAATTTGGTGTAAAAATATATATTACAACTTTATCCTTTAAGTCTTTAAATCCTTACTCAGGCAGACAATTGCACTGATGTAAGATTGGGGGGGAGATACGGGGTTTGGTGTTTTGTTTATTTGTTTTTTAATGTTTTACCCTCTAATTCTGTTCAGCATATATATATATATAAAGTTAATTCTGTAGTATAATATGAAAGAAATAAAACCAAAATTAGTTTAGTAAACTAAATTGCTGATGATGCACAGGAATAATAATTGAAAATAACTACTTCGTGAATTCAAAAGCAAAGACACCTGTTTTTTACAACTCCAAAATTACTGTAATTAAATAAATTTGAAACTAAGATTGAAACACACACAAAGAGAGAAAATAAAAAGAAATAAAAAGAAAAACTAGTGTTCACTCTCCTAGAAGTAACAAAGAATACCCTACCTTAAATAATTCAAACTCCTTCTTTGGCATCAACAGCTATCAATGCACAAAAGATATTTGCAATTAAAATAAATGCATAAACATCCATTAGGGTGGAAATTACCACCTCTAAGTAAATAACCAGAAAAAAAGCTCTAAAGGAAAAGACTTTGCTATATCTCTATCAACTTTATTCTCTTGTTAGACTCCATGCAATACAGAAATAAACTTCAGCCTGTAAAAGAAACATACATCTTTTGACATATCAGTAGACTATGAAATTATTTTAGCTTTGCTGTGAATCTCTTCCTGCTTTGTGCACGCACAAACAAGTACACACACACTCTTCAAAAGAAATTTTGTCTCCCAAGGAGTGGATGGTACCTGGATGGTGCGGGTATACACAGGTTCTGGCAATCCTAGACCACCTTCATAATTCCTCAGAGGGTCCAAAATGTTGTTTGGCACAAAGCCTGCATTGCCGCTTTTATTCCGAACCTTCCACCACTGCTTTCTGTCATCCAGAATCTGAAATAATTTGGTAACATAATTACACATTTTTTCTGACTTTCCTCCTGCCAGCATTTACATCATTTCCAAACAAAATCATAACTTTGCCAGGTTCTGTGATTGTCAACAGATCTTACACAGATGTTACACAGCCCTGTAGGCTTCCTTGATTATCACCATAAGTAATTCTACATCATAGTAATTCACTTTTCAAAATGTGACTCTCAAGAAAGAATATGGTAGAAAAGCATGCAAATGAACCTGTGTGAACTCAGACATGTGCCGGACAACACAGTGGAATAAAAATCAAGTACTTGTACAGAGAGGCTGGCATCTCTACAGCCTGTGTGCTAACAAAAGGAAAAACTGCTAACAACCCAAGGGAAAATGCATGACTCTACGACAGCACAAATTTGGAGAGAGTGCATTTCTGAGTAAAGAAGGAACTGGAGCAGGATGGCCAGCAGAAATCTGGGTTCTGACTATGAGCAGTGCAGCCTTATACACAACATTTTCTCTCTGTTACTTCCTCCCCTCTACATTTTTGTCTGTCTCTCAGGGTACCATAGCTTCCAGGAAAGGACAGTCTTTCACTGTGTGTACACAGGTAGTGTTTGACAGAGCCAGTTATTTACATACTACCAAATGATGCTTTTAAATGAGAAGACAGGAGAAACACACAATTATATTTACAGCATGAATCTCTAGAGCAATGAGCTGTAACTCAGCACAGGATTTCTGTTTATCTTGTCTACGATGCAAAACAAATTAATTGAACTTTCCATATTAATGGAGATCAATCAGATAAAAACATTGAAGTCCTTACTGCTGCCCACAGGAAAGGTACCCTCAGCTTTGACTAGTACCAGAAATTTGTGTCATCTCTTTGCAAAAAAGTTACCTCTACTATCTCTTCTTTCATGACAGAAAGCTCACTGTTGTTTCTTGCCATAAACTCGTACTTGCATTTGGCATATTTCTTGGACTGCGTTTTATTGTGTGCTTCATAATTTCTGCAATGCAAAGATCAGACTATTGTTCAGTGAGACATTCAAGCAAATAAAAATATAGATAAAACACCCTCTTTCAACAACCCGCAAAACATTTAAACAACAAAAAGAACATAACTTGCTGCTGCTATAGAACCGTCTATTCACAACATACTTACTAAATATGTACACATCAAGAAAAGAAAAAAAGAAAAATGTGGTTGAGTTGCATGAACCTTAAGAACTGATAATCTTTATTGGCTCACTGCTTGCAATGTGTATGATAATTACTTGGATTTGCAGGTGCCAGTTTATTAAGATAAATATGCACATTATATTTAGTCTTATTTCTTATAGAGAACTACAGTAGGTTAAACAATCATTTCCCATACTAATAAATGAATATACTTGGTATACACTTAGTATCTTGTGCTTTGCACTAAATTGTCTTTCTAGCATTCATTATAAATTAAGCTTCAAGTCACATTGACATTGATACCAATGGAATTAAACTCCAAGAAATGCTTGCCTGCTGCAGATCAGTTTTCTTAATTGTTTATAAGATATCATAACCTCTAAGAATCTCAAATTATTGCATCAATTAAGAGCAGGGTTCGTTGTAAAGTAAAGCATACCACAGCATACATCAGCAGCATTCTTTTCCTTGAGGAAAGATCTGTTCACGTTGCCTTTGGGTTACAAGTTACTAGTTTCTTTAATGTGCTACCTCTTCAAAGTAAGAAGTCCCCCACCCCCCTCAAAATACATCCAAAAGAAACAGTAACATTATTCACCTATTGTAAATAACACTTAAAAACCCAAATCCTTACCAAACAGTAAAGCTTAAAACAAAACAATGATAAAACAAACAAACAAACAAAAATAATAAAAAAAACACAACAGCAAAAAAAATAAACAAACAATGGCTTGGCATACAACATCACAGCACAGGGATACAAATGCAGATGTCTGCTGATGTTGGTGCTGTGCAGCAATGGATCCCAGGTGTGTGCCTCAGCAATCCAGGAGTTACCTAGCTATTGCATGGCTGTGGAGAACTGTCTCACTTGACTTGAAGAGCAGAACAAAGAAACAGTCATATTTAGATTGAAAATGTATTATTTTGAAAGAAAGACAAAACACTTAGAGCATTTAAAGGAGAGAGCAAAAAACATGGGATAAACCACAGCCTTCAGAATACCTATTATGAGGTTTAGAGACATGTGAGTAATCCCAATTTTTTCAGCCACCCACTCAAAATTTATATAATTTTGAGGTGCTTTCTTATTAGTTTGGGGATATGACTAACCCACCTCTGAAGGTAGTATTACTGGTAGACTGCCTTTCCAATCTCATTTTATTAACTGTCTTCCTGCCTAGTCGACTGCTAGCTATCCCAATCCCTCCAAAAGACATAACTCAGGAAGGATTATTATTATTATTAATATTATTAATAATAATAGCTTATGCACTTATGCTTCAGTGTTACCCCAGTCTGGTGCAATCAACAGCAATATCCCCAGCACATGGGCCGGACAGTGGCTATATACTGCTGAAGAGATGATAACTCCTCAAGCCCACCTTAATGAGCCAAACTGTTTATGTTGGGTACAAATGCCCCCAGAGCTTCCATCCACCAATCTTCTGCTGCCTTCTCCTATTGCCTGCCAGATATGCTGTAACTGCAGCTCTGCTGTGCACGCTGCAGGAGAGCCCGATAGATTGCACTGAGCCCCAGGGTGCTGTTCCAGAAATGACAGTACAAAAACAACTAAATGGCATGCTATTTTGAAACACCTTACAACTTTTTGAAAAACTGTTCAGTGCTCTTTCAGCATTAGACAGAGCCCTTGATATAGCTAGTAACACACTGGAAGTTTAAGATCCTGATGCTTAGTTTAAGTCACCCAAGGAAAGCATGCCGTACTGGAGGTCCTGGCACACTGGAATAAGGCTCACTCAAGTTCTCTGTGATTACGTGCTCTTTGGACCTGCATGTCTCTGCACAGGTAGTGGGTGGCTCAGTCACTGCCTTCAGACTGCTCGTGAAAGCCAGCTTTCAACAAGGACCAGCAAACAGAGGCTGAAACATCCAGCTTGTATTTCTTGTTCCTTCCCCCCAAACCTCCTTCCCTCTGCACCTGCTTCTTCACAGGTGCTTTACAATTTATCTTTAAATGGAAGTTACTAAGGGTAATACATATTAACAGCTTTCACCCAATAAGGAACTCCTACCAGGAATGTATTATGTGTCTCGAGAGCCAATCAACAAATGGAAGTTTACATCGCGTTGGATCAGGAAATAGCGGCACACCGTAAACGTCTGCATCAGTACCAGCCATCTAGACTCCCTCCTGCCATCACTGGTAAGAAACAGGCACCACCACTGCATGTCTCATTTCACATCTTTCAAAAGACTGACTTCACCTGACGTGACCTGCTTCTTAGAAACACACCTTTCTCTTTGCCCTCTACAAAGGAAGCTTGGATGACTCATTCAGTTACAGCCAGATATGCTGATATCATCAATGGGTCAATGCAATAAGCCCCATTCTTTAAACCTGAAATAGAGGCAACAGCCTTTGCATTACTTTCATTCTTGCTCTGAAAGGACAAAACAGGTCTTATTGCATTACAGATAAAAGAGAAAAGAATTTCTAGCGCAGATCATTTAGATTGCAAGCTGAGTGGTCCTCAGACAAGAACCCTCAAAGTAACCAAGATGGAGAAAATGATTAGAGATGACCATTATGGTTGCTGTTGTTACAAAGAATAAATACAAAATTCAGAAGAACAATGGAGTCTTCACCCTGCACACCACTTGGGAATTCATTTGCATGCAGATTAACAACAGCATCTTCTAGCTCATAGCTCAAAATTAGGGGTTATGCAAATTATGACTTGTATCAACACTGTTTTTACCAGCAATCTGATCACAAAAGTTTAGTTTAAGCACCTTCCATGGCACATGAGCTAAAATACTCTTCAAACAGTACATAAGGAATACGGTTTGGTGTGGGGACGCAATTATAGCACTACTTTACTGATTTACTTCCACAGCTTGTACCAGCAGAAATTCTACATGCCAACGGGGTTGAGACTCCAAGGATCACTGCGTTTCACCATCTATTCAGATTTAGGCTAAAATGAAGGGGATGAAAGAGGATGTGCAAGAAGACCATGGTTGCTATGCAAACACTTTGTAGCTTTGTTCATAATGAGAATGGAAGAAACAATTAGTTACTATTCTGGAAGTGGGCATTTATACACCAGCCCAGAACATCAAAAGCAGGATACTAAGGAGTAGCAAGTGAACAACTAAACAAATCAAACAATCATTCAAAACAAGGACAGATGAATCTCAGAGTGTACTTGTAATTCTTTGTAGTTCCAAAGAGAGCAAAGAATAATTTTTTAAAAATTTGAAATAAAGCAGAAAAAAAAAATAAAAATTAAACCCAAATAGCAGGATCCTGTGTTCTCTATCAGATTGGAATTTTGCTGTATCATTTTTGACAAAGGCAAGAATTTAACAGCATACATAAACATGTTTCATAGAAATGATAGTGAAAGAGTCCTATGGATGTGCCTGTGAGAAGCAAAAGCAGAACAGCCACTGCTAGCCAGAGTGGCTGCCTTATAGAAATAAGGATCTGCGCCAGGCACAAACAGAGGTGAACAGAGACACCACCACCCCAGCAGCAATAGGTCGGGACAGTTATCCACAGCACCACGTACAACATTGATTCAGTGTTACCTATCTACATGTCGGCTAACAGTTTGCTTAAAGGCAGCAACAGCTGCCCCTTGGTCCAGCAGAGGCCCTCTTTTGTACACTGTGTTACTGAATGCATACCCATCAGACGGAGGGTAGTCGGGAACACTGGGAGGCTGGAAGACAAAAAAGAGACAAAGACGAAAAGGGGATTAGTGTCACACACAGCAACACACTGCCTGCTTCGCCTAATCCAGGGCCCCCGTGCTCCCCGCCAGCACTCCCATGTCCTTGTTCTCAGGTGCTCACATTCTGCTATGAAATGTTAATAGCTTCTGCATTTCAAATACGTACGCAGAGAGATCAAAAGGATAAGAATAAAAGAATTTCAGTCCTAAGTCACCCTCCTGCATTAATATTACAGTGGATATTCTTTAGAAAAAACAGTTCTCTGGGGCAAGGTCCGCGTCATCTCTTAGGTATCTCTACAGCAACAAAAGTTATAAACAATGCCTGAATGACTTTAAAACAAATGGCACTGAGAAACTGCTCTGAGCTTTTGTTCTAAATGTACACTTCAAGCCAGAAAACTCTAGCTAGCTAACCATAAGTGTGTGTAAGAAATAAAAGCTCCCAAGTAAAATTATCACCCTATTTCAGGATCATAATATCAAGCGGCTCATTTATGTCGCCCTCTCACAGAACATGATTGAAGTCAAAGAAGAAATGCAAAAAGGAAGGTAGTACTTCGTGTAATTAAGGATTATAATTAAAGGAAACAATCACAACTTATTACAAGCACACATAGAAAATTCTTTTTAAGCAGCATTCCTTTAAAAAAAAGCTACCTTAAATCCAGCAGTGATACTCTTCTTCTATTAAGAATTATTTCAATGTCCATTCCCCAAAAGAAAGACAAGATGAGCAGTTCATTTCTGGGGATTATGAAACTGAGGATGCTCATTCTTGATCTTTTTCTTATACCACCATCCAGTTGCACAACAAGATAGAACAGCTGAGATTCACCACAAGTTGCCAAATCTCTATACCCTGGCCTTTTTTTCTTGCTGTGTGGCTACAGAAAAGCCACCCTCCTCAAGCCTGCCTCCAAGTATCTGACCTGGCACCCAGAAACACTTGCCTACGGTGTTGAGTGTTTGTAATAAGAAATTAAAAACACACAGAGGGGAAAACAAAAACAAAAACAAAACACCCTATACAAACAGAATTTTCTTTAAAAATACATGATTATAACCTCTTTGAAAAAAAAAAACTCTCAAGTGTCACCGACTTTGTAACTCACATCAAAAGACACCCAGGAAGCAGGAACTCATTTTTACTTCACACAGAAATTATTTTCATCTCCTGAGCCTCACTGGACTCTCATCACCAGCTCCCCACTGTTTCACTGCCATTTGAAGTCCCCATCGCTCAGATGACTACCTTCAAACCCCTTGGTGGGAGCTGTATGTGCAACTACGTCTTAGGATACAGGATTGGAAAGAAAAAGAAAAAAACACCTCATGAATAAGGCTTCCCAGTGCACATGCTCAATATGCCCTCCCAGCAGGACCAGCCTCCACCCCCACCTGCACCACCCACTGAGGCACAGGGCTCATGAGCAGCAAGGCATGGACACAAATTCTCATATAATTTTTCCAGTACTATTTGTCAACTAAGCTGTTCTGATGGACTTAGAAAGAATAATTTTCCTAGTATCACCAACTCCAGAATGCTCCTTTTGCTGTAGATATTTTGCAGTAGCGCAACTTTTCCACCTGAGCACCTAATGCATTTCACGGCTATTAAGCAGCTCAGCACTTCTCCCCCAGGGGATGTGCTCAGGAGGCACTGGTGCAGGGAGCCAAGGTACCAAGGTTAAGTGACTTGCCCAAAACCACACAGGAATCATGAAACTAAGGCTTGACATCCCAGGTACCAGTCACACAAATGCCTTCATTGAACTGTTATTCTTACTATTATTCTTACTATTATTATTATTGTTATTATTTTTACTACTACTACTATTATTTGGTCTTTTGAAGACTAGGACAAAGAGGCTAAGTCAGCACAAACACCTACCAACCCAACCAACATTACCAACATCAAGAAGAATGCAATCCCCAAAACACAAAAAACCAAAATATCTCCGTGTATTCCCCCCCCAAAAAAAATGTTTCAACTTATTATATACTAATATAACATAAGCAATATACGTATTCATTAATAATCATAACAGAAAATGCCCCTTTTTTCAGTACTATTTTGCACTTTTCACATATCAATAATAAGTGGAGAAAAAGTGGTGTGTTGTTTTGGTTTGTCTTTTCTTTCCTTTTTTTTTTTTGTTTGTTTTTAATTTAAAAGGAGCACAACGTAAACTATAAAACCTGCATGTCAATGTAGAGCAGCAGTGAAACAATGTTTGATGAAGCTCTTTTTTTGGGAGATGACAGCAACAGCTACATTGCATTTACTGTGCCCATTAACTTTTACTAAACACTTTTTTTTTGCTCAGAAAAAACTCACAGGCAATAACATACTTTTTGGTGCATTTATTCTTTTGTATCCTATTAGGCATAAAGCCAAACAATGTTTTAAGTAATCAAATATGAACCATGCTAGCCTCCTTTGCTTGGCAGACTTTTTACATGGTATACACTTTTTTATTTTTTAAATGCAGAGGTTCATCAAAACAAGGTTTCATTGTGACACGTTTTCCACAGGCACATTTAATGTTTTTGGTTTTGTTTTCTGGAGAAACTTTGTTGTCTCCAGTAAGACAACATGAGAGTTGTTCTGCAAGAGAAAGCCATCCCACAACAGCCAATAAACAGTAAATGGTGAACTCAACTTTACCAGGCTAAGACTGAATGTTTCCCATGCCTCAGACAAAATACCCTAACCATAAAAGTATTCTGAAGTTTGGTTGTTTTCATAATGAAAGCTGCATGAAATAGAAACTGCTTTTACTTCTTAGTTTCACTCCTGTGCAGATACTTAGGACCTCCCAGCACAAAGGTGAAATGGCAGGCTCCTCTCCCAGGAAATGCCAAATGCTCAAGGCAGTAACTCCACACTAGGAAGCAGAGCTCTGCTCAAAAAACCAGAAATGGCAACTGTGACAAATAATTTTCAAAAACATGGAAAATTTGTGATCCATCTAAAATCATTCCCCTTCATTTTCTTCCATATGCGCATTTTGTCACTAGTATATTTATCAAGCTCACAATTATAAAATTAAGATAAAATTAATATAATAGCATTAAGATGTATTCTGAATATAGTACCGGTGTAAACTGTCCAAGGAAGATGCAAAAGTCTACAGGTTGAAACTCAAAAATTCTTAGCTGTGCTTCCCACAGATGTTAACAGGGGAACTTGGACTAGCTAACTTTTGATTTAAACTACAGCTAGTTCAATACATTACAGTTTTAAATTTAATCTTGTCTCCTCTCAAAACCAAAAAGCTTCCAAAACTAAAACTTTCATATGTTTAAAATAGCAATAGCTTTTTTGTGAATTAAAAAAAAAAAAAAAAATCACTTCTATTCTTAAAGTTTTCACATAAGTCAAAGTACATTTTCTGACCAACTCTCCTGAAAAAGTTAGAGGTAAAATCTTGATAGTCAGTCCCTTTATTTTCCCCTTTATTCATTACTCACAGAGTTAGTGAGAAAATGTACTCTGATTTCTCTGAAGGCTTTAGATGCAGGTGCATGTTTCCATTCTCCAAACAGAATATTTTTTTCTTTTCTAAATTCATCATATTTTGTTGGAGAAAAGCACAGAAAAAATGTTCCTGTGCAACAATTCTTCTAACTGGCAATGACTTTTCAGAAGTAAATTACCTGACATGGCATTACTCTGATAGTACTTGTGAATATTTTCTTGCAAAACAGTTAAAGTATCAAAAAATCAATAAAAGAAATATTAAATTCTACATTTATGAACAAGCAATTGAAATTCAAAATTCCCTATTTTTCTTTTGTTTTGTTATGTTTATGTTCCTGTGCATGGATGCACATTTGAAAACACCGTTGTTCAAATTCTGCCTAAAGCATATACAATCAAAGTCAATAGGATCTGAAAGCACACGACAAGGGCCAGAACAAACTTTAGGGGCTTGGATTGTCCTTTCAACTGATGTGGGAAAACCCACCAAGTTCAAGGAGGGTAGTAGGCAAAATCCTTGTATTTTTCCTAGTCACATTTTGGTGGTTGAACAGATTTGGTTTCCTATAGCAAATATACTAAGCTTGCACTGATGTAGCAGACATCAGAGAGTGGTCTCTTCAATGTCTCAGAATATATTTTTCTGTGAAAGTAATTCATGTTGTTTTCCACGAATTTACAAACCACTGTCATAGTTAACCTACCTCAGTTGACAATCTTTTTATTTCTTGCTTCCGCTGTTGCTCTGCAAAGTTTGCCACAGACTCAGCCAAATGATTGAGTTCTTGTTCATTTGGAGCTCCCATGAAGTTCAGCAAAGGAGGTTCCCAACCGTTTCGGAAACGAGGGACATAAGGTGGAATAAACTGGTCTTTGGGCCAGTCCGCTCTGTATGAAAAGCAAATTAGAGAGCTTTATCAAGGGCCATAAAAAATATTATTTTGATAGGTTTTCTAAAACTTGAAATACTTTTTATTTTGTTAATAAAGAGGAGAGGCTGGGATTACAGTACAGATACAATTGTGCTAGAACACAAAAAATTTGCAGAAAATATGTATTGACCATAACCACTTTTCTGCAAGGCATAGCAAGAAGCTAACTACTTTTGCCATAATGACTTGTCAATGCTAAAACACAACAAATTCCTGTCTCATAGCAAAGGATGAGTAATAGAAGAATCAATCACAAACATATCTCGGATTTTTTTTTAACTGTTAGATGGGAGAAAGTGTTGCAATGCCTTATTCGTGTTAAAGGACTACACAAAAGACTTCAAAGAAACTGCCTACTGTATATACTGTATAAGAAAGTCTAAAAATAGATATGAAATGCAGAAGCTTAGGCCAAGCTACGCCTTAAAGAAATAAGGCAATGGATAGCTTATACTATATAAAAAAAAAAAAAAAGGCACAAGAATTATCATTATATTTAATGTTTTATACTTTATATTAATTTTGTTAGAATACCATATTACTTTTTAGTGTTCCACTAGCATTCCCTACTCTAATATGCAGTACCTAAATTAATGCTTTCATGCTCTGCCTTTGTGCCATGCATGACGCACCATCTTGCAATATAAATTACTGTATCTTTACAGTGGAAGCAGAAATGGAAACTGACATTACAGTGGTTTAACAGTCTCATTGTTGACATTGCTCAAAATTAAGGGAAAAATGCTGTCAGCCACGCGACTTGCAGGAACAGTCAGCAATTACTCTCCCATTAGCAGGCCTGATGTAGGTCAGTAACCCTTGAGTTTCATCATTCATCTCTCTTGCTAAACGGCACCACAGTGTACCTCTGTATACTGAGATCAGTCAGACTGAAATATCTAATCTTCACAGGTCAACTAGCAGTATTCTAAGTGCTTCATTCTTCCCTATGCAACATAAGCTGTTTCTCTTTCAATCACACTTTCTTCAGTATGGTTTAAGATAATAATGAAGGTAGTTCCTAAGATGAGGAGCCAACGATTTTACACAGAAATCCATTTTCCCTGCATGGGGCTCCAACGCTGTGGAAATTTCCACAGCCAGCCCCACTACAAGCTGCAGTTAAGCCAGCAGAGCTCAGAGCAGGTAAAGGCAAGCAGATACTGCTTTTCTGGGGTAAACTCTCTGGCAGTCACAAGGGGCTCTAATTGCTGTTTGCAGCCCATTTTGTAGTAGCAGGCTGGACAACAGGCCCTAAGGATGTATTTGGACATTGTTCCAGCAGCAAAGTGAGATCAAGGAAGGGAAACACTCGTACATTACACTCCCTACTATGAGGATGCTTCTCTCTCCATGTTCTAGGGCTTTCTATGAAGCCTTTCTTACTAGGAAAACATTCAATTAACTTTTATCACTTCTTAGTCACTTTTTCAAGAACACTTTTTAATTGATTAATTAATTTAAAAAGTAAGAAATCTACTTGGTAGATGTTTATTTCCAAATTTCAAATCTAAGAGTAAGATGAATAAATTCAAAAGACAAGGTGTCTTTCCAGTTGAAGTGATTGCATGCTTAATCATTGTTACATGTACTTATCTACCAAAGATTACAGAGTTAAAACACATTTTGTCAATTTAAGATTTTTTTTGTGTATTTTACTAAGTAATTTCAAACCATATACTCATCTCAAAAATAACAAATACATACTTAAATTCTAGTGAAGCCTAACCATACTAGTGAATCCATTAAACATGACATGTAAGGTATGTACACATAACATGATCCAGCCAATAAACACTCTTTAAAAGTTTGAAGCATTTTCTCTATAGCATTATGATGCTTTTAAAGAAGTAAAGACATCAAAATTTTTAGCTTGTAATCATTATTGGAAACTGAAAATAAAAATCTGTATCCTCTTTTTCCATATTTTTCACTTTTTATAGCAATTTCTTCAAACTGATTTTTAATCAATTCCAAATGATTGGGTTGGAAAAATAAGGGTGTAAAGCAGTTGCAAGCATGCAAAGGACAGTTCAGAAAAAAATAATGGTATAAGGTTATGTAATTAGGTCTCTTCTCCTAGAGTCTATGGAGGAAACAAAAATTTTTGTCTACATTTTCTCCCTCCATGTGACCCCTAAATTCAAACCATTCCCAAATCCCACTGAGGCTAAAGGATTCCTTTCCAAAAACTTCAAAGAATAGTTGTAAGGAGTCCAAATACCACCAAATTAGTATCAAGTTTGTTGGGGGTGGACCACATGATTAAGATCATGTCAATAAACTTGAGCTTTTTCTCACCTGGCTTTGGTCCATGTGTCACCCAATGACATCCATAATTGTCCTTCCTCACTGGTGACAGTATATTGCAGGAAGTCTATAGTATCTTTTGTAAGAAGGGGACTTAGTACTGTACTAGCAAGCTCTGGACCTCCTGTTGTCTGCACCACCTAAAAACAAGTATTAAAATAACACAAAGAACATACACATCATAAGTAAGGAAGTTACATTGAATATGTATCTGCAGTGCTGCTAGGATACATTTACTACTCAAACAAACAAATAATTTCTGAGGAGCTAACGTGTCCTAATGTCCTTATGGATGAACCACTTATTGCAAAATAACTGCTGTTCTGGTCACCTACTATTTTATATTTAGACCCACTTTTGCAATGTTATTTTAATGTACTGATCAAAACCACACATACTTCCATTAAGTCATATGGCTGTGCATTCAACTTTCCTCCTGCATAATATAAATTATCACATTTTTTAAATTGTTAATTAAAAATTATAATTTCAAACTGTAACACAAAAATCTAAAAATATTTTAAATAAATATATTTAATAGATGGATATATGTGCAGAAAATGATGTAACGTGTTTTCTAAAGTGACCCTCATCCTCAAATACACGTATTTCTCCTTAGATACTGTCCAGGGACACAACATCTTAATCTCGTTATCTTTGAAAAGGTTATAGAGCATACAGATACAAGAGTTCTGAAGGAAAACACTGAAAAAATTATAAAAGCTTACCATATGTAGTGGGGTAAAGAGAAAATGAACCAGATCAGCTGCACTAGGATTCTGGATATGGAACTTCAATTTGGCCTGAGGGAAAGGGAAAATGATAAATTGTAAGAAACAGTTAACTTTTATGACAATAAATACTTCATGTAAGAATGACCATCTCAAGTGAGACCACAGGTCCATTCAAGCCCAATGCTTTGTCTCCAACATCAGCTAAGAGCAAATGTTAAGGGAAGAATGTGAGAAAAAGGCAAAAGCATAAGAAATTTTCCCCAAGATATTTTGTATCCACCAGTACTTTTCTCAGAAACTAGAAGTACAAAATGCTAGTGTTTTATATTAATAGCCACTGACGGGTTCTTCTTGTGAATAAATCCATTCAATTGTTTTTGAATCCATGTAAATCTTAGCATGTACTATGCAAATAAGAAGTTTGACACCTGAATTATATGTTTTGTAAAAAAGCATCTCCTTTGTAAATGTGCCAGCTCTTGGTTTCATTAATATCCTGTAGTTCTTTTCCAAAGAAAACTGAGCAATCCTTCTCTCCTCCCTTTTTCCAGTGATGTTCATAACCATTTATATATTTATTACATTCTCCTTCTTTTTTTTTTTTTCCTCTAAACTAAATAAAAGCCTAAATAATCATCCCTTACAGCATTCTTGTCCTCCCTGTACCTTCTTCAATTTCACTGTACTGGGAACAAAATAAAGGCAGTGAACATACTGGCATATTGATGCTCTTTATTTGTTCATTTTTGTCTTTTCTGACATCTCTTAGCATTCACTTGGTTCGTCAACATTGAACATGGATGCTACTTTCACAGAAATATGTATTACATCTGCATTTTTTTCTGACTTGTTCTATATATGAGGTTTTTCCCATTTGTATCTTACCTGTCAATACTGAATTTCATCTGTAAATTCACCATTTGCTATCATGAGGTGTTTCTACATTTCCATACCGAGGATTAGTCTAATTTTACTATCCAGAATAGCTTAGTAGCCTCATCAAATCTTGTCACTTCACTCCCCATTTGCCAGAAAACCTGTGAATATGCTGGACAGCAAAAGCCTCTGCATAGTTGTGCATGGGACTTCACTGCTGAATTTACTGGACTTTGAGAATGAGCATTTCATTCTTATGAATTATTTTCTATTTTGCCAAGCAAGAGTCTAGGAAGCTCTATTTGAACTCAAAGCAGCTCAGTTTCTTTACAAACTTCAGGGTATGTGACCTTGTTAGAAACAAAATAAAAAACTGAGCGACTTGTAGGCATCATTTTGCTTTGCAATATGTATGTTTGCTTCTTCTCCAATTTTAATATACCTGTCTACAGGTATATTATTTAATAATATACAGGTATAATTTTAAATATATCTGTCTACCATACCCCATGGGGGGGTACCTCATGGGTACTTGGTTGTCTTAGTCCCTCAGAGCCCTGAAATTACTTTAAAAATTATAAATATTACCTTAACATTACTCTTCCTCAGGAAGAAAGCCAGTCTGAGAGGTTGCACACCACTGTGCATGGTTTGCTGATTTATCCATAAGTTTTTGGAAGAGATGGATGAATGGTACCCATTCAACAGAGTTTCTATCCATCTATCTGTTACTTGCCATTTTGATTTTCTGTTTTTTAACCCATTACCAGTTCATCAACATGAAACAGATACTCTCTTGTGCTTCCCATAAACAATGGTTTTCATGAACATATTGTCCATTATCAAGTTTTTCCATGTAAATATATGCATTAAAAAAATTACATATTTTCTCTGCTACAACTTCTTGGAGGATTCCTTTTATTTAGTGATGACCCATCAGCCCTGCAGACTCCAGAAGTAGCAAACATGCCAGAATGTGTTTTGAAAAACTCTAGTAATTCTTATTGCATCTTGCTGTCTGTTCCTCAAACTACTTTTGGCTAGCTTCATTCTATTTTTACATCTAGCCCTCTAGAGTGTGCCTCCAAATTAAGAAACGAGGATGTGTTTTTAGTGCTAATAACTTCCTATACATTGTCCTTCAGACACAACAACTTTCTTTTGGTTTTTCTAAAGTGTTTTTTGTTATTGTTGTTGTTGTTGTTTTTTGACAAATGGTAGGCACTTTCTAGCAGTTTCCAGCATGGCATTTTAAAACAGTCTCAATTCTACTGGCAGAGACCTTATTCTTCTAGCTAATTCTTTTATTTTTAAACTAGATTCTTCACTTTATACAGTTCTCCATGTCTGACATAAATGCCTAAGAAAGGAAATTTCAAGTTTTTGTGGCTTCTGCAATGACACTGAAGCAACACACTGGTATGGCACAGATCTTTACAAAAGAGCATTAGAAACCATGTCCTAGACGCTCTCAGCACCAAAACAAGAACAGCTTCTACTCCTGAACAGAAAATAAAGATTTAGATACATGGGTTTTCCTCAGTGAAAAACTAATTTAAATGCAGTATTAAGTTATAATGAAATAAATTAACATTACAAACACTATTACTGAGAAAGATCAGCATGTTCTAAGATATCTCCTGCCTCTCCCTTTCTCCCCCTTCCCTTACCCCCCAGCAGCAATCCTCTGAGGTCAGAATCACAGCATTTAATATAGAGGTTTTTAATATACTCTTTACTTTTCTAAATATCACCCACGGCCCTGCAATCGAAATTAATTCCCCAAGAGGAAGAAAAACAAAGATTTGACTCAATGAATGTGAGAACAAACTTTCTTTTTGGCATAGCTTCCCCAGCAATTGGAAGGGACAGTCAGTATGTGGAAGTAAATGCACTGAAGGTGTCCTACTTGCTGCCTTCCACTAATAGCACTTGCAGAAGAGGAGATGTCAAGGAGAAGGCTTTTGAGTTAGCACCTCCACTTGTTGAGAACTTCCAACAAGACAGCAACTTGCCAGCTGGAGTGTTCTGAGGCCAGAAAGGTCCTGTGTAATGGCAACAAGTGGCAACAAGTACAGAGAGTCTGATGGACATAACTGAATACAACTAAATTAAGGCCACAGCTGGTGATGCTGGCAAGCATGCAAGAAAGCTGTGACCCCAACAGACATTCCTAGAAATCCTTTTATGATTTAAACTTGAATTTCACAAGTAAAAGGTTTTGAAGAGCCATGAAAAGAAGAAACACAACAATGCTGAAAGAGAAAGAAATATTTTCATCTTGTCACTGCATAGAGCCTTTGAGGAGCAGCATCCCAAAAGCCATTTTGGGTCTGCTCCTTTTTAAAGAGTAGTGGAGACCAAGACAACAAAGATCCAGGCTCACAATTACCCATATGGTGTGACCACCTTTCAACGGCTTACAGCAGCAGGGAAGGCATTTAAGCTCCACCAGGTTTCTCTCTATAGACAACGCACCAGGAAATTTAGAAGACAACACCTGACTACTGCATTCTCAAAGAAGAGATGACCTTCCGCAGCCCCCTCAGGGGAGTCAATAAAGCAATCACACCTCCTGGAAAAGCAGCAACATCCAAGGAAACCCAACTTAAAAATAACTAAAAGCAAATTCATTGTGTTACTTATTCTTTCTTCTCTTTATCTTTCACAAGAATTTTAGTTCTTCATTTCATATTAGTGGAATAAAACAATGGAAAAGCAATACAGTAAAACAGGCACTCAAATGAATTGGTAGCAACAGGGCATGACAGAGATCATGTTATATTTCACATTAACTATACCAGCAAAAAACTGTTATAGCATGCCTCTCTACAGTAGTAGTTACCAGAAGATTGAAGCCGTGCTTGAACTTTTGGAAGCAGTCAACAAACTCATCTGGAGGTGGCGGTTTTGAACGGAGAGTCAGAACTCCCTCTGTTGAACAAATAAATTGAGATTTTTGTACATCCATTCATATTTCACACAATTTCTATAAATAATAAAGATATAATAAACATGTAAAGACACACTTAATAGATTTATCAACATACAAAATGCTGCAAATATAGAACCACTACAGTGAGCATATTCTGCAGTCGCATCTCTAATCAGTCACTCTCCACTGATTTCAAGCAAATGTTTTTAATAGATTTTTCTCTACAAGTATACTGCATGGATGTTTTTTGTGCTTAAAGTGAAAGAAAATTACTACCTTCCAGAAAAAACAAACAAACAAACAAACAACAACAACAGCCATATTTGCTATCTACTTTAGTGATCCTTAGAGAAACAGAATTGTGTGCAGTAAGAGCTCCTACCTCCAGGTCCTTTCTTTTTACTTTTCTTAGTTTTCTTCCTCTTTGAAAGTTCAGCAAATGCTTCAGCAGCTTTTTGAAGTTTGGTAACAAAATATTCAATGTCATCCAAAATATGGTTCAGAATTTGCTACAGGAGAAAAATTACAGTTACTCTATTGAAACTGTAGCAGTAATATTCAAGAAATCAAAAGAACTATACTCTTAGAGACCAGCAGCTTCTTCTGTACAAAGTTGATGCTAGAAAACTGCATATTTTGATTCATTGTGTTCTTAACTTCACATACCTGTCAAGTATTTTAGTGTGGGTTTTTTTGTTTTTGTTTTTGTTTTCCAAAACTCAGGGCAAGTAGAATTTTTTAAAATATAAACATCAATATTATTAAATTCAGATTGGAATTACACAATTAACTCACACGCTACATTTTCTCTCACAGCACATGAAAAAGAAATCTAATCATTTGTGTAGGACAGCATTTTCCTAAACCGTATCACTTCATAATCTCCTTTAGCACAAAGTATTAAACTATTCGTTGAATGTCAGAATGTGGTTTTACAGATGTAGTGCTCTTTGAAGAATTGTTTCCATAGAGCAAGTGGAGGAAAAAGAAGAAACCCCTGGGAAGCACGTATACAGCAATTCAGCAGGCCCCAACATGCTTCCCTCAAGACCCCCTGATGTTGCTGAGGGCAGCATCAGAGTAGAAGAGTAGAACGTTACAACTAACAAACAAGGAGATATTTGATATTGCATACATCAGAGGACCTGTCCTATATTGTTGCTATGTGGCCAGAAAAGATTAGTTTATGCATGTGCATGGTTCATCTTTCTTCAGAAATTAATATATGGTTATGTTCTAGATACTGCACATGCCTAAGTCCCACTAAATTGGTAGAATTAAAGTTTACAATTACATAGTCTCTGAATTTAGTCTTCACAAAATTACTATTTATACTTCTAGCTTTTCAGAAAACTTAACATACATCTATCTATCTATCTATCTATCCATCCATCCATCTATTTTAAGGAAAAATTACTAATAAAAAAGAACAATTGTCTATTCATTTAGAGGTCTACTGCACAAGCATAGGGTGTCCAGAATGCTTTCCTCTAGAACTGAATTTCCCATGTGGAAAAAGTCTTCCCAAGAAGTAGGGCTGCAAAATTTCACAGACATTAAGCAATATCTCTTGTAGTAGCAATAACACTTACAACATCTCTGTCAATCCTGGCTGCTATCATCTCTGCTGTTTCTTCATGGTCATGGTATTGTCTATGTTTTTCAACTGTGGAAAAGGGAAAAGGATAATAAGCCATCCATATATGCAGAATTAAAGAGCAATACTTCCTAAATAGCTTATGCTTGAAACCATTCTACTGTAAGAAAAAGAAGCACAAAACTGTACCATTCACTTTACAAGGACTCCATACAAGCTGATGAACTTGTACTGTAATACCTGATCTTGCCAAATCTAAATATTATAAATAAATATTATACTGTACATTGTATATTGAGTAACTAAATATTATATTGCTTTTGTTAACAGGAAGGATTTTAGTAAATACATTTTAGAAAAGATCCACCTGAGTGGAATAGAGGGATCTACAGGAACTCAAATCACTGACAGAGCACTTGATAAAGTAATGAAACTTTTTTTTTTTCAATTGAGAAGTCAAACGAACAAACTAGCCATTACTCAAGGTAGGTGTTATGCTGCAGATTAGTAGGTGAAAACATTCTTAACATTACATGTTTTTCTGAACATTTTTGTTTTCTTTACATAGTTGGTTTGCTTTGTTGAGTGATATAGCTTAATAAACCAAAAATAATAAAGATGTCATAGTTAATGACTTTAGTTATAAAATTTTAGTATCTATTATTAAAAAACAAAAAACCAAACCAAACCAAACCAAAAAGCAGCCCTCACCTTAACCAAGATTACTCCATTATTAGTCTGTTTTACAGAAGGAGCTTTATTGTTTCTAAAGATTTTTTTTTTTTCAAAGGAATCTAATCAAAATAAAAACATTGCCATTAGAGATTAAAGAAAAATATATATCAGAAATTCTACAGCATTCCTTGGTTAAGGCTTTAAAAACATGAACTACTTTAGTCATTAACATATAAATAAATAATGTTGATCTCCAGTCAGATTTTAATCCAAGTGATTATATTTTTTAATTATCTGAAATATCTGGCCTATGATTTCCCTATTAATAAATAGGGCATCATTAATTTACTAGAGTTATGACAGTACTGATTAATGTGTGCGTTACTATGTTCACATAAAAGCCCAAGTTAAAATTCATAGCCTATACAACCACATAACTAAACACAAGTAAATAAGTTTCTGAACAGAAATTCAGAAAAATGATAAGTAAATGACGAGTCAGATTGTGACAGCCAGTTCTTCCATAGATCAAGCAACAGTGGCTTGGGGTGTTTCAAACTGGACTGGGAGAATAATCCTGTCTGCTCTCAGCAAGGACAGAGAGGTGACCTAGTACAACCATTTCTCTATTTGCATTTAATTACTGTAATCTTCATTAAAGTGTTCTTTGCAAATTATTTTTTTGTTATTACCAAGGATCATAAAAACCTACTGCCCAGAACAACTGTTTATCACTGCGCTGTGCAGAAATACTCACACTCCCCCTGCTCAGTAGCCCATGCAGACCATGCTGCCACACGGCTTCTCACGTCCACCTGGGTGATGGTCCCTGGTGGCACAGGGGCAGGTGCCCGCGGGGGTGGAGGGATGGTGCTGTCAGCATTGGATATCATCCTACAGGAAGAGAAGGAAGCCCACAAGTGACACTTGAAGCAAAAACATTCTATTTTTTAGTGCTTCATCAGAGAAGACTAGGAGGCTGTATAAAGACCTATTCTGCTGTTGAACACACTGTGGACTTACCAAGTTAGCAGCACTCAAGACCATGGTGTGTAAATATATTAAACGTAATAGGAAACGAACTTCATGGTGGGGTTAGCAAAATATTCATCAGTAAAACAAAACCTCTACCACCTAGTCACATGGGAAATATTATTGAGTTGGAAGGGACCCACAAGGATCATGAAGTCCAACTCCTGGCCACCACACAAGACCACCCAAAAACCAGACCCTACGTCTGACAGCGTTGTACAAATGCTTCTTGAGCTCTGCCAGGCTCAGTGCCGTGACCACTGCCCTGGGGAGCCTGTCCCAGTGCCTGACCACTCTCTCAGTGCAGAACTTTTTCCTAACACCCAGCCTGACCCTCCCCAGTCCAAGCTCCATGCTGTTCCCTCGGGTTCTGTCGCTGTCCCTAGAGAGCAGAGCTCAGCGCCTGCCCCTCCGCTCCCCTCGTGAGGAAGCTGCATGCTGCCATGAGGCATCCCCTCAGCCTCCTCTTCTGTAGCCTGAACAAAGTGACTGCAGCCACTCCTCATATGTCTTGTCCTCTAGACCCTTCACCATCTTCATAACCCGTATATTTGACCCAACTGCAGAACTGAGACATAGAATGTTATTCTCTGGCAACCTGCATTTATGTCAGATGTTCCAATCAATAAGGTGGAATTGTGAAAGTTGAGAGTCATGCTATAAATTGAAATAGCATGACATAAGTATTAAATCAAGGCCTCTACATGTGATTTTGGAAGTATATTATCAACTAGCAAAAAAAGAACATGAAACAGTAGATAGACTTGGGGAGCTGGTGATTCTATATATTGCCAAGAAGTTAGGTTTTTACCTCAGTGTTTCAAGTCTCTTCTTTTGTTTCCCACTTTTGCTGTCACTGATTGCACTTTCTATATCTTCATGAATAAAGCTAGCCTGAAGAGACAGAAGCAGAAATCATCAATATTCAGCTAGACTAATGAGACATATGAAATAATTATCTCATCATACACTTTTTTAAGGTATCCTTAGATTAGAGAATCCCTTATCATATCCCGCTTAAAAATAAATAAATAAATCTGGGATAAATTATTTTATGCTAATGGAACAAAGAAACACACAATACAATTGTCTGGGAGCTGGTATTTTTGTAACTGTTCCATTCTCAAACATTATCATCAGATGAGTGTTTCATCTAGCTACCAAATTTGTCTGAACAGCTGTAATTATCCCAAGCCAACAATTATTGCATAAGTTATTTTATCCTTCTCCACGTACATCATTTTTGTTTTTGTCAAGCACGTTAGTGAAAGACATAACCAAAACTACTATAGATAGCAGCAGCATAAGGATTAAGAAAATAACTGGTAGTGTTACAGTCTCCTTTAAGAAGTAACAATAGCCTCCAGTTTCTCTTTGGTTTAGTAAAAGATGAATTTTTCAGAACATTTCCTAATCTGTAGGTACCTACCTCCACCAGTGGCTCACAAGTGAAATTCTGATACAAATTCTGATACGTCTAAGGCATCATTTTAATAGATCTTGCATTAAATAGGTCACAGCTTCTCATAGGATTTAGGATGCTCCATTACATGTCTTCAGCTGACCAATTAATTTCCTATACAGGCTGTCAAAGCCCCAGTCTGTTCATGTATGGTTTACTCTACAAGGCCCACCTCTATCTTGGTCCCCTTATGAAGGAGAAGAAACTTCTTGAGAGGAATATGTAACTTCTGCCAGGACCAGAAAACTTCCTTGAATTTAGTAACTAAAGGGATTAACAGACTTCTCAGACTACAATGAACTGTACCCAAGATCTATTAATGTTAAAGAATGAATAGGAAAAAAACTTGAGGGGATAACAGAAGAATTTAATTAATTATACTATTGATGTTTATTATTTAACATTTTTTTAGAGAATATTCAATGGCCAAAATATAATTTTATGTTTTTGAATAAATTATTGTTGCAGAGGTTCCTGAGGTTCATGGTAACTTCTGATCAAAAGCAGTAAAAAGGCAATATCTCAAGAACAGCCAAGTCTTATGGGAAAGGAATAGAACCTAGGGTAAAGTCACAGACTCAAATAATATCCCAGAAGTAAAGGGGGATCCCAGACTTCAAGTCATGTTTATATGCTCTGTGTTTTTATTGGTACACACTGGAACAACTTCAAAAGATGAAAATCTGAAGAAAAGCAACCACCTCTACACCTTGGGAGGCTGTGTCCAAACAGACCTTAAAGAGGAGCCCTGCACTATTTAGCAAACTACAAACTGAACTTCTCACAGAATCCCAATTCCCCCTGAAACGACAAATTCTGTGAAATTAGAATTAACACAATTAATTGGTCATCTTCAAACCACTAGCACAGTAGCGATTTCCAAATGGTTGTACAATGTGATTACCAATCTGGTGTTTAAAGATAATGATATATATTACTAAGAAGGAATTAAAAAAAGGAAAAAATGAAACCATGAAATTATGACTAGAATTAAAAGAAATGCCAATTACTTAGAGTAACTAACACATCAAAATTTATAGTCCTGGAAATAAAGAAGTATTGCTGAATGCATTAAAATATTTACTCTAAAAGCTTGAAAAAAAATTATAATCTTGCTATACTACTTTCCCCTCTTGCAAGTAGTATTTTCCATTTTACTATCTCTCCTGCAGGACAGAGATGCAGAGATGTGGAAACATAGAGGAGGTTAATTAAATACACAAAAAGAGCAGAAAAAGGGGAAAGATTAGGTAAGACTCAGAATGAGTTCTTTCCAGATTATAAAATATATTTGAGATAACTCAAACTATTTTAGACCACTTTCTTCAGAATTGTGAACACAAAACTTATACACATTCCAAAGCTTTACTCATTTGCAAACCTAAATGAACAGCTACAGAGCCCAAGAATCAATATTTACAGTAACAACATATTTGCACATGCTCTAAAGATTCAGCTTATATACATAACTCACACCTCTCTTACAAGACATACCATGCTGCATTTACTAACATAAAGTAGTGCTCAAATCATAAATTCATTATACTTGAAACATACTTATAAGAATAAAAGAACAGAATTATTTAGTATGAATCCATTTATTTAATTTCATCCATTGTACTTTCTAATTCATGAAATTTCCCCCATTCAAATAAGTCACAGCAAATCTCCATTACCACCTTACCTTAATCTCATCACATTGGAAAAGATGCAAATCTGGCTTGTTTTGAGTTGGTTCTTTACATACTAATGCAAGAATTGAATTGTAATTGCATGCATTCATCACAGCTTGGCAATGCTGAATTGTGCTTAAAGGAAAATTCTCCAGTTCATTCTGCCGAAAGAGAGGAAAAAAAAAAAAAGAAAGAAAGAAAGAAAAAAAAAGCTACGAGTTAAAAAGGGAATGTGATAATAAGCTAATTAAAATACCAAACCTTACATACATCATTTTTCCCTTCTCTCTCTCTGAAAACGAGACTGCCACTCACAGATCTTACCTTTGATTCTAAGTCCACCAAACTGACAGCTTTGTCATCCACTTGAAGAATCATATCTTGAGTCCACACTTTGCCTTTGGCATCCAGCAATTTCAACTTCCTTATTCCATCATCTACTGTAATCATCGCCTCTTTTCGGTCCAGAACAAAGGTGGTCAAGTGCTAGTGAATGGTACAAACAATGAAGAAAGAACCTGTAACTCTCCCTATCACTAGGCAATGTCAGTATTCAAATTGTCATGAAAGAGCAATACAAATAATTCCTGAATCGAAGTGCCTTTGTTTATGACAGATCCCACCAATATGCTATAGGCGAGGTTGTTCAGTCTGTAATGTCATTTTAAGTCAAACGATTTTTGTAACTCACTATTTGTCATCCCCTGTCATTTCCTCACTACAGTACTGGTTACATTTGAAGGCAAATTCCAACATCTTCCACATATCATGGCTAGAATTGAATCTTGAGTATTTAATTAGCTTTACTGAGGATTGAAAACCTGTGTCAATTGGCAAGCTGAATTCAGAAACCTCAGCAGTAGCAGCCCAGAAACAGCCTGCCAACATTCCTCCACCACCACCCTGACCTGGAACATCCTCATCTCCTCCAGAACTGCCAGTTAGCACACTGATGGCAAATGCAAAGGGCTTGCATCTGACTGAGATACCCTACAGACAGGCTAGTTGCTTGTTTTATGCAGATCACAGTAAAGATGTAGCATATGAACTATTTTTCCTCACCATCAATTTGGAACATTCTTCAGATTCCATTAAAGGTCTAGAAATTAAACAGTACTTCACAGACATCACTTCAACTAGCTCCTCTGTCATTACATTTTTGACAACTTCTCCTTCAACATGTCAGACATGCAAGACAACTCATAAAGTTATTTAATTTAATCCAGGCATAACTCTAACTTCACTTTTTATTTTAAGATCTGGATACACTCACTCAAGTTGAATCAAATATATGCCTGCATACCCACTTTATAAATAACTTAAAAGAATCAAGTGAGTTTTCTTCTATTACAGGAAAAAAACACACTTAGTAATGACAGACAAAAGAGTAGATACGATCTGTATATAATCAAAGTATTTTAAAACAAACTCTACTGACTGCTCACACAGGAAGGCTTAGACTTCAAATACCAGTACTAATCTTTACGCCAGTAGAGTATGAAAATGGTTACGTAGAAACTGAAGACAGACAGACAATTAAAAGCAACATTAATGTTCCTTTGGAAGCTGATCATAGGATAGAAGCACTTCTGCATACAATTTCACGACTTACAGCTAAATTTAAAACCCAGCTAAAATGAACAATCTAAGGTTTTTGCAAGACTCATCTTAACCTATGACAGTGTTCTGATGGCAGCAGGAGAAAGTTTATGCCAAAGAAACTATGGAATGAGGCACTACACTCAGAAGTGCCTAACAGATGATGTATAGGCACACAGGCTTACTTTGCTGAACATTTTAAACATAGCTATTTCTGAAGAAGATATGACAGCAGCATACAGTATTTCTGTGAAGCAGTTTAAGACAAGAAGCAATGTATTTTGCGTTTCTCAATGGGGATGAAACTGTGCAGGCAGAATGTACTTGTTAAACTACTACACAATAGACTTACTAAGGCTTTTAGGGCTTAGTACCCAGCTCTTTCTAAATATCCCAGCCCCTCTGTTGATTATAAATGATCAAGGTATTCCTTTAAAATATCAGTCAGTGTGCCTCGCCAACAGCACAGTGTTTTTCAGCTGCCTCATCCTTGCAACAAGACATGCTCAGAGACAGGGCAGCATAACACACTGAGCTGTGATCCCACTGAGAAGCCCTGTCCCTTTGCCAAACTACACACAACTTTGCTTACATTCTTCTACATAAAAATTCCAGCTCGTTATGGCAAAGCTAGAGAATTTGATACATTTCAGTGTAATCTGTTCTGAAGTGACCTCAGGCTGGCAGGATATTTTGCAAGATTTATATGTCTTCAAGCATATTATCCTCAAAAATCATGTAAACAAAAATCACAGTGCGTAACCAAAAGTTGTAATTGGTACATCGCCTTATCATACATCCTTGTCTCACCTCTACATGATACTGCGAAGTTTCGGATATGCTGCTGGCACTGTCCCGTGCATAATTCTTTCTTTGTTCTAAAGACAGGGAGAAAAGAAAGAATAATTATTCATTCAAACTCTTATCATGCTGTGTTTTGGATACTTCTCAAAGATGCTTAAGACTAGCCATATATATGAAAGTAGAAGGTGAGCTGCTGTTTATTTCTGTATTCAAAAGAAAAACCTTCATAGTTCAGCACAAGCATCGTACTTACATCCATGTTAAAAGCCAGTTTTCTTGTCTCATTGACTCCGGATGGGAGTAGAGCTCTGATGGAAAACACTTAATTGGGAAGCCTGACTATTAAAATCGCTGGCTTACCACTTTGGTAGCAACATGGTAACTAGGTTTGTTATAGTTGTGTGAATGCACTTGAAAGCAAAAGTGTTTTCTGATATAAACATAATTCTCATGCTAAATCTGGAAAACAACAAAGTCACACACAAACGAGACCTGAGTCATTCCTTATCTCTTCCTAGAGTATTCAGTTTGTTGAATTACTAATGTAGAAAAATACATGAAAAACAGGGAAGGAAAAAAAAGCCAAAAGCTGCAGCAACAAAATACAAATTAAATATCTCAGAACATAAATATTTTTCATCTGACAAACAAAATGCTGCAAAATCAGAAACATTGTTTGCCTTTTACTCCATACAATAGATTAGTATCAAACCAGGGGAAAAGGGAAGGGGAAATGCAAGATGAGGACACAACACACACCCACACCACAAAATAATGAATTAAGATGAATGCTGAAAAAAAAAAAAAAAAAAAAAAAGAAAAAGAACTTTTCAACTTTATTAGAAAAAAAGATGAATGCAACATTTGGAGGGTTTTTCTCTTTTTTACCCCCATAACCACTAAAGTGCCCAATCCAAAACACTGGGACTTTTGTCTAAAAAGTCACTAGGAGACTTGTTCAAAAGAAGTACAAGGAATTTCTGCATATATTTTTTTTAAATCTCCATTTAATTACATTTCTGATCTTCAAGTAAAATAGGCAGTTTTATTGTGTTTGGAAGAAAATATACGCAACTGATGTTACCTTCATTTCATCAGACCCATTTGGAGTAGTTGAGGCAAAAATAAGAGCGTGTGATTCTGTCACCACCAGAGATAAGTTCCTTTTTCCAAAATTAAAAATGCTACCTACTACCAAACACATGATCTGTGATGTACAGAGATCTGTAGTGAGGACGCCATAAAAGCAACACCGCAAAAAGCTTGTCTGTGACCTGGATTCCTTCATACAGGAATTTCAGGTACTGACAAGGAAAGAAGTGCCAACACTTACAGATGTAATGTCTGGAAGTATTTTGTCACCTTTTAGAATCACACCCATTACCTCTCCAATCCTCAGTGAGTTTCACGAAAGACAACCCAGTTTCTGAAACCCCTCCCTGGCTTGATGGGCCCTCTCCTCAATGACAAACACTGCTCATGAAGAAGAGCTATCCTGCTCCCTTATCACAGCTACTCAGCTTGGTTTAGCAAGAGGAGTCCACAATGCAAACACCAAATTGAAGAATGCCACAGATTATCAGAATTTTTAACTAGGTGTGTGAATTGTTAAAAAATAGATGTCTTAATTTCATCACCCCGTATCTTAAATCCCAGGACAGAGGACCTGCATTGATTCCAATTGTAACTAATATTTCTGCTTTTGCAGCATGTTATTTAAGGCATCTTATTTGGTTGTTGTTCTTTTAAGGATAATAGACACACACATGCACATCCCAACAAAAACAGTCAGTGAAGCAGTACTGTCTGACTTGCTACCTTTCTTTTTTTGTTTGGATGATGATCTGAAGAAGTAAAGTCCATCTGTTCCTAACAAAACAAGGGAATTAAAAAAAAATAGTATCTAGTTTAACTACATAGAATGATTTGCACCTCCAAGGGGATCAGTTAACAACCCTCTTTAATGGACTGTAAATGATAGTCAAACACTGTCTAGTAAGAAAGAAAATACCCTTAAAAAAAAAAAGTCTCAACTAACAACACATCAAATATTCAACTTTGATTATTATTACTATTATTAGGTGAAAAAAAGAGCATTATTTCTAATGATATCAAATTACACAAGGATACAAAATCTTATAACCACTGTAAGGATTAAAAATCCTGCAAACAATAACAGTTGGAGTGGTTTTAAATAAAGACATCCTGGTGTAAGTAAAGGCTCCAAAGTAATTAAAAAACAGAGAATGACTTTTGCAAGAGATTCCTTGCTCTGATTCACAGAAATTTTGTTCTGCATTAGGATATCCAAGAACACTTGGAGCACTGATTAACACATCCTCTTCCACAGAACAGCACAGCACTCACAATAGACAAGATGGCAAGGTTTTCAACACACTATGTCATGGTGAGAATAATAGTGTTTGTATTAAGAAAGAGAGCTTTCTGAGTGATAATAAAAGCTGTGACTGCCTGCATCTGAGAGCAAAGGAGACCCCCCGAAGTTCTGCATTCTTAATTACAATAGGACAGTAACAAGAACTTTGATAGAATTTGAATTAGCAAAAGTCAGTCAGTGTCTGTGTTAACAAATAAAAAATATGGTCACCACAACTGACAGTCTACTTTGAGTTCAGCAACAGTTCCCATTTACCCGTTTATTTTTTAAACACACTTATGCTGGCAGAATGTTTATTAGAACCTGTTAGAGATGTGAGTTACCTTTGCTATCTGTCCAACGAGCCCTTCTTCTGAAAACACTGCAACATGTAACTTATAGACTTTCAGACTCCAGAGTCCAGGAAAGCAGTGCAACCTAAACTCCACAGTAAAGCATGCAAACTAAACCTGGGGAGGCTTCCAAGCCTTGTTGCAGTTACAGACCAACACACACACACGCACAAAAAAAAATGTGTGTGGGGGGGAAACACTTCACAGGCTCTTAGTTGCTGTTCAGTGCTGCAACATTTTTCTGGCTTTGAATGAGGTAAAAAGTAGCCTGTAGTAGCTCTGAATGTTGTCAACACCACCACAAAGTAGCTGGAGGTAGATATTATGGGTAACCCATCCATCCTGAATCATTCACCCTTCAAAATACAACTTCTAATAAGCAACCTAGCATGAGGCAAAATTCTTCAGCTGCTTCTAAAGAAGTTTTTCTTTAACCTTTGTTTTTCAGCCTTTTTATAACTTAATATTTAGCAAGCAGGTCTCTTTCCCCATATTATCAAGCTGGCTGCTAATAACCCATGTTCCCAGAGAGATAGTTTTACTGGTTGCCTTGCATAAACTGCACTGACAAAAGTGCCATAAAGGATGCAAACGAATGAATAAAGTCCCCACATGATAAAAAATAAAAAAATCTCTGCAAGTTCTCACCTTGCCCTCAGAAAGGAGTACATAAACCCTACATAAACCCTTTGTATCCCTTCTGTTGATGTGTTCCACTGCCTTGGACTTCAAGCAAAATATTCACTGATACAATTCTGACTGCTTTTGCAGAATAACAGAAAACATCTCTTGACTTATTACATGATATTCAAATGTTAATAACTCATACCCTACTATTGAAAATAAGCATGACTCATTTTCATGAATTTGCTCACTTACTGAATGTACTGGGTCTGCCTGGGATGGAGTTAATTTTTCACAGCAGCTTGTATGGTGCTGTGTTTTGGATTTGTGACTAAAATTGCGTTGATAACACACCTAGGTTTTAGCTACTGCTGAGCAGCATTTGCACAGCATCAAGGACTTCTCCATTTCTCTCTCTGCCCCCCAGCAAGTTGACTGGGGGTCCAAAAGAGGCTGGGAGGGGGCACAGCTTGGACAACTGACCCAAACTGACCAGAAGTTCACAGCATATAAAGTAATGCTCAGCAATAAACCCATGCTCAACAATAAAACTGAGGGGTAGTCTTTCCAAAGTACCTAATGCTCAGAGTCTGGCTGGACATTGATCTGCCTGTGGGAGGCTGGTATGTAGTATATAATACAAAATGCTTTTGCTTTGCTGTTTTTTATTTCATTTATTTGTTTTTAGTTCTTTTTCCCCTCACTTATTAATCCATGAGCTTTTTCCTTGCTTTTGCTCTTTCTATTCTCTCCTCTATCCCACTGCGCAGTGAGAGAGGGGTAGTGACCAAACAACTCACTCAGGGTAGGTCCTTAGATGCTGGCTGGGTTCAAGTCCTTACACTGAAAAAAAAAAAAAAGAAATGTTTTATATGTTCCACTTCACTCTCCTAATCCTCCCGATCAATCTCAGTCTCTCATGGGTCCCTTCAAGCATGAAGAGAATTATTGCAGCTAAAGTGATATTCTACAACAGAGGCTTTGAGATATAATGAATAAAACAATCACAACTTTTTTTCTATTTTTTCTCTTTTTTTCCTGTTTATTCTATTTATTACAGCTCTTACATCCAATATGTAAAACAGTGCAGCCTTCATAGCACAGTAAGTTCAAACTTAGCTGATACATTGCACACAATTTATCTAAAATATTCTCCCTCTGATAAAAGAAAGCATGAAAGCAGAGATAAAAAGAATAACAGTAGAAGACACCGGAGTCAAATTCTTAATCACAATTATATACAGCAAAAGCAACCCGGAGGAATCTGAGCAAAATAAAATCTCTCACAAGGCAAGCACAATAAACTTAAAAGCAGAACAGCATTTCACTTATAGGCCCTGACTATAAGATCTACTAGCTACTAAGCTTTTCAAAGGAACACAAATATTGATCCACAGAAACTAATATTCCTGCCTCTTTCTGATATGGAGTGATGCTGTGGCTCTTCTAGTCTTTGTGAACTTACTGCATTTACCAATCATCCGGGATGGACCACATTTCTGGTTTTAAAAAGATGTGAAAAGGTGCTGACTTCACACTAAACTTGGAAGCAGCCACAGAAACACCAGATAACAAAAACAAACGAAAAAACTCTCAATGAAAGGCTTTTGGACAAGCCAAAAATACACTAGGCAGTACCCTACACAGACTCATTATTGCCCTCATTACACCGAAAACTTTGTGCTCTCCCCAGTTATTTCTGACCATTTCATACTTTGGAAAGGTAACTATTCCATGGTTTCAGACGAAAACACCAGCTTTGCCCAAGGTCATTTGAGGCAGAGCTATGTACAGAATCTGACATAGCTAAAGTCCTCTCTCACCCATTTTTCCACTGGAAGAGGCTACAGCTAAATGGCAAATCAGAAAGTTGCTTAATAAATTCTACCACAGTCTGACTCTGTCATTGTCCAGTAAGAAGACCACAGAAAAATCACATCAAGGTATCAGGAGAAGGTTCTTCACTGAGAGGGTGGTGGGCACTTGGACAGGCTCCCCAGGGCAGTGGTCACAGCTCCGAGCCTGCTGGAGTTCAAGAAGCATTTGGACAACACTCTCACACATAGGATCTGTTTTTTGAGTGATCCTGTGCGAAGCCAGGATTTGGATGTGATCCTTGTGGGTCCCTTCCAACTCGAGATATTCTATGATTCTAAGACAAATCCAATTCTTTATCTAGGTAGATTATCTAGGTAGATTCTTTATCTAGGTAATTCTTTCCAAATGTAAAAGTCCGGAGGCCGAGTCTTCACAAAAAAAAAAAAAAAAAAAAAAAACAAGTTTCACTCAAAGCACAAGTGGTGCTGGTTAGGGCTATGCTATGTTTAGGTACAAACAAATTTTCAGTGCGTAGAGCCTAAAACAGAAATGAAGAATTCCTGTGCCTAGACTTCCAATGATATCTTACAAATAATTGCATAGAAGATGTAATAAAAGTTATCAGCACTCCAGTTATGACAGTTAAAAGAAGGATAACGGTGAATCGTATCTCATGCTTCCATAGGGAAACTGGAAAATGTCTATATAGTGTAAAAAGAGACAAAGCTCTGAAATTAGATAGCAGTCGACATGGAAATGGATTAAGTGTCTCACAAACTGCCCTACAAACCCTGATACAAGTGTAAATTATTACCACACATTGACAAGCAGAAAACCACAATACTTAGTACTACTGTGTATTTATGGTTGCATTGGACTGATTGCTGATACCCCTTTAAGAATATATTGCAGCAGCTGGAAAAAACTGAGACTCAGAGCAAAGTGCAGGAGTTGTGATCTACACCTCCAAGGAGAAAGGTCAAAACTTGGTTTAAAAACAAATGTCAGTATCAGAGGAGTAAACACTATCACTTTCAGAAATTCTTGCTATCATTCTTCTCCTTGATGGCTACATGCAGCTAGCTATCAGAGAAGGTGTATTGTTTAGTAGTCAATTATTAGTTTAATTCATTTGGGTATCAAATAACACAAGAATGTTACATGGATGGCTTATTTTAACAGACCCCTATTACAGCACATTTCTTGCTCTGAATGAGGTATTTGAGCAATACAAAGATACACATGCAATTCCACTGCTAGCACCTAATCACGGCCATGAGAATATAAACACAATATATAAAACACCTGGTCTTTTCTGATGCAGTTGCTTTCATAAAATCTTCCAATTCTGTACCGAATAACAGTCCAACAATTTGGAGTGAAACCCTAGCTTATGACTGCTAGGAAAGGGGGCTGCTCTGCAATTTGTCACTCACTGGCAAACCCCCAGTTGCAGCACTGGCTGTTGGATCCAACCGATGCTGCACGTCTCCCTGCGTGCTGAAATGCAGAAGACAGCTAATGCTAGAACAATAGATGACAGTATGAGCCAAAACCCATTTCAGATGGAGAGATGAGGAATTTAATAATGAAATAAAACCCATAAGAATGTGTAGAGGGCATCCTTCCTGTTAGTTCAGGGGGACATTTATCATGCAAATAGAAAACATTTCATTTCAGGCAGGAAGTGGGTCAAAACAGAGATTATTTGACACAGGAAAAGGCAGTTGGAAACAAGTTTTTGCTATCAGGTAACCACATCAGAGATAGCAATGGCTGCAGTCTGTTTTTTAACCAAACTGCCTGTAACACAAATAAAACTCCAGCCTCTTTTCCCAATCAGCAGTGCAGTCAGCCTTCTTCCTGAAGACTGAAGGACTGAACGATCATGAATAAACTTACCAAAATAAGCACTGGGACTCAAGAGTTAAACTTCATGCCGTGATGTATATATATATGCATATGTAGATAGATAGATAGATAGATAGATGTTTTAAGATCTTCATTGTGACTGGAAAAAATTGCATTCAAGATTAAGTGGTGACTTAGGAGCCCAGGTACCATTTTCACCTGTTGATATCCATGGATAGGTGCTTTAGTCCAAGTAACATTCAGAAAATGACTTCCAGAAAAGGAAGTTTGTCATGAACAAAATTTGCTGCTAACATTACGTTGACAGCTTTCATAAAAAAAAAAAAAAAAAAAAAAAAAAACAATGTGGTCCATGTTAGTTACACTAAAACTATTTAGATATCTATAAGTGAATCTATTAAATACATAGGCTTGAACTATTTACATAACTGGTATAGTTGCATGACGTATACATGTACATAATATAAAAAGAGAGCTAGGAGACCTTCAATCTTCTCATAGTCTTTCAGTCTCATGAGTCAAACAAAATACATACATTAGCTATTAATTATAAATCAATAAAATATTTTATAATAAACACTTCATGCAATTTTTAACAATTCCTGTACCACTTAACTGCTTCCCACTCCATTGGGACACAATGCAAAAAATTCCTAAGCATGGCAAAGGAAAAAACATTGAAGACACATGACAGATGCAGCAGAATGGTAACATGATTCTTAAAAGTAATATATAAGTGCCTAGAATTTGAGAAAGGTTTTAGGTATTTTTCCTGTTTTCTCCAGCTCATACAGTTGGTGATACTGACAGCCTAGTTTATGTATAGAAAACTGAGCAGAAGCAGTAAAATGTGCAAACTCCTCTCTAAAGGCTGTGGAAATGTATCTTTATTTGAAGCTCCAGGAAAATTGAATCTTCTGCTTCATGCAGTTCTTGTCAAATACAACTGCAATTTTGTGATCTATCTACTAGCAATGGAAGTAAAACCAACAACTCATTTTACAGTAGCCACCTGTAACACAGTAGTTAAACAGTATTTTCAATTAATACTTGAATTCAATTATTTCAGAAGTAAAAGGCCGTTTACCATTATATGTTTCAAATTTACTCACTTGTCCACATATTCTACTTACATGCAAATATTCCATGATGTTTGACATGAAAAACTTCAGACAGGTATCATTTTAAAAGCCCACAAAGATTAAAGGACATGGCTAAAATACTTGCTAGTACTGCCACATCATTCAAAACATGCACTTTTGAAAAATGATTAGGATGATATAAAATGAAAATAGTGAAATGCATGCCAAAGAAATAATCTGCAGATGAAATAATCATCAGAATGTCTCTTGCTGGTTTCTGTTACCACCTGCTCTTTCTGTCAGCACGCATAATCAGTATGTCAAGTGAACATACACAGGATGCAGAAATCACTGTTGAAAACTATCACTTTAGTAAGAATAAAATCACTTAATTCTTTTATTTTGTTAATACATATTGACAGATACATAATGAGATACATACTTATAAACATATATATACACATTTCAGTTTTGTATACATACTATATAAAAGACATAAATAAAATATATACCAAGACATCACAATCAATGTTTAAATAACAATTCTAACATAAAAGTTCAGTGACTTTATGCCACCTTACCATAAAGAGCCTTTGCACTTGTTCTTGAATTCTGCTCCCTCTCTGCCTGACCAAATGTTGGTGAGCCATAGCCACTGGAAGGAAAAAACATTTCTGGTTAACTTCTGAATAGATATATTTGCTACAAAGACACAGGCATTGAATAAAACCCTTGCCTTATGTAGGGCTATACACACCTACAACATTGCTAACAGAGGTAATGCCACTGGATACTGGTTCCACATCATGAATATAATTAAGTGTATTTGTCTTAGGCTGGAAGCCTTTCTGTGCTATTTTTTTTGCATTAATACAACATCATGCACAAGGGGGGTGTGGTATACATATAAACACTACCATAAGGTAAGAGTAATTACTATGAAGGAATAATAATGAAGACTATGCCAAAGACTTAGTAGGATTTTGCCTTTTGCCTGTGTACACAAGTGTTAATTGTTTTTAACAGTTTTATGTGGTTTTCATAAAAAATAAAAGGCATATCATTGCCTACAACAAATGAAAAGACAATCCAACTTCCTTCTAGGGTAACAGCAATAATGATTAATATACAAACTTATTGTGAAGGGACAACAATATGAGAAGCAGATGATAGCACAGATGCCCTGCTCCATACAGGAATACATGTTCTTTTGCACCAGATTAGGCCAGTTCTTATTAGTGGTGTGAATGAGCCTAGTGCCATGCTTCTGACACATGGAACATCCTTCTGTCTCAGAAAAGGTAACACTTTCAAGGAAAGCAACAGTTGTTCAGTTCTGTTTACCCGGATATGGTATTTTCTCACAGATGGAAAGAGCAGCCTCATCTTTGATGCACAAAAATGCATTCACTCAGAGCTAGCCTTAAACAGCTCAGGCATACGAAGACCTCTCTGAGTCATGTACGAATTATATTGTGGCTACAGCAATTTATTTTTCTGTGCCAGATGACTACATTCCTTAATACAACTTTACCCTTACACTGATAGAAAAATCAGTCAGTTACTAACTATCAGTTTGCTAACATAGTTGGGAAGCTGCAACACTCTTTTACGGAAATTGCCTTTGTATTATTCCAATGAACTCTAATAATCGTGGCTCCATCTGAAATGAACGTGTAAGGAAAAAAAACACAAAACTATTTTTTTGTCCATGGAAGGAAAATCAAAGGCATAACCTTACTTGATTTGAGGAGAATAACTTCCATATCCACCAGGAGGGGTATTTGATATATGTCCATTCATTCTTATTGTCACTTACTGAGGGAAACGATCTGCGAAAAGAAACAGCAGCAAATGAATTGAAGTCTCTAAAAAGATGAAGGTTTAATACAGATGTAATACAAACCTAATGAAAAAGTTATGGCTGAAATGGGAAAGGAATTGCATCAACAAGCTCAATTGTTATTACTTGTATTGTGGCAATACCTTAAAGACCTATTACAGAACTTCCTCCAGTTGAAATTTGGTTTTGCTTCAAATAATTTATAATTTGGTGAATTAAGCCATTAGAATAGTCTTTAGGAATAACTTTTAAAATAAAAGGCTGACTAAACAAAGAACAACATCTGCTGCAGAAGTGGACAAGATGTTCCAAATGGCAACTTTAATAATCAAGCATGCTTGAGTTTAAACCACAATTCAATTATTTGAAAGCAACTTTAGAAATGAATTTTTGATACATATTTCTTCTATAAAATGTATCAGCTGAATTTTTAGAAAATGCATTATCAAAACAAAACACAATTGTTATCACAGGAGAAAACTTGCAAGGTTAGTTATTTTGGGACTAAAAAAAAATATATAATTTTTTTTTAGCATATATAAATAAAATATAAAATATATTATATATTTTATAATATATTATATATTATATTATAATATTTTATCATATATTATAAAATATATAATTTTTTTTTAGCATCATGTAATTTCCTGAAAGTTTGATGTGCCAAATGAAGCTCTCATATAATAGCAATCCTGAGAAAGCCATGATGAAAGAGTTAAAAGAATTTCCACCTTTAGTATCATACTATTGAAATTAAAATTGACTCTGGAAAATGATTTTCATATTACAATTAATAAATCACTATATGAATTTACCATGAGAAAATATTCTTTCATATGTGTATACTAAATACATATTTGAATAACTACCTAGAATCCAGAGTCACGAAATAGAAAAAACTACTTCAACTCCACAAATTATTCAGAAATATGTAAGATAAAATTTGTATCCAACAGACGTTCCATTTCCTAAGGTAAGCACAACCTGCTTTGTTGTACTAAAGCCATTTTACAAGCAGTTTATTTTTTGAATCACTGTCAGCCTACTGCTTAATTTAACTGTTCTCTTCCTGCTTTACAATGAAGCAGCAGCCAATTGATCTACAGCGCGTACTGCACTTTGTATGTGTTCTGCTCCCTTCCTCTTTCACGCAGAAACACAAATCTAAAATGAATTCTGTCCTCAGCTCCAAAGCCTTCTGCTATTTCAAGGCTTAAAAGCTGGGTTGAGACTTCTGCACCCAGCACAGAGTCATTTTTATATCTTTTTCACCTGACATCTCTTACCTGAGATACAGTTAGCAAAGCTAACTAGAACAGAGCTATATTGATTACATGCCGACTGTCACCATGTGGAAATGTGCTATTTCCCCTACAGCAAGCACATACTTTGTAATCTTTTTCTTTTTCTTTTTTTTTTTTTTTTTTTTTTGCTTTTAGATCTTTGATTGCTCCTTGCAAAAGATCTTTACTGACAGATGCGTATTTTACTTCCAGCTCTCCTGTGTGTCGCCAATAACATATCACGTATCCAATTTGGTAGCATGTTTGGTTGCTCTTAAGCCACTTTTCATACAATGCAATACTTGACTCCCCATGCTGAGCACTGTTCAATTCATCAGCAATTACAACCTTTTGGAAGCATCCTGGAATTGACCCATGATTTGAAAGAACAGAAATATTCATTTATACAGCAGGATGTGCCAGGTCATTGTGCACTCCTTGTGCCATTCTAATACACACACAGAACACAGCCACTTAGACTGCTGTTCTCTAGATCACGCTGCTATTAAGCTCTTTGACACTTCATATTGGCTATTAATTCTTATAATCTGGAAACACTGCTCAATTTTGACACACTGCTTAACAATTTACAGTAGGATTAGCTTCCTAAGAGTGAGTGGATCATAAAACTTCCACAAATTATGTCTATTATTTTTCAGTATCCTCTTTTCATATACTTTCCACACATACTTTTATTAAGATGACTCTTACTTTATTCTCTATACCCATTTACCACCTGTGATTTTTCAAATCACAAATTCCTCAACAACTCATTTTAAAGTTATCTGGAAACAAACAAACACATTTTTTAAAATCAAAATTATTTTGCTTCTCTGACATAATTTTTCCTCTTAATCAGCAACATATTAGGTTTGTTACTTTTACTCCACTTAATTTTATGATAGTGGTGAAACATTTTAAGTAGAAGGAAAGTAATATCTTAGAAGTCAAAGCTTCAGTCTTTGAAATTAGCATAATACACTGCAAGTTTTATAGCAACAATGACCTTGAACAGCAAATTTTCACATCACAAGAAAATACCTTGACTAAATACTTGCTCGCTGTAAGGTGTAACACCACTTAGCATTAATACAAAAAGCTTTAAAACTACATTTGGGATAAAGTGATGGTACAAAACCAAAGTTAGAAGTTTTGTCTGTCTCAGGGAAAAAGCAAGGAAGAGGGAGATAGGAAGGGAGAGGGAGAGGGAGATGAAACCTTTTTCTGCCAAGTAAGCACAAAAGTTTTAGGGAGTTTTAGCTGATTTGCAAACAAAACACCATATTCTACTTGATTTGAGTAAAGCCAACGGTATTTCCAATCTCTTATGCCATTAGAAGAAATCAAATGCTTTTGAAACATCAAGATTACTACTTTGACGGCACAATTCCAGAGCCTACACAGTACTTCTCGTAACTTTGTTGAAGAAAGCTCCTGAATGTGAATAAAATCTAACCCTTCACAGTCATTATTCATAATTAGTCCTCGGTACTGATGATTCCACCAAAATTATCATGCTATTTCATCTCTCTCAGTCTAAATATTTCTGAAAAAAATATTTTAAGAAAACACTTTAAAATTTTCTTAGGCGCATAATGGAGACAAGGCAGAAACCTAAAAGAATAACGAAGTGTAGTGCTTCACTTACTATGCGCTTGTACAGCTTTCTTTGCTGTATTTTTCATCTCAAATACTCTTTCATGTCTTACAACCAGTCCCACAGAAAAAGTCAACCAGTGCACATTGCTAAGCTTTTGTCATCCAGGAGTCTATTAATAAACTCCACTTCCTCCTTAATCTTCCCTTTCACCTCAGGCCAGCAGTTCATGGTAAAATATACTGGTACCGTAGACTTTAAGATAAACATCCTTCAAAATTAACTGTACAATCCCTCTTTAAGTAGACCTGAAGTATCAACAGTTTACTTGTGAATATATCCAAGCATGGTCATGCCTTTCTGAGAATCCTGAGAAGAAATAAAGCCTGCTCTGAACAGTAAATATTTTAAAACAGGAAAACTAAACAAGAATTTAGGAAGAAAAGAATCATAAGAAAATATGTAAAAATAACAGTAGTGAGATGAATGTTAAAATACTTATGTAGAAGTATATTAAAAATACATACAATAAATATCATGAGAAAAATAGTTTTAAGTAGGAAATTCTTTAATGCAAAACAAAACAAAAAACAATCCATTTCTGGCAGGATCTGAGACTGAAGAAAAAGAATCCACCCAGGACTTCACCAGTGTAATCAGCTTTATTTTTGGCAGGACTCTAAGATACTGATAGTAAGCAGCAACATAAATGACAAAGGTCTAGTTTTTGTAAATGACAAACCATTTCTGAGCAAGATGTAACTCGGTTCTTCAGTTGACAGTTACTGGTGGGCTAACCTCAAATATGGACACTATAGCAGTGGTATACAAGATGATTTCATTGGTCATAAATATTCATTAAAAACATGCCCAAATCCTAAAATACTCCTTGCCTTCCCCACCTTACAGCACAGCATCCTAATGAAGGCAATATAATTTGTGTGCAAGAATAAGCTGACACATAGACAACTCACACGTCCTGCCATTTAATTTCCTAGCAGGAGTTTGAAGGAAACAAAATCCCTCAATTTATTTTAAAAATCCCTTTTCTAGAAGGGCAGAACTATCTCATTATAGAAAATGAGATATAGAAGACACTGGTGCTCTTTTCCACTCATCCTGAATCAATCAGTCTCACCAGAGATAGATCACTATATCAAATGGAAAAGGAAAAAAAAAAAAAAAAAACCACAGCTGAGTGGTGTGGGGTTTTTAGACATTATGCAAGGAGCCGGGAGAGTTAAAGAGAGGAGGATGCCCGGGAAGGAAGAGGAAAGCCAAGAATGGCTGGAACAGTAATTATCTACGGATTAAGAAAATGTTATTAGTCACAAGCCATTGTTACCACATGTCCCAAAAAACACACAGATTCTTCCTCAGCTAGATAACAGGCACAGACTGTAACTCCAGCCTAAACAAAAGCAAGTGGACCATTACAAGGTAACCCTTATCTGTAGCAGATCTGACATTGTATCAAAGTCAGAAAAGGACCCTATCTCTCCAACCTTTCCCCTTAAAAAAAAAAAAACAAAAGCGGGGGGGGGGGGGGGGAAGGGACAATGAAAACAACAAAAAATCAGATGAGTCCATACTACGCTGTAACTCACTATAGCTTCAATAAAAATGCCTAGCATTGCTATTCCACAGCATTCAGTGCTACTGATCTTGAAAACTTGCTTGCTGTTTCATTTCTTATATCTCATGTGCTGCTTCTTGATTCACCCTCTTCACCCACATGTGCCTTCCTTCAAACCCATGTTACTCCCTCATGCTAGTTGGTACTTTTTAATCCCCTTGTACCTCCACACTGAAGTCATTTCTTCACTTATTCCTTATGTTCTTTTGTATTGGTGTCTTGTCCTCTTGTGTCTAACTTCTAGTTCTCTATCTTCACCACAACCACAGATTTTACAAATGGGAAACTCCTGCTGGAAGTCACAGACAGTCTCAAATGAAATGTTGCCACTGCCCTCTACTTCAAGACTCGTTTCAGACAACAACCAAGAGCAAATATGCCTTCTGCACTCTGTTCAGCATCCTGCCTCTAGACAAACATCAAGATGCACACACGTGCATTTAAGTAGGTATTGCTTCAGAAATGATCATTGGGGATTTTCCATCGTCTGCACATTGATATCAGAATTTCTCAGAGACAAACTGCTACTCTTTGGGCTGGCAGCAGGTTCAAAGTATAATGTTTTCCATTTCCTATTAAGGGGACTAGAGCAACAAAAGGATAGTAAAAAGATGATGGTAAACATAACACACAAACTTGAAAGCTAGACCTAACAAGTGATGCAATTTCAAGACAAAAGACTTGGCCTTCTTTCACCGTTGCTCTGGCTGTTGTCCCTTTTGCCTCTTTCAAGCCACTCTATTAATGATGGACGGGGAGGGAGGTCGAAGTTTTTCTCAGAAAGAACAGGTGCTCTGGTATATATCCATGTCTTCAAGTAAATATGTTAAGTACAATAACCACTATAAATTCATTTTGAAAAAGTTGTTACTTTCAGGTCTTCTCCAAATCTAGACCAGTTGTCCAGCATGACCATTGGCATTATGCTACACTGTGTCTTACAAATCTGCATTGAGTTGCATCCTGTGCTTAGATTTCAGTGCATTCCCAATCAGCCCTTCTGGTGGATGTAATGTATCTAAATGGGTTTCCTGCTAAAGAAATCTGGGGGTGAGGAGGAAATGAGTGGACATTCCCCCCACCCTGCATTTTGCTCCTTATAGAAAGCTGAACAGATAGAATATTATCTGCCCACTGAGATCAGGGGACAGAGAGGTACGAGCATTTCAAGAATCTAGTGACAGTGACAGATGAATGACTACGGCTCTGGCCAGGAGGGAGATAACACCGTGTGACAGGAGACACAGCACCGTGCAGGAGGGATTTACAAATGTATTCAGCTCCACACAACAGGGCAGCAAGTGAGCTCAATCAACATTGATTTTTCAATTTGAAAAAAGTGCTTTGGTTATTATTCACACTTTCTGATATTTAATATTTTTCCCCCAGTCCTTCAGTAGGAGTATGCTAAATTCATCAGGAGTATTCTTGTCAGCAGAATAGAAAGGATAATTTTTTTAAGAAAATTCTGAAACGTAATTATCAGTCAACATAGGAGACAGGATATGTTAATGCAAGACAAGTCCACAGAGCAAGAATTGTTAGCTGAAAGAGAAGTTTTCTGCTGGGAAAACTAACAAGATAGAAAGGGCCCCATAAATTTTATTTTTGTTTTTATGATATTTTACAGCGATTCATTGTTAAGAAAACATTCTGACAATATACTTAAGATAGGGATCTTTTATTTGGAGGAAGGGGAGACATGAAGCTAAAAAGCAAAAAAAAGAAAGAGTAAACTTCAGATAGATTCTGTTCACAGATTTAGCTGTTTGTATTGACACACTAATAGAGAACCTGCTTGAAAACAGGGTCTTATTCAGACATGGTAACCTACTTCCATTCATTTCTCTCAGGTCTGGGCCATGATTTATAATTACCCCTACTGAAAGAAAATAAAACAGCTTTACAGATACAAAAGCTTCAAAGACTTAAAATCTCTATTGTTACAAAGGAACGTTAATAAATATGCCAGCATTAAACCCGTGACTCACTGATATTTTTAATTAGAGAATTAACCACCCCCTCTAAAGCATGATGAGTATTAATTACTAAGATCAGGATAATTATACAGACCTTACAGAAAGCATCAGAGTGTTGGAAGACCAGTATCTTGTATAAAACAAAAGCCACACAATAAAACCCACCACATACACACACACCAAAATAAACAAACAAAAAAGCAAAAACAACCACAGACATAGAATAACAGTCTAAAGAGGAAGGCGGCTATGGCACGTGAAGAAATTCATAGAAGGAGGTAGAAAAATGTGATTAAAATGTACCATAGAAAACAAACAAACAAAAAAATCAGTGTCAATGCTACGTCTAGCTCAAGTATATAAAGAAGACCAAAGAAGAAGCTGTTTCAAGAGGCCACAGCTTTGAAGGGCCATTGGCACACTGCTCCAGAAGTTAATTCAATGCCTCATCCGCTGCATCCAGGAGCCAGCATGCACCTGTGTGGGCTCACAGAAAGGAGGCTGGGAACACATTTGCTGTGCCCAGCACCATCACTAAATTCCCCCTTCCAGTGTTCAAGGAACAGCTATAGAACAGTTTGAAGACAGAAACCTGAAAACTAAAATTCTATCCAAGTTTAATATCCACCAAAATTCAGAGCACACACAAAGACACACGAACTAGCAGAGGGTACAAATCCTATTTCAACATGGCTGCAACAGTGCTCTCAATATCTCCACCTGCAGAGAGATGTAAAATAATTTCCTCAGGTTTTATTATATTACAAAAATAAATAAATAAATAAATAAATAAAAAATTTAGAGCCACTAACTAGTGAATACAACTGAGCTAGCAAAGACACCATAGCTTTATATCTCTTCTTCACACCCTCTGATTTTTTTCATTATTTCCTTCTGTTTCTTGATACAGCACACTACAAACAGATCATTAGATTTGAAAAGAGGGCACTCCAGACATTGATTTGAAAGTCAGCTTGCAGTGTACCATCAACAAACCTTCAATCTGACTTTCAAAAGGAGAACTTATAAATAATATTTATACTGTTGTGCACTTTTAGATAGATCAGCAGAAAACTCAGCAAGAAAGTGTGCAAAGAGTGCTTATTTCCAGATGTCATGAGAGTAGGGTTCCCACTACCCAGAAGAAACTACATGTCAAAAGGTTCATGAAATTTGAACATACTTTTTTACTTTCAGGTTGAAAACAAGCTATGACTGTAACTGATGAATTACTTCTAAATATTTTCTTGCAGTGAAGTGCTTGTAAAAACATTAAGAAATTAGAAGAATTTAAAAGTAAAAAAATGAACACTTACTGTAAAGGTAGCAGACATCTAAAAATGAACAAGAATATGTTTGTAAGTGTTGTCTGTTTTTGTTTCAGATAAAAATTTCCTCTTAATCTGGCTAAAAGATGAGTGAACTCATGGTTAAATTACTACTTGCTCCTGCAAGTTAACCAAATGAAACTGGCTTAACCAGCTATCCACATCTTACTTGCAAGCTTAACAGTTTTTCTTTTAAAACAAAAAAATAACATAAGGTATTCCAATGATGCTGATTAACTTTTCAAACTTCCCAACTAAGAAAGGTCTTTAGTTTCATCTAGATCAAGTAATGTACAAGAATGGCAGCAAATGAAGCTTCACAAGGCTGGTATGTAACAGCTCATGAGTTTAAATTAAGATGTTTTAAAACTAATGCCACCATAACAAGTTTTTGGGCTTAAACAAGAAATACTAACACTTTAAGAGGCAGTAGACTCTTCATATTCTCAGAAGTAATTTAAAAATATTCCCCTAATATTTTTCAATGACCTTGCAACATCACGTATACACTAAAGTACTAAATTAACACATGCTACCTGGAGAGGATGAAATCATTCCAAGTGTATCTCCCAGGAGAGACCAGGTTTTCACTTTTCATGCATGCACAGAACACAGAAGCAGTACTTGTCCATAAAGCCATGTGGTTACATAGCTGTATGGTATGACAGCAACCTCTGTGCCCTTCCTCACAGCAGGGCACATTCAACATTTAACTGAAGCTGGTTTAGAGACACTAACAACTGAAAAGTATGCTATCTTTAAAATTTACCCTGTTTTACAGGAACCCTATTTCTTTCAAACTCAGGAACCTAAAAAAAAAATACTGTGTTTTTAATCTATGTGGGAAAAATGCTGCTCCTGAAAGTTTGTATCTAAATCACCATCCAGTCACTCAATTGATCATTATCTCTTCTATTTTTCATTAACTGTAGGAGACACCATGAGAAGGGGGCTGGATTCACAGTGTCCATATAGAAAACTAACAACAAAAACAAAACCATAGGGACTTTGAAAATAGGCAGAAGAGAGACAAGGCAGAAGAAAACAAAATTAATTTTTAAAGAGAATTGGAGAACAAGTTACATCAGAAGTTATTTTAAGACCTAACACCAGCCTCACTGACTTTTAGAAAACCTGTTCAATTTTCCCACCTGGAAAGTAGGAAGGAATCCGTACTGCCATCACCCAGGGGTGATGAGTGAGCTGATTGTGATGTTCAATTTAATACTGTAAAAAATAAAATAAGATTTTGTTGTCACTGGAAAATATGCACTAGAAAAAATATGTTTTCTCCTCTAATCGAAATACCCCCTAGACACCAATCAGGTAATCCACAATCATTTCTCGTCCCATAGCAGAGTGGAGTAATGTAGAGATATGACAAGAGCTATTCAGCTTGTTTGCTTTTACAGAACTGTGAAGCCAAATGGCCAGTCTTTCTACATCTCACTGTTTTTTTCCAAGGCTTTCCATTCTGAATGACGAATGTGCAACAGCAGACTTCAAGGACTGCTTCATGTCACCTAGGGTTAAAAACAGGTGTGACTATGATCAGTAAGATCCTTGACTTTGAATGCAGCCTATGCAGCTCTCAGCACTTTCAGGCACGCAATACCTCACCTGCACCCAAACATCAGCTGGTGATGATTATTTGAGTAACCAAAAATTTTGAACACCCATTTTTGTTTGCATTAGTGTACATGTAATCCAAAGAGACTATATTCTAATGCAGTGAGTAAACAAAAGGCACTATTTTAAAATCTATGCATAACTGACTAGTTCACACTGGACAGCAACTACTAAGCACAAAGTGAAGTATATAAGAACATGCTGAACTAAGCTGCATAAGTCACAGTCCACCACTGAATTAACAGTGTATGTCTGTAACTAAGCCTTGGTAGCATGGAACAAAGTAAGACTGAACAGAAACAGATTCGACAACTTGTGGGAAGAAAAGCAATTTAAAATTCTGGCATTTCATGTCTCTGATTTTCCTATTTTCAGTTATTTATTTCTCCCTATACATATACAATTTTGTCTTCCAGCAATCTGGGCAAAGCTCTTCCTCTATATGCATTTCAGATATGAAAACATATATTCAGTTTATGTCAAGTTTTTGAGTATTTTTTTAATTACTTGATCAAGTACCAAAATGTGATTTTTTTCCCCAATTAACAAATTCACATTTCTAAAGCAGTCTCTGATTTGAATGCCCAGAGCTACAGACTTGATTTTTAGAAGCAAAAGTATAAAGTTTTGTTTGTTTTACAAACTTCAGTGCCCTTAGAATCACTTGTTAGGCTTCCAGCAAACATTCAGTGATTAAAGATGACAACATTATAAACCTTTTAAAAAGTCAAATTATAATCAGCACAAAATGGTTTTGGCTCCAATTTCCTCTAATTGTGGAGTTTGAGTTTTCACATATCACAAAAAAATTTTGTCCAGAAATGTGTCATTTCTGGTTACCAGATCAAATTTAGTAAGGCATCACTAGAAAGGGATTCTGAAAGACTGCAACCAGTTATTTTACTGCAATTTGCTGATTCATTGAATTTAAAACATTTTGCTGAGGCATTTCCAAGGTCAAATTATTACTTTTTTGAATTATGTCAGCTGGGTTCCCAATGAAAACCTCAGTCTTGGACTGGGGCCCATTACATCCTGCTCCCAGGAAACCTCAGAGGCGCTCTGTTTTTCAGAAAGTTTCCAAAGGTTTTGAAGGAAACTAACACTAAAAAATCTTCTAGAAGATGGAATTACTGTTCTCCACTTAGTTCTTTTATTAGAAACACGCATGTGTGCAATAAGAGTGTGTGGTAAAATGGAGAGCAAAAAGGGAAGGAGCTAAAAAAACCATTTGTGCTAATGCTTTTTGATTTTTTTCCTGCCTGGAGAGGTGAGCTGATAGACTGGGGGAAACTGGAGTGTACCACTCATTTCCACACGCTTCTAGAATTTTTCTAGAACTAACTCCAGTGCTATGGCATAAACACATATCTAAAATCTTTTTTCAAAATATCGGTACCTTCCTACAGTGCTAAGAGAGAATTAAGTTCTCTTTAGTTTTCAGGATGAGTCACTAATTTATAGGGCTCTTGCAAGACTGACAGTCAAAGACACTATAGGTTGGTTGGATTTATTTTTCCTTTCTTTCAGTTCCCTGCTCCCAGAAAAACACATTTCAACTACTCTGCATCTCCTTGGTACTTCTAATATATGATACCAAACAGAACTGCCAGACTTCACAGGCTGTTTGACTTTCATAGCAATGACACCACTGCAAAGTGAGTTACAATTTCAATTGGAGTAAGAAGGATTACCCATTGAGATAGTCCTTAAAATAATGAATGCTATCTTGAGGTCTTTATCTATAAGGCCTTTTTCCTCCTGGTTACACCCATGTGGGCATAAAACACAAATATCCCTGAAGAAGATGCTAGAGCAAGGTCATCCACAGAAACTTTTTTGAAAGAGGAAGGCCCTTATAAATAGAGCTCTCCCCCACACTGTAAGCAACTAAGAAATCCTGTTCATTATAAAACTTCACCAGCTCCTCACCAATGATTTAATTTTGTTTACAGAGCTTTGAGTTACTTATACTGTAATATATATTCTATTTCATGAGATTGAAAAGGATAATTTTTCCTTTTCCAGAAGGCACATTAGATAAACTTTAAACTCTTACCCAGTTTCAAAGGAAAAATATTTGTCCTACACAAAGCCTCCATTCAGAGTCCCTGTTTTTACTACAGTAAGAAAAATAGCTGTGTCCTGGATAATTTGCTCATGTATGCCAATAAAAGCACATTGGATTAGAGCCAGCACTTCTAGCAAACACCCAAAGAATTCTGAAACCCTATGAAAAGCTGAACTTTTTTCTATTTTTTATCTTTTTTTTTTCTGCATGCCATTCCCAGTGCTTATTACTTGTTTTCAATACATATTGCTTTATATTACTGTGAGAAGAAACTAAAAGAGGAAAATAAGACTAAAGAATAAAAACAAAGCTTTTAAAGAAGCTCTTTTATGAAAAAAACTTTTATCTTTATAGGTTTCAAATGTTAAGCATGTACCCTCTTGAACTCCACTTTAATTAAAAATGATAAAAGATACTAAATTATACTCATATTTTAGAGGTATAAATAATTAACAAACATATTGACAAAGACTCTTAGATATCCACACTTCCATGCAGGACTCTGAAGCTTGTTGTCTAACCTAGGGCAGGTCTGGGTCAGACCTGGAGTACAAAAGAACCAGGAGAAAGTTGTTGGAAAATTACTCAGATCACATCAGATTTTACCATGCATACGCCCTTTCCCCAAATGCAATATTTTTTCTAAACAGTTTCGCAATCACAGAAAATGGGGCTGAGAAGGAAAGAAGTCATCTCCCATCCTCGGGGCAGGTGCAACTGTGCCAAGGTACTTCCCAAAAAGTATTTGCTCAACCTCTCCTCCTGCCACCAGCTAGAGAGGCTAAAAGCCAAATCTGGGGTACCCCAGGGGCTCATTAACCTTACTCTGAAAAAGTTCTCAATAAATACTCTAAATCCTTGTTGCAGTTTAAACTCACTTGATACTGCTTCTATGCACAGCATGCCCAAGCAATTCATTAGCTTAATATTTTTTTAAAAAGAATAAAAGGTAATAACATGCACCCAATCGGTGCTAAAATGGGCTTACAAAAATATCCTGTCCTTCAGTCTTGTTTGATAAAGAGTTGGATCACTGCAACCTCCTCTCTCTTTTATAACTTATCACTCATATCGGCACTGCAATAGGCCTACAAGGGTGATGTCTCATGCATACCATCTCATTTGTTTTTCCAACTCAACTATCCAAAGTAAGCAGACGTCAACTTTTATTTCCCATAGGATCTCACAAGGCAAGTTTCAGGGGGAAGAAAAAATATTACAGTTACTTCATCTATATATTATCTTTCATTATCTCAGTGTTTTTCTAAACCATATCCCCTTGCTTCTTCAACTTTACATAACCCCTTCTCTTTCCTCATATTGTCTAATTCAGCCGTATTTGTTTCTCCTCCTTTTCCTTTTGTCATGCACATCTGCAGCAGACTTTGTGAAACAAGGTTTTTCAAGAAAAAAATAAGCCTGCCACAGCCCCCACAGCAGTCCCCCATGTTGTTCAAGGCCCTTAAACAAGTGACTCAGCTTGCCATTAGCATCATGACTGTCCTCATCTTGTGTCTGATTGGGTTGGATGACCAGCAAGATCATTAACACTGACAGCTACAAATATCTTAGTTCCCAATGGAGGTTGCAAGAGCATTAGAGAGGTAGGGGATTTCATGAATAGATGTGGCAATTTATGCTTCCCAGCTATTGCTTTATTCTTTCCGAAAACTCACAGATCTGACAGGCAGGCAGATCTTCACAGACAGACTTCAGTGAAATGGCAGAAGCTACAACTACTCCAGTCGTCTATGCCCTCTTTCTGACTTTACAGGGAAGTAAAAGTAAGACATAAAAATCTCAAACTCTCTTGGGACTCCTGAGTTTGTAGTCCCGCACACACGAGAGAGCCAACACTAAGGCACAAATAAAATTTAGCACAGGGACAAGACGGTTTACAACGGGAAGAACAGCCCTATGTTTGTTTATCCACAAACAGCTTAGTCCCCAAGTTACCCACGCTTGGGTCACATTTTAAACATTTTCTCCGTGAACCAACCAGGAAGAGACTCCCAAGTCCAGTAGCCTCGTATTTTGCAAAAGATCCACAGAAAGGGGACTTTTCTCCTGTTCCTTGGACACTACCTTGCACTCTATGAAACAGACCTAAACAACTTTTTAAATTATTTTGTTCTCTCCAGATTTGCCTTTACTGAAACACAAGCTATCCACACATTACTTCATTGATGCTCCAACTCAGTTTTATTGCAAAGAGAGGCCACAACACGATGGAAAGTCTCCACGACGTGCAGTCAGCAGCACAGACCAATGAGGTCTGTAAATCGTTCTCCCAAAGCAGAGCTGAGCCACTGCTCTCCTAAGAGACTGCCTTGTGTCCCCATAGAGCCACCATCCATCACCACCCACCTAACCAACCCCAGGGGACTACACGGCCATTCCCCTTATCAGCTCTGCAGGGATGTTACACTGCATGGGATGAACAGAGAGGTTACTGAGACATTTGCTGCTCAAGCAGAGCAAGGTCGATGCTCATATCCAAAGGCATCAGCACAATTAATATCTAGCCAAGATGGCCAAGCTAACTACCTTTGTGCCCTTTATGGAAGGGAAAACAGCATGGCTGGAGTCCAGAGCACTGAAGGTGACATTTCGGCAAAGTACACATCCAAAAAACTTGCTTCCTTTGCTATTATTCAGATTTGTGACGCAGTTCCTCCAAGGGGATTTAAATCGCCGGCAATGCCACAGGCAGTGCCAACCTCTCAGGTGACGTTAGTGGGAGATGTATGTGCCCATTTTAAAATATAAAAACAGGGTCAGCTGGGTGCTCTAATCAGCTCGGGGAGGTGGAGGATTACAGAAGGTAGAGATGGAGAAGGGAGGTGAATTCAGCCCTTTTCCTGTGACCAGACCACTCCCCTGGGCACGAGCCTTGGCTGCTCTCCAATTCTACTGCTGGAGCAGCTCCTCTTGAAAATCTTGTACCCAAAGGAAAGAAAGTGCAGCTGAGGCACAGGAGGGTCCTCTGAGGGCACAATGACCCTCTGCTCCTGCTCACATGGCCTTGCAGCACCTGCACCCATTAGGTCCTCTTCTACCCTGTCAAAACAGCGATACAGAAACATGAATTGAATCACACCTGGTAGTGCAAGGCCCTTGCAGGGGCCCTTCATTTGGATTCTCATACCTGGCTAAAGAAAAGGTGCACAGGGTTTCAGCTGACAGCTTTGAGTCATGCTAATATCAACACTCATTTGGGGAAATACCGAGTACTTTTGCTCTAGGAATGGGGAAAAAGTGCATGCACTTTTAGGCTCAAATCAGGGCATTTGCAGCCAAGTCTCAAAACAAGCTCTGCTGTCCCCATCTTCCTCATTCCGTCTTTTCCCGGGCAAGAACACAAACAGCTTAGCTTGGAAGAATTCCTCAGAATATTTGCATGCCTCCATGAAGAACATATGAGAAAATTATTGACTGTGGGGAGGGAGGGTGTCCATTATCATGACAACGAACAAACAAACAAAAAAAACAGTCTCATAACATCTTCTCCAGCTGCCCAGATTGACTGGTGAGCACCAGGGGCTCTTTGGCCAGGCTTTGGACTGCTTAGCAGATGGCTGCTCCTCGGCATGCACAGAGCATCCCCTCTCCTGCACGAAGACTTTCACGGCAGCTAGAAGCAGAGGCACCAGTTTGCCAGGCACCACTCTCTTCCTCCAGCTTGGTGCAATCTGGAAGCTCAAGCAAGCCTAAACATCCTCTTTGCTTTTAATCATTAGCAGACACAGCCATGCAGCTGCAACGCACGTGACCAGAGGGCTCTGGTCTATGACCAGGAAAGGACAAAGTGCTCAGGCAGCACTCAGCCAGAGGCAGCTATGGCCCTCCTTTGAAACTTCTGGTGTACTCCACACAACCTCTTCGTTCTCTGCAATTAAATCAAATGCACTAAACTCCAGCAGATTTCACTTTCTTTGAGTGGTTAACAAGCAAGTCTTTAAATTGCCCTCTATCTACAACAGTAAGGATGCTCTAATGAGGGCTTTTTCAGGAGGAGATGAGATGCTTCTGGATGTGCTCTTGAAATGGAAGAGCGTACAACGTAGTGTCATGTACTTTGCACTTCCCTCCTATTAGGCTGTTATTATCCAGCTCTCCTTGTCATGCTCTAGTGCACTCCAAAGCAGGATGATACACATGATGCAGAAAACTATGCAAAAGTGATATACAAGCTAATGCCAAACCGACTGCAAATACTTTTCCAGAGATGATTTTCTAAACTGTCCAAGCTGAGGCAAGGAACGGAAGAAATCTCTCACTCCTGACTCACACTATTGGCCTAAGCACAGGGTGCTTCATGAATCAGAAATGGCTTTTGGACACCCCCTGCTCAGGAGCAGAGGGCTACGAGGACTGGAGGAAGAATCCACACAGCTCCAAATTCATGCATTTTCATTCCTCCATGAAAGAGAAAAGATTGCACAAAACTTGAGGAATTTTGGATATATTTCAAGCCACAAGGCAAGTGTAAACAGTAAAATGAGGTTTTGAGTATTTATGTATTATCTAGAGAGAAATGCATCTCTACACTATATTTTTTAATAATATATTTTGCCTTCTGTCCACATCCCACAAAATCAAACTCAGTTGTGTTACTCTCCCCAAGCCTACAAAGAAGGGCAGAGGAAAAAATCTCACTTCCTTGTGTTTTTTTTTGTTTTGTGTTTTTTTTTTTAATCCCTGTCTTGTTGTTCACAGAAGACAAACACTTGAAAGGTGATTGCTAATATAAGAAATACTTGAAGCCACAGCTCAATACTTCAAATTAAAATAAAAGCAGAAAAAGGAGGTCCATAATGTTACCAAAATCACTGAAAACCCTGTTAGAAGACAGATTGACATTTCAGAACTATTTAGAAGTGGGATGCAACAGGTCAAGTCACAACACATTACTCAGATGGACACTGCCTGGAAACTGAAATCATTTTTCAGTCAGCTACAAGATATGCTAACTGTTAGTATGAACTAGAAGTGACAGAAAAGTGTAAAAGAAGAGCACCATGAGATGCAAAACAGTCTCTCTCCAAATGAAAGCTACAGTTTCACTTCCCACCCTCTACCCTCTTTCCAGAGAGGGGAAAGGGGATGAAGGAAACATAGATCAATCAATCAGCCTCCATCAGCCTTTTTTTAATACTGATTTTGAAAAAGATTCCAATTTCATACCAATTAAGGGACTCACACCAGGATGATTCTGAAAGAAAAACACGGCATGAGTAATATTTCTGTGCACAGTAGTGCAGTCAGCTGGACGTTTTTGTCATCTTTACAACTCACTTGCAAATGCCTCAGAAAATAGTTTATTTCACCACAATATGCTCACTCCCAGGATTAAATCCCACACTGGGTAATTTGAGAATTAATGTTCATGAACAGTTCTGCTCAGAACTCCCAAAATATTAGTCCTGCTAAATCAGGAGAGATGATTGGACTCTTTCAATACTCCAAACTAGAAGAGAAGTTTTAGAAAGGAAATTTACTCTTCTCAGAGACTTTCAGTCCTCCGCTTCAGTCCCTACTCCTGAAAAATTGCACCCTTGTCACCTTCCCGCTGCCTTTCCTTTGGATATGAATGAAAAGTATTTCAACTGCCAATATCAGGTTGGAACAGAACTCAGATGCCCAAACTTCATAGTTTTGACAGATTTTCAGAATAAAAAAATAGGGAGACAGTGAGCTTGAGAGCCTGTTCCTATTCTGAAGTTTAACTGTTCTGTATCTTTATCAGCTTTTTTTTTTTTTAATATATTTTAAATGTGTATGGTGGGTATTGTCTTATGTACATTAAAAAAAGGTATGCATAGCACTTAATTTTTATTTGTTTTGACTACCACACAAAAGCACAGTCTCTAGGAAGTGATTTAGACTTTAACTATTATGAGATTACAACTAGAAACCTCCTGGGTTCAGTGAGGGTTTCACAAGGTAAAGCTTAATTATTTACAGTTTATTTCATGACAGACTAGATTCCAAGGTCATTTATCACCACGAATGAATATAAGTCACTGGCTTCTATTTTTGTAGTGCAACCACCAGCACCTAGTAAGAGCTGCAAGATGAGTAGCAGGAGATATCCACCCTTAAACAGCACCAAGAGGTGGACCTTAGGAGCTAGAAAAATAACAAGGACAAATATATCTGCTTAAAAAGGGAAGGTACCTTCCAAATCAGAAGGGCTAACATAAGCTGGCAGCCTCTTCATCAAATCTTCAAACAAGAGAGGTTATTCGGCACACGCCAGCAGTTCTCCAAGCCAGTGCTGAGAGTGAAGGCCCTCTCCCAGGCAGCAGGAGCTGCTGCTCAAGCCCTCGCTGGGGCAGCCGGGGCCACCCCGTGAGCCCCCCTACCCACTGCACATGCTGTGCGCTGGTGTCAGAAAGCCTGCCGACAGCCCACGGACCACACCGACCCCTGGATGATGCTGGCTGTGGACAGCCCCACCTGCGTGGCTCTCCTCCACCGCGTAGATCCTCTCCCAGCACAGCAGATGACTTGTGTTGGGGCTAAGGCTGGGGAGATGTGGGTAGGCTACAGAGGGGTGCGAGCAGCGAGCATGGGCTCCTGCACCTGCGCAGGTGCATGCAGAGCAGGAACAGGAAAAGCACACTCCCCTTGAGACAAGCACGCCCAAAGGTTTCAAAAACAATACACCTGGGAGCCGGGGCAGCAACATTAGCTGGCACCTGTGGGTTGTTAGCAACAAAACAACCCAGAGACCTGGCAGGGATGTTGGCACCTGGTTCTAGCAAAGCAGACCACAGCTGGAGGGTGCACCCGGCAGTGCAGAACGACCTGCTTCCCACCATCCCCCAGCAACAAGGGAACCTGAAACTGGTGGCCATGCTCCATGGCTTGGAATAGATGTCATCCCAGGTGCCTCTGGATTTGTATCTTTATTGCACCACCCATTAGAGCCCTAAAGGTATCTCCTACTCAATGCAGGAACAGACTATTTCTTCCCACTGTTATGGTCGGCAAAAAAAAAAAAAAGAAGAGGGAAAAAAAAAGAGCGAAAAGAGGATAAACAGAAGAACACTGAGAAACGCAACTGCATCACACAAATTAAGGCACAGATTGGGGCAATATTTGGACTCTTCATGGCATGGCTTGTGTGGACAGCCTGCACCACTGGAGCCAGCACCCTCACAAGCTCCCAGGGTCATGGCTTGGATCACTAGCAAAGAGGATCTAGAAGTCGTCGAAGTGGCTCATGAGTTAGAAGAAGGTCACAATTTGGGGGCATCTAACTTAGTAATACAGGCATTAATAATAGAAATGAAAAGATAAAATCTTCAGCATCTGTCTTCAGAAAATAAAGGTATTTTCAGACCACATATTAAGTAGTTAAAAATGATATCACAAAGTACAAAACATGCATTAGCCCCTATGTTGATTTGACTTTCAATTTTGTATTTGTACCATTTTAGATTTGTATTTATTGTTCAAGTTCCAAAAGCAAGCTATTCTTGTTCTACTTCAAGGAAAAAAATACCATGTTATGTACTAGTAGCTAATGTACATTGACCACAAATAATCATTTGTAGAATTAACATTTTAGGAGGATACATATCATAATAGACAAGCAATGGTGTGCTTATGTCCATGATGATAGTAGCAAAACAAATGCTTGGCTACATGAAGAATCAGAGATCTGTGATTCACCAGCACAAGTCAACTGCAAAATGAATAAATCACTACGACAATACATTACTGTAGAAAGTTTTATTCTGGTGAATAAGTGGGATTGCCATGTTGCTACTGAACTCTTTTTAAATGGGTGTAGAGGAATATAAATGAGTTAGTGAGCTATAAGGGATGATAAAAAGCTACAAATTAGTCCTTTTTTTTAACCTTGATTTTTTCCCCGCACACAGTACTTATATATCCTTAGCGGTAAACATTGTACAGCTTGATCTCTTTTCAGGAGAGTTAAGAACAAGAATGTTAAAAATAATTCCAAATATACTCACAGACCTTTACTTCTAGGATCTATCAGTTACATAGTGGCTTATCAATAGCATTTGACTATCAGCCCACAAGTGTCTTACGTTGCAAAAGAGGCACAGATCTTTAACTTCTGTCTTTTAGCCTTTAAGTCACCTGTTGTTTCCTCCTGACTCTGCACTACATCCACCAGTTCTTTGACTTGAAGCATCTGCTCCATAACTGTATTATGTTTTCTGGCCTTGCATAAATCACAGAATAATTAGCATTGGGAGTGACCTCTGGAGGTCATCCAGTCCAACCTGCTATTCAAAACAAGGCCATCTTTGAAGTTAAACTAAGATATGATCTATGAGTTGTACAATACAATCAAAATGACTCCTCAAGCCACAAGACATTCTGCAAGTGATCAACAATTAGTTCCTGACTGCTGATAAAATAAGCTATCCCATCTTGGTCCCACACTTACATCCTATTACTGATAGGATGAATAGGATCAAGAGCAGAAGTAAAGATCTTGCAAGAGCACAGCTGCCAACCTGTGAATCACATGCAGTTCACGAGCATTTTAGGAAACCTGTTAGGAATAATGGGCAGAGAAGAAAGTGGCAGAGCAAGGACAGAAAGCTGCAGGAGCGGAGGAGGGAGGTGGACAGTGTAGTGGGGGAAGGATTGGGGCCAGAAGTCAAAGCAGCATTTCTCTGGTGGATATCAGCATAGCTCAGTTGGCTGACACATGGAGAGGTTCCTGTAAAGCCATTTAGTACGGCTTGCATGGTCCCTGGTGACCCAGAGAACCCAGTTCAGGAAGACATCTGTATTTACAAAAGCCTTGCTGCAGCTGTTTATACAACCCCCCCTTAACCAAGGCCTCACTATGGGGCTGAGGGGAGGAGAACAATTGAGTTACCACAAATGCTGTCCTCTGGCGTAGAGCAGGGAATGAACATTTACTATCTATCACAGATGATTTTTCAGGCTGTAATTTTCATTATGGATTCAAAATCATTTTAGATTAGTGCAACTCATGTATACATGTATATATTTATACACATATAATTCATATATATATTTATATATACACATACACATTTTTAAATAAGCATTGCAGCCCCTCAATATGCCCTGATACATTTGGTTTTGTCTACACACTGAGGCTACAATAAGAAGCTCTGCCAAGTGGAACAGGCTGTACATTTTTTAATGGTTTGACTATCCTACACCAGAGTTTGTCATAGTTCCCTATCCTGTCACTCAGGATAGCATTGAAAGCAAACTGCATTAGAAGGTGTGTCCAACAGATAGGAACAAGCCTTGCTGTTCACATTGTGACCATACTGGCAAATTGAATAACTGCTGTTCCACCAGCAACAGCAACAACGTTCTGAGCAAATCACAGGTACTATAGCAAATCACATTGCTTAAAATCCCTAGTGACCACAGCAGCTCAAAGAAAACTGAAAACATTCTTCCTTTGACCCTTCCACTCCACAGCACAGCTGAACGACCTTGGTGGTGGGTCATTTCACTGAGGAATTTAAAACACTGTTTCACTATTTGATTTTAATAAATTTACATTTTGGAAACAAAACCAACCTTATTATACATGTTTAAGTCTTGCAATTTACAAGAAGACACAGGAGTTTCAAGAACCCTCCCTGCAAGTCAAGGTAGCAATAACATAACCATCTTAAAACTATCAAACTCAAAACCAAATAAAGAAAATGCAAAACAAAGCAATACACAAAGGGTAAGAGGAAGAGGGTGGGGAGAGTTCAAATCTCACATATGCTTCACTTTGCAAACTACCATAAATCCTTTCATTCTCTTGCAAGTCACATTTAATGTTTGGTTTGTTTGTATTTTTGCCCTTTCCCAGCCTCCTAGAGTCTCCCCTTTCTTCTGTGAGTAATCAAAAACTCAATAATTGAGAAGTTGGTTCTAACAGCTTCTTCATACCCAAGAGTGGTGATTTCCAAACTTCTGGATAGTCAGGTCTCAGCTTGTTTGATAGACAAGCCTTTGTATTGATTGTTCTATACTTAAATAATCTCAAATTCATTTTAAGCAAATAAATTACTGTATGCCACATCCTCTCCAAACTCAGGGTATGTCTCAAAGCCATGGTAAGAAGCTAGGCCAAGAGCCACAGATCATACACTAAGTAGCATCAATAAGAAGCTGCCTGCTAGCCCAGCCGTTGGCATGGCTGCAGCAGCATCCCAGGAAGCTCTGCTGAGGCTAAGCAGCTACTTTTGAACCTGCTTCACCTCCCTCTGCCCCCACACCTGTCCCCTTGTTAAAACATTATATATTCAGTAATTGGTTGCAATTATTCTCTTCACCAATTAATGCTGAATCTCAAAGCTTCTTGCAGCACCCAGACAAGGCACCACTTTAATAATTCCCTGTAGCTCCTCTTTTCCTTATAACCTATTGCTTATTTACAACATGGTTTTATCTTCTCACGCACTTACTAAAACTATTAATATTCTTGCAATTCTGGCCACAGACAAAATAATAAAAATAAAGTCACTACATTTTGCATATCCAAAAGATAAATAGAAATAAAATGAAGCATTTGAAAACCCTGTGCTGGTCATGTGCTACACTGTACCTTGATTCACTTCTATACATGGTGACAAGTATTTTATCACAGGCATTTTATCAACAGCTCCAGGGCAGCATACAAATGACTTCACCAAATAGCAAGTTTCTTTGAACCTATTTGTTAGATATTGAAATAATGGGGGAAAAAAAATGAAGGAAATAACTTCATAAAATAGAAGCACGTTTGAAGTACTTTTTCTGAATGCTGTTTCTCTGCAAATTGGTTTACACTTCACTTCTTCTGCAAAAATAGTATCCCCAAAATAAATAAATAAAATGCTTTGAGAGTAAAGGCAGCAGTTCTGATCTGATAAATAACAACATAAAAAAGGCATCTCTGCACTCAGCAGATCTGGCTCTGGTGTGCAGTCAAGAGTGATTGCTGCTGACTAGTGAGATAAATAAGGTCTACTACTTCCATGCCTGTTTGCAATAGGATATTAATGCTATTGTAGCAAAACAAACTGAACACTGCTGTGTCATATATAAAGCAAAGTTCTTCATTAATTTTCAATTACATATCCAGATGGTCCCTACTGCACCACTCAATAACGGGTAACGTGATAAAGCAACGATGTCAGAGCACGCTTTGGTCTGCACAAACTTTATGATGTGAAAATGCTCAGGAAGGAAGATCAGCCTATGAGATTGGCAAATGTTTAATCTACAGCCAAACAGAAACTCCAGCCTCATAAAGCTACTTTTAAACAATCACCATCCAGTTCAAGCACTGCAGCTTTTCCTCATAAAATGCTGCAGATACAAGCAATCTTAAATGGGAAAAACTACAGCAACAAAACAACAAGCACATGAGCTAGTACAAAAACATTTAACAAGTGTTTTTTCTTGATGAAGTTTAACATCGTATGTGTAGGTTACTCGTATAGTATGCAAAATACAACACACATCTTATGCATAAATACCAGCTCATCACCTCACTCAAGACTATACACTAGAAAATCTATTTTACCTTGCGATCCTATCAGAATGAGACTAAATAATATTTTACAAGACTGGTTAGTAAGTGATTGAAAAGAAACGGGCCACACAAGTTCTCAGCAATTGGCAAGCTACCACTTTTTAAGAAACTATTATGAATATTAGGAGAGGAAACATGCTTGAAAGAGAGGTTTTAAAATATTTTGGAGTTTATTTTGACAATACTTAGTATAAATAGCTAGTGGCAGTGTCTGCTTTTTGGAACCTAGATACTGGAGAGATAAGGGAGCCTCTAAAAGAAGGAACAGATAGCAAAACAGGAAGCCTGGCTTCCACAGCCTCCCAGGACACATAGGCAAAATACATCACCATTATTTTCTTACCATTATCTGACCTAAAGTTCCTGAAAGCCAACTATTTCTCTTTAATTAAACATAGCATGTACCATATGTACATTTAGATGTGCATGTATCTTAGTATCTCAGTAAAAAGTCAGTGCTGCTATCTAGTGCCACTCTGCTATTTCCTCAGAAAGTTCACCCAAAAGTAATGACATGAAGCCTGAAATGTCTTATAAAGAAGTCAAGGAGTATTGTACTCTCTAATCTAAGAAGCCTCACTGAAATAGGAGTAAAATCTTCAGTAAACACCGTTGTTCATCTTACTGAACAGAGTTTGAGTTAGCAGGCAGTATATCTTAATATATATATATATGTATATGTTACTAAGAACCCTCCATTTGTGCTCATAGTACATCAGATCCATTTCATTTCATGCCACGAAAGAGCGAATCAAAAACAGGGCAGAGAACAGAAACAGAATCACTCAAAGTTTCACATTATTGTTGGTATCAGAGCTTTCCATTCCTTCAGTATTTCAAATTTAAGAGGATGGTTGACATCACATCAGCAAAATATTTACATTGAGAGTGTCTTAAAATGTTGCCAAAGCAGATTAGACCTTGCTGTCCTTTCTGCTGAATCCTCTGGACAGTTTTTGGCATACAACAAAATAAGCTAAATTAACTTCTCTCAAATTTGTGGCTTTTTATGTCTCAAGCTGCTAAGCCTTTTAGCTACACGAAGCTCCTACAAGAATGAGATGCTGTCCAGGTTTACCTGGCATGGGAGGCTGTGTCTTAATGGGACGAGCACCAGCACAGCCATCATGAGCCCAAGGCAGCTCTGCAGCCTCCACGCCTCAAGGCTCAGAGGAGCTGTCTCTAGTCCAGGACCGAATCCTGCCAGCACCGCAAGCCAAGGTAGCTCTGGTCAGATCTCCGCTCCAGGGGTGAGGAGCAGATGCTTCTCCCACAGGCTTAACTTCCTGCACTTACATATTACTGTTACTAACTCTTCTTCTTCACCCTGATAATAAAGGCAGCTGTTTGAGCTGCTCTGAGATGCGCAACATGAGCGCGTGTCCCAGGAAAAGTATTAAAGTATTAACGGCAGGTGATAGGACTGCAAGTTTGCAATACGTCTTGATACTACTGCAGGCCTGGGATGTGTCATCTTGGTATGGGAGAAAGTCTGTTTTTGAACACCTCTCTGTTAATGCGTAGGAATATCACCTATGCATCATCCACTCACATACATGTAACTCTGAATATATGCACTTCAGAAAGTCATAGTAACTCAAATATTATCATATGAATATCATGAAAAATGTTAAAAATAAATGGTTATTTCAGTGAGAAATTACCGTGAAAGCAAGATATATCACTATTCCAAAGCACAAGAGAACTACTATCTATCTCTCTCAGGACAGGTAAGGGGTTATCCCCACCTGCCATATTCAGTTTCTGAAACTTTTTGCAACTTGTTCCTTTCAAAACTCCTAAATCATGAAGTATAGCTTCACCCCAGGAGGTAGGCAGTTTCTCTCTGTGCTTTACTTTCTCTCACAGGAGACTTCGCAAAGCATGTGTTCTCAGTCAGGAAGCAAGTGTCAGACTGGTTGTGGGAATATGTTCTTGCATATCCCTGACAGCCTAGTGACAGCACGTGGTTCCCTTTTGTTTCATAAGGAATCACTGTTTTTTTGCCAGTTCTTATGACTCATATGGAAGACAGAGAAGTAAACCTCCAGAGTGTATCAGCGGATGCTCCCTTAAATTCACAATTAGTTTCCTTGTTTGGGTTTGATGAGCATAACATAAGTGAGGACATTTTTCTACCTGCTAAACCAACCTTATGTATAATTAGCTTTTGTGTTTGTGCGTTGCCTGAGTCCTGATTACATATCCACACGGTACAATGAAGAAGTACATTGAAGATGTCTCACAAACTGTTCTATTTCCACGGCAGTGCATTGAGATATTTGGTCCTGTCCTAAAAGGCACAATGCCTGGCCACCACTATACCAACACAGCTGTGTTGTTGCTTGTTGTGCTGGCTAGGTATCCTAGTCTGTATCTCATAAATTTACCACACAGTTGACCTAACACCTTAACAAGCATTAAGGACATCATCATTTCTGCTTCCATAACTCAACTCTACCTACTGGCCTTTATCCTCTGTGCCACCCCACCACCTCTATTTTCTTTGGCAAAGGAGAGGATGAACAAGGAAAGAAAATAGATGAAAATAAGGTGATGAAGGAATGTGTTACATATGTAGCAAGAATCCCTTCAATTCCACCTCCCTGAATTTAAAAGTTGTTCTGCCACCTGCATTTTGTATTTCCAATCAACAGTCATTGATCCAATCAACTGCTTTCTGAAATGATTGTGACTAAAGCTTTACAGGGTTTTGTGTTTGTTTAAACAGAACTTTAGAACATCCTTGCCCTTCACTACTCAACCCACCTATTCAAAAAGAATTCGGGTACTTTCCTACCCTTTCCTAGGGAAGTAGAGAAAAAGGAAGTTGCTGAAAAACATGCTTTTTTTGGCCTGAAGTTCCACTAATCCATCCTCATCCAGGAATCACTGCCATCAGCAGTCCCTCAAATGCCTCCTCCAGAGCAGGCACAGCATCCCCACAAGGGAGCAGAGAGGATGCATGCCCGGACTGCACAGCTTGCATGCAAACTGAGCAAGAGCCGCTGCTAATGGGCTCAAAAGCTTAAGAGTCTTCAGTCCCCCTGGAAAAACATGCCCTTGGTTGATTCAAGGTTTCACGTAAGCATTTTCAATATTGAAACAGGAAAACTGTTCATCAAATGCTTTTGAAATTTAACTCATTCTGGCCAAATGAGAGGTTTGCAGGAGTGTCTGTTGCGCATATAAGGGCACCCCTGCCCCTGCAGACAGACTGAAAGAGCACTGGTTCTGCATGGGCAGGTTCTTGGTTCAACATATCCACTGGTCCGTTATCATTCTGTATTTCTGTTTAAAAAGTTAAAAAATTTTGTGTCCTAATTCATAATCAGTATGATAGTGCTGGATTTTTCAAGCATTTGCTAGTACAAACAGAATTAAAATGCATTTAAGCTCAGCTGCAAACACTGATTTTAGTATACACTAAATTCGTGTAGCAAAATAAATAACAATATTTTTTCTAGGCTAATTCTGGTGTTTGGACAGGTGTCTGGGATTTATATGACATGATGGTTACTGAAGTATTCACATCTGGGCATTAAAGCTGTCACCAACTTGTAATATTTTTCCCTCTCTCCTTATTTGGATAAAACCAAAACCAAAATACCCACTCTCATGTCTCAGACTTATCTCTGTGACTGAGCACAGAAGTGAATAACCTGACTGATTTTTTTCTTCTAACTCAAAACACATAAGTGATTAACAGCACACTGTACTTCGATACAGTGCTGAAAGGAGGTCTCTCCTTGTGAAGTGAAGACAGACCTTCCATTTCTTTTTACAAGGAAAAAAAAAAAGAGAGAGAGAGAGAGAGAGAGAGAGAAATGGAAGAAAAAAGGAAGTTCTCCAAGAAGAAAGAATTCTTTTACTTGTGTTTCTCCATGCCTCTTTCATCACAACTTAAATTTGCATACCCTGTTTTTTCCTGAGAAGAGAACTGGTGACTGGAAAATCAGTACTGATAAATGGAAGGGGGAAAGAAAAAAAGGCATTTAAAACAGAAAAACCATTGAGATTGAAACCTTATTCATCAGGATTTCTACTCAATCCTACTCCTAGAAAGGCTGCTACAAGCCAGACCTCATCAGTTCCCTCCTCATTTTGTTTTTAGCTCCACACTTTCAATTACAAAGTTTTCACTAGCCTGGCTCTTAAATATGAGTAAAATTGGCAGACTGAAGGACAGCAAAGATAAGGCTAAGGAACACTGAAGGCAAGCATCCTGCTTGGCACTGCTGGAAGTACTGGCTCAAGGGGAAGAGGCAAAGCACCAGACAGTGTGCAAATGCCGAGGGGAACACCAGGTCACTGTTGCCCATGGTGGTAATCAAAGAGTTAAAGGACAGCTAATTACCTAAGGATAACAATTCCCATGCTTGCAATTCAAGGATTGCAAAAATACCGTATTTTTTCTTGTATACAGTTTTACATCCCACAGTTTTCCTCCTCTGTTCCAATAAAAATCAGCTCTGCTAAGTCAGAACATGACCACAGCCTGTCAAAAGGGACTTGTCTCCCAGCTCGATTAGTTAACCAGTGTAATTGCCAAACATCTCCCTTACCATTGGTTTTCTGTTTTTATATCAAATTGCAGCTTAAAACACCAGTCAGTTCTACGCATTTTTGGTATTTTATATGTTGAGAGTTATTAACTACATGGACTTAGATGCATGCAAGCCACCTAAAAAACTCAGGCAGGCAGAAGTTGCTGATGGCAGAGGTGAAACTGCTGACACCTTTGACAGAGAATATTTTTTAAAAACCTAAACAGGAGCAGATGGATGGCAGCACCTGCTTAAATACACTTAAATACACTGTAACCACTCAGTTTTAGGTGGCTGTTAAACCAATGAATTTCTGCAAAATCCAAGAAGGATACTGTAAAATAACCTGTATATTTATTTTGTATTGTGAAGTTATAATGTTGTGTCTCCCCCCCGCCCCCTTTTTTTTATTTTTAACTCAGAAAGCATAGTACATGGGGATTACTTACTTTGGAATTTAAGTAAACAAATTCTTAATACAGCCCTTTTATCAAAACAAGTAGTAGTAACAGAAGCTAGATAACTGCAAAGACATTAAGATGCTAAAACGTTTATTCTGGTGAATCCTGGTACTTTGTGGGTTTTGGTTCTAAGAGTGCTTTTGTAATCCTTATAAACAGAACTGCTTTGAAACAAAAGTGCCCATAATGAAGAAATAAAATACAGACTGGCATCCCTACTGTACACCCACTTCAAAGCATCTCTAGGAGCAGACTGTTCTCTTCCAGACTTATAGCTGCTATTACACAAAGCCTTTCCTTCTCAGTGTTTTGCAATTAAAAAATAAAAGATTAATTATTAAATCTAGCTTTTGCTGCTTCATCCTTTTAATCATTCATTGAAAGTAACTCAAGCTTCATGAGTTTGAAGCAAATATTCTTCAATGCCACACACCAATATAAATCTCAGAACAGGCATCACAATAACAAGAAGAAAAAAAAATCAGGATTCAGAAAAACTAGAAAAAAAAGTTGTATTTTTTCACATGTTCAGGTGCACAGTTACAATAAAATGTCCACAACTTAGTTTTCAAAGTAAAAAACAAGCTTTATTAGTGCACAAAATTACACACTGTAAAATTAACCAAAGCTAGCTTTCTAAAGCAAAATAATTAAAAACATTGCTGGAAAAAGTAACTTTGTTTCAGTTGAATCTGCTGAACTCTAAGTAGTATTCCTCCTTTGCACTAAAGGAAATTATATGATATTTTAAAAACATAGAGGATTTGATGTTTCCTTTTTCAGGAAAGGAGAAGGAGAATGCTGGGTGAAGGGGACATATAGGAAATTGAGGGACAGAATAAATCCGAAGGCAGGACAGCAATCAGTGGTGTATCTGAAGTAGTCATCACCTCTCATGAGGTTGTGGTCAACTACACAAAAATAGTGCTCTGAATTCAAGGTACTCAGAGACAGGGGAACTGGAAATCGTTTAACATAGCTCGGTATGTTTGCTCCGCACATTGCTCCATAGATTCAGGGGATTTTAAAAATACATACAAAAAAAATAAAAATCCTCTCAAACACATCAACTATGGTTGTTTGCAAATTAATACATTTATTGATGTGAAAATATTCATAGTCATTTAAGCTATTCAACACAAATATTATAAAATAAAATATTGAAGCATCAAAATTAAACATACCAAATTGTGTAAAACAGAACCAGAAGTACTAATATCAGTGGAAAGTGACCAAGCATAGTACTTTCCCAGAAATTTTTTCAATTCAAACTTATAAAATGTCCTTTAAATGGCTACGTAAAATCTCCAGAAGACATCATTCTAAAGCAATATTTATTATTTTTTTAAATGTCATATGAACTATTGAAAAAACAACATATCATGAAAAGCAGACAGTGAAACAAATAGGGATTTTTCATCTCTCTTCGGTCATTTGAACCAGGATTTGAGTATACATAGTTCATGCACAAAGCCACTTCTACTGCATCACAACATTCATTACTGGGACTGGCTGAACACTGGAGGCAAAAATGTTGCAGCTGCTTCAGCAAGCACTTGGACTGCAGACCAAGCAGTATGCATTTAGTACCATTAGTATTCACAAAGTTATTTCTTAGCAATTTAGTCAAACAGAATATGTGGTCAAACCACTCCTTAATTAGATGACTAATTCCGATGGTCAAACAATAATATCCAGCAGAACACTTACATCTGAAGACCAGAAAGACTGCTCTCACAAATGAGCTGAGTAGCCAAAATGATCAAAATGTACTTGGAAAAAATAAAAAATAATAAATCTAGCATAATTATTTTTAAAGGGCTAATGTCATAACAGTAGAAGAGTAACACAGCTCAGCTGGCTCCATTAATTTCTTGCAGGTTGATTCCAGATGGCGAAGGGTTTCTATCCTGCTCACCACCTCTGCATCCTAGCAAAAACTGAGCACATACCTGGGAGCATCTCTCTATCCGTCTGCCACCCGTGCACCCCTGCCTTCTGAGGGACCAGCCTGGCTCCTGGACCAGGCTGCTGCTGTTTTCACCAACAGCAGGACCTGAGCTGGCGACAGCACAGGTGTGGCCCCACGCTCACATCCATGAGTCACTGCTGTATGACGGCTGCCACCGAGCATCACGGCAGCCTCAGAACCCAAACCTCTTCCTACAGTTAACGAGAAGGAGCTGCCCAGTCACCAAGTGTAACCACATGCTTCTCCTAAGTTGAGCACAATTTTCTCTGATCCTGTAGCAATGTTCTTGCTGTCTTCTTTGGCAATTCAGTTGCATGAGAAGAAATCAATGGTTGGCAGCTTTATCAAATTAACTCCAGTGTTTCCTCCACTGCAAACAGTGAGGGTACAGTACACAAAATAGCACTCAAAGTCCAGTTCAAAAGGAAAACTTTAAAAAAACAAAACAAACAAACAAAAAACACTATAATATTCAGCTTTCTCAGGGTGAAAATGGCCTGGCCAAACATGACATGACTACAGCTAGGTGGACGCAGCCATAATCCTGTCTCTCCAGTGCACAAAATGAGAGTACAAAGTGTTTCTATAAATACTGGAAAGAGTTTCTATTATTGGAGTACCGCAAAATACAGACTGAACAAGGTGTCATAAGTTAGCTTGGACTTAGACCTTTTGTATTGCTCAAGAATGCATTGATAAGTACTTCAACCACTTCCAGTTAGAGAAAGAAAAAAGAAAAAAGCTTACTGGAGAAACAAAAATGATAACAGTACCTTAAGAGCAAACATACCTGGATCCACTGAAATCTATTTCCTGCTCTGGGACAAGGAGTCCCTTCCATGTCACTATGGGATGGGCAGCTGTTTTCTTCCTACTTTTAAGTCCCTGATCTTCCTAAATGAGGTAGCTGGGAGCCGGCACCGGGAGAGCTGCCAGCCTGGAACAGTCAGCTGAGCCCTGACTCACCGCCAGCCCCTGCCCTGCTGCCAGAAGCATCCGGTCCTCAGCACCAGATTTAGGAAGCCCAGATAGGTACAAAGCTCTTTGCCTTGTGGGCATTGCAAGGTTTCAGATGACAGCATGAGAGAAATAAGTGTTTTGTTTGTTTGTTTCACTCAGCTCAAATTAAAAATGCAGATAGCAGGTGACAAAGGGTGTTGGCTGAGTACTGCCCTAGGGATGGGTGAAAAGCAGCAGGGGAAAGTCAACAGGACCTGTAATTAAACCACAAAGAAATTCTTGGTCTCAACGTCATCTTAGTCACTGTCATGGACACAGCAAAATGAAAATGAGCACACAGCTCACTAAGCTACTGTCCAGATTGGTCACAACTACTTATCAAGATCCACTGGAAAGGAAGGGAAGAGAGAAAAATACCTGGAGGTCTTGTCTTGAGAGACCAGACCCTGTATCAAGCACAGGACACCTATGCCTCTCACACTCTACCTGCACTCCTTGTTCTGGGGAGAAGAAAGGTGTTTTAGGTACCTTTTCCCACTTCCTTTCTCCTGTCCAGGAGACATGAAGCTGGCCACGACCTTGTGGTGTATCTCCCAATTCCTTACAGAGGATTTGTGTGCTGCAGCGAGCACAGTAACACCCACATAAAAGAATGAATGAGGGAAAGCAGCTGTGCACAGAGTCCCTGTATGGACAGGGCCCGGATACGGTCGCACACTCATCCAAACCCACGCTATGATCCTTCCCAAAGGGCCCATCTTCTTACCTCCCCCTTCCCCAGTTCCAGGAAGCCCATGGCCTACGGCCCCATACACCCTCTTAAAAAGAGCTCCTCTCCCCTCCTCATAAATCCATGGCTATCTTCAGTGCCCAATGACAGACTTAAATCCTAAATAAAGATTACAGCTGAAACCAGTGACTTCACTAAGCCAACACAAAAATATTTGAATGATCTGTTAGGCTAGATAAAAATCCCTCAGAGAAAAGACTCTACACCTTCCTACTTCCCTGTCAGTACCACAGATGCTTAACTTGCTCCCAGCTGAAAAAAAGGTTATTCCCGCAACAGCAGCAAGTGTCAGATGGGCCATGGACACAGCTGAACAAAAGTGCAGGCATCACTTCAAGACTTCTAGACCAAAGGCAACACCACTCAGCTCCACCTTAGAGACGTCCCAGTTCCACTTGTACACATCATCCCTATGAAAGGTTATCCTCACTGCTATTAAAAAAAAAAAAAAGGCTATATCTTAACAAGGATGCCTTATTCCTCCCTCCTCAGCACTGGATTCGCTATGGACCCTCTCTAATTCATATCTCAGTGTCTCATTTTCCCAGCCTGTAAAAAAGCTGGAACAGTCCTGCTTGTTCTCACCACAGGCTGGCATTAGAGCTCCTCTGTCAATGGTTAAAACAATTTGGGGTGAAACTCAGTATGGAAACATCCTTTTATTTTAGTGCAGCATTCAAAACAATTAGTTCTTCATCATTCAAAAACAAATTCAGCTTGATTACAAATGATATAAGCAGTACTAAAAACACTATATCCAGGTCAGAAGTTCTCTCCTTCAATACAAAACTCAAAAAAAGTTATCTACTGTAGAATCTGTCACCAAACTTTTACTATACTCTGAAAGATGTTAGAAGCAATGTGCTTCATTACTTTTGGGGAAAAAAAATAAATAATCTGAACACCTATAAAGGAAGTCCTTAGGATTGAGGTTGTATACTCACAGCTCACATTTTCATTATCTGAGAGGAAACAGATTCTGAAGTTCTACAAAATACAGCCAATATTAATGTTTTAAGTTCCCCCAAAGTCATCTTTTACAAGACACTTCATTTCCAATAAGTTATAAATGGTCAAAGGGCTAACAGTCTGATATCTATCAATAGTGTATGACACGTAGTCATTTTTCATAACATACTTTGACTAATGATAATTGATACCAAAATAGCAAATAACACATTCTTTCATAGCTAATAATACATTCTTTCAGAACTCCACCACAAATAAAAATATTTTAAACACACAGTCAGGTATTACTGACACTCAAGATGCTGCTTGACTTCTTCCCTAAATGACAAATAACTTTGCATAGCAGTAAAGAGGTGTCGTCTTCTTATGAGTTAGGTATTGTGTGAAGTTCCTCACTGAGTTTTCCAAGGGCGTTAACCAAGAATTCCTTCACTTAATAAGTAAACGTTTACCTTGCAAATTCATTGCATTACAATCTTACAATGACGAATGTCACTGTAAAAGTGGAGAAGAAAATCAAAGTTTGGCTGCTCACTGTAGCAGTGTTAGTATAACTCAAGGAATCATGAATTTAGTATTAACAAAACATGAAATCACTGCATATTTCAACGTAAAGAACTTAATTGTCTAGATATTTGCCTTGTAAACTAAAGAGGTCTTTTCAAAACCTCTAAGGCTGAGGTCAATTTTATTATGTTGTGATATCACAAATTACAAGGACTTTTAAGAGGAAAATCCATTGCCATTTTTTTAAGAGTGCAATTCCTAAAAATAAAGAAACCCCTCCCTCCATGAAAAAATGGTAATTTAAATTTTCAAAGCAGACCAGAAAACAGAATTCCTTGTGAAATGAATACAATGTACAGGATTACTTTGTCCAGACTGCTTTGAAAAATCCCAGTGCACACAATGTAGGAACCCTCTGGATAATGTAAGCCAAGCACATGAAATCACTAACATGTATTGTGCTGGCATCCCTTAGCGTTTAACCTATTAAACACCTATCGAACTTGTCAAAGGGATTTTCTAAAGAGATTTTTTGTAAGCACTGGGGCATAAGCTTCCTATGTACACCACAAAGTTCATCTCACAATTTCTATCAACAGCACACAGTCACGCTGTTACTTCAACAGCAAATGTAGCATGTAACACCCACGTATGGAGCAATTTGGAGCACCAAGTGGAAGGTTGTGCATGTCCTGGAAGTAACAGGAAGACAGGACACGTATACCCAAAGCTTAGCTATGCCAGGCCACCCGGGTTCTAGGTACAAAACCAGTAGGCTAAAGGGCTGGTTAAAAGAGGCTTGTGAACTACTGACCTCACCTGAGCAATTTTTAGGAAAATCCCAGAGTAGACAGCAGATGTTCAAACCAAAGGTGAAGTGTCAGAACAGCAATAGATTTCAAGAACTCCTCACACTTGCAATAACCCAAGGGATAAAACCCCATCTTTAAAATAAATTATAAACAGTGCCTGCAAGGTTTGGCTGATTTTTCTGATTCAATAATGAGAGTTTCTTTGCCAGCAAAGAGTGGAAATGAGCCCAGGGAAGAGAGAACAGAGAAAGTGATCCCCCCGCGCCACACACACACACAGATGGAGCACACGGAAGTGCAGAAAGAAACAAATCAGAGGGAGGGAACGGGGGAAGTTGACTGGCTTACAGATGCTTGAGTAATTTTATTTTCCATACCAATAACAAATTAAACATTTTCAGATAAACATGTTTTTTAAAGTAATGGGGAAAAAATCTTTATGACTGATGATTTTTCTAATGACTTTCTATGACTTTCTAATTTTCCAAATAATAGAATCCATTAAGCAATGAACTAGTTTAAAATAAGATGTTATGTTTCTAACTGGTCACACAATAGTGTTCTGTTTTTAAGACAATGTGAGTAAGAATAATAACTAAGTAGAAAGAGTTCTGGTCTGGATTTCTTTGGGCCTCTTCTCAAAACATGAATAAGATGAAGCAGTTTAACACCTGTAGGAGAATGTTGGTTTTTTAAGCACAAAGAAAATATCAGTAAGAACTATATGAAAAATTCTTACACATGAGAAGGAAAAGTCAATAGCATTATTTAAATGAGGAAAACTATGGGACAAGAAATAAGACAGAATGAGATCACTTTTGCAACACACAACTGTAACAACTTGAGTGTTTGATCTACTTGCTTTAATATTTTGCATCTGCTAGCAGTCAATATTTCACGATTGACCACATAATGAAGCAGGTGATCCTGGTGACCTTTGCTAAGAACGTCAGAAACTCCCTTCCTAACCCTGCTGAGGGATCAGCATGAAAACCAAAGAATGACACCCTCCCTGTTTAAAAACTGAAATCTTTGAGTGGTGCTTACAGAAGAGCATTATAAAACTCTGCAGGTGTACGAACGCCTTGCCAGCATCCTGAACTTTACTCTTCCTTTTCTTGGAAGGAATTTGTGTTTCCTTATTTGCTGTATTTTTCTGCATTTCATCTCTATTAATTATTAGCTGTAACCAGCTGCACATCCGTCCAAACAGGCAGGTGCCAAAGCCCATGGATTCCTGAGGCACTCTCAGGAGCACGTAATCCTACTCAACACAATTCAAGCCTATCAATAAGATGTCAGCTGTATCAGATCCCTATTTATCAACAATTAAGCCTACAGAGAAAGTAGCCATCGGCCCTCCCTTGCCTGAAATGCTTTTTGGCTACAGAAGACAAAGCACAGACACAGCACTGTGTTACACACTGTACATTGCACAGCTGCTGTATGGTAGCAAGGGCTCTCAATTGAGCCGTGGAAAGGACGCTGACAGGGATTAAATTGGATGGGTATTAGGAGCTTGGTAATGAACACGATGCCTCGCCACACGCCCAGTTTCAAACAGGGCAGCATTTGCCATAGAAGCCAGAATTGCAGGTTTGCTTTGACCTAACCGTAGTGCAATGGAGGAGTGAAATTTAAATTATGCCAGCAGGAAAGTGGCTATTCTGAAATACTCCGTGAAATCACGGAGTGTGATTCAGCCCTACATGCCTGTCTTTCTGACTAGTACATGTCTCTGAATAAGCGACTGCAAGGAGGAGAGCAGCAGCAAGTGGCACAATGCCAGCCTTGACAAGCAGGTCCCACTCCAAGGGTTCCTCTCCTTACAAGAGAACAGCAGGTAATTCATCAGGCAGCTGCCTGGTTACTTAACACATACTGCCCACACAATACAAGAAAACGGGTTAGGTACAGAGGAAACAGACATGGGTTTTGTGTCTCAAAAAAAAAAAGAGAAAAAAACAACAACCCACATACACCATCACAAACATATACAGCTGTGGCTCGATACACAGTTGATTCAGTGAAGTGGCAATCTGCAACGACTGCCCTGCAAACCCAAAACTGTCATCCCACACTAAAAAACAAAACTGAAAGACACTGTTCTCCTTTCATATTGCCCAGTGAAATCTCATATTGTGCAACTTCATCACAGCAGTGTCTGAAAAGATGAATGGAAATTGGTTTGATGTATGTTTGGTAATTAAGTATTAAAAATTAAATACAAACAAATGTAACCTCTAGCTCATTGCTCCTTGTAATCCTGTATTTAATACTAGATGACTGAATGCTATTTGGTTACACAGGGTACTATACAGAGCTTTCAGGGAAAAAACTGTTTGTGAATAATAAATACCAGAAAGCAGCTTTTAAAAACTTTTCCCTCTAAAGAAATCTTCCCAAACTCAGTAGAAAACACTAAGAAACGCTGCATGGCTTACAGTAAGTCATTACAACTCACTTACCAAAAGGATTGCCAAAGAAAAAAAAAAGTTAATTCTCCTAGGAAATCCATTTATAGCCTAGGCTGCATTAAACAGAAATCCTGTAGGTAAAGAAACTGGCAACAGTCAATTATAGTAAACACTCTGAGTTTTACATTTTCTATATGTCAACTGATCTTTCATCTAGAGTTTCAAAATAAATAAAATGGAAGAAATTTCCACCTCCAGAAGGCACCAAGGAGTATTTCAGATTCTGCTACAATAGCTACAATATAAATTGAGGCACCATAATAAAGCCTTCATTGTTTTATCTGCTAAGACTGTAGTACTTGACAATTGGGTTTCTAGCAATTTCAACATTTTGCTATCTATCACATCGTTATTGGATCAGCCATTACAGTTTTGAACCTTCATCAAGTATTGCAGCAATTAACAGCAATTACAAACCTCTTCGGTTCACACTGTACCCTACCCTGTTCACAGATCCACATTTCCAGGAACAAAATAGCCCTGCACACCTGATAAAAAAGTAAACCAGGTACTAGAACATTACTTGCAACTCCTCATGGACAATACCAAGCAGAAGAAACTGAATATTTTATTCGGCAGTAATGATGCTGGCTCATGCTGCTAATTCATCATAAAAGTTGCACATTCAGTCAGTCACAGGTATTAACAGAAATACATTATTCATCTAGTTCTGAGTGAGAAACTACAGATAACACAAGACTACACAAAGATAACACAGACCGATCAGCATTTCTGCTTAAAATTTATCATGGTGCTGAAGTACTGTTGTTAGGATTATTTTATTTTATTTTTTTGGAAATATTTGTAAAAGTCCAAGGAAAAGAACCTGTTTAAAACAAAAATAAAAGAAAGCTACTTCATCCTCTACATCAGTACAGTCTAGAAAAGCATTTCATTCCTTAGACAGCTCTGCTACCTCTCCAAATACCCACTCTGTGAGCCTGGCATACTCTGCCAATGCCTTTCAATGCTCTCCATGTTCACCCCCACATATGTAAGCAGGAAGGGAAAGAGTTTTCCCCTCTGCTCTCCTGCCAATTCCCTCTGTTCAGGCCCAACTTGTGAAGTTCGAAAAACTCAAATCAGAAGCCAGCACGCTCCATGAGAGTACTGCTGCACTCCTTAGCCAGCCCCAGCCATTTGCTTAGGAAGGCTTTTCTGAGCTACTTCTGCTCAACAACTGTGTGGAAGGACACCTATTTGTCCAAGGGCTTGCAGATAAAGGTTTTTCACTTGCTGAGTGGTGCACAACTTTTAGTCTTTACTAGGTCAAATGGCGAAGGACTGAATGCTTGCTCTTTGCCTGCAGCTGATTTACAGATACTGCGTGTTTATAATCCAAAGTCGAAGCAGGCATTCAAATGAGTACCAGATCTTAATAACCATATTTTAACACTACTAAGGATTTTAAAGGAAGATAACAAGGTATTGTCAGCTCTAAAGCAATTGCACTCCCCAGCTAAGTTCTCTGATTAAACACATGCAAGAAAAACAATACACTTCAAGGGGGAAAAAAAGAGCATGTATTGACTCCTTCTGCCAGCCGTATTTTCTTAACATAATCCAACATCAATCAATCTCTTCACTCAGTGTGCAATTCACACCATCTCCATGTGGAACACATTAATGAGTTGCTATTTAAAAAAAAATAATCTGTATTTATCAGGTGCACAGCAATAACGGGTTCTGGTATACACAGTACTATTTTCTATATATTGAAGAAAAACTATGACATTCTTCTCTCACCACACAAGAATGGGCACTTCATTTCAAAGATACTGTGCTAGCATTGAGTGACAAATACAAGCTTACAAAGCCAGTCTGGTTGTTTTTTTGTTTCAGTGTTGTGTTTTATCCTTTCTCTGTACTTCTGCCAGAACTGAATTTAGTGTTAATTAAAGTGCTGATTTGGCACTTACGCTAAGGATGCAGCAGTGAGGCAGCTGTGCTGTTGTCCAGTGATGCTCAGAGACCACAATGATAAAACAGAGAACAAGAAGCTTGTACCAGAGCCTCCTGAGCTGCTGAAGAAACATGTGTGGACTTAACCCACTGCATGAAGCCTCCCATAAGTGTGGGACTGTCCGTGGACAACATTTACCTGACCACTGATAAAAGGTATCCTTTGCGGCTAGAGACCATGCCAGATCCCTGAGACTAGAAATAACATATGACCCTCCTATTATGAAATAGGAGATTTTTCAGTGGCAGAGGAGGCTGTACTGTTTTGGCCCTCCAAAGGAGGCTGTCCCTTCTAAAAAGAAATGATATAATAAAAATTACATGCTTTGCTAAACATTTGGTATTTTGTGGTGAGTAAAATTCAGTTGGTAACAAATGTTTTTCCATAGATCTATGCACGTACCACAGCACAAGCCCAGTCCTCCCACTATAGTCTTGGTGAGGAAGAAACTGGAGAGAAGGAAAACATCAGAAGCTACCTGCGGATAAGACCAGAAGGCTGCAATCCAATAATCAGCTGGGTATCATACCCACTATGCAACTTACTAAGACCATTATTAAGCACCAAAGCCCTTACATTAAGTTATGAGAACAATGAATGCAGTCAGTGAGTGGCCATTTGTTGTTCTCAAATGTTGCCACAAATGCATTTTGCAAAGCAGCCTTAGCAGACATACTCCCCCCTCCTCTAGGTACAAACAAAATAAGAAATGATGCATGTGCACTGGGGCAAAAAGGAAGCATTGACTCATTTTGCTGATTTGAATAAGCCACTTCTCCTCCTCTTTAGTTCATCCCTCTGAAGAACGCTGATCTACCCCAATGCTACAAACAAATAAGAAAGAGCTGATGATAGAGGTTCATCAAAGTGTCAGGACAAAAAAACGGGCAGCCAGCACTGCATATGGTTTCTAGAAAGCTAACCACAGTTCATCTCCCCATTAGTTTATACAACCTACTTCTGAACACCTATCCGTATGTCAGCACAAAAATACTGCTTGCAGCCACTTAGCTCTCCTCTCCCCAGGCTACAGCATGGCACAACATAGGAAACTGCAAGGGTATCCCAGAGCCCAACCCAGGACACTTCACTTTGCTTTTTTGCCCTCCCTTTTTTTGGCAAACAGCACCCAGATACTGCCCTGGTGTTACCAGGTCTCCTGATAATGTGAAATTCACACTTTAAAGAGCCCACTGACAGATGGATTCAATTTAAAACATGTTTACGAACAGCTGCTGCTGATCACAGGCTTGTAAAGCGAACCCATTCATCACAACATATTTCAAAAGAATGAACTGAAACGGAACAAATGAATTCAAAGAAGTAGGGGAGGTGCAGCATTAGCCTTGGAGAATACGTCAGTTGGTAAGAAAACATGAACATGGTACTGCTATTAATTTATTCCTGTGAATGCTGGCTCCACTCTATTAGCGGCATTCTCCAGATTCTCAGAATGCCAGGTGAGAATCTCGAATAATGTGTTAGAAGACATAATTAAATATCTCCTCACTGAAGGAAGTTTTTAACTAAGCGAGCCACTGAAAGGAGCTGACAGTGTGTTTAAATTGTGCCGGTGGAAGCCTGAAGATGACAAGCTTCAAAACACTGTGGGAGGGAGAGGAGGTCACCTCCCCAGGTGCTCTCAACCAGCACGAAGTCCTGTCGAGTCTGCACGGGGCCACGTGCTCGGCCTTCCTCGGCTTCACTTTGAGTACTAGAAAAGGTGTTACTGTTTCTGCAAAGTCTTCATCTTCCTCTGTGATTCTCTACTATTGCTTCAGTCAAGATACAAGACAATCTTCAAAGCATTTAGCCTCACAAGTGAAACCACCAAGCATGATTCTTCCTATTTAAGAGATGAGGAGCTGACACAGAACTGAATAATTCACACTTAATGTGAATTTTTTCTTAATTCAGGAATTTTTTCTTAAATTTTCTTTTTCCTTAATTCAGGAATTATGCAGCACAATTAGACACTTTAACTTCACTGTGTTTGTCATGGCCACTGGATCATCCCCAGTGACTCAGTTTTTCCTAGGCACTTCCTAGAAGTTACATACGGAGCAACTTTGCCAACTCTGGGAACACAGGCAATGCACAGGGAAAGAAATTCTCTGAGAGCTGCCTCAGGTGGGAATTCATTCCTACCAGCTCCACTGGGTTTTCTAGTGGGGGAAAACGTACAGATCATAGAAGCAGACATGTATTTTGCTGAAAAAATGCTTGTTATTCTCAGCATAGCAGCAATGCTATAGAACTTGAAATCAATCAAAATTTCCAGGCCCTTCTTGAAAGCATTTCTTTACCTACAAGTAATATTCATAACATCTTCAGATAACTGTACCACCAAACTATACTGGTAACAGTGAGACTTCATTGAAATTTTAAAGCACACACACCTCGTGTAAAATACTTCTACATGTATTCTAATTTGCACTTTTGTATCAGAATGCAGTTACCTTAGATTTTCATATATTAATGAAAAATAATCATATATTTTGAACTGCAGTGAATTTCATATTTGGTTGTAGTATTTATTGATAAAAGGAGGTTAAGAAGAAACAATACTTACATGCAGGCAATTCCTAGTTCTTTTCCTCTCTCAGTACAGAAAATGTAATCTTTGAAACACTAGGGGAAAAAAATAAAACCACCTTTCAGATAAATAGCATTTCCCTCTTTCCTTCCGCAGAGCACCCTTGTTAGTGTATTCCCATCTCTGCTAGCCTTACTCATGCCCAGGTAATGAAGCTCAGTGTCACCAGCTTGCGCAAGTGGGGCGTATCAGCTGGCCTGCAACTCCCCCGTCCATGCACACCTCCCTGACATCGCCCAGCCCCTGCTAGTAATAGAAGTAATGCAACGCACTGTATATGAGCGCTGAGTGAAGATCGTGTCAACGACTAGCTCTACGACAACAGCTTTGTTTCTTGACTCATCCTGGGGAGCAGGAGGACCGCTGCCTGAACGCATGCTCTGGTGTCGTGTGACAGGCAGCTTGTTTCACACAGGAGAAGTAAGTCAGCCGTGCACACTTGCCCTCAGGCCCTCCATGAAGGCTACTCATTGCCACAGCAGCCTCCCAAAACATGGGTGGGCACCAGTCCTGAGAGCTGCCTTCCTCAGGGAGTGAGGAGGAAGGTTGCTTCCCCGCCTGCGCCCCGCAGGGGGCTTGCTTGCTTGCTTTTGTTTTGATGTAATTGGATCTCATTGCTAATTTAATTTTCATCAGCTCAGCATGCATGCCCAAAGCAGAGAATGGACAGGGTTACACGTTAAACAAAAACATCTTTTTTACAGCCCCGGTTACGAGGGATGGGAAGAACCAGCTCATGTGCAACCCCTCCTTGCCACATGGCTGGGCAAACGTCACACGCTTACACATACCTACTGACACCTCACCTTCCCTATGTACTAGAAATAGCTGCTGGAAAGTAAACACCACACCTGTAAGCAAAACCCAAACCTGTTTAACTACCATTTCTTCCTTCTCCTCAACCCCCCTCCTGCTGCTCCTTTTCTTCACATCCACTTTCCCTCCCCGGGAGCTTAATGGCTCTGGGTAGGTTAAGAAAGTCTGACCTAGACGGTAAAAATAACTGTTAACTCAGCAGAAATGAAAAGTGGAGTGTCTCTTCTCTCCCTGAGCCTAGAAGGAACAAACCAAAACCTTTCCCCAAGTCACCGCAGGAAAGAGATTATGAGCGTTTCTAAACCTTTCCAGCCACAAAGCACGAGATGAAACACTGTCAGTAATGACAAGCTGTCGACACCCTGCAAGCAGCGGGTCTCTCACTTGCAATACCAATCCTTCACCTGCAGCAGGGCACATGGGAGGCAGCACCTGCACCGCATTCGAAGATGGCTCTTGTAATGCCCACATTTCCCTATTTCTCCAAAGGCAAATCCTCCACCCCCCCCCCCCACCCCATGAACGGCCAGGTCTTGAATGTCTTGATGGGAGAAAGCCCTCCCTACCTTTAGGATCTAAAACAGAGCATAAACATGTGTTTTGAAACACAGGATCAAAAGGAGAAAAAAAAAAAAAAGAACAAAAATAACCACACACATATTGGTTCTTAGGAATATTTTTTAAAACACAAAATAAAGGTGATTGGAGCAGTTAAGAGGAGGTTAAATCTCACTCCCATCAGGAATTAAGTTCTATTTTGCTGTGATGAAGCATTCAAAAAATACTCAACTAGCTTCAGCGATTCCATGGAGCCAAGCAAAACATATGCTAACAAAATTGTTTTGATTTGTTCAAATCAACTGCTTAAGCTAATATTTTTGTAACATTTCAAAGTATTCATTGATAGCTGACTGTTACCGACTTGCAGGCTTATGAAGGGTTTGGTGTTTCTGTCACTGTGTTTCAGCACGTCAACAACAATCAGCACCTGTGGTGAACTGAGGCAGGAGGTTCATTTACCTGATTCTTCAATATTTGTATTAGCCAATCACCTTGATTTAATACCGCTCTGACACAAAAGGATGCATAAAATTAAGAAAAAAGCTTTATGAATACAAAAACATGATCAATAAAAAAAAAAGTTTTTGAGAAAGTTTTGAGAAAACTCAGGTTACAAATAAAGATTACAACTGAGTGGGATTTAAAGCAGAAAGCAAAACAGCCTAACCCAAAGTGCAGGACACTCACCACGTATGCTGCAGTTGAAGCTCTAGGCCCACAGCATTACTACTGCTCTCAGGGAAGGAAGAAACTACATTTGAACTCACACACATTTCTAAAGTGCAATCACAGGCAAACCTATTCATAGCACCCAGTGATTTACGTCATGGTGTAATCACTACTTGACGTGATAAGCAGGCGTTGGCTGACTCGATTTTTATTTGTGCAATGAGTTTTCAACGTACCTTCCTGATGATCTTGGTCTTCAAAAGAAATAACTTCACACAGAGATGCTTTCCCACTCCTCCCATAGGGGAGCAAAGATTTTTGCCCTCTCCCCCATTCAAGCTGGCATTTGGGCTTGGGAAACAGACTGGGATCAGACGTGAGAGCCAGCAGCTACTCATGATCATGAGACCTTCCTTACCAAGACACAGACATGCTTCCACTGAGCTGCACAAGAATAATTTTATCTACTTGAAAGGATTAGGCTTCTGTAAAATTCATGGTCTCGTACTTCTAATAATTGAAAATACTGAAAAGTTTTTTATTTATTGCTGAAAAGAAAGCGCATCTACCCAAGTGACAGCAGTTTTAAATAAAAGCACGTCACTTCAATTGCTATCTTGCTTCCTATATTTCTATGCACTCAGAAAATCAATTGCAACAATTTTAAAAACTTTTCCCTCAAAGGTTGCCAGAGTTACAGCTGAGGTTGTTGTATTATTTAAGCTCTGGCATTCAGAGTTCTGGAGCAGTATCAAGCAACTGTGTACACCTTAAGTGGTTCCCAAGACAGCAGCTGTTATGCTTGCATTGAAGCAGGAGGAACAGCAGTAATGAGTGAGGTGAACCTAAGGGCACATATCTTGCAACTTGCAAAAATACAATGGCTACTTTACAATAGCACAAAATCTGTTTTTCCAAACTTTCCGTTAATTAAAACATACTGGTTTTAGCCTGGTTTAATAAACTAGTGGACCTTGAAATAACATAATTGAGTTCCTTGTTCTGTCTTTGCCTCCTCCAGCATAAAGCTGGAATTACACTGATGATTTTTCAGGCCAAAGTCATTTTCAAGTTAATCAAGTTAGCACGTACACCTCAGTCCAGCACCAACCTCCAGGTTTTTGTCCAAATATTCCAAGGAGCACTCATAACAACACAGTAAAAATCTGAAGGACTTGTACAAGAGCCCACGGTATATTTCCCTCTCTGTGCCCATCCTTACCAGGAACTCCTATCTTCTCAAGATGACTTTAAACTTCTGCTTAAAGCACCAATCCTCAAATCTGATACTCATAGGAAGATTTAGTATCTGATGCTGAGCTGTATCATACTGATACTTTAATAGGACTCTATCCACGTACAGAGCATCTACTTCACCCCAAGTTTCTCAGAGATGTTTGAGTCATTAGCAATAGCCAAGGGCACACACATTGTTTTTAATAGTGAACATGTGTTTTGCAGACCAGGCTGCATCTGATTAATAATTCCTTGGTGCAACACTACTGGGAAGACAGCAGTCAGCCCAGCACGACAGTGTCTTAAATAAAGCAAGTTGTTACAAGGTGCAAGGCAGCACTCCACACATTTGCTGTCAAAGAATCACAGCGTTTCAGCTGCTGGAAGAAGCAGATTGCCATTGTTTTATGAAGAAAAAGAAAATCACAGATGGGAGAAATTGACTGGAAACCACCTTCCCCTCAAAAAGAAATTGCTAGCTATTATCTTTTGCAAAGAGGGTACATCTAGTATTGAACTGAAGACAGGATCACGCTTCAAAGGTCAAAACAAGTATAGTTTTTTCTTTACAAAGCATCTTCAAAAGGAAGCTGGGGATGAAGTTTGTCTGTGCACAGCCACACAGAGTTTTAAATAGGAAAAAAAAAAAACAACCCACACACTTACATAAAAGGCTTTGGAGAGTTTCATTTTCTATTCAGCTGGATAGGGAGTGAACAAGCTCGCTCACACACTCATTTTTAATCATCCTCATGCTGACAGTAGCCAGTCACTACTTCTGTTATCAGAGCCCCACAGCTTGTATTTTCAGGCTATGAAGTGCTAAGGCACAGGGTATGAAATCTCCTCTGATTAAAAAGGTACTGTGATACTGCCTAGCATGACACACCAACTGCTACAGATTCAAAGTCTGGCCTCAATCAGGACGTTACTCATTTCATGGAGGGAGAGGGGAAAATAATAATCCATAAACATACAAACAAAGAGTAAGGATTTCCTAAGATTAGCTGGTAGTCTGGCTCACTCTCATTTTCTCTCAGCTCATCAGTTCCCTCCTGGGAACAAACAAGCAAGAAAGGCAAGTCTTTGCATCCAGAAACTTACAATTTGCTAAAAGGTGCCAGTTATTAAAGAGACAGAAAGAGAGAGAAGCTGCACTTAGGTGCAACTCGCCAGTGACCACTTGTGCAAACGCCGCATGCCTGGGACTCGCACTGCAGCCTCGGAGGTGCTGCCCCTGCCGCTGCTCACTCAGTGCAAGTGGCTGACGTCTCTCCAGAGGCACTGAGAAGGCAGCTGCCCGAAAGGACAAATCACTGGAAAAATAGAAGGGAAACAGGTTCAGCTTAGCAATTCCACTGTGCATTATGCAATCAGTTGGACTTGCTAAGCACTGACTTCTTAAAAATGTGGTTTCCCATTGCTGTGTGAGAGAGAGAAGTACATCTCCACTGGAGTTCATCCACTGCTTTCAGACCCGGGAACTTTCTAAACACCAGTAATATTAAAAACAAACCTTCCATACAGCAAACAGAAAACTCACAGTCAGGATGCCCAGACAACCTCCACGCTAAATTCTACTGTCAAACACAGTTTGAGGATGGATTTCACCAGGCACCAGCAGCCACCTTGGACCCTATGGGAGGGAGATGGCACAAAATGTGTTGGGACTGAGGAGAAAAAAAAAAGTCAAAAAACTCCCCACAAACCAGTGGGGCAGGAGCCCCTGGGGTGCTTAGGAACTGAGAATTTTGGAAAGGAAGAATAATGTGAAAGCCAAGGCAAGAGGCAGAGGAAGGAGAAGAGAGCAAACACTAGGATTTTACTTATTTATTTTTGGAGGTGACAGTTACGATAATCTCATTTTCTCCACAAATTTATGCCACCCCTCAATACTGAATCTGGCATTCAACATTTCAGATGCATTTAGTCCTTTTCTACTTCATTTCTTTATTCACATCCAACACTTCCTTCCAACAAGTTGTACATACAAGTTGCTTCTTGCTTTGTAGCTGCACCATCCCAAAGGCTGAGCAGTCTTTCTTCCAACAAGTTGTATGTACAAGTTGCTTCTTGCTTTGTAGCTGCACCATCCCAAAGGCCGAGCAGTCTTTCAAATTTTACCAAACCTACGGTATTTGCAGTTGTATTTTCTTATGAGTTACTCTCTTTGGGAGATCATTATACTATTCCAGTTCTATGAGAGATCCCACAGCCTCCTCTCTTACAGGGCCATTTCTGCAGTGATGTTTTCCATTTTAAGATAAATCCAATTAAAAGTAATTAAAATGTACAGATCGATTTGATATAGCAACAGAGAGCACAGAATTAAGAAGAAGCTGCAGCAAGTCAATCCAGTGACAGGACAGGTGGCAACAGGTCAATTCAGTCAATCTGAATTGATCCAACAGTTGCATATTAACATATAAAATAGCATATTCAACCAGCTTATATACTGAACTTTATCAAGCTGCTTACTAACATACAGCGAGAGTTTACCTGGTAATCACCTAATTCTGTTAAAAATTTAAAATTTCAGTGTTTCAAGGAAAGCTAGGCAATTCATAATTTGGTGAACCTGCTCAACATACTTCAACTCAAGCCTAATTTGAAGAAATGACGACACACTGGCACAACACAGTGAGGCAGCATGGACTGCCCTCCATCAATACATCATTTCCCAGTACTAGCCTTGGCCTTTCCCAGCTCACTGGCCTTGTGCAAGACCCTCGACCTCCCTATGAGCATTTTCTCCCTAGCAAAACACAGATAATGGTGATAGCCCTCTAAATAAAATATGAGGGCAGGTGATGAGGAGAAGTCTAAGAGCCAGGTACTGTTACAAGCACATTCAGTGCCTACCAATACCCTTGGTTGGTGTGAGAGGGCCGACGTTGGTTTCCGAAGAATCAAGACCAAGCTTTGAAAAACACCATATGTACCAAAAGAGCCTCAGCAGCAAACCCTGTGAGACCTTTATGTGGGGGCCTCTGTATTTCATATGGGCAAGGGGACAGACACAGCCTCCTGAGGATACAGGCAAGTGGAAAAGGTTACCTCTACACCAAACAGGCTCATCTACAAATCTCTGAGACAGAGGAATAGACTTGACAGCATGCATATATATATATATATATATATACACACATACACACACGACACACCAACACACACGAGTACACCTCTTTTCTTTTCAAATAGCTATTTGTGATCTCCTTACCCAGAATTTAATTCTTCTGAGCAGTTTGGAAGAACTAAAGAACTCTGCTAAGAAAAGGAAGTACCATAAAAATACTATATTCATTGTTTCAAAGCTCCTTATCTCAAAAATTTGTGACAGGTTTTGAGATTCTCATTTGAAAGCCAATAAAAGACAGAAAAGGAAAAAATGGATTTCAGTGGAGATTCTCCAAGTTCCACCTTGCTAATGTTATTTTGCTCTTTGCAGCCCTGGACATGAGTGCAGTTAATGAATAATGACTGTGCAAACAAAATATCAGATATTGATGGGGGGAGGGAAGGGTGAAATAATTGTGTGGGTGGTTCAGATTGGACTTGCCATCAATTGGAAAAATTGATGCCCCCTTAATTATAAGAAAAAGGCTTTGCTAAAAGAGATAAGACTGACATGACAATCAAAACATTATACTCTTTGGATTTAAACGTAGGGAAATGCAAAGTTTATGAGTTTTGTTTGTTTGTTTTTAAATATAGCTCTTTGTCAAAAATTACATCCAGATGTGTATGTAAAAATTCACCTCACTTCCAAGCTGTTACAGCAGAGATTTGTTCAGATAGCATATATGCTTGCTTTTTTCACTCTCTGGGAATATTGCTTACTACAAGTAGTACTGCTTCCTACAAGGTACATGACATCTTTCATTTCCCTTCTAGTAAGAGCTCAAGTCAGTAGGAGTTACGGCCACTTGAAGAATCAGTTCAATAACCTATCAACATCACTCAAGATCCCCATTAATTGGCTCCACTGAATATATTATCAAAAGAGGGCACTAGAGATTTCTCACTGTTTGATTAAGGCTGCACTGCACACTTCTTTCCCTGCTCTCACTCAATTCCAGCAGTGCACGCCAAATTCTCACGTGTGAGAAATAGCTAATATAAGCACATGAAATGCATTTTCCTCCATACTCCTTTAGATAGCAAGCCAAAGTAGCTTAGTAATACTCTTGAAAAAAAAAAATTATACTGAAGTTAAAAGGATGTCTTACTACAAAACTTGCATGCAATTCCTTAACTACCTGATAAAGAAAAATCCCTCGCAATAGATGTTTTAGTGCTACTCTATACTTCCACAGCTCTTTTCCAGTAATGAGTCACAGGATGTATTTACATGATCACTTCTACAATGAGATATAACCACTTCTGTAAAAGTGTTATTTTATAAACAGTGTTTACTGTCCTACAATTTATAGTCACCATTTCTATTTTTAAGTATTTCTCATCAGCAGATCTCAAATAGTGTTTAGAGGATTTAATTTAATTATGTTATTCATCTGAATCTGTAAATGTGACTTACAAAGTGAAAGCACAATTATATAAGGCACAATTCATCCAGGAAACAGGAACTGTGACATTTAATCTTGCAAAATAACCAAGAGATAATTTAAAGTAAGGTATCTACAAAGAATCGTGTCTTTGCCAAGACACTGTTTGTATTGGTTTTGCAAAGAGGGGACAGAATGTTCTCTTCCAAAGAACCACAAAATAAACTTCCTGAACCAATGTGAGCTTTATTTTTGCTTGTATTTAATCTGAGTAAGCATGGCCTAGCCAGATTTGCTTCATGAAAGAAAACAGTTCAATTAATTTGGCATTGCTTCATCCTAAGAAAGCACAGACATACTCCTAAAAGTGAGGAGAACTGGCTACCTGAACAGATCTGGACCACAGCTGCTTTGTGAAAATAGCAATAGCCTGGAAGGTTTTTGTTGTTGTTTTTTCCAACCATTACTATTATTTTTTTAAATCATTTCTCCATAGCATTCTGAATGGCTGTAATCCATTCATTCCTTTTTTTCATTCCATTCTCTTGATGAACCCTAGAACAGTTTGAGAAAGCGGAGATAAGATGTGCAGCATGCTGACATTGCACAGCTAAAAGAACTTGAAGCCATCAAATACTTGTTAAATATTATTGTTATAGTGGTTTGTACCTAAGTTCTCCTTAAGACTTGGGTATTTAAAAATGTCAGACACTTGTTAAGAGATTATACTTAAGAACAGCATTTCAAAACTGCTCTACAATCCCATAGTAGAAGAGTCATCCTAAATAGACCAATAAATTCCCCCCCAAACCATGAAGGAGATATCAGGGAGAGGTGGTGATTTTACAAGAAAGATGGAAGCCCTGATGGAAGGGCAACAGAGCTACAAGTCATATCTCATGTTACTTACATTAATACAGTTTCCTAAATCTGAGTCAGATTTCTAGAAATCGTCCATCTGCAGAGGTTCAGAAGTGTTACAGTTTTGCTTTGTTGTTTTTTTTGTTTGTTTGTTTTTTAATTATTATTTTTACTGCTCTTTGAATTCTTTTATCTTCCTTGGTTTTGTCTGTACAATAATGCCAGGCTTGGCTTATTAGCTCAGTGATAAACAGTTTTAGTGACTATTTACTTGTCACTGTTTCCTTGTCTACTTTTGCCTTTTCCCCAGCTTCAACTTGTTGCATGGTGAACAATGAAATCTGTTTTATTTTTAGGTTCCTCCTGCAACAATGTTTAGATTTCGAGTTGTGCAAGTATCAGGTTTAATCATTTGAAAAGCAATCATTGCCATTTTTATTCTATTTCAAAAATGGTAAAAAATACATATATTAGTCTCAGGTTTTATAAAAGTTATTTTCATACATCCAACTTGTGTCTACTCATAAATTCGAGTGTGTAAAAAAGTTAACTAGCACATATATTTATACATAGAACCCTAGTTTTCCTAACTGAAAGGCACATCTCGGTAGCATTTTTAAAATTATCCTCTTTTAAGTTTAAGTAAAGAAAGATTAATATTAGAAGATTCACACTGTTAAGTCAATATCCAGTTGGTCTTAAATTTCAACAGACCCAGGATTTCTTGCTAATACTACAACAGACATATTTGTCTTTAAATATATGCATACAGTAAGCAAACAATACTGAAACATTTTTTCAGGAATATTAATGGTATTTGAATAAAATAATCTACAGACTTTAAAAGGATGTGCATACAGGATATCACAGTGGGAAACATACACAAGGATGACAGTAGCTTGAGCACAAATTCTCTTCCTGCTCCCACAAAGAGATTATAAGATTGTGAACGCTCTTAAAAACTGCATCAGCTCTCAGATCTTTGGCAAGGACTGATGCAACTTAAAAGATGTGTGGGAGGTATTACATGTGATATTGGAAGAAGAAGTAAGAAATATAATTTTCTTTCTTTTGGGGGGGGTGAGGGGGGAGAACGGAAAGGTTGCTCTGAGGGGTGTTCAGAGCACAGCACTCAGTGCTCCATTCCCAGGCTTAACACATTCAATGTGACTTAGAGAGCATTTCAGCTACTTGTTTCTAGATATTTCCTTGTGGCAAGAATACCCATCATATCCCAATTCACCATGAAGAGAGTTTACATTCTCCTGCACTACCCAAAACCATTATTTTTCTTTCATCCTACCTCTGGCTTCTAAGGGGACATTGTTTGCTACAGGTGCTTAGAACAGCAGAAACTCGAGTGGGAAAGTAACTGTGCTAGTTCTTCTAGATGGCCTTTTTTGTTCAATTTTATCACATTTCACAGAAACAGGGAAACAAAAAGGATACGCATGACTGCAGAAAAACAGAACATCCATCCTTCGCGTACCTTGGCACTAGAGCCTACCAGAACACCTGCTGTCCTCTAAAGCAAAGAGAGTGAAGCCCTCTTCTACAATGAGAGCTGAAACAACCGAGGCTGTTGTCCCACTGTATCCTAAAAAGTCAGGTTCCTTCAGTTCTTTTTAGAAAGGCAAATAATGCCTTAAACAAACAAAGAAACTTACTTAGAAAACTTGCTAATCTCGCCTTGTGTAAATTTATTATTATAGTTCACTTGTCTTTTGAGACCTCTAGAGATACAAAGAAAGGATCTATGATATCATTTTATGAAAAACTAAATAGAATCTCTTCACAAGAAGGATAGGGAAGCAGCATGAAGGAGCAGTCAGTAACAAGACAGTTAAGAAGAAAACTGATAGAAAAACAGTGATTTGCTAAAGACTTGTTCTAGACTGTACAAATTTAAAACTAGGCACTTAGCAGACCTTGCTGACCTTACCACTCTGTGAAAGTGCATCATCAGGAAGATCTTGATTTTTTTCGGTATATCAAGGAATGCACAAAAGTCATACAGCCTTTTGAAATCACTTCTACAAGTAAAATCCCACAGCTTTCCTCATCAATACACCCATGGACTTTTACCACACTATGGCCACTACAGTAATAAAAGTTATTTTAAGTACAGACTGTTGTAATAAATCAGTTTCAGTGCCAATAATTTTATCTTTGTAGCTGAGGAGCAGGGTGAGGGTTCCCCATCATGATGTAATCTGAAGCTGTTTCCAAGCTATATCAAAACTTGGATTTGTGAAATTTTTATCTCAAGAGAAGATAGAGCACGCTACAAACATGACCTCTGAAACACCTAAAACTTTTACCAAACTTTTTTCCACACTCAAGCATGTCAATTCATATTGCTTATACTCCATAAAACCAGACATTCTTCATCACTACATGCTATCTTTCCTCTAGGAATCACGTACAGACTCATTATCAGAACAACTGGATGCCAAGATTTTTGGTTCATCTCTCCATTTTTTTTTTCAAATACTATTTCTTAGCTATGCCTTTAAACTTCTCCCTAATAGTGATTAGTGATGCTAATCACTGTTGTAAGAGCTCAGCTAGTCTTCTGGGATCAAAGCACTGTACCATAAGTGACATTTTCCAGTCCCTTCTGATATTACCCATCAAGGTAATAAAACCTCCACTCTAATTCAAGGCAACCTGTTATGCAACTCAACACCTAATGATCTTTTTTCTTCTCCTTCATCACTGGTACTGACCACAGGCTTTGAACTCATCTTTTGTATGACCTATACTTTATGAATTACTGGCTTATCAGAATTTAATATTGTTTGCTGTACTCTGTTAGAAGTTAAATCATCCTAGAAAAAAAATCAATGCAACTATGAAAAGCAAAGTTTGTAATAGCGTTTATTAGTCCAGTAGTGCAGTTGAAATAATGTATAAACCAGCTTTTAGGACAACTATCACATCTAATAGAAATGCAACACATTTTTTTGTCAAAAGAAGACTCAGGAATCTGAAGTCTGCCTAGTCTGCAACAAGGACAAGGTAGCAATTTTCTTGGGGGCACTCTATTCATTTAGAAGAAAACACATTGCTTCCAATAGAGCATAACTACTAATTCCTTCCTATAAGAAACATATTCAAGCATCAAAACGCATTTTTGTAATACTTATTGCTATCACTTTATTACTAGTGCTGTTAGTTCTTATTGCACTATGAATCACCAGGAGCAACCCAGTCTGGAGCAGCACTCTGGACGTGCTAGAGATCTGAGTATTTTGGGAGGCATGTATTTCTGGAGACCTTGGGCTAAATAGTCTTCTCAGATCATACAAAAGAATAAGAAATACGATGGTTCCTTTTTTATACGACAAGGTCCCCTAGCTCCATTTCATGTAGGGCATGTAGTTACCACCGATGGTCAAGAACTCAGAAGGAGCCCTACAACAGACTACGGTAAACTAACATTGCTTTAATCAATTTTACCCAACTACTCCCAAGCCTGAGCTAGTAAACAGCTTTCTAAAAGGTCCCACTTCTTAAAAAAAAGAGAAGTGCAAAGCCCCCACTTACCTCTTACAAATATTTCTTTGCTAATGTTTCTTTTATTGAAGCATACTAAAGGTAATAGTTTCAGTAATGTCTTGCAGTACTGATCTTCTACAAGGGTGTACAAAAAGGATATCCTTATGTTTAAACATTTAAAGTGTCACCTTCCAACTTTTCTAAGCATCTCTCTTCTTCTGTTTTATAATTCAGGAACAAGAGGGTTTATCCTTGATCTGGTCGTTGCTTCTTTTTGACCTTCTTATATTATCTTGTCTGTGTTTTTATTTGTCTCACTACTAAGACTCTGATCCTGCAGTGATGGTATATCTAAGTACAAAAGTCTAATTAGCATTCATATTAGGCCAAGATCAGGATTTACACCACAAACAAAATAAACAAATAAAAAGAAACAAACAAATATCCCAGACTTACTGATCATACATAAAAACAAACACACAGAAAGCACAACTTCTTCGCAAGCTGGAAAAAAAATCTACCACACTTACGTGGAGGCTTTTCTACAGCTCTAATAAACCCTCTGCCTACCCTTTCTACTTCCAAACTATTTTTGCTGGTTATAATGACCAACCACAAGGCGAGACAAATTCAGAGCCGCACAGCCAGTATAAAGACAGTAAAGATCTACATGATCAAAAGGAGTCTTTTGTGCATCCCATCCTGAAACAAGACACTTGAAAGCTAAACAAAAGCTAGCCCATCAAGTTGAGTATGCCTAAAATTTGTCTTGCCAACATCAGCAAACTGTTTTGTTTGTTTTTCTTGACTGCAAAAAGTCATATACTAGCATTACCAATGCTTAACACACTCCAGCATAAGAGCCCCTCTGAACAAACAGTTCCTAATCCTTTGTTTCCCCACTTTAATCTTACTATCAGAATTCCAGTGGCAGAACAGATAAATAAAAGCAGAAATTCACTCTAACCATTTAAAATAACACACATCAACTCATTATTTTATGCATTCAAAGGTACTTTCAGACTTGTAATTTTAGCCATAAAATATCATGTTCACAGTTCTGAATCAAAAAAAAAAGTACAAAAAATAAAGAAGATATAGCTGAAACGCTGTTCACTGGAGGAAGATGGAGGTAATACCAAAACTTTGCACTGAGCATTAAATTTGAGGCCATTATACAAAACTAAAACTGGAGGTTATAGTGGAAAGGCTGACAACATGGGCACCACAAAATGCATCTCATATTACCGAACTTGGAGCAAAAGCATAACATTTTTTTTCTGTGCACAGAGCACATTTAGTGCAAACCCATGAAGCTCCTAGGCACAACCATTTTTAGTTTTTTCTCTTCTTCACCATCTCTCCCCCCTTTCACAGAACACAAACCTGACAATATATCATATGGAATAAAGCAACCCTACAGCCTCAGGACCTGCAGAGGACAACAAAAATGATTTAAACTGAAGCTGTCTGTTTGGCTGCAAGGAAACCCAACGTTTCTGTTAGAAGAAGAAGGAACACCAATCATCTGAAGAAAGTGAAGGCTGTGACCAAGCCAGCAAGGGCCCAATTTTAAATTCTCACTAAATACACAGGTTTGCCTGTCAATAAAGAATGCCTGTGTATGTTGGAATTGTAATTGGAAGTTAACAACATCATTGCAATTTCTTAAATAGCCTAATAAAACCTGTTCAGTACCCAACAAAAGCAAAGAGTGACGGGGTGCTCAGCAAACTTCTGAACCTCTGTTATGGCAAGACTTATTAAAGCAAAGACAGATGAAAATGTTACTAATTCACCTCAGAAGTCTAATTTCTTTGGAACACTAAAAAAAAAAAAAAAAAAAAATCAGAAAAGAGTCCTGATTAACCCTAATAATCAAAGCAACATTGAGCAGCCTAACTGGAGGCCAACATTTGGCAGCTGTTTGCAGGAGATGGGATGAAGTGTGAACCTTTAGAAGTCTCTCCAGTAAGTCCGGTAACACACTGTTATTTCCATAGCTGAAGCAGTGTTGTTTATCTGTACCTCCAAAACAATTTGTGCACAGAATTTAAGAATAGATCCTGGGTGTGACCACAGCCTCTCCCCCTCTGC